>NW_027362771.1:285365063-285994800 GCF_046119375.1 Phyllobates terribilis
GCAGATATCAGGCAGGTCTCAGGCAGGTATCAGGCAGGTATCAAGCAGGAATCTGGCAGGTAACTGGCAGGTAACTGGTAACGGGACCTGAGGGCTGAAGCAGAGTTGAAAGGCTTTGCAACAACATTGCTCGGGCACCTTCATTTTGGAGGTGGTGCCTTATATATGGTGAGGTCCTCCGGCCATTGGTCGGGGACTCCTTAGGACGGCGCGCGCGGCCCCTTTAAGAGAGAGGGAGTGCGCGCGCCCTAAGCACAGAGGCAGGGAAGCAGTGCGGAAGGAAGACGCCGGGCACGGAGCGGAGAGGTGAGGGGAACGGTGTCCCTGCCTAGCAGGAGGCAGGGACGCCGACGCTACAGTACCCCCCCTTTAGGCCCCCCCATTTTTAGGCCAGACAGAAATTTATCAAGGATGAGAGGGGCATGGATGTTCTCCCGAGGCTCCCATGTTCTCTCCTCAGGACCAAACCCCTTCCAATCCACTAGAAAAATGGTCCTTCCTCTTACCCTTTTGGTGGCCAGAATGCTCTCTACCTCAAACTCGTTTTCAGCAGAAACCGGAGCAGGAGGCGTACCTGTAGACTTGGAAAAAGAATTAAGTATCACGGGTTTGAGTAGAGATACATGGAAGGAGTTAGGAATCCGCAAATTGGCCGGGAGTTTCAATTTATAGGCCACCGGGATGATTTGTTTGATAACTTCCAGTGGGCCGATGAACCAAGGCCCTAACTTGTAGGAAGGAATCTTGAGCCGGACATATTTGGACGAGAGCCAGACCTTATCTCCAGGACGGAATTGTGGTGGATCCAGACGTCTCTTGTCAGCCTGTTTTTTCATCCGCTCGGATGACTGAAGAAGTGTGGATCTGGTACTTTCCCAAATGGAGGAAAATTCGTTAACGAGAGATTCCGCAGCCGGATTGTCCACCGAGGCGGAGACGGGAAACGGGATCCGAGGATGCTGACCGAAGACTACAAAAAACGGGGATTTGGAGGAAGATTCGTTCTCGTGATTATTGTAAGAAAATTCGGCCCACAGTAAAAGATCCACCCAGTCGGAATGGTGAGCATTAACAAAGTGCCGGAAGTAACTGGTTAAAATTTGGTTGATCCGTTCTACTTGGCCATTGGACTGTGGGTGATAAGCAGAAGAAAAGTCCAAGGTGACCCCCAGCAGTTTACACATGGCTCGCCAAAACCGAGAGGTGAACTGAACCCCTCTGTCGGATACGATGTGGAGTGGAAGACCATGAAGACGGAAGACATGATGGATAAAGTCTTTAGCTAACTCTGATGCAGACGGGAGACCCGGCAGGGGAATAAAGTGAGCCATTTTGGAAAAGCGGTCAGCGACCACCCATATGACCATACAACCGGCAGAGACAGGGAGGTCCGTTATAAAGTCCATAGCTATATGCTGCCAGGGGGCAGCAGGTACAGGAAGAGGAAGGAGACGGCCGGCTGGCAGATGTCTCGGAACCTTGTTGCGGGCGCAGGACACACAGGCTGAAACAAAGTCTATTACGTCCTTGTGCAGGGTAGGCCACCAGTAATGCCGAGTAATAAGCTGGAGGGTCTTTTTCTGACCAGCGTGGCCAGCTAGCTTGGATGAGTGTCCCCAGTGTAGAACCTTCTCACGATCAGGAACAGTTACGAACGTCTTACCGGGTGGAAGACGATTTAGATTCACGGGGGCCACCTGCATTACTTTAGCGGGATCGATGATGTGTTTAGGCTCCTCCTCAAGATCAGAGACCAAAAAGGATCGGGATAAGGCATCAGCTTTGATGTTTTTGTCAGCCGGGCGAAAATGAAGAATGAAATTAAAGCGGGCGAAGAACAAGGACCACCGGACTTGGCGCGGGTTAAGTCTCTGGGCACTCTGGAGGTAAGCCAAGTTCTTGTGGTCCGTGTAAATTATTACCGGGTGAAGAGCCCCCTCGAGCAGGTAACGCCACTCCTCCAGTGCCATCTTAATGGCCAACAATTCTCCGTCTCCTGTAGAATAATTGCGCTCAGAAGAGGAGAAGAGTTTGGAGAAGAAGCCGCAAGTTACCATTCTTCCGGAAGACGACTTTTGGGTAAGTACTGCTCCAGCTCCGGAGGAGGAAGCATCGACTTCTAGAAAGAATTGTTTGTTGCCGTCCGGACGATGCAGCACAGGGGTGGAGGAAAATGCTCGTTTTAAGGAAAGGAAGGCCTCCTCTGCTTCGGGCGGCCATTCTCTGGGTTTAGCGCCCTTACGGGTGAGCGCCGAGATAGGGGCAGTCCGGGAAGAGAAGTGCGGAATGAAGAGGCGGTAGTAGTTGGTGAAGCCCAGGAACCGCTGAATAGCCTTCAACCCCTCTGGTCGGGGCCACTTCTGGATGGCAGACAGTTTCTCAGGATCCATTCGTAGGCCGGTCTGAGAGATTATGTAGCCCAGAAACGGGAGCGAGGTCTGCTCAAAGAGGCACTTCTCATATTTAGAGTAGAGGTGGCTCTGCCTGAGCCTGAGCAGGACCTGACGAACGTCCCTCCGGTGAGTGAGAAGATTCGGAGAGAAGACCAAGATGTCGTCCAGTTACACCACCATGCAGGAGTAGAGAAGGTCACGGAAGATGTCATTGACCAACTCTTGAAAGACGGCGGTAGCGTTACAGAGACAGAAGGGCATTACAAGATATTCATAGTGGCCGTCCCGGGTGTTGAATGCCGTCTTCCATTCATCCCCCTGACGGATACGGACCAGATTATACGCCCCACGGAGGTCCAGCTTGGTGAAGATTCTAGCCCCCCTCAGACAGTCAAATAATTCAGGAATGAGCGGAAGGGGGTATTTATTCTTCACTGTGATCTGGTTAAGGCCTCTATAGTCTATACAGGGACGGAGTGAGCCGTCCTTCTTTTTGACAAAGAAGCCTGCTCCCGCCGGGGAGGTAGATTTCCGGATAAATCCCCGGGCCAGATTCTCCTCAATATATTCAGACATGGACCGGGTCTCAGCAGCGGACAAAGGGTAAATACGCCCACGGGGAGGAGTAGCGCCGGGCATCAGGTCAATTGAGCAGTCGTATGGTCTTTGAGGGGGTAATGTCTCTGCTTCTCTTTTATTAAAGACGTCTGCAAAAGACCAATAGGGAACCGGTAGGCCGGGTAGATTGGCTGGGGTAGGAGAAGGACGAGCAGGATGAACGGGAACTAAACAAGTCTTATGGCAGTCCTGTCCCCAGCGAAGAACTTCTCCGGTCTGCCAATCAAGCACGGGTGCGTGTCTCTGGAGCCAAGGTTGGCCTAGCAAGAGGGCGTGAGAGAGTCCAGGCAGAACATGGAAGAAGATGCTCTCAGAGTGCAGCATTCCCACCTGCAGAGTGATGGATTCAGTGATGAGTTGGATGGGATGTGGTAAGAGGACCCCATCCACGGCGGCGACATATAAGGGTACAGCCATAGGTTTGGTTGGAATGCGATATTTCTCTACCAGGGACTGAGAAATGAGATTTCCGGCAGCTCCAGAGTCAAGTTGAGCCAGTTCAAAATAACGGTTCTCCCCGCAGATGATAGAGACTGACAGCATTAGAGATGGAGAGGGTTTATTTCTGTCTAGGGTGACCTCTCTGAGCGATCCTAGACACAGGCGTTTCCCGACCTCTCCGGGCAGGAACGGATCCGGTGCTCCTTACTGCCCCAGTAGAAGCAGCTCGCCTCGGCACTGCGTAATTCTTGACGGGTCTTGACCATCTTGGTCTGGTCGACCTGCATAGGCTCGGGTGAGTGCGCCGGAGGAGTAACGGAGGAAGTGACGGGTCTCTGGAAGGTAGGGGCAAGGCGTGGAAACCTCCTCTCACGGGTGACCTCTTTGGTGCGCTCCTGGAACCGGATGTCAATCCGGGTGGCAAGTGTAATTAAGTCGTCGAGAGTGATAGGAATGTCCCGACCGGCGAGTTCATCTTTAATACGGCCGGACAGACCATCCCAGAAGACGGACACCAGGGCGTCGTTATCCCAAGCAAGCTCCGAAGCAAGGGTACGGAACCGTATGGCATATTGGCCCACGGTGAGACTTCCTTGGCGGAGGCGTAGCAGAGATGAGGCGGATGAGGTCCTCCGTCCTGGTTCGTTGAAGACCTTCCGGAAAGCCGCGAGAAAGGCTGGCAGATTGGACACCAGGGGGTCTGCTCTCTCCCATAGAGGATTTAGCCAAGCCAGCGCCTCCCCCGTGAGATGGGACATGATGAAGGCTACTTTGGCTCGGTCGGTGGAAAACTGATGTGCCAACAGTTCGAAGTGCAGAGTGCACAGGTTAATGAAGCCCCGTGCCTGACCGGGATCTCCGCCAAAACGAGGCGGGGCGGTGAGGCGGGGATCGGGAAGAGATGTCATGGAATTGATGGGCAGCGACGCTGCCGGGGTAGGAGTCGTGCGACTGGAAGCCGGTCCCGAAGATGTCAGTGCGTCCAGGCGGGAGTTAACACTACGCAGGTGACTCAGGATGGACTCCTGTTGGGACAGTTCATGGCATAGGTCCGAGAGCGAGGGAGCTTGGGTGCCACCGGGTTCCATGGCCCGAGCAAACTGTAATGGGTCTGGGAGGTGGAACCTCTGAGCAACTATACGAAGGGGCAGTCCTTGTAAGGAAGCGGGTGGCTCCCAGGGAAGGCAGGCAGGTAGTCACGGCAAGTGACAGGGACAGTCTCTGGGTAGAAGGGCAGGAAGTCACGCCAAGTGACGGGGACAGTCTCTTGACAGGCGGATGGTCACGGCAAGTGACAGCAGGGTAAGAGTCTCTAGACGGGCAGGTGGTCACGGCAAGTGACAGCAGGGAAAGAGTCTCTAGATAGGCAGGTGGTCACGGCAAGTGACGGCAGAGCCTCCAGGTAGGCTAGCAGGCAGGTAGCAGGTGAGCGCTCCCAGGTGAGCGGGCAAGAGTCTCTGGACAGGCAGGTGGTCACGGCAAGTGACGGCTGAGCCTCCAGGTAGACTAGCAGGCAGGTAGCAGGTGAGCGCTCCCAGCTGAGCGGGCAAGAGTCTCTGGACAGGCAGGTGGTCACGGCAAGTGACGGCTGAGCCTCCAGGTAGGCTAGCAGGCAGGTAGCAGGTGAGCGCTCCCAGGTGAGCGGGCAAGAGTCTCTGGACAGGCAGGTGGTCACGGCAAGTGACGGCTGAGCCTCCAGGTAGGCTAGCAGGCAGGTAGCAGGTGAGCGCTCCCAGGTGAGCGGGCAAGAGTCTCTGGACAGGCAGGTGGTCACGGCAAGTGACGGCAGAGCCTCCAGGTAGGCTAGCAGGCAGGTAGCAGGTGAGCGCTCCCAGCTGAGCGGGCAAGAGTCTCTGAACAGGCAGGCAGGTATCAGGCAGATATCTGGCAGGTACTTCCTGGTCCGCAGGCGGACTGATCCATAGACAGACTGGCAGGTGCTGGTAGGCAGACTGTCGGACCACAGGATAGCAAGCAGGTAAGCAGATATCAGGCAGGTCTCAGGCAGGTATCAGGCAGGTATCAAGCAGGAATCTGGCAGGTGACTGGCAGGTAACTGGTAACGGGACCTGAGGGCTGAAGCAGAGTTGAAAGGCTTTGCAACAACATTGCTCGGGCACCTTCATTTTGGAGGAGGTGCCTTATATATGGTGAGGTCCTCCAGCCATTGGCCGGGGACTCCTTAGGACGGCAGAGTGGAAGGAAGACGCCGGGCACGAAGCGGAGAGGTGAGGGGAACGGTGTCCCTGCCTAGCAGGAGGCAGGGACGCCGATGCTACAGCATGGCTACCACAGCATCTTGCAGCGGCATGCTATTCCATCCAGTTTGCGTTTAGTTGGACCTCATTTATTTTTCAACAGGACAATCACCCCAAACACACCTCCAGGCTGTGTAAGGGCTATTTGACCAAGAAGGAGAGTGATGGGGTGCTACGCCAGATGACCTGGTCTACACAGTCACCAGACCTGAACCCAATCGAGATGGTTTGGGGTGAGCTGGACCGCAGAGTGAAGGCAAAAGGGCCAACAAGTGCTAAGCATCTCTGGGAACTCCTTCAAGATTGTTGGAAGACCATTTCCGGTGACTACCTCTTGAAGCTCATCAAGAGAATGCCAAGAGTGTGCAAAGCAGTCATCAAAGCAAAAGGTGGCTACTTTGAAGAACCTAGACTATAAGACATATTTTCAGTTGTTACACACTTTTTTGTTAAGTATATAATTCCACATGTGTTAATTCATAGTTTTGATGCCTTCAGTGTGAATGTACAATTTTCATAGTCATGAAAATACAGAAAAATCTTTAAATGAGAATGTGTGTCCAAACTTTTGGTCTGTACTATATATATATATATATATATATATATATATATATATATATATACATACATGCACTGTGTGTATGCATACAGTACAGACTAAAAGTTTCACAGCCGGGTTAACACAAGTCCATAAACAACGGTTGCCGTGGGCAACGGCCGCGTCGGACCGCTCAGAGCCTGACGGGTGCAGAGCCCTCCCAGGCATGGGTTCAGCTACAGGCCCGCCGACCTTTCCTGCTATGCTCCTAGCAGGTCCCAACACTGAACAACACTAACCGTTAATGAAGGGTTTTTAAAGGACCTATGGCAAGAGACACTGGAAAACCCAGGTTGGAGGGAGGAGGCCGCCCCACTGCTTTCCTGTAGCCTCCTCCAAGAAATGAAGGCCCTGCTGGGTTTTACTTAGTCTGCCTTAGCCAGATAGCCTGACCAGGTCAATGCTCACCTTCATTCCTGCATTGCAGCGGCAGCTGTGTCTGTGACTGCAATGCACTCTAATGGGTTTAATAGGTCTCTGTATACATTCTGGGGGATATATAACAACCCTTGTATACGATCCCAGTCACTGCCTCACACGTTTTATCAAAATCATTCCGATCCCATTGGAATTTACACCATTTCCTGTGTATAATATATCCTGTTCATATTTATCCAAAGTTTCCTTGAGTTTCAATTGAAATGGATTTAACTTTTCTGCTACATTAAATGCTACAAGTATGACCTCTAACTACTTGATAGATGCTTTAGTGGCACTAAATAAAGCCCTATCATGCTCCAATAAAATCTGTATGATAATGTTGGAACATTTCATAAGGCCAGCCTCCCATGTTTGTTTGAAAGTGGGGGAGTGCTCAAAACTGGAAATATAGAGACCCTTAACCCACGTGGTATAATTCCAGCCTTCGGGTATTCCTCCAGGCTGCGAATATTCCACCACAATCTCATGGCAGTTTTATGGGCTATTATAATATCAGAAGATAATGTTATAAGCTCTGAATTTACCAGGGGAGTACCTTCTTTATCAAAAACATTGGTGGATTGTGCCTGCCAAGCAGCCTCCATAGACTCCTAATCCATGTTGTATGAGTAAGGAAAATCACCAAACCAAAAAAGCCTGCCCCAGCCAAATACCAAAATGCAGACCCCAATCCAGGGACCATATAAACAAAAGAGTCTACTCATAAGTCCCCTTAGCTGGCCAGAGAAACTCAAGAGAGTCATTGAGGACACAAGGGCACATTCTGTCTGCAGGCTGTAGAAAAAGTTAGGACTCAAGTTCAGGACATTAGGAGAACTAGGATCCGGATATACTGTCACTGGTGAGGATGATACTCTAGGGCTAGAGCATAAGGCAACAGATGCTTCACCTAAATTGGGAACCAGGGCTGAAGTTGTATCAAGTATCCATTATATCTGCCTGTAAATATTCCTACTTCCCCAAGTAAAGTCCCAGTTATTATGAACTTTGTGGCCTCTGAATACATTGCTGGCCTGGTTCCAGAAGAGAAATGCCTGGAGACAGACTCGACCGGCTGGTCAGAAGTAAGTAAAAAAGCCCCACATACACCGCAGCACATCAAAGGGAGGACACACTTTGCTTGTAGGGTGTCAGAGCGCGTATGGGTTACAGTTCACCCTCAACTTCCTCACTGGGGCACCTTACACTGTCTCCACAGACTTCTCCACATCAGGTGGCAAGACAATGTCCCCGACATGCCAATCCTGGAGCAAGCTGGCCTCTGCAAAATTTACATTCTCCTGCTAAAAGCCCAAGCATGGTAGGCTGGACATGTGGTCAGAATACCAGACTGCCGATTGCTTAAAATGCTGTATGGAGAGCTGTCGGGGAAAGCTAGCAGTCTGTGGGCAGAAGAAACGTTACAAAGGATGCCTTAAAGTGTCTCTCAAAAACCTGGGAGTCAACATTAATTAATGGAAGAAGCTTGCTCTGGACCTTCCAGCTTGGTGACGCAGGATCACCTCAGGAGCATGTGCAGCTGAAGACAGGAGAACCTTTGAGGCAAAAAGAAAGGGAGCTGTGTGCAAGGCACAAGCGGTATCTATTGTCCTGACCACATCTACTTATGTGGGCTAGCCTTAAGGGCCTGGATTGGCCTCATCAGTCACCTTTGGACCCACAGCCACAGATCCTCCTCTAAACCATGATGTTATGGTCCTCTTTGTCTACAAAGGACGAACAGCATCCCTACACTGCACAAGCAGAAAATGGCACTCCTTAGTTGGTCCCCATCTGTTATACTGTCTGAGAACCCTTTAATTGACTGTGCTAGACAATGGGATGTGATGGCTGCAGGGCATTATGGGGAAGCCCACCTTCTCGTGCCTTACACCATAAGCCCATTCCGAGTCTTCACCAGGGTGTGAAATAATGCAAAGCAATTTTTTGGGGGCTGAATTGTAAATTGTATCAGTGTTTAAATTCATGGGAATCTACAAATTTCATGAAATTCTTTAAGTGGATCCACTGAGGTTTGATCCACTCATCTCTACTAATATCATATACCTTCTTTTCTGAACTACTTTTATTAATCATGTCTTTACCATATGTTTTAGAATGTGTTTTCTTTCTTATACATTAGTGGACTATGAAGCACATAAATCACATGTTTAATCAATTGTCTATTTAAGCACATTAATCAACTACATTATGTGTTATGCAGTAAAATCACAATCCCTGCATTTTGTGTTACAAAGAAGTGCTATTGAAAAATATATCAAGATAAAAAATCAATTCCTTATCTATTCATTTCTTTCTACTATCCTTACCACATTTATATTTAATCTCATTTGTACCTATACAAGAAAATGATAGATACAATCAAAGTAATTGCAATAGTAATGAACATCTATTTTTCTGCCTTGTTATCTGCCTGCTGCACACAACACAGATTAAAATGCATCAAGCAAATAACACGGAAAATATATTCAAATAAACAAATCATGCACCAGCATCATTACGGTGCTAAAAGAAAATGCCAAGCCCAACTACATCAGCACACATTGCAAACCACATTTTATAAGTGACATTTAAAACCACGGCTATGTTATTAAATTGTGACGCTATTTAATGTGCACAGAATTTTATAAACTCCACTTTTATGGCAGCCTTGTGTTTTTTTTTCATTCCCTTGCCATATTGTTTAATGATGTAGACTATAAATCAGTCATAAGAGTGTAAACCATTGCTATTCTGACAAACAAAAAATAGCAATAAAATGCTTTCTGTTCTCTTTGCTGAATAATCTAAGCTCTGGCTATTGCTCTGCTCAGACAGTAAAATTCCACAATGGAGACGATGCATATTGTGTTCATTATGATTTTTATGAAGTGTTTTATTATTACCATTTACTGTGCTGATACTACTAATGTTCCCCGTGGTTCTCTAATGAGCTGCTTATTTTTAGAATCGATTGGTTTTTTTTTTGTCCCTTCTTAGTTTAGCCTGTATAAGAAGGTTTCATAGAAATACAGCTGAGAAGCTGTTGTAAGGGAAGTTTAAAGAAATGTCACTGTATGCTACATAAAGTTAAATGTCATCTGAAATAGGTCAGGAATCAGGACAAGTTTTTTCACATCTACAGTACTTGGGAAAATGTTTTTAGAACTCAACAGAAAGCAATGTAATGAACCAGGGCCGGTGGTAAAAGTGAATGTAGTTTCTTTTGAGTCATGTTTTAAAGTTCCACTCCAGTGTTTTTTTTATTTTTATTTAATGCTGGACAGGTGCTACTAATCTAATTTTTTTGAGCTTAGTATAAGGCTATGTGCCCACAATGCAGAAATGCACCGGATTTTTTCCTGAGCGTTTCTGCATCTCCCTGGCAGAAAAAACGCATGCAGATTGCACATGCGGATTGTATATGCGGATTGTACATGCATTTTTCCTGCCAGGGACAAGCGGAAGTGAAGTATTCTTCACATGCATTTCCCCATGCGGGTTGTCAAGCGCTTTCCAAGAGATTTTTGCATCACTTGGAAAGTGCTTGACCACTTGGTCACACTATATAAATCCATGCAACCGGCATGGATTTATATAGTGTGACCGAAAGAATGGTAAAAAATAAAAAATAAATATTATACTTACCTTCTGAGGGCCCCCGGTGTCTTTATCCGATGCGTCCTGGCTTGCCAGCAGCTCGCGGTGGACTAAAAGACCTGCCGACGTAAGCGGTCGCGTGACCCATCACATGACTAAATGACATCACCGCAGGTCCTTGAGTCCACCGCGAGCTGCCGGCAAGCAGAGACAAGGACACTGGGGGCCATCAGAAGGTAAGTATAATGTATATTTTTTATACATTTTTTTTACAGGTACTATGGTACCCGTGTCCGGAGGAGAGACTCCTCTTCTCCAAACCCGGGTACCATCCGCACATTGAAACGCATGGAATCCACATGTACAGATGCAGTGATGCGAATTCCATGCGTTCCAATGTAAGTCAATGGCGGCAAAAACGCCGCACTTACGTAAAATAATTGGTAGTGCTGCGTATTTTTCCACAATGATAATGCGCATGCACATGCGGATTATCATTGGGGGACATGGCAAACCTTCTACCAAGCATTTTTTAAGCGTTTCTGCAGCAGAATTGCCACTGCGGAAATGCTTAAAAAACGCATAGTGGGCACACAGCCTTATACTTACTAGACACTGTCTTCAGCTCTTTTGTGGGCCGCTCTGGTCCTGCGGTGCAATCCTGTGACCAAAACTTCTGACTGATTGGAAGTTTGAAGAAATGGTCGCAAACTCTGTGTAAGGTACCTTTCAGACGTCAGTGTTTTGAGTACATGTGGTGTCCATTTCCACATGTACTGAAGACACTGACACACATAGACCCATTCAAATGAATGGGTCTGTGCACATGTCAGTGTGTTTCCACGGGCTGTGTGTCCGTGGGCAAAACACGCTGACATGTCCATTTTTTTTCTCACAGCACGGGCCGTAAAACATCCCACACGTGCAGTGTTGACATATGGATGACACCCGTGTGTCATCAGTATCACACATACTGGTGCCTGGGAATCAGCGGTACAGTTAGCACTGTTCCCAAACACCGGGTGCTGCACACTGCCCTCATCGTTTCCCCTGCTGGCGCTGCAATTAGCGCTAGCAAAGGACAATGATGAGAGTAGTATTTTGCTACCGCTGTGTCCTGGTGTAAAAATAAGAATAAAATAAAATCCTTTTACTCACCTGTCCGAAAATATCCCCTGCTGTAATCCACCTGACCACTCATGCCGAGGAGTCGGGGAGAATGACTCGCTTCAGCAAGCGGGCCCCGGATCTCCGCTGTGCTCACCGAGGGACAGGACACAGGATTTTTTTATTTTATTCTTATTTTTACACCAGGACACAGTGGTAGCAGAATACCAGAAACAGAGTAATCTATTTCAAGTGTTTATTTCTGTTAATGTTGATGATTATGGCTTACAGCCAATGAAAACACAAAAGTCATTATCTTAGTAAATTAGAATAATTTAATATAATAAATATACAATAATATAACAACAGCTTGAAAAATGTTTTTAAAATCCGAAATGTTGGCCTACTGAAATGTATGTTCAGAAAATGCACTCAATACTTGGTCGGGGCTCCTTTTGCATCAATTACTGCATCAATGTGGCATGGCATGGCGGCGATCAGCCTGTGGCACTGCTGAGGTGTTATGGAAGCCCAGGTTGCTTTGATAGCAGCTTTCAGCTTGTCTGCATTGTTGGATCTGGTGTCTCTCATCTTCCTCTTGACAATACCCCATAGATTCTCTATGGGGTTAAGGTCAGGCGAGTTTGCTGGCCAATCAAGCACAGTGAAATTTCCATCTCCAAAAAGCTTGTCGGCAGAGGGAAGCATGAAGTGCTCTAAAATTCCCTGGTAGACGGCTGAGCTGACTTTGGACTTGATAAAACACAGTAGACCTTCACCAGCAGATGACATGGGCTCCACAAACCACCACTGATTGTGGAAACTTCACACTAGACCTCAAGCAGCTTGGATTGTATGCCTCTCCACTCTTCCTCCTGACTCTGGGACCTTGATTTCCAAATGAAAATTGGAACTCTGGGACCTTGTTGAGTGTGTCAATGACTGCCTTCTAGACATCTGTCAAGTCAGCAATCTTCCATCTGTCAAGCCAGCAGTCTTGTGGAGCCTACCGAAACAGACTACGGGACCTTTTTAAATGCTTAAGAAGCCTTTGCAGGTGTTTTTTATTAATAATTTTAATTTACTGAGATAATGACTTTTTTTGTGTTTTCATTGGCTGTAAGCCATAATCATCAACATTAACAGAAATAAACACTTGAAATAGATCACGCTGTTTATACTGACTCTATATAATATAAGAGTTTCACTGTTAGTGTTGAAGAAATGAAATAAATTAGCTTTTTGATGACATTCTAATTTAGTGAGATGCACCTGTATGTCCCCCCATCTTGGGCCCTTCCTGATATATATGTCCCTCATCCTGGTGTATATGTCCCCTATCCTGGGCCCATCCCCGTTATATATGTCCCCCATCCAGGTATGTATGTCCCACATCCTGGTACATATGTCCCCATCATGGTATATATGTCTCCCATCTTCGGCTCATTCTGGTATATATGTCCCAGAACTGCCGGGACCGTACCTCTGGTTGCAGGGGGAAGACAGACTGCGAGCACAGGAGTCAGGTGACTGGGAAGCTGGGGGCATGTCCAGAGTGAGAGCTGGGAGGTCAGGTGACCAGAAAACTGGTGGCGTGGCTAGAGAGAGGAGGAGACGAGGACTTTTGTGCAGGAAAGCGGCAAGAGAGTTCTGCTCAGGAGAGCAGTGTGAGAGGGTCCAGGCTCCTGGCTCCAGTACTGGAAGCAAGATCAGAGTGCAGTGGACCGGAGGAGTCAAGCTGACTAGAGGGAGAGAGACGCAGGGCCGCCAGAAGACGGAGCATTGTTTGGGCGGGGAAGCCTGAAGAAATCGTCACCAGCATCAGCTGGCAACTGCCTTGTGGAGGATAAAAGTCAGCTAAGTGTAAAAACTATTGATTACAACCGGTTTGACTCTGCTGCATCTAGTTAAACTGTGAACTATCAGTTATAGACTTCTATCTGCTATTTCCCTTGTTTTTCCCCATATTTTCTCCTGTTACTCCCTGCGTGGAGATTGACCCTGTTATTATAAACCTCCCCTGTTTGTTAACCCTGTATTGGCTGCTCTGTGTTTCTGTGTCACTGCATCTAAAGTACCTGTGTTACACCAACAGCAATTTTAAGATCTCTTCACAGTTGTTCAATGGGAATTAGATCAGGACTCATTGCTGGGGACTTCAGATCTCTCCAGCGCTTTGTTTCCATCCATCTCTGGGTGCTTCTTGAAGCATGTTTGGGGTCATTATCCTGCTGGAAGACCTATGACCTAGGATGCAAGCTCAGCTTTCTGACACTGGGCACTACATTGCAACCCAAAATCCTTTTTGATCTTCATATTCCATGATGCCTTACACACAATCATTTCCAAAACAACAAATAGGTGTGTACAGATGCTTACTTGGAGCAGCTACCTCCATATATAAATAAAAAACAAAGTACCACTCTGCAACGCGAAGTATGCAAAGATTAAATATTTCACAATTATTTCATCTTTGCATACGTAGCGTTGCCGAGTGCTACTTTGTTTGTTAGTTGCACACAATCAAGGCATCCAGTGTCAGAAGCAGCAATACAACTCCAAAACATCTCAGAACCTCTGCCATATTTGACTGTAGGTGCTGTGTTCTTTTCTCATTCCGTTTTCGGCAAACAGTAGAATGATGTGCTTTAACAAAAATCTCTGTCTTGGTCTCATCTGTCCTCAAGACGCTTTCCTAGCAGGATTTTGGCTTATTCACATATGCATTTTGCCAAACTGCAGTCTAGCTTTTTCATGGCTGTCAGCAATGGGATCCCCCTGGTCTCCTGCCTTAGCATTTAATTTCATTCAAATGTTGATGGATTATTTGCGCTGACACTGATGCGCTCTGAGCCTGCAGGACAGCTTGAATTTCTTTGGAACTTGATTGGAGCTGCTTATCCACCATCCGGACTATCCTGCATTACAACCATTCATCAATTTTTCTCTGCATTCCACGTCCAGGGAGATTAGCTACAGTGCCATGAATTCTGAACTTCTATAGACTGAGAGGAGACTTAATAGCTGTCTACAAATATGTCAAGGGCTGTCACATTGTAGAAGGATCATCTTTATTCTCATTTGCACAAGGAAAGACTAGAAGCAATGGGATGAAACTAAATGGGAGGAGACACAGATTAGATATTAGAAAAAACTTTTTGACAGTTAGGGTGATTAATGAGTGGAACAGGCTGCCACGAGAGGTGGTGAGTTCCCCTTCAATGTACGTCTTCAAACAGAGGCTGGACAGACATCTGTCTGAGATGATTTAGTGAATCCTGCTTTGAGCAGGGGGTTGGACCAGATGACCCAGGAGGTCCCTTCCAACTCTACCATTCTATGATTCTATGATTCTATGATTCTATGATTCTATGATTATGTAGCGCACCGTGGACAAAGGAATATCAAGATCTCTTGAGATGGACTTGTAATCTTGAGATTGTTGATATTGTTGTGTTCTACAATTTTGGCTCTCAAGTTCTCGGATAGGTCTCTTCTTATCTTCCTGTTCTTGATGGTTAGTGTGGCACACAGGCACATAATGCAAAATTGAGTCAACTTCTCACCTTTTCAGGTGTAATTTTCATATCTCCCACACCTGTTAATTGGCACAGGTGGGCATCATAATCTTGAAACAAAGTTTACCCACAAGTTTGGAAAGGTACCAATTTTGTCCTGCCGATTTTGTGAGTTTTGTGTGAAATTATGCTCAATTTGCCTTTTTTTTTCTTTTGCTGTTCTAATATATACAAGAAAATAAACATGTGCATAACAAAACATGTGTAATTGCAATCATTTTCTGGGAGAAATACTTCATTTTCTGGAAACAATTCAAGGATGCCAACACTTTGGTCCATGACTGTATGTTCATCATTCTGGTATATTTGTCTGCTATCCTGGGCCCATCCTGGTATATACTGTCCCCCATCTTGGTATATATGTCCCCCATCTTGGTATATATGTTTCCCATCAAGGTATACATGTCTCCCATCCAGGTATATATTACTCCCATCCTGGTATATACAGCATGCTCCCTGTTCTTCCACTGTTCTTTAACTCATAAAAAAATAAACTTTACCCTTCACCATGACAGCACCGTACAGAGAGAGAGAGAGTATCCACACCAAGGAACAGGAAACCTACCAAAATAAAAGTGTCTGTACCTCTCTTACTCCCCAGTGTGGTTTCCTTTTCCTGGAAGAGGATACCTACTGTATACCTGGGCAGATTTCTCCTGGTGTCATAACCCGGTAGACCTGGCGGCGGGAGGGCTGTTCCATGAGGTAGGGCACTCTTCATGAAGGTATCACTCCAGCCAGAGCACAGGATATCAGCGGGCCACCTCCGGATTCAGAGGTTGACGCTGAGAGGAGCATAGAGCACCGGGACCGCATAAGGAAGATGGCACTGGTCGGTAGGACGGCGCATGCACGGTGTGGGGTTCACTTCCGGGGGCATAGTGAGGCCAGATATGATGTCAGCGGGGCTTACAGGGTGGTCTGCTTCAGGATTTTGAAGTGGAGACCACCGATGCACGTTGCATTGCGGTGATGGCCGCAGTATATATATATATAAAAAAAGGAAAGACCACCTCCCTCCCCCGTACAAATCCTGCTCCTCCCTCACCGATTATAAGTAGCACATGGTGAGGGTCCCTGAGCAGCTGAGGTGCACTTAGCATAACATTGCTGGGTGTGCTAACTGCTACAAGTTTTGTGTCCAGTCCCTGCAGAGGAAAATGGAGTATCCAAACATACAGTAAAGACGAAAAGTTTGGACACACCTTCTCATTTAAAGATTTTTCTGTATTTTCATGACTATGAAAATTGTACATTCACACTTAAGGCATCAAAACTATGAATTAACACATGTCGAATTATATAATTAACAAAAAAGTGTGAAACAAATGAAAATATGTCTTATATTCTAGGTTCTTCAAAGTAGCCACCTTTTGCTTTGATGACTGCTTTGCACACTCTTGGCATTCTCTTGATGAGCTTTAAGAGGTAGTCACTGGAAATGGTCTTCCAATAATCTTGAAGGAGTTCCCAGAGATGCTTAGCACTTGTTGGCCCTTTTGCCTTCACTCTGCGGTCCAGCTCACCCCAAACCATCTCGATTGGGTTCAGGTCTGGTGACTGTGGAGTCCAGGTCATCTGGCGTAGCACCCCATCACTCTCCTTTTTGGTCAAATATCCCTTACACAGCCTGGAGGTGTGTTTGGGGTCATTGTCCTGTTGAAAAATAAATGATGGTCCAACTAAACGCAAACTGGATGGAATAGCATGCCGCTGCAAGATGCTGTGGTAGCCATGCTGGTTCAGTATGCCTTCAATTTTAAATAAATCCCCAACAGTGTCACCAGCAAAGCACCCCCACACCATCACACCTCCTCCTCCATGCTTCACGGTGGGAACCAGGCATGTAGAGTCCATCCGTTCACCTTTTCTGCGTCGCACAAAGACACGGTGGTTGGAACCAAAGATCTCAAATTTGGACTCATCAGACCAAAGCACAGATTTCCACTGGTCTAATGTCCATTCCTTGTGTTCTTTAGCCCAAAGAAGTCTCTTCTGCTTGTTGCCTGTCCTTAGCAGTGGTTTCCTAGCAGCTATTTTACCATGAAGGCCTGCTGCACAAAGTCTCCTCTTAACAGTTGTTGCAGAGATGTGTCTGCTGCTAGAACTCTGTGTGGCATTGACCTGGTCTCTAATCTGAGCTGCTGTTAACCTGCGATTTCTGAGGCTGGTGACTCGGATAAACTTATCCTCAGAAGCAGAGGTGACTCTTGGTCTTCCTTTCCTTGGGCGGTCCTCATGTGAGCCAGTTTCTTTGTAGCGCTTGATGGTTTTTGCAACTGCACTTGGGGACACTTTCAAAGTTTTCCCAATTTTTCGTACTGACTGACCTTCATTTCTTAAAGCAATGATGGCCACTCGTTTTTCTTTACTTAGCTGCTTTTTTCTTGCCATAATACAAATTCTAACAGTCTATTCAGTAGGACTATCAGCTGTGTATCCACCAGACTTCTGCACAACACAACTGATGGTCCCAACCCCATTTATAAGGCAAGAAATCCCACTTATTAAACCTGACAGGGCACACCTGTGAAGTGAAAACCATTTCCGGTGACTACCTCTTGAAGCTCATCAAGAGAATGCCAAGAGTGTGCAAAGCAGTCATCAAAGCAAAAGGTGGCTACTTTGAAGAACCTAGAATATAAGACATATTTTCACTTGTTTCACACGTTTTTGTTAAGTATATAATTCCACATGTGTTAATTCATAGTTTTGATGCCTTCAGTGTGAATGTACAATTTTCAAAGTCATGAAAATACAGAAAAATCTTTAAATGAGAAGGTGTGTCCAAACTTTTGGTCTGTGCTGTACCTGAAGGAGATGAACCAAGACCTGCTCCTGGCGCGGTAGTTCCAGGGCCCTAGGACGGGGTGAGTGCTTTTCCTGCACACACACATACTGACTGGTGTCATTACCCATTTTAGGATAGACCCAGGAAAACAGTGACCAAGACAAAAAATAAGGAATAAGCCTTATGCAAGGATGCTTTACCGAAATCATATACTAAAAAGCTTTGCCAGGCTTGCATAGAAAAAACAGTAATGGAGGAATCCCTGTATCTGTTTCAGGAGATTAAAACCTTAATCAAAGACGAAGTTAAAAATACTGTAAACAAGGAAATTACGTTATGCCTGGGGTCCATCTACCTCCTCAGGCATACAGAATATGTGGCGCCCCTGCGGGTTCAGTCATCACAGGGGTACTGCATCTCACCCAGAGGTGTGGTACCCCACTCTCAGGTAAGGAGGGAGTACTACCCGGGACCCACCCGCCTACATCCAACACTACGCCATTCCAGACCAGCAGGAGGGGCAAGATGCACTAATACACTGCTGAGCCCTGTCCCTGGTTGGAAGGGGGGGAACCAAGAGAGGGGGAAACCATGTAGTGGGTGTGGGTGGAGGAAACAGATCACAGGAGCACCGTCAGAAAGCGTATAAGAGGGGGAACCATCTAGATGGAGTTCAGTGAGGTCAGTACAGAGGAGGAGAAACAGTGGGGAGTGGGAGCTCAGAAGGAGGTCCTCTCAGGAGAGAGGAGTCGGGCCTAGTCTGAGAGGCCCAGGAGAGAGAGTGAGAGAGGACGGGGACAGAGGGGATCCCAGGGGCACGGTGAGTGCAGGAAGCCACCCGTGCGCCTGAATCTACACGGACGTGGAGGGATCTGGCCGCAGAGGGGACCGGCCCCTAAATTATTGGAGAATAATCAAGCTCAGCTAGATAACCGGAGGCTGCTGTATTTGCAAGGTGCAGCTGCCAACCACCACAATTGCATTGCCGAAAAGGTGGCCGCATAGGGTCCAAGGGAGTGCAAGTCACCCGACAAGACCCAAGGCTACCGGCTTGGGACACTGATTGCGAGGCGCAGGGCAGGAGGGCGAGAGCCAGCGCAGGGAAGACTACCGAGAAAGGAACATAGAACGGGGTCCCATTTAAGGACTCCTGAGAGACTTGAGAGTTGCTGAACCCCTTCCCTGGTGAACACAGGATGACGTGGAAGGTTTCACACTGGCCCTGGTAACCTGGAGTCTTGAACAACTGTGAGTAAACCTTGAAGTCTGCACCCCATTGTGTCCTGGAATTATTGCTGCGCCATCACCAGCCCTGCACTACACAGCACCAACATCATCTACCTCATAGCATCTCTATATCCTGCCCTGGAGCTAAGCTCTGTCTGTGGAGAGCTGAACCAACTCTGCTGCGTCACCATCAGCTCTGCATAACCACAGGTGACGTCACGAACATTATCTCTATAAAAACTTTATTCCCCTTTTACTTTTCCCCTTTAATTGGCCACCCGGATCGGGTCGCTGCCACTGTGACATCCCCCAGCATTGACCGGCCCGACTACCGAGTACCCCACGGCCCAGGGGGCGCATCAAATACACACTCAGACATTAGCTCAGAGTAGGAAAAGGAAGAATCAGGAGAATTAGTTGACTCTGATAGCTCAGAACCATCTTCATCTGATGGGAAATATGGCCAACCTTGCTTCCCGGTGGAAGAAACATCAAAATTACTAAAAATCATTAGTGGGGTAAAGACCCAGAGAGAGCATAGATCTGTGCAGGATTCCATGTTCAGCAACCTGGAAGAGTGCAAACATAGGGTGTTCCTTGTCCACAACAACTTAGTGTACTTTCCTTAATAAAAAAAGAGTGGAAAAAAACAGTTAAAAAGGTGTCAGTCCCTTTAACGGAAGTACCCGTTTGAAGATGAGTTGACTAGTGTTTGGGAAAAATCCCCAAAGATTGACGTGGCTATTGCCAGAGTTTTTAAGGAGGTAGCCCTTCATTTTGAAGATCTAAGCTCTCGGAAAGATCCTTTAGATAAGAAGGCTGACACATTCCTTAGGGGCACATGGGAGGCAGTAGCAGGTTCCTTTAAGCCCAGCATCGCAGACACATGTACCGCTAGGTATCTAGTGAAGTGGCTACAATAACTGGAGTCCCAGATAAAAAATAAATGTCCTAGGGAACAGCTCCTGGAAGCACTCCCCACTATCCAGAAAGCAGCTGACTTCTTGGCTGGCGCCTCAGTAGATAGTATGAGGTTTGCGGCCCAGGCCTGTGGTCTCTTGAACTCGTCATGGAGAGCCCTTTGGCTTAAGAATTTGTCAGCCAAATTTGAGTCCAAAATGAAATTATGTGCCATTTTCTGCCAAGTGAATATTTATTCGGGACAGTCCTGGACGATATATTAGAGAAAGCGGCTGATAAAAAGCGGAATTTCCCCCCTCCCTCTCAAAAATATAAAAAATCCTCTCGAGGGTCAACAACTAGGGGAAGAGGAAGAAGCTACAGAGAGGATAGTGGAAATGGGGGACAACCCTGGAGAAGAGACAGAAGTCGGTCCAAGGGTTTCCTGTTTAATAAAGGCGCCACCTACAAAGGGGGGCCCAAACACCAATGATGCTAGTTTACCAATGGGGGGAAGTTTAAAGGAGTTTTTTCAATTAGTGGGCCTCGCTGCCCGCTACCCTGTGGGTAGTCAATACCCTTTCCAGAGGCTTAAAAATAAATTTTTCTTCCGTTCCCCTACTTTGGATGATAGAGACACGGGTAGGAAAAACAAATCAGATCGCATTAGAAGCGGAAATCATAAAGTTACTAGACAAATGCGTGTTAGTCAGTGTGCCAGAGCTGGAAAAAGGAAGGGGATTTTACAGCAATCTATTCCTAATAAAAAAACCGATGGTTCCTACAGAACAATAATATATCTAAAAGCCTTGAATGTGTATATAAAAACAGAAAAATTCTGTCACTAGCACCCAGAATTTTTACCAAACTAGTGGCAGAAATGACGTCCTATATAAGGAAAAGAGACATATTAAAAGTGCCATACCTAGACGACTTTTTAGTAGTCAGAGACTCAGAAAAGCCTGTACTATAGCGGTCAAACAAGTTCTATCCATACTAACAAGGTTGGGTTGAATAATAAACAATAATAAACAAAGAAAAATCAAGACCCAAGCCCATTCAACTTGAAACTTTTCTGGGCATCAACCTGGATGCTATTAATCAGCCCTGCTTCATCCTACAAGAGAAAGTTAAAAAAAATCTAACAAAAAATTGTAAATATTCAAGGAAGACATATCTCGGTAAGAGAAGCCATGTCCTTGCTAGGATCTTTGACAGCAACAATTCCAGCGGTACAATGAGCTAATTTCCACACAAGAAGACTACAGTGGGAGATCTTGGAAATACAGACCTCAGTAGGAGATCGGCTGGACTACAGAATTCACATGTCTGCAAGGACACTAAAATCTGTAAATTGGTGGACAGAGTCAAAAAATCTTCAGAAGGGGGTCCCATGGACAGTAAAAAATCCAGTCGTAATCACCATGGATGCAAGCCCAACAGGTTGGGGTGCCCATCTAGAGGGGTTTCAAGGTCTTTGGGATTCCAAACTAAAAAGCGGTTCCTTAAACCTAAAAGAACTGACTGCAGTCAGGAAAGCGTTACAAGCAACCCTAAAATACTGTATGGGGAAGGATGTAGTAATCCTATCAGTCAACAGCACAACAGTGGCTTATTTAAATCACCAGGGGGGAACCAGGTCAGACCCATTAATGTTAGAGGTAGAGAAAATATTCTCCGTGGCGAAACAAAATCTTCTATCACTTTCAGGCTGCCACTTAAGGAGTTCAGAAAATATTGTTGCCGATTATTTAAGTTGCCATTCACTCAGTCAAGGAGAATGAGCTCTAAACAGAAACATCTTCGATCAGATTTGTTTAGCCTGGGGTCTTCCGGAAATAGATTTATTTGCCACCAAAGAAAATCGTCAGGTAGAAAAATTCTATTTTCTAAATCGAAGGGAGTCACCAGACGGGGTTGATGCTCTTCTGCAGGAATGTAGGTTTCACCTGGCATATGCCTTCCTGCCCTTTGCCTTTATTACCATAGTATTAAAGAAAATATGCGAGGAAAAAGCCAGAGTAATACTGATTCCTCCCTTCTGGCCGAAAAGGGCCTGGTTCACTTGGCTAAGGGTCATGTCAGTCTCGGACCTCTGGATCCTACCCGACAATCCAGATCTACTATCCCAGTGTCCGGTGACCCATTCTCAGGTTTCAAGATTACACCTAACTGCCTGGAACTTGAGAGGGGATTGTTATCAGCCAGGGTTTTTTCATAAAACTTAATTTCAACTCTCCTGTTGAGCAGAAAAAAAAAGTCACCTCCCTTAAATATGAAAAGATTTGGAATAATTTTCTTAAATTTTCTGGTTGGGTCATGACTCCCTAAAGTCAGCTAGTTCCCATTTCGGAAATGCTAGAATTCCTTCAAAAAGGTCTAGAGAAGGGTCTCTCCATTAGCTCCTTAAAGGTGCAGGTATCAGCCCTAGGGGTGCGCTTTGTTTCCCTCCGGCCCCATTTGGCTGTGTATTGCCAGCTGATCGGAAGTCTCAGTGACTCATCGTTGCTTGCGCAATACAAGGCTGTGGCGCAGTACGCAGCCAAATGGAGCCAGAGGGAAACATGGGAGCGGCACTTTGCACATGCGCGGGAGGGGAGGCAGAGCAGGGCACGTCACAGGGCCTGTCACTGGGCCCTGTGATGTGCAGGGGAGGGGGGGGAATATGGTAATTTAGCACAGAGGCGGCGATTTATGGGAATAGTAAGCAGATAGGAGGGGTTTGCTTGGCGTCCCCCAGACGCCAAACCTCTGGAAAACAAACTTTATAAAACCAGATTTCTCTGCAATCAGACCTCTGCTATGGGCCATACAGGTAAGTATAGATTTACTTTTCTGCCACCTGTGTGGCTATAGTAGAGGTCTGAAATCGCCCACGGGGGTGACACATTTCCTTTAAATACTTTTTTCTCAGAAAAGTTGAGTTTATTTTTATTCAACATTTCTAAATGATTGTAGAAAAGTAAGCTACTAGTCAATGTAAATAATACGAGAAGTAGACAAAATAGTGACTTATATTTTTAACTTGCATTTACTCTAAAAAATGTTTGGAATCTTGAGAAATATGTATTGTAAACATTGTGCACACAGTGGATTGTTGAATTGTTTTATTGTTTATTAAAACATATAGCTACATAATCTTTCATGCTCAAGGTTCCTCTCTACTTTTCAACTAAAGGAATAGTTCAAAACCCCACATCTTCGGACAGGCCAATAAGTAGCAGCGCCTAGCAACCACTAAGACGAAGAGACCACAAGGTATGATGATGCCCGTAGCTGTAACTGTACTGCCAAACAGTGCTTTCTATGAAGTTTCATCAAACAGAGTTTGATGAAAGTTCTGCCTAATCACTTGACAAAGAGCTCAGGAAGTTTATATGCAGCTGTGTGCCATCCATAGTGGCAGACCACGCGGCTGCTATGGAATCCATGAGTCGGGCAGTGCCCCTACACTGATCATCACAATTTCAATTGTACTGTTCAATAAAATGGTTTAACCGAGAGCCTCATCGCACCAGGCGAGATGTCACTGGATCATAAGTGTCACGTAGCCTCAGTTTGCATGCTACACAGAGCAGAACATTGGGGTAATGAAGCAAGTAGTTTTATTTTTTTAACCTCTTCACCCTTAGAGCTGTCTTCACCTTCATGACCAGGCCATATTTTATCATTTTGATCAGTGTCACTTTTAGGAGGTAATAACTCTGGAACGCATTAACATATCCCAGTGATTATGAGTCTGTTTTTTTGTGACATCTTGTATTTCATATTAGTGATGTATTTTGGTCAATATTATTTGCTTTTAATTATGAAAATATTGAAAATTTGCCAAAAAAATGTGAAAATTTAGCAATTCTCAAAACTTCATTTTTTTTATGCCCTTAACCCCTTTAGCCCCGGGGTTGGTTTCCATATTAATGACTAGGCCAATTTTTACAATTCTGACCACTGTCACTTTGAGGTAATAACTCTTGAACACTTCAACGGATCCCCCTGATTCTGAGAATGTTTTTTCATGACATATTGTAGTTCATGACAGTGGTAAAATTTCTTTAATATGACTTGGGTTTATTTGTGAAAAAAATGGAAATTTGGAGAATTTCGCAATTTTCAAACTTTGAATTTTCATGCCTTTAAATCAGAGAGATATGTCACACAAAATAGTTAATAAATAACATTTCCCACATGTCTACTTTACATCAGCACAATTATGGAACCAATTTTTTTTTTGTTAAGAAGTAATGAGGGTTAAAAGTTGACCAGCGATTTCTCATTTTTCCAACAAAATTTACAAAACCATTTTTTTAGGGGCCACATCACATTTGGAGTGACTTTGAGGGGCCTTTATGACAGAAAATACCCAAAACTGACACCATTATAAAAACTGCACCCCTCAAGGTGATCAAAACCACATTTAAAAAGTTTATTAACCCTTCAGGTGCTTCACAGGAATTTTTGGAATGTGGATGAAAAAAATTAACATTTAACTTTTTATACAAATATGTTACTTTAGACCCCAATTTTTTTATTTTTGCAAGGGTAACAGGAAAAATGGACTCTGAAATTTGTTGTGCAATTTATCCTGAGCATGTCAATATTCAATATGTGGGGGAAAACCACTGTTTGGGCGCACAGTAGGGTGCGGGAGGGAAGGAGCGCCATTTGACTTTTTGAATGTAAAATTTGCTTGAATAATTAGCAGACGCCATGTTGCGTTTGGAAAGCCCTAAACAGTGGAAATCCCCCACAAGTGACACCATTTTGGAAACTAGATGCCTCAGGGAACTTATCTAGATGTGTGGTGAGCACCTTGAACCCCCAGGTGCTTCACAGAAGTTTATAACATTGAGCCATAAAAATAACATTTTCACATTTTTCCCACAAAAATGTTTTTCAGCCCCAATTTTGCATTTTCATAAGGGTAACAGGAGAAATTGCACAACAAATGGTATGGTGCAATTTCTCCTGAGTACACCGATACCCCATATGTGGGGAAAATACACTCTTTGGGCGCACGTCAGGGTTCAGAAGGGAAGAAGCACTGTGTGACTTTTTTAACTCAAAATTGGCTGGAATTGGGAGCGGACGCCATGTCGCGTTTGGAGAGCCCATGATGCACCTAAATAGTGGAAACCCCCTACAAGTGACCAATTTTGGAAACTAGACCCATCAAGGATTTTATCAAGGGGTATAGTGAACATTTTTAACCCAGAGGTACGACACAGAATTTGAAAACATTAGGTCATCATATTGAATAAGTTGTCATTAGTCTTGAGCGCAAGTGCTTGCTACTTGAGTTTGCATCGGGTACTCGGGTATGCACCATGTATCACAGGTGCTCAAGTGACATGCTTGAGTCCCCACCCTGCATGTTTTATGGTTGTTAGACGCCCAAAAAAAAAAACATGTGGGGATCGCTCGTGCATGGCAGGCAATCCATGCAACTTTTTTTTAGCCACGAAGAATATGGGGCGGAGACTCGAGCCTGTAAGTCGAGCACCCACGATACTCGGTGCATAACCGAGCACCCGATGCAAACTCAAGTAGTGAGCACATGCGCTCAACACTGGTAGCAATATCATCATCATTTTTTCTTTCTTTACTTTTGAAAAAATCCCAACCCTAGCACAACCCTAACCCTAGCACAACCCTAACACTAGCACCACCCAAACCCTAGCACAACCCAAACCCTAGCACAACCCTAACCGTAGCACAACCCTAGCACAACCCTAACCCTAACCGTAGCACAACCCTAACCCTAACCTTAGCACAACCCTAACCCTAGCACAACCCTAACCCTTACCCTAGCACAACCCTAACCCTAGAGTTTATTTTTTATGATGCTTCTCGTGTGGTATAAATGATTAGATGACTTTATTCTTCGGGTCGGTGCGATTACAGCTATGCCAGATTCATATCGGGTTTTTATGAGAGACAGTTGTCACACACTAAAAGACGCTTTTTTTTGCAAAGACTGTTTTTTGCATCGCCATATTTTGAGAGCTATAATTTTTCGGCCAACAGAGTCATGTGATGGCTTGTTTTTTGCAGAACGAGTTGACGTTTTTATTGGTATCATTGACATTTTTTGATCACTTTCTATTCAGATTTTTAGGAGGCAGAATAAACAAAAACCAACAATTCAGGAATTGTTTTTTTAAATTTTTTTATGCCGTTCCGCGTGTGGTAAAATTGATAAGGCAGCTTTATTCTTCGTCAGTACGTTCACAGCGGTACCACATTTATATACTTTTTTATTTCTTTTTTATGTTTTGGCTTTTTTACACAATAAAAACTATTTAATAGAAAAAAATAATTGTTTTTATATTGATTTATACTGAAAGCTATAACTTTTATTTTTTTGGCTGATGGAGCTGTATGGCTGCTTGTTTACATAGTTACATAGTTTATAAGGCCGAAAAAAGACAAGCGTCCATCCAGTTCAGCCTATTTCTTGTGCACTGCAGCTATTCCGCAGCGTTGATCCAGGGGAACGCAAAAAAAAAACAAAACAAAACAAAAAAAAAAAACATGCGGTATAGGCCAATTGACATCATTGAGGAAAAAAAAATTCACTTCCCGACACCAATCTGGATTAATTAACTATCACTAAGCATAAGATGTAATTTTATTATTCTCAAGAAAGGCTTCCAGGCCTCTCTTGAACTCATTAAGTGAGTTGGACATCACCACTTCCTCTCCCAGAGAGTTCCAGAGTCTCACGGCTCTGACCGTAAAGAATCCCCTTCTATGCTGGTGCAGGAACCTCCTTTCCTCCAGACGCATAGTGTGCCCCCTCGTCTTTGTCACCATCCTTGGTATAAACAGGTCATGGGAGAGATCTCTGTACTGCCCCCTGATGTATTTATACATGTTTATGAGGTCTCCCCTAAGCCTTCTCTTTTCCAACGTAAATAGGCCTAATTTTGACAACCTCTCTGGGTATTCTAGTCCCTCCATTCCCTTTATTACCTTAGTCGCCCTCCTTTGTACCCTCTCTAGCTCCAATATGTCTTTCCTGAGCACCGGAGCCCAGAACTGTGCACAGAACTGTTTTTTGCGGAACAAGATGAAGTTTTCAGTGATACTATTTTTATTTACATTCGTCTTTTTGATTGCATTTTATTCCACTTTTTGTTTGGCGGTATGATGATAAATCATAGTTTTTTTGCTTTGTTTTTTATTTATTTATTTTTTTACCATATTCACTAAAGGGGTTAACTAATGGGACAGTTTTATAGGTCAGGTCAGGTCGTTCTGGATGCGGCGATGCTAAATATGTGTACTTTTATTGTTTGTTTTTTTTTCCATAATATTTATTTATGGGTAAAGAATATTTTTATTTTTTGGGATTATTTATTTATTTAAATATTTTATATATATATTTTTTTACTTTCTAACACTTTTTTACTTGCTCATTATGTCCCACTATGGGACTTTGACTTTTTACAGCCTAATCACTTATATAGCATAGAAATGCAGCAGCGTCTCTATGCTATATACAGCCTGTCAGCGCTGCATGCAGAAGTTACTTTGGTCGCGCACTGTGCATGACCAAAGTAACTTCTTGCCTCTTGGTGACCCAGATGTTGTCATGACGACATTGGGTCACCATGACAACATCCGGGACCCGGCTCAGACAGCACGGGACTCCGGAGAGGAGGTAAGTATCGGCGCTTACTTCCCCTTGCTCCCGAAATGCTGCAAACGACTTAGATCGCAGCACTTCAGGGATTAATCTGCCAGCAGCGGTGCTAGAAGGGTTAAGTTTGTCAACAATTTTTGATACTACCCCATATATGGTGGAAAATTACGGTTTGGGTGCACAGCAGAGCTTGGAAGGGAAGGAGCGTCATTTCACTTTTTTAATGCAAAATTTGCGGGAATAATTAGCGACGCCGTGTTGTGTTTGCAGAGCCCCTGATGTGACTAAACAGTGGAAACCCCCCACAAGTGACCCCTTTTGGGAAACTATACCCGTAAAGGATAGAACTAATAAACTTTTTTGAAATAATCTTAAAATAGAACCCAGGGTACTTCAGCCTTTCTATGTGTGTAATGAGATGGGGGCTTAGTCCTGGGCTATGATGAACTCCCCTGATAACTAAAGGGAAACGCGTTGTGAGCCCGCCTATGCTAGAACACTGCCACCAATGGAGGATCAGATAAGTTGACCCATTACCTCCTATCAGTATGCCGGTGTTATATTTTACCTATACCACGCTTTATGGTGGATTTATTATGTGTGGGTTTTTGTATAGATTGACCCACTAACATTACACTCCCTGACAGAAGTTATGTCGCTTATCCATGTTATATAAATAAAAGCTTATAACCTGACGTTAAATTCATCCATTGGTTTTATAAATTACTCTTTTGAAAGCTGAAACCCTCCCAAATTTGGTTTAGGTTAAGAAAATAAATTGGCATCAATGCTGAAATATTGATCATTTAATGAACACAGAATGGTCAGATTTTGGCAAGACAAAAGTTTTGTCGCCCTCAGAAAGTAATGTGATATTCAAACAAATAATTATCTTAAAATACAAATATATATTGCATAACATTGGTGAATAAAGTTGTGGTGCTATTAGAGTCATATTTAATATTTTGTGTGACTTCCATGAGCTTGAAGGACTGCATCAATGTGGTTCAACAATGATTCATACAATTTATTAATGAAGTCATCAGGAATAGCAAAGAATGCAGTCTTACATGGCTCCCAGAGTTCATCTAGATTCTTTGGTTTTGTCTTCCAAGCTTCCTCTTTCATCCTACCTCAAACATGCTCAATGATGTTCATGTCTGCTGACTGGGCTGGCCAGTCCTTGACACCTTGATATTATTTGCCTGGAGGAACTTTGTTGTAGAGATGGATGTATGAGATGGAGCACCATCCTGCTGCAGAATTTGACCCCTTTTGTGATTTGGAATGTAAGAGGTAACTAATACTTCTTGATATTTTAGGCTATTGATATTGCCTTCCACCTTGCAAATGTTTCGCACACCCCCATACTGAATGTAACCCCAGACCATCATCTTTCCACCACCAAATTTAACTGTTTTCTGTGTGTATTTTGGATCCATAGGAGCACCAGTAGGTCTCCTGCAGTATTTGCGGCGGCTGTGGTGTAATTCTACTGAAGATTCATCAGAGAAATCCACCTTCTGCCACTTTTCCAGCGTCCATCTGTTTAGCAGGCTGTGGGACTTTGCAAATGCCATTTGTTTAGTGCTGGCTTCTGGGCACTGATTCGACCATGGAGGCCATTTCGAGACAGAATCCTACAAACTGTCCTAGTTGACACAGGGACTTGAGGTGACCAGGCCTGTTGGAGCTCTGCTGCAGTGGAAGAGGGGTTTGCTTTGGATTTTCTAGCCAACAATCGTTCCTCCTGAGCAGTTGTCTTGTGGGGTCTGCCGGACCTGGGCTTGTCAAACACATCTCCAGTCTCTTCAAATCTTTTTTTAATTCTTTGTACTTGACGTTGAGACACATTAAAGGTGCCAGCCAGTGTATCTGGTCTTCAGCCTCTTGATAATCAAGGCTTTGGTCGCAGGGTGGATTTTTGGCATGTGGTCAGAGCTCAAATTGCAGTTCAAGTGAAGGTCTGGGGTGTTGGGTTTCTTTTTATACACACCCACTAATTAACCGATCATTTAATGAACACTGGTGAGGATGTAAACTAGGATTGGGTGCATTATATGACCAGGCGACAAAACTTTTGTCTTGCAAAAATCTGACCATTCTGTGTTCACTAAATGATCAATATTTCAGCATTGATGCCAATTTATTTTCTTAACCTAAACCAAATTTGGGAGGGTTTCAGCTTTCAAAAGAGTAATTTATAAAACCATTGGATGAATTTAACGTCAGGTTATAAGCTTTTATTTACATAACATGGATAAGCGACATAACTTCTGTCAGGGAGTGTAAGGTTTGCCTTAATACATGTGTCCTGGTTGACCTAATTATGCACTGATTTACCCTTCTCTATTTTGTATGTCCATACACATAGTTTAGACATTACACATTTAGCCTCGCGCTACTTGTGTTCTACAATTGACAATAAAACTTGCTAATTTTGATATGCTCTATTGTGGGGTTGACCAAAATAGGGACTGGGGATTATACATATTGTTTATACAGATCCCATTGGTTTCCCAATCCCCCTTGCCTGTATCGGAGTGGGCATGTTTATATAACCCCTGACAAAAATTATGGAATCACCGGGCTCGGAAGATGTTCATTCAGCTGTTTAATGTTGTTGAAAAAAAGCAGATCACACACATGGCACAAAACTAAAGTCATTTCAAATGGAAACTTTAGAGCTTTAAGAAACACAAAAGAAATCACGATAAAAAAGGTGGTACTCAGTAAGGGTAATTTTTTTCAGACCAAGTAGAGGGAAAAAAATATGGAATCACTCAATTCTGAGGAAAAAATTATGGAATCATGAAAAACAAACACTCAAAAGAACACTCCAATACATCACTAGTATTTTGTTGCATCACCTCTGGCTTTAATAACAGCTTGCAGTCTCTGAGGCATGGACGTAATGAGTGACAAACAGTACTCTTCATCAATCTGGCTCCAACTTTATCTGATTGCTGTTGCCAGATCAGCTTTGCAGGTTGGAGCCTTGTCATGGACCATTTTCTTCAACTTCCACCAAAGATTTGACATTGACCTTATGTGTCTTCTTCAAGGAATGTTTTCACAGTTTTTCCTCTATGGTAGGATGCATTATCATCTTGAAAAATGTTGTCATCATCCCCAAACATCCTTTCAATTGATAGGATAAGAAAACTTTCCAAAATATCAATGTAAACTTGGGCATTTATTCAAGATGTAATGACAACTATCTCTCCAGTGCCTTTACCTGACATGCAACCCCATATCATCAATGACCGTGGAAATGTGCATGTTCTCTTCATGCAGTCATCTTTATAAATGCAGTCACTGAATATGACTTTCATCCAGTCATTCAAAGTCCATGATTGCTTTTCCTTAGCCCATTGTAACCTTGTTTTTTTCTGTTTAGGTGTTAATGATGGCTTATGTTTAGCTTTTCTGTATGTAAATCCCATTTCCTTTAGGCTGTTTCTTATAGTTCAGTCACAAACATTGACTCCTGTTTCCTCCCATTCGTTCCTCTTTTTTTTTGTTGTGCATTTCCTGTTTTGGAGACATATTGCTTTAAGTTTCCGGTCTTGACACTTTGATGTCTTTCTTGGTCTACCAGTATGTTTGCCTTTAACAATCTTCCCATGTTGTTTGTATTTGGTCCAGATTTTAGACACAGCTGACTGTGAACAACAAACATCTTTTGCAACATTGCGTGATGATTTACCTTCTTTTAAGAGTTTGATAATCCTCTCCTTTGTTTCAATTAACATCTCTCGTGTTGGAGCCATGATTCATGTCAGTCCACTTGGTGCAACAGCTCTCCAAGGTGTGATCACTCACTTTTAGATGCAGACTAACGAGCAGATCTAATTTGATGCAGGTGTTAGTTTTGGAAATGAAAATTTATAGGGTGATTCCATAATTTTTTCCCTCTGCTTGGTCTGAAAAAAATTACCCTTACTGAGTACCACATTTTTAATTTTGATTTCTTTTATTGTTTCTTAAATCCCTAAAGTTGTCATTTGAAATGACTTTAGTTTTGTGCCATGCCTGTGATCTGTTTTTTTTCAACAACATTAAACAACAGAATGAACATCCTCTGAGCCCAGTGATTCCATATTTTTTGCCAGGGGTTGTAGTATAAGATCATATTTAGTCAAGGTCCTTGTTGCCCTACCTCCTTGGGGGCATTTTTGTCCTTGTTGGAATACATTTTATCACGTGTTTTTTCCTAGTACATCTAGAGTGTATATTTATATATGTGGTGCATTCAGTAACCTATTGTACTCTGGGTTCTATTTTAAGATTATTTCAATAAAGTTTTAGTTTTACCCTCTGCTATAATTTACACTATTAGTTGGGTACAACACTAGCTTTCTATATAGTAACATAGTAACATAGTAACATAGTTTGTAAAGCCGAATAAAGACTTGCGTCCATCAAGTTCGACCTGTTAGTTCTGTAATTGCTAAAGTTGATCCAGAGGAGGGCAAAAACCCCAAATGATTTAGCCAATCTTCACCTGAGGAAAAATTCTCTCCTGACTCTGAAACCAGCAGTCAGAATAAATCCCTGTATTAACCTACTATTTTATTTTATTTTTAAGTATACGCTGAAATCTGCCTGGTATCTAGAAATGCATCCAGTCCCCGCTTGAACTGGTGTAGTGAATCCGACATTACCGTCTCCTCACTCAGTGAATTCCATATTCTCACTGCTCTTACCGTAAAGAACCCCTTCCTATGCTGGTGCTGAAACCTTTTCTCTTCCAGTCTTAGTGAATGCCCTCTTGTTACCGTAATATCCCTCCTTTTGAACAAATCCCGGGCAAGATCTCTATACTGTCTCCTAACATATTTGTACACATTTATTATGTCCCCCCTCAGCCTTCTCTTTTCCAGGCTGAATAGTCCTAGTTTAGCCAACCTCTCTGGGTATTGTAGTCCCTCCATTCCCTTTATTAATTTTGTTGCCCTCCTTTGTACCTTTTCAAGTTCATTTATATCCTTTCTATATATTGGGGCCCATAACTGAGCACAGTATTCCAAGTGTGGTCTGACCAGTGCTTTGTACAGTGGAAGAACAATGTTCTCATCCTTTGCAGCTATACCTCTTCTGATACATCCCATTACCTTGTTTGCCCTTACAGCAGCGGCCTGACTTGGGCACTCCAATTTAGTTTGCTATCAATCAAGATGCCCAAGTCCTTCTCCATCTCTGAATTCCCCAATGATTTCCCATTCAGTGAATACTGGTGACTTCCATTTTTCCTTCCCATATGTATGACCTTACATTTCTCCTCGTTAAACCTCATTTGCCATTTAATGCTCCACCTACCCAGCTTATCCAAATCCCTCTGTAGGTCTGCACTGTCCTCTTTTGTATTAATTGTTTTACGTAGCTTTGTGTCATCTGCAAATATTGATATTTTACTATTTATCCCATTGACTATGTCGTTAATAAAGATATTAAATAACATTGGGCCTAGTACAGACCCCTGTGGTACCCCACTAGTGACGCTTACCCAATCTGAGTATATTCCATTTATAACCACCATCTGCCTTCTATCCCTTAGCCAGTTTGCTACCTACTTGCAAACATTTTCCCCCAGCCCCATCATTCTCATTTTGTATACCAACCTATTATGTGGCACGCTATCGAACGCTTTTGAGAAGTCGAGATACACGACATCCACTGGTTCCCCCTGATCTACTCGAGAACTAACCTCCTCGTAGAAGTCAATCAGGTTTGTTTGGCAGGAGCGATTCCTCGTGAATCCATGTTGGTTCGGGATTAAAAGATTATTAGCATCAAGATGCTCCGTAATTGCCTCTTTAATGAAGCTTTCAAAAATTTTGCCCACAACGGACGTCAGACTCACCGGCCGATAGTTTCCGGCGTCACTTTTTGCTCCCTTTTTGAATATTGGCACTACATTCGCTGTCGCCAATCAAGTGGTACAGACCCAGTCTCAACAGAGTCCTTAAATATAAGATATAACGGTCTGTCTATCACATTACTTAGTTCCCTTAGTACCCGTGGGTGTATGCCATCAGGGCCTGGTGATTTGTTTATTTTAATGTTACTGAGGCGTTTCTGTACCTCAACTTGGGTTAGATTAGTCATACTTAGTGGAGGATTAAGCTTGTCACTTCTCATTTCTCCTGTTAGTTCTATTTCCTTTGTGAAAGTTGTCGAAAAAAAATTATTTAATAGATTAGCTTTATCCTCATCTTTCTCTATGACTTTGCCTTCCTCATTTTTTTATCGGTCCAATATTATCCGATTTAATCCTTTTACTATTTATATACGTAAAGAACAGTATGGGATTTGATCTACTTTCCCTAGCAATACGTTTCTCTGTTTCCTCATCCGCTATTTTTATTTGTTTTTTACAGGTTCTCGTTTTTTCCTTGTAACACATTAGTGCCTCCTTACTGTTTTCCTGTTTTAATCTCTTGAATGCCTCTTTTTTGCTATTTAACGCCCCTTTTACGTTCTTGTTCAACCATATTGGTTTCCTCTTATTTCGGGCCCTTTTATTCCCATACGGTATATATCTCTCGCACTGAGTATTCAGAATTCTTTTGAAGGTTTCCCATTTACTATTCGTATACCTTTGATTAAGAACTTTGTCCCAGTCAATAAGTTGAAGGTTTTCTATCAGCTGATCAAACTTCACCCTCCTAAAGTTTAATGCTTTTGTTGTTCCCTTATTGATAACCCTACTGAAGGGCATTTTGAAGTCGATAATATTATGATCGCTATTACCTAGGTGCTCCCCTATCTGTACCTCAGTTATTCTATCAGGCCTATTAGTCAATATTAAGTCCAACACGGCCTTCCCTCTCGTTGGTTACTGCACTAGTTGGGAGAGATAATTATCCTTAATATTTGTCAAGAACCTTTTTCCTTTCTGAGATCTACAGGTTTCTGTTTCCCAGTCAATATCCGGGTAGTTGAAATCCCCCATTACAATCACTTCATTATGTTTTGCTACTTTGTCTATTTGTCCTAATAGCAGATTCTCATTCTCCTCTGTTATATTTGGTGGCTTATAGCAGACCCCCAGTAATATTTTATTATTATTTTTTGCCCCCTCTATCTCTACCCACATGGACTCGACCCCCTCTTCTCCCTCTCCTATATCTTCCCTTAGTCTGGGCTTTAGACATGACTTTACATGTAAGCAGACTCCTCCGCCTTTCCCCTGTTTCCGGTCCCTTCTAAATAAATATAATCTAATAAATTTACCGCCCATTCGTAGCTATCGTCTAGCCAAGTCTCTGTTATACCTATGATGTCATAACTCTCCTCCGATATAAGCGCCCGCAGCTCATCCGACTTATTGGTCAGGCTTCTTGCGTTGGTCAGCATGCAAGATAAAATTTTGGGGTTATTTAGCATCCTATTCTTCTCTAACGATCTACCTGTACTATCCCCACCCCCCTCTCCACCCTCATTATATTCACTTCTCCCCTTCCCCCTTGCTTGCCTCACATCCCACCTATCTCCTTGGTCCCCCCCCATCTCTAGTTTAAAAACTCCTCCAACCTATTAGCCATCTTCTTCCCCAGCACCGCTGCACCCTCCCCATTGAGGTGCAGCCCGTCCCTACGGTAGAGCCTGTAGCCGACCGCGAAGTCGGCCCAGTTCTCCATGAACCCAAACCCTTCTGCCTTGCACCAACTCTTTAGCCACTTATTCACCTCCCTAACTTCCCGTTGGCGCTCCTGTGTGGCTCGCGGGATTGGTAGTATTTCTGAGAAAACTACCTTGGAGGTCCTTGCCCTAAGCTTCCTACCTAGGTCCCTGAAATCATTTTTAAGGACCCTCCATCTACCACTCACTTTGTCATTGGTGCCGATGTGGACCAGGACCGCTGGGTCTTCACCAGCCCCACCCAGTAACCTGTCAACCCGATCCGCGATGTGCCGGACTCGAGCGCCAGGGAGGCAGCACACCGTTCGGCGATCACGGTCTTTGTGACAGATTGCCCTCTCTGTCCCCCTAATAATAGAGTCACCCACTACCAGGACCTGTCTTGCCTGCCCTACACTTCCCCCCTCCCCCTCATTACTGGAGCATACACTCCCCCGGCGGTCAGAGGATCTGTCGTGCTCCAATAATGCCTGTTCTGAACCAGCCTTCCTATACTTCTTCCCTCTATCCCTCCTAACTGTTATCCAGCTCCCTGCCTGTTCAGCCAGCACTTCCCATCCATGCTCCACCCCCAGTATTGACCCATTGAGTGTCTGCCACCAGCTTCCTGCAGCAGCGACCCTGCCTCCTGTGACCCCGCTCCACCACAGCCCCTTCCCGGTAATCTACATTCAAATTATAAGAAGCACCCCCATTTTCCTCCCAAATTTTGGGGGGAAAATGCATCTTATAATCTGAAAAATACGATATTTACACCACATATGCCTTACAGAATTTTATACCATTGGGTGGTGAACGAAGAATAATTACTAGTGATGAGCGAGCACTAAAATGCTCGGGTGCTCGATGCTCAGGTCGAGCACATTGGAATACTCGGGTACTCGACCCGAGCAACGAGCCCAATGTAAGTCGAGTTTCCCATAGATTTCCCATTTTTCAGGCGGCTCCCCCCGGTGGTCTGCAGAGGGTCTAAAAATTGCCCAGATCGATAGGAACAGTGCTAAAATGACATGCGAACAGCATGGAGAAGACCCCTGGAAGCATTTCTGACTCCCAGGTCACTTCTGTCAACAATGTTGTCAGAGGTATTACGCCACTTTTACGGACTCACAATAAAACATACCAAAAAGAAACCAAAATGGATTTTCCTGGGAAATATTTTAAGGAACATCCTTTCCAGGTTAATGACTTGTATATAAAGCAAAATAAATAACCAAAACCAAAAATGCTCCTCCACACCTTGGGCTATGTTCACACATAGCGTTTTTGATGCGTTTTTTCACTTTTGCATTGCTTTCAACCGTGACAAATGCATTCACCAGGAAATGTCATTTTAACATTTTACAACCTTATCTGGCCATGTGGTGTGTGACATATCATCAGACACATCATGTTTCATTTATGAAGGAGGGACTCCTTTTTTTATAGGGCCATCAGGCGGGCTTTACTATTCTTAAAGGGCCAGCAGTCGGCCCTCACTATTCTTAGAGCGCCATCAGCCGGCTATGTTTTATTGTTCCCATTGCTAAAGAGTGGGTATCCTATACTGTTATTGTGTATGCAGTGAGTGCAAGGGCTGCCAAAAATTTGGGCGCACCCCAATACCACTTTGAAAATTTGGATGCAACCCAATACCCCTTTGAAGAGACTTAGAGGAGGGACTCCTGAAAACAATATTCCCATTATTAGGAAGTAGGTCTCCCATTGTGTTTGCCTATGCAGTGACTGCAAGGGTTACCAAAAATTTGGAGGCACTCCAATGCCCCTTGGAAGAGACTTGGAGGTCAGAGGGCCTCCTGAAAACAATATTCCCATTATTAGGAAGTAGGTCTCCCATTATGTTTGCCTATGTAGTGTATGCAAGGGTTGCCAAAAATTTGGAGGCACTCCAATGCCCCTTGGAAGAGACGTAGAGGGCCTCATAAAAAATTATTCACATTATTAGGAAGTGGGTCTCCCATAGTGTTGGCCTATGCAGTGAATGCAAGGGCTGCCAAAATTGGGAGGCAATCCAATGCCCCTTGGAAGAGACGTGGAGGAAGGCCTCTTAAAAAAATGTTCCCACTAGAAAGAAACGGGCCTCCCATACTTGTAATGCCCATGCACTAAGTGTGTGGGCTGTCAAACAGTTACCCCTGTGGGGTATACATCAACTTATTGTGTAAAAAAAATTTTTTACGGCCATCATAAACACCCTTTAAAAAAATTATGTGGGTGTTGCATCACGGACCACGGTCACCCTGCTGATATGGTCGTGGAAGATGAGGAGAAGGAGGAGGTCAAGAGAAAATAGCCAAAATCAGGAAGCGTATACCCATGTCTGGGTGTGAAAGGGTGCATGGGAATACACCTTCCAAGAAAAGACACTGGATTTGAGCTTAAGTTACGCTGCTATCATTCATTGGTGTTGAGAAGTCTGGCCCAATCCAGCTCTTGTTCATTTTTATAAGAGTCAGCCTGTCAGCATTTTCAGTTGACAGGCGGATGAGTTTATCAGTTATAATTCAACCAGCGGCACTAAAAACCCACTCTGATAAAACGCTGACAGCATGGCAGGCCAGGACCTCTAAGGCGTAGAGAACCAGTTCATTCCATGTATCCAGCTTGGATACCCAATAATTATAAGGCACAGAGGAATCAAGGAGGACTTTGCTACGGTCGGCAAGGTACTCCCCCAAACTTTGCACTCCTTGTAATAGTACCCCACACCTCAGGGCCTGTGTGATGGGTGGGGCTGAGAAAACTCTCCCAGAGCTTTGACAGTGTTCCCTTGCCTCTGCTGGATTGAGGTTGTGTCTCTCTCACCTGTACTCCATGGTTGTCCCACGAAGTGTGCCCTCTGCCGCCAGCGTTTTCAGATGGGAATTTTTTTAATAGTTCCGCAACAAGGGCCTTCTGGTACCGCCCCATTTTTGAAGACGTATCCGCCTCAGGAATAAGTGATGAAAAGTTCTCCTTATAGAGTTGGGGCTAGAAGTGTCACCAGCCAGTAATGACTGTCACCCAAAAATTTGAGAACGCGAGGGTCATAGGAAAGGCAGCGTAACATAAACTCAGCCATGCATGTCAGACTACTAACAGGCAAGACTTCCGTGTCCTCACCAAAGGATGACTGACCATGCTCTCCTCCTCCTCCTCTCTGTCCTCTGGCCATCCACGCTGAACAGACGGTATGACAGCTGTGTAGGTAGTACAATCTATAGCGCATGAAACTAGCTCCTGTCCTTCCTCCTCCTCCTCCTCTTCCTCATTGTCACCCAATCAACGTTGGGATGAGATGAAACTGGGCTGTGTGTAATCACCCTGTATGGTTCCTTGCTCTATCTCATCGTGCTCCGCCTGCAATGCATCCTCTTTGATTGTGAGCAGAGAGCGTTTCAGAAGACAGAGAAGCGGGATGGTGATGCTAATTATGGCATCATCGCCGCTCACCATCTTGGTGGAGTCCTCAAAGTTTTGGAGGCTGGTACATATGTCTGACATCCATGTCCACTCCTGAGGTCTTATGTGTGGAGTCTGAACTGAATACCAACGGTCTTGTTGATGCTGGTACTCAACAGCTGCCCTCTTCTTCTGCTCACAAATCCTTCCCAACATCTGCAGTGTAGAGTTCCAACGCGTGGAGACATCACACACCAGCCGGTGAGCCCGAAGCTGCAAACGCTGCTGAAACATGGCAAGGGCGGCGGAATCCGTAGTTGACTTTCTAAAATGGGCACACATGCGGCGTATTTTAACAAGCAGATCCGGCAGCTCCGGGTAGGATTTGAGAAACCGCTGAACCAAGAGGTGAAGCACATGGGCCAGGCATGGTACATGTGTGAGCTCGCCTCAGAGCCACCACCAGGTTCCAACCATTGTCACACAAAACAATGCCTGTCTGTAGTTTCAGCGGTGTGAGCCAAAGATCTGCCTGCTCTTTCAGAGCTGTCCACAACTCTTCAGCATTGTGCGGTTATTCACCTAAGCATATTAGCTTCAGCACAGCCTGTTGCCGCTTGGCCGAGACAGTGCTGCAGTGCTTCCAGCTTGTAACTGATGTGGTCATTTCGGAGATGGAGGCTGAGGAGGATGAGGTGCAGGAGCTGTAGACCATGGGGGCAACCCTGATTGACCTAGGGCCCGCAATCCTTGGCGTTGGGAGTAGTGTTGAGCCACCCCCGTATTGTTCGAGTTCGGTTCGGTTCGTCGAACACCCGTGTGTTTGCCGAACTGTTCGTCGAACTGTTCGTCGAACACCTTCGAACACCGTTAAAACCAATGGCAGGCAAACAAAAACACATAGAAACACATAGAAAACACCTTCAAAGGTGTCCAAAAGCTGACAAACTGCTCAGAAGACACAACTAACACATGGAAAAGTGACAAGTACATATAGTCATGCGAAAAGAAAAGAGGTGGAGGAGTAAAAGGAGGGGGAGACACAGATATAGGCATGTCATGCCCTTCTAAAATCCAAAAAGTGAGAAGCCGACACGTTCAGTCCGATCCTGCCCGTGCCACCTCCGCGTCGCCGGGTTTGTGCCAGAGCCGCGGTGAACCCTGACGGCCAGCCCCCCTCTCCCAATACTGGTGCCTGTCCGCTGGTGGGTCGAGCGAGCCCCCCTGTGGTGGAGGCAGCTCTAAGCTTTTTAATTTAAATTGTCTCTCTAATTTGAATGAATACACTTTAAATCCATTTACAAGGATCTATTGGAGGGCAAGTCTCATGCCAGCAGCCGCGTAATTCCAGCTCCAGTAGCGTCCACTAAAGCTGCTGCAGTTAAAAAGCTTTTATAAGGATCGAGCTCGGCTGTCCACCGCAAGGCATCCTACTGCCAATCCCAGCCCCTATGCCTTGGAGTGCCTCCTGATGCTCTTCACTGAGTGTCCCGTGGTCCCGAAGCATTTCCTTTGAAAAAATTAAGTGTCCAAACTACAGGTGGTGTAGCTTGCTTAACAGCCGGGATAATCCGCTGACTAGCAGACACTGCTACTAGGCACAAAGTATTTCCTGGGCTAGATGCAGTTAAAAATTTGTAATTAGATACTCTCGTTGGATGCTGAGAAAGCATTCCATAGAGTCTCCTGGCACGCCATATATGATTCTCTTAAAAAGCTTGGGGTAGGGGTCTAGGGGACCCTTTTATAGCCAAAATCACGGCCCTGTATCGCAATACGTCACCTAGGCTGAAGATAAATTGAACTGTAGCACCCTGAGGGCTCGGTTGCTACAGAGGTATTGCACCTCACCCAGAGGTGTGATATCTCACTCTCAGGTAAGGATGGAGTGTGGATCAGGACCCGACACCTGCATGCATTACACCACATTGCCGTGGGGCAGGGCGACCAATATGATCCTGAGATGGGCACGGCAGTCCCTGTCCCTGGCTGGAGTGGGGGGAGGGAACACTGAGGAAGGGGAACCCTGTAGTGCAGGAGCAGGGAGGAAGCAGTTCCTGGGTGCATTGAGAAGGGAGTATAAAAGGTGGGCACCATCTTAGTTCAGTGCAGAGAAGTCTGAGCAGAAGTGGCAGGGAGCAGGGGCTCTGCATGAGCTCTGCTCCGGAGGCGGGCCTAGTAACAGAGGCCCAGGCCTGGAAGAGGGAGAAGGAAGGAAGAGGAGCGGAGAAGGCTCCAGGAACGAGGAACGAAGGGATCCCAGGGGTGCGGACGGGCAAGTCGCCACCGCACGCCCGAATCCACCTGCGTGGAGGGGTCAGGCCAAAGGGGGAGACCGGTCCCCGAAACTAGTGGAGGCAGGAAACGACCCTCAGCTAGAAACAGGAGGCTGTGACATTTTATGTGGCGCAGCCCCTCGCTACACCCGCTAGGAAGGCACCACATAGGGTCAGGGAAACTGGCGCCAAGTTTACCAAGAGGAGGCCCGAGGCAGCCGGACAGAAGGGTTGATAAGAAAGGCCAGACAAAGGACACACAAAGGGGGTCCTGTGAAGCGCTCCAAAGTTATCTGGGAGTTGTCTGAGCCCCTCACCTGGTGAGCACAGTACGACGTGGGCAGCCGTTACCTGCAGACGTGGTCTGGATAATAAGAACTGTGAGTAAAGACCCTGGACTGCATCACTGACTCCGTGTCGTTACTGCTGCTGCCCTACACCATCACCCCCATCCTCCGCATACACTGCCCTGAGGCTATACTCCTCCCGTGGGGAGTTATGCTACGCTCTGCTGCACCCACAACACCAGCCTCAGCGGTCTGCCCTGGAGCGGCGGTTCACTCTGACCGCAATCCACGGGTGGCGTAGTCGGACATTTAAACATCAAAACCACATAAATAGTTCCGCCACTGGTTTGACCGCCCTGAGCCACGGAACCGGGTTGCCGCCACGGAGACTACAACCACCAGCATCCACCAAAAAGGGTCCGGCTCCGGGTGTCCCAAGGCCCAGGGGGCGCGTCAGAACATTTTCATCACCTTTCACAATCACCAATGGGACAAGGCAGAGATGTTCTCTGTCCCCTCTCTTATACATCCTAGTGACGGAGCACCTGCTCTCATCAATTCGCCATAACCCCAATATTAGGTGGATTGAGGTGGGAGGCACCGAGTACAAGTGCTCTCTATTTGCTGATGATGTCCTAGTATATATCACTCAATCACATATATCCATCCATGCTGTTATGGCTGAAATAGATCACTTTGTTACATGGTCAAATTTTAAAATCAATGCAGCGAAGTCTGAGGCCCTCGATGTCTCCCTCCCCAAATCCATATAGGATTCCATCCAGTCCAACTTTCCCTTTGCCTGGCCCTCACAGGGTATCAAATACTTAGGAATTCCTATTCATAGAGACCTCTCCCATCTATGTTATCTTAATTTTGGGCCCTTTATTGAACAACTCCATACAGACCACGTTTGGCAAGTTAGAACTGTAAGATTCACTACGTGAACCACTGGTGTTTTGTGGAAAAGCACATGTACACTGTGTTCCAAATTATTATGCAAAAAGTGTTTAGGAGTGATAAGGGAAGAATTTGTTTGTTTGTCAGTTAAACTCATTGATGGTGATGTGTGTCAGGGCTCTTTATATCACTGTAAGCAATTGCAGACACCTGTGCTAATTAGTTTGGCAGGTGTGTCCAATGAAAGGCAAGACTACTTAAGAAGGCTGTCTCACATTATTAAGCAGCCTACATTTTCTGCCAAAATGGGAAAGAAAAAGGATGTGTCGGCTGCTGAGAAGCAACAAATTGTGGAGTGTTTAGGTCAAGGCATGACTACAATCAACATTGTGCGATGATCAGGATGAAGTGTCTTGGCAATCAAGAAGTATGTAGCTGATTCGCAGTACACACGTGTGCGTGCTGATAAGGGCAAATTGAGGACTCTTTCCTACAGGCAATTACGTCAGGTTGAAAGAGCAGCGGCAAAAAAGCCTTGTCATAGCAGCAGACAAGTTTTTGAAGCTGCTGGTGCCTCCAATGTCCCCCGAACAACAAGATGCAGGGTCCTTCAGAGGTTTGCAGCTGTGCCTACGCCATCCTGTTGACCTCCTCTATCCACTTCACACAAGCAGAAACGGCTCCAGTGGGCCAAACATTACATGAAGACTGATTTCAAAACTGTTTTGTTCACGGATGAGAGCCGTGCAGCGCTCGATGGTCCAGATGGATGGAGTGGAGGATGGCTGGTTGATGGACACCCCACACAAACACGGCTACAGCGCCAACAAGGAGGAGGAGGAGTAATGTTTTGGGCTGGAATCATGGGGAGAGAGATTGTCGGCCCCTTTAGGATCCCTGAAGGCGCTAAAGATGAACTCCATAATGTATGTGGATTTTCTCAAACAGCACTTCCTGCCATGGTTCAAGAAGAAGAACCGTGTATTTCACAGCAAGATCATTTTTTTGCATGATAATGCACCATCTCATGCTGCACATAAAACATCTGCATCTCTGGCTGATATGGGCATAAAAGGGGACAAACTTACTGTGTGACCCCCATGCTCCCCTGACCTCTACCCCATTCAGAACCTTTGGAGCATCATTAAAAGGAGTGTCTATGATGGCGGGAGGCAGTTCACATCTAAGCAACAGCTCTGAGAGGGTATTCTGTCCTCATGCAAAACAATTGAAGCAGAAACCATCCAAAACCTGACAAATTCAATGGACGAGAGAGTTCAGAAGCTCCTTTCGAACAAGGGATCCTATGTGAAAATGTAACATCACCTAGAATAAAGTTTTGAGTTGAAAACTGTTTGATTTCAGTTTCTAACAACCTGCTAATGCTTATAATTTCAAAAATGACCATTTTTTTGGTCTTTATTAAAATGAAAAGGTTGATCGAAAAGTTTGGGGGATCTAAGAGTGTGGCAACCCAGTAGTCATGATTACTTCGAATTCTGACAATATGAGGGTCATGCTGCAGGTAGTGCAACAAGAAGGCACTTATGTGTCTTGCGCATCTCGGAGCCCCAAAATTATTTTCCGGGCTAGATGCAGCTAAAAATTAGTATTAATTTTAAATCTGGTGAAGCTTTAGTATAGATGGCCTAATAGGATAAGTGCTGCACACTGCTACAAAGCCCAAATTATTTTCCAAGTCAAGATACAGATAAACATGATTAGTAATTTTAAATCTGGTGGAGCTTATTATAGATGGCCTAATAGAATCAGTGCTGCACACTGCTACAAAGCCCAAATTATTTTCCAGCCAAGATACAGATAAACATGATTAGTAATTTGAAAGCTTAAAACGGTTGGTAGGGTGATTTTAACCAATCATCAAGCTTTTACTCTCCCCAGGATGACACAGGGGTAGAAAAGTCGTTTCGGATCCATGATTTGTTCATCTTTATGAACGTGAGTCTGTCTACATTATCAGTGGAGAGCCGCGTGCGCTTATCTGTCAGCACACCACCAGCAGCGCTGAACACACGTTCAGACAGAACGCTGGCTGCAAGGCATGACAAAATCTCCAAGGCGTAAGTGGCTAGCTCCGGCCATTTATCCAGATTGGAAGCCCAAAAAGAGCAAGGGTCCAGTGACACAGTCATGGCTTCAATGTTTACTTGGAGATAGTCCTGTACCATCGTCTCTAGGCGTTGACTATGTGTCAGACTTCTTGTCTCCTGTGGCCTTGCAAAGGATGGGCTAAAAAAGTGGTGAAATGATTCCGCAAAATTGATGTTACCAGCAGATACTGTGGTTCTGTTACGGTTTGAGTGCTGAACACTTGACGGTCCCACGGTTGGCAAGTTGGAACTGTGAGATTCACTACGTGCACCACTGGTATTTTGTGGAAAAGCACATGTAAGATTCTGCAACAGTCTCTGCTGATACTCCTGCATGCGTGCATCCCTTTCTATGGCAGGAATAATTTCTGCAAATTTACTTTTGTACCGGGGATCTAACAGTGTGGCAACCCAGTAGTCAGGATTATTTCTAATTCTCACAATTCGAGGGTCATGTTGCAGGTAGTGCAGCAAGAAGGCATTCATGTGTGTTGCGCATCCAGGAGCACCAAGTCCCTGTTGTGTTGGTGGCGAGGTAACAATCATGCTTCCTTCCTCTGTCCTCTCCCCCCAACCTCGCACAACAGAAATGTGATCAAGGTCTCCCTCATCTGATGAGTCTTCCATCAGTTCGTCCTCCACTTCTTCCTGGGCTCCTGCACCTTCCTCACTAGTTTGGCTGCTACCATGCGCCCTGGTAAAACCATCTCCCCCACCCTCACATGCCTGCCGCCTTGGTGCTGCCGACCGTCTGGACCTTGCAGATGTTAGCCCTTCCGCATACAACTCCTCCTCCTCTACTTCCTCCACCTCCTCTTGTGCCACCACCTGACTCCGAATTCTGTTTAACATGTGCTCCAGCATGTAAATCACCAGAATAGTCATGCTGATAATGGCATCGTCAGCACTAAACATCTTCGTCGCCATTTCAAAACTGTGCAGAAGGGTGCATAGGTCCCTGATCTGAGACCACTCCTCCAGCGTGATTTGCCCCACCTCTGGTTCTCGTTGGCCCAGGCTATACGTCAGAACGTATTGCACCAGGGCTTGTCGGTGCTGCCACAGTCGCTGCAACATGTGCAGAGTTGAATTCCACCGGGTAGGCACATCGCATTTTAGCCGGTGAAGTGGCAGGCCCAACGACTTCTGTAGAGATGTAAGTCGCTGAGCTGCGGGATGCGAACGGCGGAAGTGAGCACACAGCGACCGTGCCCTCTGCAGAAGGCCATCTAGTCTGGGATAGTGGGCTAAAAATTGCTGGACAACCAGGTTCAACACGTGAGCCATACAAGGCACGTGTGTGACATTGCCCCGGCGAAGGGCCGCACCCAGGTTTGCAGCATTGTCGCACACGGCCTTCCCTGGTTTCAGGTCCAGTGGAGACAACCATTCATGAAATTGGTTCTCCAGAGCTGACCACAACTCCTCAGCTGTGTGACTCACATTTCCCAGACATTTCAATGTAAAAACCGCCTGATGACGTTGAGCCCTACTGCCAGCATAGTAAGGAGGTGTGCAGGATCCCTTCTGCACAGTTAGAAAGCTTGTGGCATGACCAGACAGGCTTTGGGTGCAGGTGGAAGACCGAGAGGAGGTTGAGGAGGCAGAAGCAGTGGAGGAACTTTGACATAAAGAGGATTGACGCACAACTCGTGGGGACGGCAAGACTTGGACAGCATCCGCTTGTCCTGCTGTCACCATAGTAACCCAGTGCCCAGTCAGCGACATGTAACGCCCCTGTCCATGCCTACTCGTCCAAGTGTCTGTGGTGAAATGCACCCTGTCACACACAGAGTTTCTCAAAGAAGCGGTGATGTTGTGTGCGACATGCTGGTGGAGCGCAGGCACACCTTTCTTTGAGAAGTAGTGCCGACTGGGCATCTGGTACTGGGGCACTGCGATGGACATAAGGTCTCGAAAATCCTCTGTGTCCACCAGGCGGAAAGGCAGCATTTCTGTAGCCAAGAGCTTGCAGATGGTGAAATTCAACCTCTTAGCTTTCTCATGGCTAGGAGGAAATGGTCTTTTACTTGTCCACATCTGAGGGACCGAGGGCTGGCTATTGTGCTTAGACGGGGTTGATAAGGGTGTCCCCGGCAAACTGCCGGTCTGTGAGGAAGATGCAGGCGGACATGTTAGGTTGCCTTGATCCAAAGGTGGTGCTATCGATGTCGGACAGCGCTCAACACCAGCTGGTGTTACCACCTCCAAAGAAAATAATGACCTGCCAATCACGCTGGCTGTTGCGGGTAAAGAGGTGGCAGGTCTGCGCCCCAAAACAGGTGTGACTGCTGTCCCCCCAGTCACAGAGGATGAAGAGGCCGCGGATGCACAAGATATGGCAGACGGTAGTTGGCCCGGCCGGCTAGGCCGCATTGTAGCACACTGAGCTTCCCACTGCAACTTATGCTTCATGTCCATGTGCCGGTTCATGCATGAAGTACTCAAACTATGTATTTTTTGGCCTCTACTTAGCTTTTGCTGACAAATGTTACAGATAACACGAGTTGGGTCATCTTTATCGATCTGAAAAAATGCCCAGGCTATGCAAGGCTTAGCACCCATGCGACCTGAAGAGCCACCACGACTTGTGGTGAGAGGCAGAGTTGTGTTTGAGGATGCAGTTGTTGACGTGCTTCCAGTACTACGTCTCTGTCCAGGAAGGCGCAACCTGACCTCGTCGTCACTAGCATCTTCCTCCACCTCCTCTGCTGACCTCATCTCTTGGCTGACTGTGGGTTGACAGTAAGTGGGATCTCCAACCTCATCATCATCACCCTGTGCGTTATCACACCCGTCGTCCTCAGAGCCAACCTGTTCCTGCCCTGACAAAAAACTAAAGTTGTCGCTCCAATCAGGTATTTGAGTCTTATCATCGTCTTCCTCATTGTCTCCACCAACAGGAGTTACAGTTTGGGAATGAGGGTCTACATTATGGTCAGAACCTTCTGCGTCTGGTCCTGGATCCGAGTCATAAAGATTCTGGGCATCAGTGCAGATCATTTCCTCGTCTGGATTCACAGAAGCGCTGGAGTCGACCTCTGATTCCCAGGCTATAGTATGAGTAAACAGCTCTGCAGACTCAACCATCTGTTCTACCTCATACTCAGACGGGCAGCTGGAGATTTGGGAGTTGTGAGGAAGCAAGTGCGATTGGGGTGACAACTTTGAGGACTGGAGTATTTGTGATGTTGAAGTTGATGTGGAGGAGAGCCCACTTAAATGAGCACTTGATATCCGTTGAAGCACCTGCTGTTTTTGTGCCTCATCTGGAATTTGTAGCGATTGGCGTGGCCGTAAGAAAGGGATCTTATCACATTGTCCGCTAAAAGAAGTAGACATTTTAGTTTGGCTGGAAGATGGTCTTTCTTCTGCAGATGTTACTGTTGCTTTAACACCTACGCCACGGACACAACCTTTTTTCCCCTTCCCAACACGCCTATTCCCCTTTACACCAGCAGCAGGCCTTTTTCCACTCATTTTGGTGGTTAACTAATTCACAACTCTGGAGTTGTTTGCACAAAAAAACAATGGATGGGAACCGAGCAGAGCTGAGTGGCCAAGCTGTGGTACTAGGCCAAAACTATTGGCTGGGTTAGATGCAGAAAAAAATTATATTCAATTTGCAACCTGATGGAGGTCAGTATAGATGGACTAATAGAACAAGTCCCACACACAGCTAGATGCCCAAATATTTTTTCAGAGGTAGATGCAGAAATTTTTTTATTCAGTTTGCAACCTGATGGAGGTCTGTATAGATGGATTAATAGAACAAGTGCCACACACAGCTACAAGCCCAATATTTTTTCAGAGGTAGATGCAGAAAAAAATATTTTCAGTTTGCAACCTGATGGAGGTCAGTATAGATAGACTAATAGAGAAAGTCCCACACACTGCTAGAAGGCCAAATATTTTTTCAGAGCTAGATGCAGACAAAAAATTATTTTGAATTTGCAACCTGATGGAGGTCAGTATAGGTGGACTAATAGAACAAGTCTCACACACTGCTAGAAGGCCAAATATTTTTTCAGAGCTAGATGCAGAAAAAAATTATATTCAGTTTGCAACCTGATGGAGGTCTGTATAGATGGATTAATAGAACAAGTCCCACACACAGCTAGAAGCCCAAATATTTTTTCAGAGGTAGATGCAGATAAAAATTATTTTTAATTTGCAACCTGATGGAGGTCAGTATAGATGGACTAATAGAGAAACTCCCACACACTGCTAGAAGGCCAAATATTTTTTCAGAGCTAGATGCAGATAAAAATTATTTTTAATTTGCAACCTGATGGAGGTCAGTATAGATGGACTAATAGAACAAGTCCCACACACAGCTAGAAGCCCAAATATTTTTTCAGAGGTACTGTAGATGCAGATAAAAATTATTTTTAATTTGCAACCTGATGGAGGTCAGTATAGATGGACTAATAGAGAAAGTCCCACACACTGCTAGAAGGCCAAATATTTTTTCAGAGCTAGATGCAGATAAAAATTATTTTCAATTTGCAACCTGATGGAGGTCAGTATAGATGGACTAATAGAGAAAGTCCCACACACTGCTAGAAGGCCAAATATTTTTTCAGAGCTAGATGCAGATAAAAATTTTATTCAATTTGCAACCTGATGGAGGTCAGTATAGATGGACTAATAGAACAAGTCCCACACACAGCTAGAAGCCCAAATATTTTTTCAGAGGTACTGTAGATGCAGATAAAAATTATTTTTAATTTGCAACCTGATGGAGGTCAGTATAGATGGACTAATAGAGAAAGTCCCACACACTACTAGAAGGCCAAATATTTTTTCAGAGCTAGATGCAGATAAAAATTATATTCAATTTGCAACCTGATGGAGGTCAGTATAGATGGACTAATAGAGAAAGTCCCACACACTGCTAGAAGGCCAAATATTTTTTTAGAGGTAGATGCAGAAAAAAATATATTCAGTTTGCAACCTGATGGAGGTCAGTATAGATGGACTAATAGAACAAGTCCCACACACAGCTAGAAGCCCAAATATTTTTTCAGAGGTACTGTAGATGCAGATAAAAATTATTTTTAATTTGCAACCTGATGGAGGTCAGTATAGATGGACTAATAGAGAAAGTCCCACACACTGCTAGAAGGCCACATATTTTTTCAGAGGTAGATGCAGAAAAAAATATTTTCAGTTTGCAACCTGATGGAGGTCTGTATAGATGGATTAATAGAACAAGTCCCACACACAGCTAGAAGCCCAATATTTTTTCAGAGGTGGATGCAGAAAAAAATATATTCAGTTTGCAACCTGATGGAGGTCAGTATAGATGGACTAATACAACAAGTCCCACACACAGCTAGAAGCTCAATATTTTTTCAGAGGTAGATGCAGAAAAAAATATATTCAGTTTGCAACCTGATGGAGGTCTGTATAGATGGATTAATAGAACAAGTCCCACACACAGCTAGAAGCCCAATATTTTTTCAGAGGTAGATGCAGAAAAAAATATATTCAGTTTGCAACCTGATGGAGGTCAGTATAGATGGACTAATACAACAAGTCCCACACACAGCTAGAAGCCCAATATTTTTTCAGAGGTAGATGCAGAAAAAAATATATTCAGTTTGCAACCTGATGGAGGTCTGTATAGATGGATTAATAGAACAAGTCCCACACACAGCTAGAAGCCCAATATTTTTTCAGAGGTAGATGCAGAAAAAAATATATTCAGTTTGCAACCTGATGGAGGTCAGTATAGATGGACTAATACAACAAGTCCCACACACAACTAGAAGCCCAATATTTTTTCAGAGCTAGATGCAGAAAAAAATTATATTCAATTTGCAACCTGATGGAGGTCAGTATAGATTGACTAATAGAATGATGCTATGCCCAAAAGATTTTACTTCACTAGGTGCAGTAAAAAAATTGATATTCTATACACAGGTGGTATATCTTGCAACACAGATAGGCTACTCCACTGACTAACACACTCTGCAATAGGCAAAAAAGGATTAGCTTTGCTAGATTCAGCCAAATGCTGTGAAAAAAACTTGCACAGCACTGGCACAGACCTGCCTGGCAAAAACTGATAGGAACTGATGTAACCTAGTCCTGAAAAGGACTCCAATTACAATTAGTCTTTACTCCCACAATCTATCTATTTAAGAGCACAGACCTGCCTGATAAAAGTCGTAGGAAATGCTGTAACCTAGTCCTTAAAAGGAATGCAATCACAACTATTCCCTACTCCCAAGCTATCTGTAGATTTGTGCGAAAATTGGCTTGAAATTAACAAGGTATAGCGCACACAGCAACAGCGGTGCCGTCTAACACGCAGCTGCAGCAGTGAGAAAATGGTGGCGACGGGGAAAATGGCTTGGTCTTATAGGGCAAGGACATGTGACATACACTGCCAATGACACATGCCCTTGCTTGTGTGAAAAAAAGCACTTCGCTCCGTGTGTGCACTGCTGATAGGCTGACAGATTGCACCTCCCCACTGTAAATGCGGGAAAGAGAAAAAAAAAATGGAGATCTTCATTGTTCCTGCAGAGATCCATCCCCTGCCCCTCCCCCCACCCCGCTGTACACTCAAACTGCGTATTAACATTAATTTTCATCATTACTGAGAAAAAATCCAGTTATGATTTTGGTGCACGAACAGTTATCGAACATAACCTCGAACAGCCGAATTTTTCTCAAATTGTTCGTGTTCGCCGAACGGCTCGAACACCGCCCAAAACAGCTCGAATTTGAGATTGGCGAACAGTTCGAGTAGAACAACGCTCATCTCTAGTTGGGAGGACGTGTTCTGTCCCAAGGTCTGAATGGGTCCCGGATTCCACTATGATAACCCAGTGTGCCGTCAGCGAGATGTACCGTCCCTGCCCTCAAGCACTTGTCCACGTGTCCGTGGTTAGGTCCACTTTCCCGGTAACTGCATTGAGGGCACAGCTATTGTTTTGGGACACGTTCTTATGTAATGCGGGGACGGCACACTTGGAGAAATAGTGGCGGCTGGGGATCGAGTACCGAGGGACGGCCGCCGCCATCAGGTTGCGGAATGCTTTCATCTCCACGAGCCTAAAAGGCAACATTTCGAGCGCAAGCAGTTGTGAAATGTGAGAATTTAGTAGTGTGGCCTGTGGGGCGTTGGCTGCATATTTGCGCTTGCGTTCCAAGGACTGGGGTATGGAAAACTGAACGCTGCGCTGGGACAAGGACGTGGACGTGCTTGCTGATGCTGCTACTTGAGAGTGTGCAAAAACAGGTGCAGAGCAGGAGGCATCTTCGCACGCACCATGGACAGGGGATTGGCTTGCATTCACAAAGGTGGAAGAAGCTATGGTGCCACCCGCAGACACTGTTCCTGGACCCTGGGGTTCGGCCTACACAGTAGGGTGCTTTGCCGCCATGTGCCTGATCATGCTGGTGGTGGTCAGGCTGGTCGTTTTGCCACCCCTGCTGATGCTGGCAAGGCAGGTGGTGCAAATGGCCTTTTTTGGGGTTATCGGCAGAGTCTTTAAAAAACAACCAGACTCGGGAAGACCTAACAGTTGTACTGGCAACTTCCTTTGTGTTGGTGTTGCGGGGAACGGTTGCCTGCCTTCTGTCTGCGGCCACCACACTGCTTCTTCCTGCCTGTTGGGGTGCTCTGTCTCCCTCCCCCTGTGTGCTGCTGTCCTCGCTCTGCATGTCCTCCTGCCAGGTTGGGTCAGTTACTATATCATCCACCACCTAGTCTTCCACTTCCGCACCCTGGTCCTCCTCTTGACGTTCTGGCAATTGTGTCTCATCATCGTCCACCTCTTATGACACTTTCCCACCGTCGCCTTCGTGTGACAGTGGCTGCTCAAATATTTGGGCATCACTACATGCAATATCCTCTTTCCCCGGTTCAAGTGGACTGGGTGAGAGGCCCGAATCTATAAATGGAAAAGTGAACAGCTCTTCAGAGTGTCCAAGTGTGGGATCAGTTGTCTCCGGGCACTTGGCATGGTGGATGGAAGGAGGATCATGGTGAGGAATATGCGGTCTAGACTCAGGGCTACTGAGACTTGACCGTGTGGAAGACAGGGTGGTGGTGGTGGTGGTGGCTAAGTGACTGGAAGCATTATCCGCTATCCAACCAACAACCTTCTGACACTGCTCTGGGTTCAATAGTGGTGTGCTGCGGTCCCCTAGGAATAGGGACAGGAAGGTCGGGCGAGAAGATGTGGGTGTTTGCTGTGGCATAATTTCAGCTTGCCCACGACCTTGTCCTCGGCCTCTGCATGCACAATCACCATCACGTCCAGTTCCCTGTCCCTTGCCCCTTGCCTTGCCCATTTTAAATGGAGGACAGTATCTTCCACGCTCACTACAAATGACTGAGTTTGGAGCGAACTTATATGTGATCCGTGTGATGGAGAAAACACAGTTTTAAATACCTGGCCTGTAGGTAACTAGTTTGAACTGCAAACCGGTGTAAAAAACTTCGCTGACACAGTGAAATAAAATTGGAATGGAGGCCAAAAATGGCAGTATTTTCTGAAAACGTATATGTGATCTGTGTGACGGAGAAAACACAGTTTTAAATAGCTGGATTTCTAGCGCTGTAATATGGAAAGGACCTGGCTGTATTCTGCAGTGCCAACAAGCAAATGGCACAGAAAAATGGTGTTCTCTGGATTGCTTTTTAAGCAAATAATGAGGATTAATGTCCAAAGAATAGTATTCCTGGCCCCTGAGACCTGGGCCTTTGTATAGAAATATCTAACAGCAGCAGAAGCCAGAATTGGAATGAAGCCTCTTGTGCTATATGCACTGTAGTCTGCTATATACACTGCCTGCCTATATACCCTGCCTGCCTGATATCTCTGCAGATGGATTAGTCCTCAGAAGGACTGTTTGTTAAGATGGATGTGTGAAATGTACGGTTTTTCTCCCTACACTACCTAATACACAAGCAAATCCCTCCCTGACGCAGCAGCATCTCTCCCTACTCTGCCTGATTCCGGAGTGATTGTGACGAGCACAGCAGCGCTAGGTCTGATATAGACCTGATGATGCTGTGCGGCCAGCCAATCACTGTAATGCCACAACTAGAGATGAGCGGTGTTCGACTAGAACTGTTCGCCAATCTCAAATTCGAGCTGTTTTGGGCGGTGTTCGAGTTGTTCGACGAACCCGAACGATTTGCAAAAAATTTGGCTGTTCGAGGTTATGTTCGATAACTGTTCGTGCACCAAAAGCGTGTCCTGCATGTCTGGCGCTATTTAGAGCACAAATCATGCAGGGATTGTCTGCCACTCACTGTAATGCCACAGCCATGGTGGTTGTGGCATTAAAGTGATTGCCCAAATCGATGGGAACTGTGCTCACAGTGAAACATGAAAAGCCGGCAATTCAGCAGCGGCATACACCGGTACCCGACAATTTAGAACCGAAAGAATAGAGCTTCACACATAGATTAGATAGATAGAAACATGTCAGTCACATATATAAGAAGTACAGTGACAGTGTTGATTACTGTACTTGCCATTTAGTGTAAAGGATTTATTAAAAAAAATATTAGTGTTTTCATGCACCGTCTCTTTAAAAAAGCCGGCCGGCAATTCAGCAGCGGTACCCGACAATTTAGAATGGAAGGAATATAGAATCACACATAGATTAGATAGATAGAAACATGTCAGTCACATATATATGAAGTACAGTGACAGTGTTGATTACTGTACTTGTCATTTAGTGTTAAAATAAAGGATTTATTTAAAAAAAAATTGGCGTGGGGTTCCCCATAATTTTAGGCTCTAGCGGAGGTTAAGCAGACGGCTGGGGCAGATGTTTGAAGCCTGGGAAGGGGGTAATACCCACGGAGCTTCCCAGACTACTAATATCAGCCCCCAGCTGAATGCCTAGCCTTTACTAGCTATTAAAATGGGGGACCCCCCAAAAAATTGACGTGGGGTCCCCCCTATTTTAATAGCTAGCAAAGGCTAGGCAGACAGGTGGGGGCTGATATTAATAGCCCAGGAAGGGTGCCATGAATATTGGCCCCCTCCCAGACTAGAAACACCAGCCGTCAGCTGCCCCAGAAATGGCACATCCATAGGATGCGCCAATTCTGGCACTTAGCCTCGCTCTTCCCACTGCCCTGTAGCGGTGGCAGTGGGGTAATAGGGCTGGGGTTGATGTCAGCTTATAAAGCCAGCTGACATCAAGCCCAGGTTAGTAATGGAGAGGCGTCTATAAGACACCCCCATTACTAACCCCATAGTCAAAGTTAAAAAAAAACACAAACACCCAGAATAAAGTCCTTTAATTGAAATAAAGACACAATTCTTTATTGTTCTAAATTAAACCATACTTACAATCACGCCCATTCCAGATGAAGCCAACGATCCCCTGCAATAAAAGAAAAATAATAAAGCAAAATAATCCTTACCTTTCCATGGTTCCCACGACAGCTTCAGCTCTGCTACATCGAGATGACAGGCTGGACCGCAGCAGAAAGCTGCCATCCAGCCTGTCATCCTGCAGACACTGAGAAGCGCAGGCTTGCTTGCGCTCCTCAGTGTCTCGCTGTGACGGCATCCAGATGAGCCGAGGTCATGTCCAATGAACTCGGCTCACCTCATGCACGTCACTGACAGCGTGGGAAAATTCTCACTCTGAAGCGCTGAGTGCAGGAGAATTCTCCCACGCTGTCAGTGACGTGCATGAGGTGAGCTCATGTCCAATGAACTCAGCTCACCTCATGCACATCACTGACAACGTGGGAAAATTCTCCTGCACTCAGCGCTTCAGCGTGAGAATTCTCCCACGCTGTAAGTGACGTGCATGAGGTGAGCTGAGATCATTGGACATGAGCTCACCTCATGCACATCACTGACAGCGTGGGAAAATTCTCACACTGAAGCGCTGAGTGCAGGAGAATTTTCCCACGCTGTCAGTGACGTGCATGAGGTGAGCTGAGTTGATTGGACATGAGCTCACCGCATGCACGTCACTGACAGCGTGGGAGAATTCTCCTGCACTCAGCGCTTCAGCGTGAGAATTTTCCCACGCTGTCAGTGATGTGCATGAGGTGAGTTCATGTCCAGTGATCTCAGCTCACCTCATGCACGTCACTGACAGCGTGGGAAAATTCTCCTGCACTCAGCGCTTCAGCGTGAGAATTCTCCCACGCTGAAGCGCTGAGTGCAGGAGAATTTTCCCATGCTGTCAGTGACGTGCATGAGGTGAGCCGAGTTCATTGGACATGACCTCGGCTCATCTGGATGCCGTCACAGCGAGACACTGAGGAGCGCAAGCAAGCCTGCTCTTCTCAGTGTCTGCGGGATGACAGGCTGGATGGCAGCGTTCTGCTGCGGTCCAGCCTGTCATCTCGATGTAGCAGAGCTGGAGCTGTTCTGGGAACCATTGAAAGGTAAGGATGATGTTGGTTTATTATTTTATTTTTATTGCAGGAGATCATTGGCTTCAGCTGGAATGGGCGTGACGGTAAGTATGGTTTAATGTAGAACAATAAAGAATTGTGTGTTTATTTCAATTAAAGGACTTTATTCTGGGTGTTTGTGTTTTTTTTTAACTTTCACTATGGGGTTAGTAATGGGGGTGTCTTATAGACGCCTCTCCATTACTAACCTGGGCTTGATGTCAGCTGGCATTATAAGCTGACATCAACCCCAGCCCTATTACCCCACTGCCACCGCTACAGGGCAGTGGGAAGAGCGAGGCTAATTGCCAGAATTGGCGCATCCTATGGATGCGCCATTTCTGGGGCGGCTGACGGCTGGTGTTTCTAGCCTGGGAGGGGGCCAATATTCATGGCACCCTTCCTGAGCTATTAATATCAGCCCCCAGCTGTCTGCCTAGCCTTTGCTAGCTATTAAAATAGGGGGGACCCCACGTCATTTTTTTGGGGGGGTCCCCCATTTTAATAGCTAGTAAAGGCTAGTTATTCAGCTGGGGGCTGATATTAGTAGCCTGGGAAGCTCCATGGGTATTACCCCCTTCCCAGGCTTCAAACATCTGCCCCAGCCGTCTGCTTAACCTCCGCTAGAGACTAAAATTACGATGAACCCCACGCTAATTTTTTTTTTTAATAAATCCTTTATTTTAACACTAAATGACAAGTACTGTAACCAACACTATCACTGTACTTATTATATATCTGACTGACATGTTTCTATCTATCTAATCTATGTGTGATGCTCTATCTTTCTGTTCTAAATTGTCAGGTACAGATGCTGAATTGCCGGCCGGCTTTTTTAAAGAGACGGTGCATGAAAACACTATTATTTTTTTAAATAAATCCTTTACACTAAATGACAAGTACAGTTAGCAACACTGTCACTGTGCTTATTATATATGTGACTGACATGTTTCTATCTATCTAATCTATGTGTGAAGCTCTATTCTTTCTGTTCTAAATTGTCGGGTACCGCTGCTGAATTGCCGGCCGGCTTTTTTAAAGAGACGGTGCATGAAAACACTAATATTTTTTTTAATAAATCCTTTACACTAAATGACAAGTGCAGTAACCAACACTGCCACTGTGTTTCTTATATGTGTGACTGACATGTTTCTATCTATCTAATCTATGTGTGATGCTCTATTCCTTCTTGTCTAAATTGTCGGGTACCGTCGTATGCCGCTGCTGAATTTGCCGGCCGGCTTTTTTAAAGAGAGTGTCTTCTGAGCAGTTTCTCAGCTTTTGGACACCTTTGAAGGTGTTTTCTATGTGTTTCTATGTGTTTTTGTTTGCCTGCCATTGGTTTTAACGGTGTTCGATGGTGTTCTAAGGTGTTCGATGAACAGTTCCTCGAACATCCCGGTGTTCGACGAACCGAACCCGAACACTACAGGGGTGGCTCAACACTAGCCACAACCACCATGGCTGCGGCATTACAATGAGTGGCAGGTAATCCCTGCATGTTGATTGGCCCTCTAAAGAGTGCCAACCATGCAGGGAGGGGACCAAATCATATGCCCGAGCATCTCACAAGTACTCAGCGAGCTCCGAGCATCTCGAGTACTGAGATGCTCGGGCGATTACCGAGTACTTGCGAGTATGCTCGCTCATCACTAATAATTACATTTTTACTACTAAAATGTTGCTTTAGCCACAGGTTTTTAATTTTTATGAGTGCTAATAGGAAAAACTGGACCTCAGTTTGTTGGGAAATTTCTCCTGAGTGTACTAATTTCCTACATGTAATCAGGAACTACTTTTCATGTACAATGGAAAGCTCCGAAGGGAAGCAGCAGGTTATTATACTGTGTGGGTGGTTTTCGAGGCATTGTACGGTGTTAAGCATTACTGTGGGGACATCATTCTGTGTTGGGAGCACTAGTTCAGAATAAAATTTTGTGGGGGGGACTTTGAGCTGAGGGGCACTATACTGTACTTTGCGTGTGGGGGTACTGTAACACAGGTGCCGGAATGAAACGCACAGAGACACAAGACAAGAACAGTCAGGGGTTGATGTAACCACTTTATATGTATAACAACTATTCTACAAAGGGGGTTAGTGGCAAGCAGTTAGTAATAAACATCAACTTGGAATAGCAATGAGAAATACTTGAATAACAGTACAGTTCTTTGCAACAGTGTGATGCACCCAGTCGTGGGAGCCACCACATGAGTTCTTTCTCTTTATATGGCCCTAGCGGGGGTCACCGGGTCTTCCCGCTAGGCCGCAAGTTTCTTCCAGATAAAGTCTATCAGATCCCGTTTAGCCTCCCACACACCAAACGGCCCCCACCCAACCTTAGATCCTAATCCCAACTGTCCCCTGTACCATAGGTGACAGTTGTAAGTGACGGCTCTGTTCACTTGCATGGTTCCTCCGCTGCTACTGGCTCGTCTTTCCTGTTGCAGCCCTATCTCAGCTCTTCTCGGCTTGACCGTCAACAGTAGTCTCACACTTGAGGGAATGGGTTCCTGACCTTGGCTCTTGACAGGCGGCGTTGGATCTTGGGAACTTACTCAGTGTGGGGCGCCGGTCCTGACTCTGATCAACATGTGCTCAGGGGGGCTTTTGTAAGGAGTGTGGAGCCTCTTAGGCGATGTCCAACTCTGGTGCAGCGCAGCCCTCCGGGTGAGGCCTTTCCTGCTGGGCTCTTCTGTCCCTCTGGAGCACATCTGCTCCACTCTTCAGCTTGGCACCAAAACTCTCTGGCTACAGCATCTCCCGTGGTGCACATCCGCACCCTGCACTCTCTTCGTGCCAAAAAACCCCTGCAATCTGGCACACACGGCCTTTATACCCAGGAAACTCTCTGGGTCACATGATCAGGTCCAGCACACTAAAGTCTCTCCCCCTGCCAATCTGCTACACAACATTTGGTTCCTGCTAACACAATTCTTTGTTTCACTTTCAGTTTGTTCCAGCAAGGGGTGGTGTTTGCTCACAGTTACTTAGTCTCTCTTGTCCATCTCTCCACAGTACTGAGGGGACAAATTGTATGGGTGCATAAAACTAGATGTGAAGACATGGAACATTTTTTTGGGTTTCATACTCTATGGGGGCCATGAAAGAGGTATTGTAGTGAGTGAGAACCCTAATGAGCTTCAGCAGAAGCATAATGTGTTTGTACTACAATACTCTTTCCCAGTTTTTAAAAGTTGGGAGGGTATGAACCTGCCCACACAGACAAATATTTTTTAGATATGTGAGGAGAGGGAGGTCTAGTTAAGACTTTTGCTATGCAACCCTTTAAGTTCTATGTACGTGCTTTATATACAGCAGTAGATTAGAAAAAGAATAGGGGCTGTTCTGCTGTACTCAGCAGCGGTTGTTAACCAGTGAATTTGAGCTGCACAGTTCAGCTCTGTTCCATATGTTTATATCTGACTGCCACCAGAGCAAATAAGAGTTGATTGGTGGGGACACTGGTTGTCGTAAGAATAGGTCATCAGTATTCTCTAACTGCGCAGGCCACAGAGGAATATTTTCAATCTGCACCAGGATCTGGTCTCAAACTGTTTAAAAAAATAGTATATGACATGATTCAAATATCTTCAATGTTGAAAATATAATTATATGCCTCACTCAACAGTTTTGAAAGATGTAAAAAAGAACACATTTAAAAGAAGTTATAGAATTTATCAAATGTATTAACATTCAAATTATTTAACACAAAATTTTGATGTAAAGCACCATAAGCCAACCATGATAAATGAGGTTGTTTTGACAGCACACACATTGATCTCTTTAACCCTATTCAAATAAGTGTGATTGTAGTTGAAATTTCGGCAACAAATATACTATGGGTAAATTCACCACAGGGAGAATTCAATTGCTGCAGACTTTGTTGCAGAAATTTCTGCTATTGAAAATAACTTCCAATAATCTTAATGGAGTTGTTTCAGATAAATGGGACAGTTCTAGCACTTTCAGAAACAAATTCTGCATCAAATCTGCTACATTTTGTGGACATTTTGAATACATCTAAAAATAATTTTTGACTCTGGCTCTTATATACTCCCAGGTCAAAAAAATAATAGCAATTAATTATATTACTACTTCATTGTTTTCTAGCATACAATATATTTGAATGTACTGTAGAGTCTGAGGCTAAATGTTTGATGTAAGTTAAATAGTATAATAATCAAATGTGAATCATTATAATGCTAAAACATGTCGCATTTGCCAACTTGATGTAGTTTGAAAAATAATTTGGATAAGTTGTTTCTCAGCACCAGACAGTTTATATATACAATAAATGTTATATATTAATGTCAGCGGAAGCAAATTGAGCTTTGCACCCACTATTGTCAATTTCAGATTAGCACTCTGGATTCACATCTGCTTTCATGAGTAGCCTAAGGGCAAATGAAGATGTGTTTGAGTTGTTTCGCCTCCAACACAGCTTTAAAATTAATAAATAATGACACTTGTTATTAATAAGTAATTCCCTGGTGCTCACTCAGATACAGTCTATCAAAATCATCAATTTAAAAAAAATGAACTAAGAATGGCAGATTAGCATATATTTATAAGAGAACTCCAATCAATGATTAGAGGATTCTGTGAAACATATATATTTTTCCTGTAGTTTTTAAAAATTAAGCAAATTTGAAAAAAAATATTATGATAAAAGTTAAAGCGACCAGAATTTTTTTCCAGGTCTCTTGGTCACTTACCTTAGAATTCATGTTTTTTGTTTTCAACAGTTGTCACATGTTTAAATTGAAAAATAACCTTACAGTTTCCACCATTCTCAATAGGTGATCACAGCTCACCCCATCCTCCTCTCCGCACAATGACCACTGCACAAGTCACAGAGCTTTCCTAAAAACTCTCCTATAGAAGTCAATGGAAATGTCTACTGATGTGTATATGTTCTGAGTGGTAAAGTATATCTCTGAAGCATATCTCTTGCAGCTTAGGCAAGATGGCTGCTCAAATTATCTATAATCAGAAAACTTGAAAAAAAATATTTTTCACTATCTGTTTTACATTATAAAAATACATACCTTCAAAACTATTGTTCAGCCAACACCTATTTCTCCCAACCTCCAGTAAATATTGTCAATTGGAAGAGTGGATAATTCAGACACCTTTGGGGTAGCTAACCACCCAGAAAAACAAAAAGACCAGGCATTTTAATTCAATATACCCAAACCTTGTCTAATCTCATTTGTAATGAGGCCTTTAAAGTCTCCCCACAATTGCCTCCTGTAGACAAAAATACTAATTTACAAAGAAATCTACAACTTAGTGACTCTTTACAACCTCTCTTTGTCCTGAGTTAAGGCACCCATAGGCCACTCATATCGAAGGGTTCTGCCAACAGTCTAATGTTTATGGGGTCCTCACCCTGTCACGATACTGTAGCAGGATTTCCCAGGGGCAATTGGCTTTTTCACTGTCCCTCAAGCTAGGAGGACTGTAGGCTATCCCTTTACCCCAGATTACCACTGAAGGTAGAGATGCTGGAGTCTCGTACCTTGTTATGCTCCTATATGCACGCTAATCTGTTTCCTGTTATCTCTCACCCAGGGAGGTATGGAACAGAAGTGTATAGGAAAACAAAACCTGACAGACAGGGGAAACAGACAGGGATAAAAGAACACTACAATCATACAAATGGTTTTAAAATAAACCTAGTTGAAATCAAGGGAACAGTTGGAGGGGTAAACCAAATGGGAGAGAATTAGGATAAACACACAATACCAAATCCACGATGATATCACCTGTAAACTACACCAACCGACTGCTACTAATTCAGAATTCTCCTTCACCACCAAACCAGGAAGTTGCAACTATCAGTGGCAACTCCCAAGTGCCATTGGCAAGCATATATACCAGAGGGGAGTGGCCAACACAGAACAGCTGAGATAATTATAATTTAGGACCAAGAGCTCCAGGAGATCAACTGAACTGATGATGAACCATTGCAATGACAGAGCAAGGAAAACCTGCACTGTTTAATAGGCTGGTGAAGCAGTTCTAATCAGTGCAGGAGTTCATGTAACCAGACGCTGCGATCTTCTGGCCCCTCTCTGTCGAAGTATCCCCATGACACTCCCTTTTGGACTGTTGATTCTTTTTGTTATCGAAGCTATAAGCTGCCAACAGAGAATTCTGGCAGTGCTCTCTTCTAGATAACACAACAGTGCTCCGCAGAGTAACTGCTCCTGTTTATGGGAGAATCAGGCGACATATCTGCCGGCCAAACTATTGGTCAATCCATTGTTTGTCCGAGATCTATCTTAAAAATATAGCAGGGCTTTACTGAACCTGAGACAGCAAGGTACATTTCTATAACACAACAACCTATGTGCTGGAGTATGTGCTATACTCACCATCGTTTCAAGACCTCAGCTAATCTCAGGGATGTCCTGCCATCAGGAAATCAGGCATGCTTCTTCATTCTGATATATCACTTTCTACATGCCGTAGTATACATTTTTTTTAAACAAAAATTGCATATTTTATTTTACAAATAGTACTGGCTTGTTAGAATAACTACTTCCCAATTTGCATATAGTTTTGTTAGCATAGCATATGTAAAGGAATTGAAGATTTCATGTGAAAAGCTACAACTGTAATGAATTTTATGTTTCAACTTTTTGAAAATTACTGGCTAAAAAACTTTAAAATAATTAACCAGGATTTATTGGGAAGCTCACCAGGAAGACTATTGGATAAGGGTAGATTTGCCAATGCAACTAACTTATGGCAAAAATCTAGTTCTATCTGATAAGCAACGCCAGGTCACTTGAGTGGCAGGAAAAATATGCTCCATTTACATATAAGATTTTCATGCTGAATGTTTCATTGGCTAAAGGTAATAACTACATTAATACATGTCCCCTCTGAATATCAAGCACACTAATTTTCAAATTGGAGCTAGCTATTAATGTTATGAAATGAAAAATATATATATTATTAAATTTTACACATTTAAAAGAAATCTGTCTAATCTCCTGTCATGGGGATACTGTGACAGAGTGGTTTCCTCTATTTCAGAGGTCAGAAGATTGCAGCATTTGGCAACATGAACGCCTGCACTGGTTGGATCTGCTTTTCTTTCCAGTTAGATAAGCAGATTTCCCTTGTTAGTTGGTTGCAAGGGTTAAACTCTCCTGCTTGTCTCCTAAAGCCTTCTGTCCTGAGTTATATCATCTGTTCTAATTTTCTCCACTCCCCTCTGGTACAAGTACTCACCTCTTAGCTTGGGTAGCTGCCAGCAATAGCTTGCTATACATTTGAATTGGTTTGGAGCTGTGAGCCCTGGAAAGAGAAGTCATTTAGGAATCGTGTCTGGAGATTGCTGCTTGGAAGTTTGTCTGGTGTCTTCCTTATCCTTATTTCCCTTTTGGTTTGCCACTACCTTCCTCTCCCTTTATATATAATTCTTTAGTTTGTGTGCACTGAGTGATTACTGTTTTTTTTTACCCTTTTCTGTTTCCTTTGTGTCTGTATTATAGAGAAGTTCCTGTTGCCCTTCGCACTAGCCAGGGCCGTGCTTAGGACAAGACAGGGATAGGAACTTGAGTGCCTTATGGGGTGAAAGAACCCATCTGGAGACATCAGGGAGCTCACGGGTGTTGACATAATCTTTTCCTAGTTGCAGTGCTTCCTTTCCCATCTATCTCGACGTCTGACTCTTTGCTTGAACGTGACATCTCCTGACTGTTCCTAACCTCTACTATAGTTTGTATGGATACAGATTTAAGTTCATAAGTAGTGTTGAGCCACCCCCGTAGTGTTCGAGTTCGGTTCGGTTCGTCGAACACCCGTGTGTTCGCCGAACTGTTCGTCGAACTGTTCGTCGAACACCTTCGAACACCGTTAAAACCAATGGCAGGCAAACAAAAACACATAGAAACACATAGAAAACACCTTCAAAGGTGTCCAAAAGCTGACAAACTGCTCAGAAGACATAACTAACACATGGAAAAGTGACAAGTACATATAGTCATGCGAAAAGAAAAGAGGTGGAGGAGTAAAAGGAGGGGGAGACACAGATATAGGCATGTCATGCCCTTCTAAAATCCAAAAAGTGAGAAGCCGACACGGCCAGTCCGCTCCTGCCCGTGCCACCTCCGTGTCGCCGGGTTTGTGCCAGAGCCGCGGTGAACCCTGACGGCCAGCCCCCCTCTCCCAATACTGGTGCCTGTCCGCTGGTGGGTCGAGCGAGCCCCCCTGTGGTGGAGGCAGCTCTAAGCTTTTTAATTTAAATTGTCTCTCTAATTTGAATGAATACACTTTAAATCCATTTACAAGGATCTATTGGAGGGCAAGTCTCATGCCAGCAGCCGCGGTAATTCCAGCTCCAGTAGCGTCCACTAAAGCTGCTGCAGTTAAAAAGCTTTTATAAGGATCGAGCTCGGCTGTCCACCGCAAGGCATCCTACTGCCAGTCCCAGCCCCTATGCCTTGGGGTGCCTCCTGATGCTCTTCACTAAGTATCCCATGGTCCCGAAGCATTTCCTTTGAAAAAATTAAGTGTCTAAACTACAGGTGGTGCAGCTTGCTTAACAGCCGGGATAATCCGCTCACTAGCAGACACTGCTACTAGGCACAAAGTATTTCCTGGGCTAGATGCAGTTAAAAATTTGTAATTAGATACTCTCATTGGATGCTGAGAAAGCATTCCATAGAGTCTCCTGGCACGCCATATATGATTCTCTTAAAAAGCTTGGGGTAGGGGTCTAGGGGACCCTTTTATAGCCAAAATCACGGCCCTGTATCGCAATACGTCACCTAGGCTGAAGATAAATGGAACTGTAGCACCCTGAGGGCTCGGTTGCTACAGACGTATTGCACCTCACCCAGAGGTGTGATATCTCACTCTCAGGTAAGGATGGAGTGTGGATAAGGACCCGACACCTGCATGCATTACACCACATTGCCGTGGGGCAGGGCGACCAATATGCCCCTGAGATGGGCACGACAGTCCCTGTCCCTGGCTGGAGTGGGGGGAGGGAACACTGAGGAAGGGGAACCCTGTAGTGCAGGAGCAGGGAGGAAGCAGTTCCTGGGTGCATTGAGAAGGGAGTATAAAAGGTGGGCACCATCTTAGTTCAGTGCAGAGAAGTCTGAGCAGAAGTGGCAGGGAGCAGGGGCTCTGCATGAGCTCTGCTCCGGAGGCGGGCCTAGTAACAGAGGCCCAGGCCTGGAAGAGGGAGAAGGAAGGAAGAGGAGTGGAGAAGGCTCCAGGAACGAGGAATGAAGGGATCCCAGGGGTGCGGACGGGCGAGTCGCCACCGCACGCCCGAATCCACCTGCGTGGAGGGGTCAGGCCAAAGGGGGAGACCGGTCCCCGAACTAGTGGAGGCAGGAAACGACCCTCAGCTAGAAACCGGAGGCTCTGACATTTTATGTGGCGCAGCCCCTCGCTACACCCGCTAGGAAGGCACCACATAGGGTCAGGGAAACTGGCGCCGAGTTTACCAAGAGGAGGCCCGAGGCAGCCGGACAGAAGTGTTGGTAAGAAAGGCCAGACAAAGGACACACAAAGGGGGTCCTGTGAAGTGCTCCAAAGTTATCTGGGAGTTGTCTGAGCCCCTCACCTGGTGAGCACAGTACGACGTGGGCAGCCGTTACCTGCAGACATGGTCTGGATAATAAGAACTGTGAGTAAAGGCCCTGAACTGCATCACTGACTCCGTGTCGTTACTGCTGCTGCCCTGCACCATCACCCCCATCCTCCGCATACACTGCCCTGAGGCTATACTCCTCCCGTGGGGAGTTATGCTACGCTCTGCTGCACCCACAACACCAGCCTCAGTGGTCTGCCCTGTAGCGGTGGTTCACTCTGACCGCAATCCACGGGTGGCGTAGTCGGACATTTAAACATGAAAACCACATAAATAGTTCCGCCACTGGTTTGACCGCCCTGAGCCACGGAACTGGGTCGCCGCCACGAAGACTACAACCACCAGCATCCACCAAAAAGGGTCCGGCTCCGGGTGTCCCAAGGCCCAGGGGGTGCGTCAGAACATTTTCATCACCTTTCACAATCACCAATGGGACAAGGCAGTGATGTCCTCTGTCCCCTCTCTTATACATCCTAGTGACGGAGCACCTGCTCTCATCAATTCGCCATAACACCAATATTAGGTGGATTGAGGTGGGAGGCACCGAGTACAAGTGCTCTCTATTTGCTGATGATGTCCTAGTATATATCACTCAATCACATATATCCATCCATGCTGTTATGGCTGAAATAGATCACTTTGTTACATGGTAAAATTTTAAAATCAATGCAGCGAAGTCTGAGGCCCTCGATGTCTCCCTCCCCAAATCCATATAGGATTCCATCCAGTCCAACTTTCCCTTTGCCTGGCCCTCACAGGGTATCAAATACTTAGGAATTCCTATTCATAGAGACCTCTCCCATCTATGTTATCTTAATTTTGGGCCCTTTATTGAACAACTCCATACAGACCACGGTTGGCAAGTTAGAACTGTAAGATTCACTACGTGAACCACTGGTGTTTTGTGGAAAAGCACATGTACACTGCGTTCCAAATTATTATACAAAAAGTGTTTAGGAGTGATAAGGGAAGAATTTGTTTGTTTGTCAGTTAAACTCATTGATGGTGATGTGTGTCAGGGCTCTTTATATCACTGTAAGCAATTGCAGACACCTGTGCTAATTAGTTTTTACAGGTGTGTCCAATGAAAGGCAAGACTACTTAAGAAGGCTCTCTCACATTATTAAGCAGCCTACATTTTCTGCCAAAATGGGAAAGAAAAAGGATGTGTCGGCTGCTGAGAAGCAACAAATTGTGCAGTGTTTAGATCAAGGCATGACTACAATCAACATTGTGCGATGATCAGGATGAAGTGTCTTGGCAATCAAGAAGTATGTAGCTGATTCACAGTACACACGTGTGCGTGCTGATAAGGGCAAATTGAGGACTCTTTCCTACAGGCAATTACGTCAGGTTGAAAGAGCAGCGGCAAAAAAGCCTTGTCATAGCAGCAGACAAGTTTTTGAAGCTGCTTGTGCCTCCAACGTCCCCCGAACAACAAGATGCAGGGTCCTTCAGAGGTTTGCAGCTGTGCATGCGCCATCCTGTCGACCTCCTCTATCCACTTCACACAAGCAGAAACGGCTCCAGTGGGCCAAACATTACATGAAGACTGATTTCAAAACTGTTTTGTTCACGGATGAGTGCCGTGCAGCGCTCGATGGTCCAGATGGATGGAGTGGAGGATGGCTGGTTGATGGACACCCCACGCAAACACGGCTACAGCGCCAACAAGGAGGAGGTGGAGTAATGTTTTGGGCTGGAATCATGGGGAGAGAGATTGTCGGCCCCTTTAGGATCCCTGAAGGCGCTAAAGATGAACTCCATAATGTATGTGGATTTTCTCAAACAGCACTTCCTGCCATGGTTCAAGAAGAAGAACCGTGTATTTCACAGCAAGATCATTTTTCTGCATGATAATGCACCATCTCATGCTGCACATAAAACATCTGCATCTCTGGCTGATATGGGCATAAAAGGGGACAAACTTATGGTGTGACCCCCATGCTCCCCTGACCTCTACCCCATTCAGAACCTTTGGAGCATCATTAAAAGGAGTGTCTATGATGGCGGGAGGCAGTTCACATCTAAGCAACAGCTCTGGGAGGGTATTCTGTCCTCATGCAAAACAATTGAAGCAGAAACCATCCAAAACCTGACAAATTCAATGGACGAGAGAGTTCAGAAGCTCCTTTCGAACAAGGGGTCCTATGTGAAAATGTAACATCACCTAGAATAAAGTTTTGAGTTGAAAACTGTTTGATTTCAGTTTCTAACAACCTGCTAATGCTTATAATTTCAAAAATGACCATTTTTTTGGTCTTTATTAAAATGAAAAGGTTGATCGAAAAGTTTGGGGGATCTAAGAGTGTGGCAACCCAGTAGTCATGATTACTTCGAATTCTGACAATATGAGGGTCATGCTGCAGGTAGTGCAGCAAGAAGGCACTTATGTGCCTTGCGCATCTCGGAGCCCCAAAATTATTTTCCGGGCTAGATGCAGCTAAAAATTATTTTTAATTTTAAATCTGGTGAAGCTTTAGTATAGATGGCCTAATAGGATCAGTGCTGCACACTGCTGCAAAGCCCAAATTATTTTCCAGTCAAGATACAGATAAACATGATTAGTAATTTGAAAGCTTAAAACGGTTGGTAGGGTGATTTTATCCAATCATCAAGCTTTTACTCTCCCCAGGATGACACAGGGGTAGAAAAGTCGTTTCGGATCCATGATTTGTTCATCTTTATGAACGTGAGTCTGTCTACATTATCAGTGGAGAGCCGCGTGCGCTTATCTGTCAGCACACCACCAGCAGCGCTGAACACACGTTCAGACAGAACGCTGGCTGCGGGGCATGACAAGATCTCCAAGGCGTAAGTGGCTAGCTCCGGCCATTTATCCAGATTGGAAGCCCAAAAAGAGCAAGGGTCCAGTGACACAGTCGTGGCTTCAATGTTTACTTGGAGATACTCCTGTACCATCGTCTCTAGGCGTTGACTATGTGTCAGACTTCTTGTCTCCTGTGGCCTTGCAAAGGATGGGCTAAAAAAGTGGTGAAATGATTCCGCAAAATTGATGTTACCAGCAGATACTGTGGTTCTGTTACGGTTTGAGTGCTGAGCACTTGACGGTCCCACGGTTGGCAAGTTGGAACTGTGAGATTCACTACGTGCACCACTGGTATTTTGTGGAAAAGCACATGTAAGATTCTGCAACAGTCTCTGCTGATACTCCTGCATGCGTGCATCCCTTTCTATGGCAGGAATAATTTCTGCAAATTTACTTTTGTACCGGGGATCTAACAGTGTGGCAACCCAGTAGTCAGGATTATTTCTAATTCTCACAATTCGAGGGTCATGTTGCAGGTAGTGCAGCAAGAAGGCACTCATGTGTGTTGCGCATCCAGGAGCACCAAGTCCCTGTTGTGTTGGTGGCGAGGTAACAATCATGCTTCCTTCCTCTGTCCTCTCCCCCCAACCTCGCACAACAGAAATGTGATCAAGGTCTCCCTCATCTGATGAGTCTTCCATCAGTTCGTCCTCCACTTCTTCCTGGGCTCCTGCACCTTCCTCACTAGTTTGGCTGCTACCATGCGCCCTGGTAAAACCATCTCCCCCACCCTCACATGCCTGCCGCCTTGGTGCTGCCGACCGTCTGGACCTTGCAGATGTTAGCCCTTCCGCATACAACTCCTCCTCCTCTACTTCCTCCACCTCCTCTTGTGCCACCACCTGACTCCGAATTCTGTTTAACATGTGCTCCAGCATGTAAATCACCGGAATAGTCATGCTGATAATGGCATCGTCAGCACTAAACATCTTCGTCGCCATTTCAAAACTGTGCAGAAGGGTGCATAGGTCCCTGATCTGAGACCACTCCTCCAGCGTGATTTGCCCCACCTCTGAATCTCGTTGGCCCAGGCTATACGTCAGAACGTATTGCACCAGGGCTTGTCGGTGCTGCCACAGTCGCTGCAACATGTGCAGAGTTGAATTCCACCGGGTAGGCACATCGCATTTTAGCCGGTGAAGTGGCAGGCCCAACGACTTCTGTAGAGATGTAAGTCGCTGAGCTGCGGGATGCGAACGGCGGAAGTGAGCACACAGCGACCGTGCCCTCTGCAGAAGGCCATCTAGTCTGGGATAGTGGGCTAAAAATTGCTGGACAACCAGGTTCAACACGTGAGCCATACAAGGCACGTGTGTGACATTGCCCCGGCGAAGGGCCGCACCCAGGTTTGCAGCATTGTCGCACACGGCCTTCCCTGGTTTCAGGTCCAGTGGAGACAACCATTCATGAAATTGGTTCTCCAGAGCTGACCACAACTCCTCAGCTGTGTGACTCACATTTCCCAGACATTTCAATGTAAAAACCGCCTGATGACGTTGAGCCCTACTGCCAGCATAGTAAGGAGGTGTGCAGGATCCCTTCTGCACAGTTAGAAAGCTTGTGGCATGACCAGACAGGCTTTGGGTGCAGGTGGAAGACCGAGAGGAGGTTGAGGAGGCAGAAGCAGTGGAGGAACTTTGACATAAAGAGGATTGACGCACAACTCGTGGGGACGGCAAAACTTGGACAGCAGCCCCTTGTCCTGCTGTCACCATAGTTACCCAGTGCCCAGTCAGCGACATGTAACGCCCCTGTCCATGCCTACTCGTCCAAGTGTCTGTGGTGAAATGCACCCTGTCACACACAGAGTTTCTCAAAGAAGCGGTGATGTTGTGTGCGACATGCTGGTGGAGCGCAGGCACACCTTTCTTTGAGAAGTAGTGCCGACTGGGCATCTGGTACTGGGGCACTGCGACGGACATAAGGTCTCGAAAATCCTATGTGTCCACCAGGCGGAAAGGCAGCATTTCTGTAGCCAAGAGCTTGCAGATGGTGAAATTCAACCTCTTAGCTTTCTCATGGCTAGGAGGAAATGGTCTTTTACTTGTCCACATCTGAGGGACCGAGGGCTGGCTATTGTGCTTAGACGGGGTTGATAAGGGTGTCCCCGGCAAACTGCCGGTCTGTGAGGAAGATGCAGGCGGACATGTTAGGTTGCCTTGATCCAAAGGTGGTGCTATCGATGTCGGACAGCGCTCAACACCAGCTGGTGTTACCACCTCCAAAGAAAATGATGACCTGCCAATCACGCTGGCTGTTGCGGGTAAAGAGGTGGCAGGTCTGCGCCCCAAAACAGGTGTGACTGCTGTCCCCCCAGTCACAGAGGATGAAGAGGCCGCGGATGCACAAGATATGGCAGACGGTGATTGGCCCGGCTGGCTAGGCCGCATTGTAGCACACTGAGCTTCCCACTGCAACTTATGCTTCATGTCCATGTGCCGGTTCATGCATGAAGTACTCAAACTATGTATTTTTTGGCCTCTACTTAGCTTTTGCTGACAAATGTTACAGATAACACGAGTTGGGTCATCTTTATAGATCTGAAAAAATGCCCAGGCTATGCAAGGCTTAGCACCCATGCGACCTGAAGAGCCACCACGACTTGTGGTGAGAGGCAGAGTTGTGTTTGAGGATGCAGTTGTTGACGTGCTTCCAGTACTACGTCTCTGTCCAGGAAGGCGCAACCTGACCTCGTCGTCACTAGCATCTTCCTCCACCTCCTCTGCTGACCTCATCTCTTGGCTGACTGTGGGTTGACAGTAAGTGGGATCTCCGACCTCATCATCATCACCCTGTGCGTTATCACACCCGTCGTCCTCAGAGCCAACCTGTTCCTGCCCTGACAAAAAACTAAAGTTGTCGCTCCAATCAGGTATTTGAGTCTTATCATCGTCTTCCTCATTGTCTCCACCAACAGGAGTTACAGTTTGGGAATGAGGGTCTGGATGCGACTCATAAAGATTCTGGGCATCAGTGCAGATCATTTCCTCGTCTGGATTCACAGAAGCGCTGGAGTCGACCTCTGATTCCCAGGCTATAGTATGAGTAAACAGCTCTGCAGACTCAACCATCTGTTCTACCTCATACTCAGACGGGCAACTGGAGATTTGGGAGCTGTGAGGAAGCAAGTGCGATTTGGGTGACAACTTTGAGGACTGGAGTATTTGTGATGTTGAAGTTGATGTGGAGGAGAGCCCACTTAAAGGAGCACTTGATATCCGTTGAAGCACCTGCTGTTTTTGTGCCTCATCTGGAATTTGTAGCGATTGGCGTGGCCGTAAGAAAGGGATCTTATCACATTGTCCGCTAAAAGAAGTAGACATTTTAGTTTGGCTGGAAGATGGTCTTTCTTCTGCAGATGTTACTGTTGCTTTAACACCTACCCCACGGACACAACCTTTTTTCCCCTTCCCAACACGCCTATTCCCCTTTCCACCAGCAGCAGGCCTTTTTCCACTCATTTTGGTGGTTAACTAATTCACAACTCTGGAGTTGTTTGCACAAAAAAACAATGGATGGTAACCGAGCAGAGCTGAGTGGCCAAACTGTGGTATTAGGCCAAAACTATTGGCTGGGTTAGATGCAGAAAAAAATTATTTTGAATTTGCAACCTGATGGAGGTCAGTATAGATGGACTAATACAAATAGTCCCACACACTGCTAGAAGCCCAAATATTTTTTCAGAGGTACTGTAGATGCAGATAAAAATTATTTTTAATTTTCAACCTGATGGAGGTCAGTATAGATGGACTAATAGACCAAGTCCCACACACTGCTAGAAGCCCAAATATTTTTTCAGAGCTAGATGCAGAAAAAAATTATTTTTAATTTGCAACCTGATGGAGGTCAGTATAGATGGACTAATAGACCAAGTCCCACACACCGCTAGAAGCCCAACTATTTTTTCAGAGCTAGATGCAGAAAAAAATTATATTCAATTTGCAACCTGCTGGAGGTCAGTATAGAAGGACTAATAGAACAAGTCCCACACACTGCTAGAAGCCCAAATATTTTTTCAGAGCTAAATGAAGAAAAAAATTATTTTTAATTTGCAACCTGATGGAGGTCAGTATAGATGGACTAATAGACCAAGTCCCACACACTGCTAGAAGCCCAAATATTTTTTCAGAGCTAGATGCAGAAAAAAATTATTTTTAATTTGCAACCTGATGGAGGTCAGTATAGATGGACTAATAGACCAAGTCCCACACACCGCTAGAAGCCCAAATATTTTTTCAGAGCTAGATGCAAAAAAAAAATATTTTTAATTTGCAACCTGATGGAGGTCAGTATAGATGGACTAATAGACCAAGTCCCACACACCGCTAGAAGCCCAAATATTTTTTCAGAGCTAGATGCAGAAAAAAATTATTTTTAATTTGCAACCTGATGGAGGTCAGTATAGATGGACTAATAGACCAAGTCCCACACACTGCTAGAAGCCCAAATATTTTTTCAGAGCTAGATGCAGAAAAAAATTATTTTTAATTTGCAACCTGATGGAGGTCAGTATAGATGGACTAATAGACCAAGTCCCACACACCGCTAGAAGCCCAAATATTTTTTCAGAGCTAGATGCAGAAAAAAATTATTTTTAATTTGCAACCTGATGGAGGTCAGTATAGATGGACTAATAGACCAAGTTCCACACACTGCTAGAAGCCCAAATATTTTTTCAGAGCTAGATGCAGAAAAAAATTATTTTTAATTTGCAACCTGATGGAGGTCAGTATAGATGGACTAATAGACCAAGTCCCACACACCGCTAGAAGCCCAACTATTTTTTCAGAGCTAGATGCAGAAAAAAATTATATTCAATTTGCAACCTGCTGGAGGTCAGTATAGAAGGACTAATAGAACAAGTCCCACACACTGCTAGAAGCCCAAATATTTTTTCAGAGCTAAATGAAGAAAAAAATTATTTTTAATTTGCAACCTGATGGAGGTCAGTATAGATGGACTAATAGACCAAGTCCCACACACTGCTAGAAGCCCAAATATTTTTTCACAGCTAGATGCAGAAAAAAATTATTTTTAATTTGCAACCTGATGGAGGTCAGTATAGATGGACTAATAGACCAAGTCCCACACACTGCTAGAAGCCCAAATATTTTTTCAGAGCTAGATGCAGAAAAAAATTATTTTTAATTTGCAACCTGATGGAGGTCAGTATAGATGGACTAATAGACCAAGTCCCACACACTGCTAGAAGCCCAAATATTTTTTCAGAGCTAGATGCAGAAAAAAATTATTTTTAATTTGCAACCTGATGGAGGTCAGTATAGATGGACAAATAGACCAAGTCCCACACACCGCTAGAAGCCCAACTATTTTTTCAGAGCTAGATGCAGAAAAAAATTATATTCAATTAGCAACCTGCTGGAGGTCAGTATAGAAGCACTAATAGAACAAGTCCCACACACTGCTAGAAGCCCAAATATTTTTTCAGAGCTAAATGAAGAAAAAAATTATTTTTAATTTGCAACCTGATGGAGGTCAGTATAGATGGACTAATAGACCAAGTCCCACACACTGCTAGAAGCCCAAATATTTTTTCAGAGCTAGATGCAGAAAAAAATGATATTCAGTTTGCAACCTGATGGAGGTCAGTATAGATGGACTAATAGAATGATGCTATGCCCAAAAGATTTTACTTCACTAGGTGCAGTAAAAAAATTGGTATTCTATACACAGGTGTTATATCTTGCAACACAGATAGGCTACTCCACTGACTAACACTCTCTGCAATAGGCCAAAAAGGATTAGCTTTGCTAGATTCAGCCAAATGCTGTGAAAAAAACTTGCACAGCACTGGCACAGACCTGCCTGGCAAAAACTGATAGGAACTCATGTAACCTAGTCCTGAAAAGGACTCCAATTACAATTAGTCTTTACTCCTACAACCTATCTATTTAAGAGCACAGACCTCCCTGATAAAAGTCGTAGGAAATGCTGTAACCTAGTCCTTAAAAGGACTGCAATCACAACTATTCCCTACTCCCAAGCTATCTGTATATTTGTGCGAAAATTGGCTTGAAATTAACAAGGTATAGCGCACACAGCAACAGCGGTGCCATCTAACACGCAGCTGCAGCAGTGAGAAAATGGTGGCGACGGGGAAAATGGCTTGGTCTTATAGGGCAAGGACATGTGACATACACTGCCAATGACACATGCCCTCGCTTGTGTGAAAAAAAGCACTTCGCTCCGTGTGTGCGCTGCTGATAGGCTGACAGATTGCACCTCCCCACTGTAAATGCGGGAAAGAGAAAAAAAAAATGGAGATCTTCATTGTTCCTGCAGAGATCCATCCCCTGCCCCTCCCCCCACCCCGCTGTACACTCAAACTGCGTATTAACATTAATTTTCATCATTACTGAGAAAAAATCCAGTTATGATTTTGGTGCACGAACAGTTATCGAACATAACCTCGAACAGCCGAATTTTTCTCAAATTGTTCGTGTTCGCCGAACGGCTCGAACACCGCCCAAAACAGCTCGAATTTGAGATTGGCGAACAGTTCGAGTAGAACAACGCTCATCTCTAATCATAAGCTGTCTGTGATTATTGGACCTTATTATGGTAGAAACATTATGCAGATTGTCAGTCATGCCAGGGAGATGTGCTTAATTATCTGAGGCAGGACTAGTCCAGGGGAAGAGATCCCTGGTTGCAATAGTCCTGCCTCATTAACATCAGCGCAATTGAAGGATAAAAGATAATTGTTTAAAGATTGCACCTTTAGTGTGTGTACATAAAACACCTTATATTAAAGAAATCTGCACACATGCCACTATTTTAGTGCCATGTGAAAGTAATGGCACCTGACAGGTTCCATTTAAATTCACATTTAAAGGAATTAACAGTTCATGTAATGATATTTGCCATATCATAGCTTCGTTGAGAACCTACTAATTTCACACTATGTCTAAACACTTTTTAACAAACCTAATGACAAAGAGCAGTACTTGCAGTAGATTACAGTAAATCTCCTTTACATTGTACAGTTAAAATATGTCTACTGGCATTACTAAGTACTATTTATAAAGTTTAAGGAACAATAAATGCTTCTTCCATTACTGAAACAAAAATGGACATGTTCTCTTAAAGATCAGGAAATGAACTCCATAAAAGATGTTACAGCTGTTCGTAAATGTACAAGCCATCTGTATTAACATATCAAAAGCACAGAGAAAGATCTAAAAACTAACTGACAATACATCAGATGCACTGTCCTCATGAAAAGCCTTTATTACATTCTTAAAAAAAAATACCACATTATACAACATCATTAGGAAGAATAAGTGAAACAGGAAAATAGTAATTTCCAAGAGTTGGGTATGCCTAAAGGAAAATTATATCAAATAGACAGTATACTGCATGAAAAAAAAGTTTAATGTATATTCATAGATTTTTTTTAATGTGATTAAACAAAAAAACTGAAATTTTATGGGGAACCTGTCATCTCCAAAAGCGCTACTTAACTTCAGATATGACGACCCCGGAAGAAGCTAGCTGGCAAAACGCACGTCGAGGTTAGGAGAGACGGCATCCTGTACTGGGTCCTGGTCACCTCTATTTTGGCTCCCTTGCATTTGATATCAATCTTATCAGGTATATATGTTTGTGCTTTACCTTGAGCTCAGTATTAGTATTTATACTATGGCTTTCTTTAATGTTTGGGCAATTTTTATTTGGATCTGAATATATGGTTACTTTGTGTCCCATCATAAGATCCTATAGTATACCAGTTTTTTTTATAGAGGGCCATTAATTAATTACAATTAGTGTTGAGTGAGCACTAAAATGCTCGGGTGCTCGAAACTCGAGCTGAGCTCACCGTGATACTCGGGTGCTTGACCCGAGCAACGAGCCCAATGTTAGTCTATGGGAGACCCGAACATTTTTGCGGCGGCACCCCCGGCAGTCTGTAGAAAGCCTAAAAAGTGCCCAAAAGCATAGTGACAGTGTCCAAATGACATGGGCTCAGCATGGGGATTGCCACAGGAAGCATTTCTGACCCCCAGGTCACTGCTGTCAACAACGTGGTCAGAGGTATTAAACCACTTTTACAGGCTCACAGTAAAATGTTCAAAAACTATACTGAAACGGTTTTCCTGTGAAATATGTTACGGAAATTCCTTTCCAGGGTAAAGACTTGTGCATAAGGTAAAATAAATAACCAAAACCAAAAATACTCCTCCACACCTTGGGCTATGTTCACAAGTAGCATTTTTTATGCGTTTTTTGCACTTTTGTATTGCTTTCAACCGTGACAAATGCATTCACCGGGAAATGTCATTTTAACATTTTACAATCTCATCTGGCCATGTGCTGTGTGACACATGCATACAGTGCTGAAAAGACATGGGAACAGCATGGGGAAGACCCCTGGAAGCATCTCTGACACTCAGATCGCTGCCTAAAAATGTGTCCATCAGAAGTGATCCTTTCCGCATCAGAAGATGCAGACTTGCATCTACCCCCGTGCAAGTCCTTGTCCCAGGGCAGTGTTCAATTGTACCTCCCCCATTCCTTGCAATGCAAGCGCAAGTATGCAGCCTGCCAACCACCCACCCCCAGGCTGCAATACCATACTGCTAGCTTGCAGACTCCTCCTGTGGGCCCTGGCATCTCCATCAGGGGAATTGAGAGTGCCAAGGTGAGGAGCATGATGATGATGATAGAAGTTAGCATCTGCTTTGATTTCTTGGAATGCAAGTGTAAGTGTGCAACCTGCCACCCACCCACCCCCAGGCTGCAATACCAAACTGCTAGCTTGCTTGCACTTGAAATTGGGCCTTTTAGGCATGTGGAGGCAGACACCGGCCACCACGTCATGGCTGCGCCGGCGGCCTGGTATCCATACTCAGTCCCCAGCCGCCCGGTGGCCGGGTGTCCACGCTTGATCCCCAGCCGCCAGGGGGTGGCCGGGTGTCCATACTCGGTCCCCAACCGCCCCGCGGCCGAGTGTCCACACACGGTCCCCAGCCGCCTGGGGGCGGCTGGGTGTCCATAAACGGTCCCCAGCCCCCCTATTTTTCCTGTCAACTTCCCCCACACTTTCCTTAGCCTGGCCTGCTTTAGGGGAGCATTGGACGAGCCCACCAGAGAACCAGACTCCTCTGGTGGGCCCTGGCTTCTCCATCAGGGGAGTTGAGAGTGCCAAGGTGAGGAGCATGATGATGATGATAGAAGTTAGCATCTGCTTTGTTTTCTTGGAATGCAAGCATAGGTGTGCAACGTGCCACCCACCCACCCCCAGGCTGCAATACTATACTGCTTGCTTGCACTTGAAATTGGGCCTTTTAGGCATGTGGAGGCGGAATCTGGCCACCATGTCATGTCTGCGTTGGCGGCCTGGAATCCATAATCAGTCCCCAGCCACCCGAAGGCCGGGTGTCCACACTCGGTCCCCAGCTGCCAGGGGGCGGCCGGGCGTCCATACTCGGTCCCCAGCCACCCCGCGGCCGGGTGTCCACACACGGTCCCCAGCCGCCCCTACTTCTCCTTGGAACATCCCCCCACACACTTTTCTTAGTCCGACCAGCTTTAGGGCAGCATTGGACGAGCCCACCAGAGAACCAGACTCCTCCAGTGGGCCCTGGCTTCTCCATCAGGGGAGTTGAGAATGCCAAGGTGAGGATCATGTTGATGATGATGATAGAAGTTAGCATCTGCTTTGTTTTCTTGGAATGCAAGCGCATGTATGTAGTAGCGGCTAGGCCTGAGGTGGTCAGCGTTTTGGCGCATATCCTACCTCCTCCGAGAAATGCGGGATGTTTTCCTGCTACTATCCCAGTTCTATGACTCCCGTTAAAACAAAGCTTCAGGTGATGAATGATGGATGCGGTGGTGGCAAAGGAGAAAGAGCAGGAGGAACAGGGACCATTCACATTAATATGAGGCCAGTCAACCACACATGTCTTGTAGGATATGTTTCTGTACCAAAAGGAGTGGTTCGGCTACACAGTTATAGGGCATACAGTGAGTGCAATGCCTACTAAAAATTTCAAGGCACTCCAATGCCCCTTGGAAGTGACATGGAGACCAGAGGGCCTTAACTAAACCGTTTTTTCCATTTATAGCAACTGGGTCTCCTGTACACTGCTGGCCTAAGCAGTGAATGGAAGGCATTCCAAATTAGGAACTGCAATGGCCCTTGAAACAGACGTGGATTACAGCATACTAAAAACCTTCTACCCATTATTGGAGAGTGTGTCTCCCTTAGTGTTGGCCTATGCATTGAAAAGCAAAAGCTGACTAAAATTAGGAGGAAATGCAATGCCCGTTGGAAGAGTCATGGAGGTTAGAGTTAATTAAAAACAACATTTCAATGCCCCTTGGAAGAACTGTGGAGTTAAGAATAGTTTAACAAGACGGTTTTAATGCCCCTTGGAAGAGACGTGGAGGCATCAGTAGCTTAACAAGACGGCTTTAATGCCCCTTGGAAGAGACGTGGAGGTCGCAGTAGCTTAACAAGATGGTTTTAATGCCCCTTTTTAAGAGACATGGAGGTCGCAGTAGCTTAACAAGACGGTTTTAATGTCCCTTGGAAGAGATGTGGAGGTCGCAGTAGTTTAATAAGACCGTTTTAATGCCCCTTGGAAGAGATGTGGAGGTCGCAGTAGTTTAATAAGACGGTTTTAATGCCCCTTGGAAGAATTGTGGAGTTCACAGTGGAATAAAAAGACAATATCAATGCCCCTTGGAAAAGTGGTGGAGGTCGCAGTAGCTTAACAAGACGGTTTTAATGCTCCTTGGAAGAATGGTGGAGGTTGCAGTGGAATAAAAATACAATATCAATGCCCCTTGGAAAAGTGGTGGAGGTCGCAGTAGCTTAACAAGATGGTTATAATGCCCCGTGGAAGAGACGTGGAGGTAGCAATAGCTTAACAAGACAGTTTTAATGCCCCTTGGAAGAGACGGGGAGGTCACAGTAACTTAACAATACGGTTTTAATGCCTCTTTGAAGAGACGTGGAGGTCGCAGTAGCTTAACAAGACGGTTTTAATGCCCCTTGGAAGAATGGTGGAGGTCACAGTGGAATAAAAAGACAATATCAATTCCCCTTGGAAAAATGGTGGAGGTCGCAGTATCTTAACAAGACGGTTTAAATGCCCCTTCGAAGAGACGTGGAGGTTGCAGTAGCTTAACAAGACAGTTTTAATGCCCCTGGAAAAGTGGTGGAGGTCGCAGTAGCTTAACAAGTCAGTTTTAATGCCCTTTGGAAAAGTGGTGGAGGTCGCAGTAGCTTAACAAGATGGTTTTAATGCCCCTTGGAAGAGACGTGGAGGTCGCGGTAGCTTAACAAGATGGTTTTAATGCCAAATAAAAAAGAGGTGGAGGTCGCATTAAACTAACATGGCGGTTTTAATGCCCCTTGGAAGAGACGTGGCATTTGTAGTAGCTTAACAAGACGGTTTTAATGCCCCTTTCAATAGTGGTGGAGGTCGTAGTAGCTTAACAAGATGGTTTTAATGCCCCTTGGAAAAGTGGTGGTGGTCGCAGTAGCTTAACAAGACGGTTTTAACGCCCCTTGGAAGAATGGTGGAGGTCACAGTGGAATAAAAAACAATATTAATGCCCCTTGGAAAAGCGGTGGAGGTCGTAGTAGCTTAACAAGACAGTTTTAATGCCCCTTGGAAGAATTGTGGAGGTTGCAGTGGAATAAAAATACAATATCAATGCCCCTTAGAAAAGTTGTGGAGGTTGTAGTAGCTTAAGAAGACGGCTTTAATGCCCCTTGGAAAAGTGGTGGAGGTTGCAGTAGCTTAACAAGATGGTTTTAATGCCCCTTGGAAGAGAAGTGGAGGTCGCAGCATCTTAACAAGATGTTTTTAATGCCCCTTGGAAAAGTGGTGGAGGTTGCAGTAGCTTAACAAGATGGTTTTAAAGCCCCTTAGAAGAGACGTGGAGGTCGCAGTAGCTTAGCAAGACGGTTTTAATGCCCCTTGGAAGAGACGTGGAGGTCGCAGTTGCTTAACAAGACAGTTTTAATGCCCCTTGGAAGAGACGTGGAGGTCGCAGTAACTTAACAATACGGTTTTAATGCCCCTTGGAAGAGACGTGGAGGTCGCAGTAGCTTAACAAGATGTTTGTAATGCCCCTTGGAAGAATGGTGGAGGTCACAGTGGAATAAAAAGACAATATCAATTCCCCTTGGAAAAATGGAGGAGGTCGCAGTAGCTTAACAAGACGGTTTAAATGCCCCTTGGAAGAGACGTGGAGGTTGCAGTAGCTTAACAAGACAGTTTTAATGCCCCTAGAAAAGTGGTGGAAGTCACAGTAGCTTAACAAGACAGTTTTAATGCCCTTTGGAAAAGTGGTGGAGGTCGCAGTAGCTTAACAAGATGGTTTTAATGCCCCTTGGAAGAGACGTGGAGGTCGCAGTAGCTTAACAAGATGGTTTTAATGCCAAATAAAAAAGTGGTGGAGGCCGCATTAAACTAACAAGGCAGTTTTAATGCCCCTTGGAAGAGACGTGGCGTTTGTAGTAGCTTAACAAGACGGTTTTAATGCCCCTTTCAATAGTGGTGGAGGTCGTAGTAGCTTAACAAGACGGTTTCAATGCCCCTTGGAAAAGTGGTGGTGGTCGCAGTAGCTTAACAAGACGGTTATAATGCCCCTTGGAAGAATGGTGGAGGTCGCAGTGGAATAAAAAGACAATATTAATGCCCCTTGGAAAAGTGGTGGAGGTCGCAGTAGCTTAACAAGATGGTTTTAATGCCCCTTGGAAGAATGGTGGAGGTTGCAGTGGAATAAAAATACAATATCAATGCCCCTTGGAAAAGCTGTGGAGGTTGTAGTAGCTTAACAAGTCGGCTTTAATGCCCCTTGGAAAAGTGGTGGAGGTTGCAGTAGCTTAACAAGACGGTTTTAATGCCCTTTGGAAGAGAAGTGGAGGTCGCAGTATCTTAACAAGATGGTTTTAATGCCCCTTGGAAAAGTGGTGGAGGTCGCAGTAGCTTAACAAGACGGTTTTAATGCCACTTGGAAGAGACGTGGAGGTCGCAGTAGCTTAACCAGACGGTTTTAATGCTCCTTGGAAGAGACGTGGAGGTCGCAGTAGCTTAACAAGACAGTTTTAATGCCCCTTGGAAGAGACGTGGAGGTCGCAGTAACTTAACAATACGTTTTTAATGCCCCTTGGAAGAGACGTGGAGGTCGCAGTAGCTTAACAAGACGGTTTTAATGCCCCTTGGAAGAATGGTGGAGGTCACAGTGGAATAAAAAGACAATATCAAATCCCCTTGGAAAAATGGAGGAGGTCGCAGTAGCTTAACAAGACGGTTTATATGCCCCTTGGAAGAGACGTGGAGGTTGCAGTAGCTTAACAAGACAGTTTTAATGCCCCTAGAAAAGTGGTGGAGGTCGCAGTAGCTTAACAAGACAGTTTTAATGCCCTTTGGAAAAGTGGTGGAGGTCGCAGTAGCTTAACAAAATGGTTTTAATGCCCCTTGGAAGAGATGTGGAGGTCGCAGTAGCTTAACAAGATGGTTTTAATGCCAAATAAAAAAGTGGTGGAGGTAGCATTAAACTAACAAGGCAGTTTTAATGCCCCTTGGAAGAGACGTGGCGTTTGTAGTAGCTTAACAAGACGGTTTTAATGCCCCTTTCAATAGTGGAGGAGGTCGTAGTAGCTTAACAAGACGGTTTTAATGCCCCTTGGAATAGTGGTGGTGGTCACAGTAGCTTAACAAGACAATTTTAATGCCCCTTGGAAGAGACGTGTAGGTCGCAGTAGCTTAACAAGACGGTTTTAATGCCCCTTGTGAGAGACGTGGAGGTCGCAGTAGCTTAACAAGATGTTTGTAATGCCCCTTGGAAGAATGGTGGAGGTCACAGTGGAATAAAAAGACAATATCAATTCCCCTTGGAAAAATGGAGGAGGTTGCAGTAGCTTAACACGACAGTTTTAATGCCCCTAGAAAAGTGGTTGAGGTTGCAGTAGCTTAACACGACAGTTTTAATGCCCTTTGGAAAAGTGGTGGAGGTCGCAGTAGCTTAACAAGATGGTTTTAATGCCCCTTGGAAGAGACGTGGAGGTCTCAGTAGCTTAACAAGATGGTTTTAATGCAAAATAAGAAAGTGGTGGAGGTAGCATTAAACTAACAAGGCAGTTTTAATGCCCCTTGGAAGAGACGTGGCGCTTGTAGTAGCTTAACAAGACGGTTTTAATGCCCCTTTCAATAGTGGAGGAGGTCGTAGTAGCTTAACAAGACGGTTTTAATGCCCCTTGGAAAAGTGGTGGTGGTCACAGTAGCTTAACAAGACGGTTTTAATGCCCCTTGGAAGAATGGTGGAGGTCGCAGTGGAATAAAAGACAATACTAATGCCCCTTGGAAAAGTGGTGGAGGTCGCAGTAGCTTAACAAGATGGTTTTAATGCCCCTTGGAAGAATGGTGGAGGTTGCAGTGGAATAAAAATACAATATCAATGCCCCTTGGAAAAGTTGTGGAGGTTGTAGTAACTTATCAAGACGGTTTTAATGCCCCTTGGAAGACACGTGGAGTTCGTAGTAGCTTAACAAGATGGTTTTTACGCCCCTTGGAAAAGTGGTGGAGGTCGCAGTAGCTTAACAAGACGGTTTTAATGGCCCTTGGAATAGACGTGGAGGTCGCAGTAGCTTAACAAGACGGTTTTAATGGCCCCTTGGAAAAGTGGTGGAGGTCGCAGTAGCTTAACAAGACGATTTTAATGCCCCTTGGAAGAGACGTGGAGGTGGCAGTAGCTTAACAAGACGGTTTTAATGCCCCTTAGAAGAGACGTGGAGGTTGCAGTTGCTTAACAAGACAGTTTTCATGCCCCTTGGAAGAGACGTGGAGGTCGCAGTAACTTAACAATACGGTTTTAATGCCACTTGGAAGAGACGTGGAGGTCGCAGTAGCTTAACAAGATGTTTGTAATGCCCCTTGGAAGAATGGTGAGGTCACAGTGGAATAAAGAGACAATATCAATTCCCCTTGGAAAAATGGAGGAGGTCACAGTAGCTTAACAAGATGGTTTTAATGAACCTTGGAAGAGACGTGGAGGTTGCAGTAGCTTAACAAGACAGTTTTAATGCCAATAGAAAAGTGGTGAAGGTCGCAGTAGCTTAACAAGACAGTTTTAATGCCCTTTGGAAAAGTGGTGGAGGTTGCAGTAGCTTAACAAGATGGTTTTAATGCCCCTTGGAAGAGACGTGGAGGTCGCAGTAGCTTAACAAGATGGTTTTAATGCCAAATAAAAAAGTGGTGGAGGTCGTATTAAACTAACAAGGCGGTTTTAATGCCCCTTGGAAGAGACGTGGCGTTTTAGTAGCTTAACAAGACGGTTTTAATGCCCCTTTCAATAGTGGTGGAGGTCGTAGTAGCTTAACAAGACGGTTTTAATGCCCCTTGGAAAAGTGGTGGTGGTCGCAGTAGCTTAACAAGACGGTTATAATGCCCCTTGGAAGAATGGTGGAGGTCGCAGTGGAATAAAAAGACAATATTAATGCCCCTTGGAAAAGTGGTGGAGGTCGCAGTAGCTTAACAAGACGGTTTTAATGCCCCTTGGAAGAATGGTGGAGGTTACAGTGGAATAAAATTACAATATCAATGCCCTTTGGAAAAGTTGTGGAGGTTGTAGTAGCTTAACAAGACGGTTTTAATGCCCCTTGGAAGAGACGTGGAGGTCGCAGTAGCTTAACAAGATGTTTGTAATGCCCCTTGGAAGAATGGTGGAGGTCACAGTGAAATAAAAATACAATATAAATTCCCCTTGGAAAAATGGAGGAGGTTGCAGTAGCTTAACACGACAGTTTTAATGCCCATAGAAAAGTGGTGGAGGTTGCAGTAGCTTAACAAGACAGTTTTAATGCCCTTTGGAAAAGTGGTGGAGGTCGCAGTAGCTTAACAAGATGGTTTTAATGCCCCTTGGAAGAGACGTGGAGGTCTCAGTAGCTTAACAAGATGGTTTTAATGCCAAATAAAAAAGTGGTGGAGGTAGCATTAAACTAACAAAGCAGTTTTAATGCCCCTTGGAAGAGACGTGGCGCTTGTAGTAGCTTAACAAGACGGTTTTAATGCCCCTTTCAATAGTGGAGGAGGTCGTAGTAGCTTAACAAGACGGTTTTAATGCCCCTTGGAAAAGTGGTGGTGGTCACAGTAGCTTAACAAGACGGTTTTAATGCCCCTTGGAAGAATGGTGGAGGTCGCAGTGGAATAAAAGATAATACTAATGCCCCTTGGAAAAGTGGTGGAGGTCACCGTAGCTTAACAAGATGGTTTTAATGCCCCTTGGAAGAATGGTGGAGGTTGCAGTGGAATAAAAATACAATAACAATGCCCCTTGGAAAAGTTGAGGAGGTTGTAGTAGCTTATCAAGACGGTTTTAATGATCCTTGGAAGAGACGTGGAGTTCACAGTAGCTTAACAAGATGGTTTTAACGCCCCTTGGAAAAGTGGTGGAGGTCGCAGTACCTTAACAAGACGGTTTTAATGGCCCTTGGAATAGACGTGGAGGTCGCAGTAGCTTAACAAGACGGTTTTAATGGCCCCTTGGAAAAGTGGTGGAGATCGCAGTAGCTTAACAAGACGATTTTAGTGCCCCTTGGAAGAGACGTGGAGGTCGCTGTAGCTTAAAAAGACGGTTTTAATGCCCCTTGGAAGAGACGTGGAGGTCGCAGTTGCTTAACAAGACAGTTTTAATGCCCCTTGGAAGATATGTGGAGGTCGCAGTAACTTAACAATACGGTTTTAATGCCACTTGGAAGAGACGTGGAGGTCGCAGTAGCTTAACAAGATGTTTGTTATGCCCCTTTTAAGAATGGTGGAGGTCACAGTGGAATAAAAAGACAATATCAATTCCCCTTGGAAAAATGGAGGAGGTCGCAGTAGCTTAACAAGATGGTTTTAATGCCCCTTGGAAGAGACGTGGAGGTTGCAGTAGCTTAACAAGACAGTGTTAATGCCCCTAGAAAAGTGGTGGAGGTCGCAGTAGCTTAACAAGACAGTTTTAATGCCCTTTGGAAAAGTGGTGGAGGTTGCAGTAGCTTAACAAGATGGTTTTAATGCCCCTTGGAAGAGACGTGGAGGTCGCAGTAGCTTAACAAGATGGTTTTAATGCCAAATAAAAAAGTGGTGGAGGTAGCATTAAACTAACAAGGCGGTTTTAATGCCCCTTGGAAGAGACGTGGCGTTTGTAGTAGCTTAACAAGACGGTTTTAATGCCCCTTGAAAAAGTGGTGGTGGTCGCAGTAGCTTAACAAGATGGTTATAATGCCCCTTGGAAGAATGGTGGAGGTCGCAGTGTAATAAAAATACAATATTAATGCCAATTGGAAAAGTGGTGGAGGTCGCAGTAGCTTAACAAGACGGTTTTAATGCCCCTTGGAAGAATGGTGGAGGTTGCAGTGGAATAAAAATACAATATCAATGCCCCTTGGAAAAGTTGTGGAGGTTGTAGTAGCTTAACAAGACGGCTTTAATGCACCTTGGAAAAGTGGTGGAGGTTGCAGTATCTTAACAAGACGGTTTTAATGCCCCTTGGAAGAGACGTGGAGGCCGCAGTAACTTAACAAGACGGTTTTAATGCCCCTTGGAAGAATGGTGGAGGTCACAGTGGAATAAAAAGGCAATATCAAATCTCCTTGGAAAAATGGAGGAGGTCGCAGTAGCTTAACAAGACGGTTTAAATGCCCCTTGGAAGAGACGTGGAGGTTGCAGTAGCTTAACAAGACAGTTTTAATGCCCCTAGAAAAGTGGTGGAGGTCGCACTAGCTTAACAAGACAGTTTTAATGCCCTTTGGAAAAGTGGTGGAGGTCGTAGTAGCTTAACAAGATGGTTTTAATGCCCCTTGGAAGAGACGTGGAGGTCGCAGTAGCTTAACAAGATGGTTTTAATGACAAATAAAAAAGTGGTGGAGGTAGCATTAAACTAACAAGGCAGTTTTAATGCCCCTTGGAAGAGACGTGGCGTTTGTAGCAGCTTAACAAGACGGTTTTAATGCCCCTTTCAATAGTGGAGGAGGTCATAGTAGCTTAGCAAGTCGGTTTTAATGCCCCTTGGAAAAGTCGTGGTGGTCGCAGGAGCTTAACAAGACGGTTTTAATGCCCCTTGGAAGAATGGTGGAGGTTGCAGTGGAATAAAAAGACAATATTAATGCCCCTTGGAAAAGTGGTGGAGGTCGCAGTAGCTTAACAAGACGGTTTTAATGCCCCTTGGAAGAATGGTGGAGGTTGCAGTGGAATAAAAATACAATATCAATGCCCCTTGGGAAAGTTGTGGAGGTTGTAGTAGCTTAACAAGACTGTTTTAATGCCCCTTGGAAGAGACGTGGAGTTCACAGTAGCTTAACAAGATGGTTTTAACGCCCCTTGGAAAAGTGGTGGAGGTCGCAGTAGCTTAACAAGACGGTTTTAATGGCCCTTGGAATAGGCGTGGAGGTCGCAGTAGCTTAACAAGACGGTTTTAATGGCCCCTTGGAAAAGTGGTGGAGGTCGCAGTAGCTTAACAAGACGATTTTAATGCCCCTTGGAAGAGACGTGGAGGTCGCAGTAACTTAACAAGATGGTTTTAATGCCCCTTGGAAAAGTGATGGAGGTCGCAGTAGCTTAACATGACGGTTTTAATGCCCCTTGGAAGAGATGTGGAGGTCGCAGTAGCTTAACAAGATGGTTTTAATGCCCCTTGGAAAAGTGATGGAGGTCGCAGTAGCTTAACAAGACGGTTTTAATGCCCCTTGGAAGAGACGTGGAGGTCGCAGTAGCTTTAGAAGACGGTTTTAATGCCCCTTGGAAAAGCGGTGGAGGTTGCAGTAGCTTAACAAGACGATTTTAATGCCCCTTGGAAGAGAAGTGGAGGTCGCAGTAGCTTAACAAGACGGTTTTAATGCCCCTTGGAAAAGTGATGGAGGTCGCAGTAGCTTAACATGACGGTTTTAATGCCCCTTGAAAGAGACGTGGAGGTCGCAGTAGCTTAACAAGATGGTTTTAATGCCCCTTGGAAGAGTGGTGGAGGTCGCAGTAGCTTAACAAGACAGTTTTAATGCCCCTTGAAAAAGTGGTGGAGGTCACAGAATGTTAACAAGACGGTTTTAATGCCCCTTGGAAGAGACATGGAGGTAGGAGTAGCTTGATAAGACGGTTTCAATGCCCCTTGGAAGAGACTTGGAGGTCGCAGTAGCTTAACAAGACGGTTTTAATGCCTCTTGGAAGAGACGTGGAGGTTGCAGTAGCTTAACAGGACGATTTTAATGCCCCTTGGAAGAGACGTGGAGGTCGCAGTGGAATAAAAAGACAATATCAGTGCCCCGTGCAAAAGTGGTGGAGGTCGCAGTAGCTTAACAATATGGTTTTAATGCCCCTTGGAAGAGACGTGGAGGTCACAGTAGCTTAATAAGACAATTTTAATGCCCCTTACCAGAGCCACGCAGTACAGCATATTAAAAACATTATTCCAATTCTTGGGGAGTGGGTCTCCCATCGTCTTTGCCTATGCCTTCCAATCAAAAGCTGCCAAAATTTAGGACGGAGGAACTTGCTATGCTGGCAATATGGACCACGGTTACCCTGGTGGTATAGTGGTGGTGGAGGCTGAGGATAAGGAGAAGAGCAAAAAACAGCCGAAATGAGGAAGCGTATTCCCATGTGTAGGTGTGAAGCATTGCATGGGAATACACCTCCCGAAATAACACAGTGGATTTGACTTTATGTTACTCTGCTGTCATTTGGTGGTCATGAGAAGTCTGGCCCAATCCAGCCCTTGTTCATTTTGATAAGGGTCAGCTTGTCAGCACTCTCAGTTGACAGTCGAGTGCGCTTATCAGTTATAATTCCCCCAGCGGCACTAAAAACACGCTCCGATAACACGCTAGCGGCAGGGCAGGCCTGGACCTCCAAGGCGTACAGAGCAAGTTCATTCCAAGTGTCCAGCTTGGATACCCAATAATTAAAAGGCACAGAGGAATCACGGAGGACGCTGGTACGGTCGGCAAGGTACTCCCTCACCATCTCTTGAAACTTTCCACTCCTTGTGAGAGTACCCCACGCCTCAGGGTCTGTAAGCTGGGCGGGTCTCAGAAAACTGTCCCATAATGTTGACAGTGTTCCCCTGCCTCTGCTGTATTGGAATTGCGTCTCTCTCGCCTGTACGCCTTGGTTGGTCAGCGAACTGTGACTTCTGCCGCTAGCGTGTTCAGATGGGAATTTTTTTAACAGTTCTGCAGCAAGGGCCTACTGGTACTGCCCCATTTTTGTAGACCTCTCCACCTGAGGAATAAGAGAGTGAAAGTTCTCCTTGTAGCGGGGGTCTAAAAGTGTCACCAACCAGTAATGACTGTCACCCAATATTTTGAAAAATGGAAAAAGTGGTGGAGGTCGCAGTAGCTTAACAAGACGGTTTTAATGGCCCTTGGAATAGGCGTGGAGGTCGCAGTAGCTTAACAAGATGGTTTTAATGGCCCCTTGGAAAAGTGGTGGAGGTCGCAGTAGCTTAACAAGACGATTTTAATGCCCCTTGGAAGAGACGTGGAGGTCGCAGAAACTTAACAAGATGGTTTTAATGACAAATAAAAAAGTGGTGGAGGTCGTATTAAACTAACAAGGCGGTTTTAATGCCCCTTGGAAGAGACGTGGCGTTTGTAGTAGCTTAACAAGACGGTTTTAATGGCCCTTGGAATAGGCGTGGAGGTCGTAGTAGCTTAACAAGACGGTTTTAATGCCCCTTGGAAAAGTGGTGGTGGTCGCAGTAGCTTAACAAGACGGTTTTAATGCCCCTTGGAAGAATGGTGTAGGTTGCAGTGGAATAAAAATACAATATCAATGCCCCTTGGAAAAGTTGTGGAGGTTGTAGTAGCTTAACAAGACGGCTTTAATGCCCCTTGGAAAAGTGGTGGAGGTTGCAGTAGCTTAACAAGACGGTTTTAATGCCCCTTGGAAGAGACGTGGAGGCCGCAGTAACTTAACAAGACAGTTTTAATGCCCCTTGGAAGAATGGTGGAGGTCACAGTGGAATAAAAAGACAATATCAAATCCCCTTGGAAAAATGGAGGAGGTCGCAGTAGCTTAACAAGACGGTTTAAGTGCCCCTTGGAAGAGACGTGGAGGTTGCAGTAGCTTAACAAGACAGTTTTAATGCCCCTAGAAAAGTGGTGGAGGTCGCACTAGCTTAACAAGACAGTTTTAATGCCCTTTGGAAAAGTGGTGGAGGTCGCAGTAGCTTAACAAGATGGTTTTAATGCCCCTTGGAAGAGACGTGGAGGTCGCAGTAGCTTAACAAGATGGTTTTAATGCCAAATAAAAAAGTGGTGGAGGTAGCATTAAAGTAACAAGGCAGTTTTAATGCCCCTTGGAAGAGACGTGGCGTTTGTAGTAGCTTAACAAGACGGTTTTAATGCCCCTTTCAATAGTGGAGGAGGTCGTAGTAGCTTAGCAAGACGGTTTTAATGCCCCTTGGAAAAGTGGTGGTGGTCGCAGTAGCTTAACAAGATGGTTTTAATGCCCCTTGGAAGAATGGTGGAGGTTGCAGTGGAATAAAAAGACAATATTAATGCCCCTTGGAAAAGTGGTGGAGGTCGCAGTAGCTTAACAAGACGGTTTTAATGCCCCTTGGAAGAATGGTGGAGGTTGCAGTGGAATTAAAATACAATATCAATGCTCCTTGGGAAAGTTGTGGAGGTTGTAGTAGCTTAACAAGATGGTTTTAATGCCCCTTGGAAGAGACGTGGAGTTCACAGTAGCTTAACAAGATGGTTTTAACGCCCCTTGGAAAAGTGGTGGAGGTCGCAGTAGCTTAACAAGACGGTTTTAATGGCCCTTGGAATAGGCGTGGAGGTCGCAGTAGCTTAACAAGACGGTTTTAATGGCCCCTTGGAAAAGTGGTGGAGGTCGCAGTAGCTTAACAAGACGATTTTAATGCCCCTTGGAAGAGACGTGGAGGTCGCAGTAACTTAACAAGATGGTTTTAATGCCCCTTGGAAAAGTGATGGAGGTCGCAGTAGCTTAACAAGACGGTTTTAATGCCCGTTGGAAGAGACGTGGAGGTCGCAGTAGCTTAACAAGACGGTTTTAATGCCACTTGGAAAAGCGGTGGAGGTCGCAGTAGCTTAACAAGACGATTTTAATGCCCCTTGGAAGAGACGTGGAGGTCGCAGTAGCTTAACTAGACAGTTTTAATGCTGCTTGGAAAAGCGGTGGAGGTCGCAGTAGCTTAACACGACGATTTTAATGCCCCTTGGAAGAGACGTGGAGGTCGCAGTAGCTTAACAAGACTGTTTTAATGCCCCTTGGAAAAGTGATGGAGGTCGCAGTAGCTTAACATGACGGTTTTAATGCCCCTTGAAAGAGACGTGGAGGTCGCAGTAGCTTAACAAGATGATTTTAATGCCCCTTGGAAGAGTGGTGGAGGTCGCAGTAGCTTAACAAGACAGTTTTAATGCCCCTTGAAAAAGTGGTGGAAGTCACAGAATGTTAACAAGACGGTTTTAATGCCCCTTGGAAGAGACATGGAGGTAGCAGTAGCTTGACAAGACGGTTTCAATGCCCCTTGGAAGAGACTTGGAGGTCGCAGTAGCTTAACAAGATGGTTTTAATGCCTCTTGGAAGAGACGTGGAGGTCGCAGTAGCTTAACAAGACGATTTTAATGCCCCTTGGAAGAGACGTGGAGGTCGCAGTGGAATAAAAAGACAATATCAGTGCCCCGTGGAAAACTGGTGGAGGTCTCAGTAGCTTAACAATATGGATTTAATGCCCCTTGGAAGAGACGTGGAGGTCACAGTAGCTTACCAGAGCCACACAGTACAGCATATTAAAAACATTATTCCAATTCTTGGGGAGTGGGTCTCCCATCGTCTTTGCCTATGCCTTCCAATCAAAAGCTGCCAAAAATTAGGACAGAGGAACTTGCTATGCTGGCAATATGGACCACGGTCACCCTGGTGGTATAGTGGTGGTGGAGGCTGAGGATAAGGAGAAGAGCAAAAAACAGCCGAAATGAGGAAGCGTATTCCCATGTGTAGGTGTGAAGCATTGCATGGGAATACACCTCCCGAAATAACACAGTGGATTTGACTTTATGTTACTCTGCTGTCATTTGGTGGTCATGAGAAGTCTGGCCCAATCCAGCCCTTGTTCATTTTGATAAGGGTCAGCTTGTCAGCACTCTCAGTTGACAGTCGAGTGCGCTTATCAGTTATAATTCCCCCAGCGGCACTAAAAACACGCTCCGATAACACGCTAGCGGCAGGGCAGGCCTGGACCTCCAAGGCGTACAGAGCAAGTTCATTCCAAGTGTCCAGCTTGGATACCCAATAATTAAAAGGCACAGAGGAATCACGGAGGACGCTGGTACGGTCGGCAAGGTACTCCCTCACCATCTCTTGAAACTTTCCACTCCTTGTGAGAGTACCCCACGCCTCAGGGTCTGTAAGCTGGGCGGGTCTCAGAAAACTGTCCCATAATGTTGACAGTGTTCCCCTGCCTCTGCTGTATTGGAATTGCGTCTCTCTCGCCTGTACGCCTTGGTTGGTCAACGAACTGTGACCTCTGCCGCTAGCGTGTTCAGATGGGAATTTTTTTAACAGTTCTGCAGCAAGGGCCTACTGGTACTGCCACATTTTTGTAGACCTCTCCACCTCAGGAATAAGAGAGTGAAAGTTCTCCTTGTAGCGGGGGTCTAAAAGTGTCACCAACCAGTAATGACTGTCACCCAACATTTTGAAAACGCGAGTGTCACGGTTAAGGCAGCGTAACATAAAGTCAGCCATGCGTGCCAGACTGGTAATCGGCAAGACTTCCGTGTCCTCACCAGGATGATGACTGACCATGCTCTACTCCTCCTCCTCCTCTTCCTCCTCCCCCCTGTCCTCAGGCCACCCACGCTGAACCGACTGTTTGACAGTTGTACAGGTACTACCTGTTAGATCCCTCCTGTTAGTTTTTGCTATCTTGTGTTTTGGGGTCACGTGACCAGCTGCCTATATATTCCAGCTCCGCCCTTCTGGCTTTGCTGGACTTCAGTGTTTTCTAGACTGTCTTTCTAGCCAGGTGCTTTAGTGCCTATCTTTGTCAGTTTGCTTGGTCCTCTGGGACCTCCAGTACTTTTTGTCAGTTTGTCTTTTCGCTCTGCAACAACTTCTGTTAGGAGGTGTCCCATTTTTGTCCCAGTCCTTAGTTCTTTTAGGGACCCCTCCCTTTATTCTATAGGTCTCCGTTCAGACTAGCCGAGGACGAAGGCGGGTCTGTTCACAAGTAACATGCAGCCCGCTACATCGTAGGGATTCAGCTTAGTCTTACTGTAGGGACAGCTTTCCCTATCTTTACTTAGTTTATGTTGCAGATCATAACACTACCATCTACAGTGCATGATACCAGCTCTTGTTCTTCCTCCTCCTCCTCCTCTCCCTCATTGTCCCCCAATGCACATTGGGATGAGATGAGGCTGGGCTGTGTGTAATCACCCATTATGGCTTGTTGATCCATCTCATCATAGTCTGGCTGCAATGCCTCCTCTTTAATTATCTGCAGAGAGCGTAGCAAAAGACAGACAAGTGGAATGCTGACGCTAATGATGGCATCATCGCCACTCACCATGTTGGTGGACTCTGGGGCGGACACAGACTGTAGTGGGCCTCTGAGCAAGAATTTTTTTGGGGCCCCCCCCTGCCCTTCATAGGGGGCATGAAGGGCCCCCCCCCGTGCATCTCTCATCCCCCCATGCATCTCTGATTCCCCCCACTCCTAATTAATTAATTGCATTTAAAAAAAATAAAACTTGTTATACTTACCCCCAGGGCCGGCTCCAGGTTTTTGTGGGCCCTGGGCGACAGAGTTTCAGTGGCCCCTTTAACACATACCATGATTCATGATGCACAGATACCACAGAGAAATATATATAGTTCAAGGCCAAGGATTTCACTTACTACATTACATGAGCGATATCTATTGTAAATTCTACAATAGCTCAGAAACCGGCGAATCGTCACAGCGCACAGTGCAGACCGGACAGTATAGTCCTCCATACAGTATTATGGGCACCATATAGTGCTCCATACAGGATACTGACCCCCTTATAATGCTCCATACAGGATACTGGTCATCATATAATGCTCCATACAGGATACTGGTCCCCATATAACGCTCCATACAGGATACTGGTCCCCATATAACACTGCATACAGAATACTGGCCCCCATAAAATGCTCCATACAGAATACTGACCCCCATATAACGCTCCATACAGAATACTGACCCCTATATAACGCTCCATACAGAATACTGACCCCCATATAACGCTCCATACAGAATACTGTCCCTCATATAACGCTCCATACAGAAAACTGACCCCCATATAACACTCCATACAGAATATTGGCCCCCATGTAACGCTCCATGCAGGCTGTTCCCCTCTTATAATGCCCCATTACACGAGCGATACCTATTGTAAATTCTACAATAGCTCAGAATCCGGCGAATCTTCACAGTGCACAGTGCAGACCGGACAGTATAGTCCTCCATACAGTATTATGGGCACCATATAATGCTCCATACAGGATACTGATCCCCTTATAATGCTCCATACAGGATACTGGTCCCCATATAATGCTCCATACAGGATACTGGTCCCCATATAACGCTCCATACAGGATACTGGTCCCCATATAACACTGCATACAGAATACTGGCCCCCATAAAATGCTCCATACAGAATACTGACCCCCATATAACGCTCCATACAGAATACTGACCCCCATATAATGCTCCATACAGAATACTGTCCCTCATATAACGCTCCATACAGAAAACTGACCCCCATATAACACTCCATACAGAATATTGGCCCCCATGTAACGCTCCATGCAGGCTGTTCCCCCCTTATAATGCCCCATGCAGGATGACACCCCCCTTTTAATGCCCTATGCAGGATGTCACCTCTACCCCCCATAAAATGCCCCATGCAGGATGTCACCTCTCCCCCCCATATAATGCCCCTTGCAGGATGTCACTTCCCACTTTTTCAATGCCCCATGAAGTATGTCAGATCACCCCCTCCCTTACAATGCCCCATGCAGGAGGTCACACCCCACCCTCCTTATAATGCCCCATGCAGGATGTCTCACACCCACCCTCCTTATAATGCCCCATGCAGGATGTCAATTCCCCCCTCCCCCTCTTATAATGCCTCATGCAGGATGTCACACCCCCTCCCTTATAATGCCCCATGCAGGATGTCACACCCCCTCCCTTATAATGCCCCATGCAGGACGTCACTTCCCCCTTCCCCTCTTATAATGCCCCATGCAGTATGTCACCCCCCCATATAATGCCCCATACAGGATGTCACCCCCCATATAATGCCCCATGCAGTATGTCACCCCCCCATATAATGCCCCATGCAGGATGTCACCCCCCCATATAATGCCCCATGCAGTATGTCACCCTCCCCATATAATGCCCCATGCAGGATGTCACCTCTCCCCCCATAAAATGCCCCATGCAGGATGTTACCCCCCCATATAATGCCCCATGCAGGATGTCACCCCCCCATATAATGCCCCATGCAGGATGTCACACCCACTCTCCCCCCACCATATAATGCCCCATGGCCCCATACATAAAAAAAAATCAAATACTCACCTCACTTCTTACCTGATGCTGATCCGCACTCCAGCATCGCCCGCGTCTTCCCGCTGTGACAGCTCAGGAGAGATTGTGCCGTCACATGACCGGAGATGTCCCTGCGCTCAGCATGGGGCCGGGGAACCATGCTGAGCGCAGGGACATCTCTGGTCAAGTGACGGCGGGGGGTCCTGTGGGGGGGCCCCATGAGGAGACTCACAAGAGGGGGGCCCCATGCTGGAGTCACGGCAGTCATGCCCTGATGGCAGCCCTGCTGGAGGCTGGAGGGGCCCCCTCTCCGTCGGGGGCCCCCGTTCAATGAACCGGCTGCACAGGCAGTAGGTCCGCCCCTGGGTGGACTCCACAAAGTTTGTCAGGATGGTACATATGTCAGACATCCATGTCCACTCCTGAGGTCTTATGTGTGGAGTCTGACCTGAATATCGACGGCCTTGTTGCAGCTGGTACTCCACAACAGCTCTCTTCTGCTCACAAATCCTTTGCAACATGTGGAGGGTAGAGTTCCAACGTTACAGTGTGCCGGAAGCTGCAAACACTGCTGCAACACAGCAAGGGTGGCGGAAGCTGTAGCCGACTTGCGAAAATGAGCTGACAGGTGGCGTACTTTGACGAGCAGATCTGGCCACTCGGGGTACGATTTAAGAAACCGCTGAACCATGAGGTTAAGCACATGAGCCAGGCATGGTACGGGTGTGATCTCGCCTCGCCTCAGAGCCGCCATCAGGTTATGGCCATTGTCACACACGACCATGCCTGGATGTAGGTTCAGCGGTCTCAGACACAGATCTGCCTGTTCTTTCACAGATATCCACAACTCACAAGCAGTGTGAGGTTTATCACCAAAGCTTATGAGTTTCAGCACAGCCTGTTGCCGCTTGGCTGAGGCAGTACTGCAGTGCTTCCAGCTTGTAACTGATGTGGTGATATCTGAGATGGAGGCTGAACATGAGGAGGAGGAGGAGGATGATGTGCAGGAGCTGTACACTGTGGGGGCAACTCTGACTGACATAGGGCCCAAAATCCTCGGTGTGGGGAGGATGTGTTCCGTCCCAAGGTCCGATTGGGTCCCGGCTTCTACCATGTTTACCCAGTGTGCCGTCAGGGAGATGTACCGTCCCTGGCCACAAGCACTTGTCCACGTGTACTTTGTCAGGTGGACTCTCCCAGTAACTGCGTTGTTGAGGGCATGGCAGGTCTTTTGGGACACGTGCTTGTGTAGTGCGGGGACGGCACACTGGGCAAAATAGTGAAATGTGCGAATTTAGGACTGTGGCCTATGGGGCGTTAGCTGCGAATTTCCGCTTTCGTTCAAAGCTCTGGGATATGGACAATTGAACTCTGCGGTGGGACGTGGACATGGATGTTGATGCTGTTTCTTGAGAAACTGCCATAACAAGTGAAGACTAAGAGGAGGGGGCATCTTTGCATGCAGTATGGACAGGGGATTGCCTTGCATTCACAACAGGGAGTTCTATTACTTGCACAACAGCGGAAGAAGCAGTGGTGACACCCGCTGACTCTGGTCATGGACCCTGGGGTTCACCTCACATAGTCTGGTGCTTTGCTGCCATGTGCTTGATCATGCTGGTGGTGGTCAGGCTGGTAGTTTTGTCACCCCTGCTGATGCTGGCATAGCAGGTGGTACAAATGGCCTTTTTGGGGTTATCAGCAGAGTCTTTAAAAAAATTCCAGACTCTGGAAGACCTACAGGTTGTACTGGCAACGTCCCTCGTGTTGGTGTTACGGGGAACGGTTGCCTGCCTTCTGTGTGCGGCCACCACACTGCTTCTTCCTGCCTGTTGGGGTACTCGGCCTCCCTACCCCTGTGTGCTGCTGGCCTTGCTCTGCGTGTCCTCCTGCCACGTTGGGTCAGTTACTAGATCATCCACCACCTCCTCCTCTTCCACTTGTGCACCACGATCCTCCTCCTCACTTCGTGGCAATTGTGTCTCGTCATCGTCCACCTCTTGTGACTGATTGCCAATGTCGACTTCCTGTGGTCGTGGCTGTTCAAATATTTGGGCATCGCAACATGGGATCTCCTCTTCCACCACTTCAAGCGTAGCAGGCGAGGGGCACAAATATGGAAATGGACCAGTGAACAGCTCTTAATAGTGTCCAAGCGTGGGATCAGTTGCTGTCTGACGACACTCGGCATGGTGGGAGGAAGGAGCATCAGGTTGAGGAGGAGTATGCGTTCGAGACTTACGGCTATTAAAACTTGACCGTGTGGAAGACAGACCAGAGGTGGTGGTGCCCAGGTAACTGGAAGTATTATTTGCTATCCAATTAATAGCCTGTTCACACTGATCAGTTCGCAATACTGGTATAGTGTGGTTCCCTAGTAATTCGGTCATGAAGTGGGAGCAAGAAGATGTGGCTGTTGGTTGTGGCACATTTTCACCTTGGCCACGGCCCCGTCCTCTACACGCACCATCACAAGAACGTCCAGTTCCACGTCCCTTGCCACGAGCCTTGCCCATTGTAAATTAAGTAAAATAGCTTACACTCGCACTATCAATGGAAAAAGGGTAATCAAAAGGAGATTAGAACCGTGGAAGAGGAAAACCGCAATTATATTTCTCTGGCCTACACCAGACTCTTTTAAACAGATATATTGGTGTCTGACCTGTCAGGGAGACACTATTACAGTTTTTTTTTACGGCAAAAAATGCCAAAAGCAGGATAATACAGAGATTTGACCAGTGGAACTACAAAACCACAGTTCTATTTTTCTGGCCAAACCAGACTCTTTTAAACAGATATATTGGTGTCTGACCAGCCAGGGAGACACTATTACTGTTTTTTTTTACAGCAAAAATGCCAAAAACAGGATAATACAGAGATTTGACCCGTGGAACTGCAAAACCACAGTTATAGTTATGTGGTGTACACCAGACTCTTTTAAACAGATATGTTGGTGTCTAACTAGTGTTGAGCGAGCACTAAAATGCTCGGGTGCTCGAAGCTCGGGCCGAGCACGCCGTGATACTCGGGTGCTGGACCCGAGCAATGAGCCCTATGTTAGTCTATGGGAGACCAGAGCATTTTTGCGGCGGCACCCCCGGCAGTCTTTTAAAAGCCTAACAAGTGCCCAAAGCGATAGTGACAGTGCTCAATTGACATGGGGACAGCATGGGGATCGCTCCAGGAAGCATTTCTGACCCCTAGTTCACTGTTGTCAACAACGTGGTCAGAGGTATTAAGCTACTTTTAAGGGCTCATAATAAAACATTCAAAAACGAAACTGAAACTGCTTTCCTGTGAAATATGTTAATATGTTAAGGAAGTTCCTTTCCAGGGTAAAGGCTTGTGTATAAGGTAAAAAATATAACCAAAAACAAAAATACTCCACCACACCTTGGGCTATGTACACAAGTAGCATTTTTTATGCGTTTTTGCACTTTTGTATTGCTTTCAACCGTGACAAATGCATTCACCGGGAAATGTCATTTTAACATTTTACAATCTTATCTGGCCATGTGCTGCGTGACACATGCATACAGTGCTGAAAAGACATGGGAACAGCATGGGGAAGACCCATGGAAGCATCTCTGACACCCAGGTCACTGCCTAAAAGTGTGCCCATCGGAAGTTATCCTTGCCGCATCAGAAGATGCAGACTTGCAACTATCCCCGTGCAAGTTCTTGTCCCAGGGCAGTGTTCAATTGTACCTCCCCCATTCCTTGCAATGCAAGCGCAGGTATGCAGCCTGCCAACCACCCACCCCCAGGCTGCAATACCGTACTGCTTGCTTGCTTGCACTTGAAATTGGGCCTTTTAGGCATGTGGAGGCGGAATCTGGCCACCACGTCATGGCTGCGTTGGCGGCCTGGTATCCACACTCAGTCCCAAGCCGCCTGGCGGCCGGGTGTCCACACCCAGTCCCCAGCCAACAGGGGGCGGCCGGGTGTCCATACTCAGTCCCCATCCACCCCGCGGCCTGGTATCCACACACGGTCCCCAGCCGCCTGGGGGCAGCCGGGTGTCCATAAACGGTCCCCAGCCACCCCTATTTCTCCTTGGAACATCCCCCCACACACTTTTCTTAGCCCGGCCATCTTTAGGTCAGCATTGGACGAGCCCACCAGAGAACCAGACTCCTCCGGTGGGCCTGGCTTCTCCATCAGGGGAGTTGAGAGTGCCAAGGTGAGGACCATGATGATGATGATAGAAGTTAGCATCTGCTTTGTTTTCTTGAAATGCAAGCGTAAGTGTGCAGCCTGCCACCCTCCCACCCCTAGGCTGCAATGCCATACTGCTAGCTTTGCACTTGAAATGGGGCCTTTTAGTTTGGAGGAGGCAGAAGCTGGCCACTACCTCATGGCTGCTTCGGCAGCGAGGTATCCATACTCAGTCCCTAGCCGCCCCTATTTGTCCTGGTGTGCCTTATACATAAGATTAAGTGCGCATACCAAAACATTACCTGTGCCCTCCCCAGTGCATTTAGTGGGAAGGACAGCCTATTCCGCTGTAGTGTGTGCATGCCAAATCCCTGTTCATGGTACATGCGAAGATGTCTCCCACCTGTCATTTCAGGCTTGCAACTATCCCGTACAAGTCCTTGTCCCTGGGCAGTGTTCAATTGTACCTCTCCCATTCCTTGCAATGCAAGCACAAGTATTCAGCCTGCCACCCACCCACCCACCCCCAGGCTGCAATACCATACTGCTTGCTTGCATTTGATATTGGGCCTTTTAGGCATGTGGAGGCGGAATCTGGCCACCATGTCATGGCTGCGTAGGTGGCCTGGAATCCATACTCAGTCCCCAGCCACCCGGCGGCCGGGTGTCCACACTCGATCCCCAGCCACCAGGGGGCGGCCAGGTGTCCATACTCGGTCCCCAGCCACCTCGCGGCCGGGTGTCCACACACGGTCCCCAGCCGCCCCTATTTCTCCTTGGAACATCCTCCCACACACTTTTCTTAGCCCGGCCTGCTTTAGGGCAGCATTGGACGAGCCCACCAGAGAACTAGACTCCTCCGGTGGGCCCTGGCTTCTCCATCATGGGAGTTGAGAGTGCCAAGGTGAGGACCATGTTGATGATGATGATAGAAGTTAGCATCTCCTTTGTTTTCTTGGAATGCAAGCGCATGTATGTAGTAGTGGCTAGGCCTGAGGTGGTTAGCGTTTTGGCGCATACCCTACCTCCTCCGAGGATTGCTGGATGTTTTCCTGCTACTATCCCAGTTCTATGACTCCCGTTAAAACAAAGCTTCAGGTGATAAATGATGGATGAGGTAGAGGCAAAGGAGAAAGAGCAGGAGGAACAGGGACCATTCACATCAATATCGGGCCAGTCAACCACATATGTCTTGTAGGATATGTTTCTGTAACAAAATGAGCGGTTCGGCTACACAGTTATAGGGCATACAGTGAGTGCAATGCCTACCAAAAATTTTGAGGCTCTCCAATGCCCCTTGGAAATGACATGGAGGTCAGAAGGCCTTAACTAAACCGTTTTTTCCATTTATAGCAACTGGGTCTCCTGTACACTGTTGGCCTAAGCAGTGAATAGAAGGCTTTCCAAAAATTATGAGGAACTGCAATGCCTCTTGAAACAGACGTGGATTACAGCGCACTAAAAACCTTCTAACCATTATTGGGGAGTGGGTCTCCCTTAGTTTTCACCTTTTCATTGAAAAGCAAAAGCTGACTAGAATTAGGAGGAAATTCAATGCCCATTCGAAGAGTCGTGGAGGTTAGAGGTAATTAAAAACAACATTTCAGTGCCCCTTGGAAGAGCTGAGGAGTTCAGAGTGGCTTAAGTAGATGCTTTTAATGCCCCTTTGAAGAGACATGGAGGTCACAGTAGCTTAACAAGACGGTTTTAATGCCCCTCGGAAAAGACGTGGAGGTCCCAGTAGCTTAACATTATTCCAATTATTGGGGAGTGGGTCTCCCATAGTCTTTGCTTATGCCTTCCAAGCAAAAGCTGCCAAAAATTAGGAGGAAATGCAATGCCCATTCGAAGAGTCGTGGAGGTTAGAGTTAATTAAAAACAACATTTCAATGCCCCTTGGAAGAGCTGTGGAGTTCAGAGTGGTTTAAGAGGATGCTTTTAATGCCCCTCAGAAGAGACGTGGAGGTCCCAGTAGCTTAACAAGACGCTTTTAATGCCCCTCGGAAAAGTGGTGGATGTCCCAGTAGCTTAACAAGACGCTTTCAATGCCCCTCAGAAGAGACGTGGAGTTCAGAGTGGCTTAAGTAGATGCTTTTAATGCCCCTTTGAAGAGACGTGGAGGTCACAGTAGCTTAGCAAGACGGTTTTAATGCCCCTTGGAAAAGACGTGGAGGTCCCAGTAGCTTAACAAGACGGTTTGAATGCCCCTTGGAAGAGACGTGGAGCCATACAGTACAGCATATTAGAAACATTATTCCTATTATTGGGGAGTGTGTCTCCATTGTTTTTGCTTATGCCTTCCAAGCAAAAGCTGCCAAAAATTAGGACGGAGGAACTTGCAATGCCCCTTGCAAGAGCCATGCAGTACAGCATATTACAAACATTATTCCCATGATTGGGGAGTGGGTCTCCCATAGTATTTGCTTATGCCTTCCAAGCAAAAGCTGCCAAAAATTAGGACGGAGGAACTTGCAATGCCCCTTACAAGAGCCATACAGTACAGCATCTTAAAAATATTATTCCCATTATTGGGGAGTGGGTCTCCCACAGTCTTTGCGTCTGCCTTCCAAGCAAAAGCTGAAAAAATAAGGACGGAGGATCTTTCAATAATGGGAACACGGACCACGGTTACCCTGGTGGTATAGTGGTGGTGGAGGCTGAGGATAAGGAGAAGAACATAAAACAGCCGAAATGAGGAAGCGTATACCCATGTGTGAGTGTGAAGTGGTTCATGTGAATACACGTCCCGAAAAAACACAGTGGATTTGACTTTATGTTACTCTGCTGTCATTTGGTGGTGATGAGAAGTCTGACCCAATCCAGCCCTTGTTCATTTTGATAAGGGTCAGCTTGTCAGCATTGTCAATTGACAGACGAGTGTGCTTATCAGTTATAATTCCCCCAGTGACACTAAAAACACACTCCGATAGAACGCTAGCGGCAGGGCAGGCCAGAACCTCCAAGGCATACAGAGCGAGTTCATACCAAGTGTCCAGCTTGGATACCCAATAATTAAAAGGCACAGAGAAATCACGGAGCACACTGGTACGGTCGGCAAGGTACTCCCTCACCATCTCTTGAAACTTTCCACTCCTTGTGACAGTACCCCGCGCCTCAGGGCCTGTAAGCTGGGCGGGTCTCAGAAAACTGTCCCAGAATGTTGACAGTGTTCCCCTGCCTCTGCTTGATTGGAGTTGCCTCTCTCTCACATGTACGCCTTGGTTGGTCAACAAACTGTGACCTCTGCCGCTAGCGTGTTCAGATTGGGACTTTTTTAACAGTTCTGCAGCAAGGGCCTTCTGGTACTGCCCCATTTTTGTAGACCTCTCCACCTCAGGAATAAGAGAGTGAAAGTTCTCCTTGTAGCGGGGGTCTGAAAGTTTCACCAACCAGTAATGACTGTCACCCAACATTTTGGCAACGCGTGGGTCACGGTTAAGGCAGCGTAACACAAAGTCAGCCATGCATGCCAGACTGGTAACAGGCAAGACTTCCGTGTCCTTACCAAGATGATGACTGACCAAGCTCTCCTCCTCCTCCCCCCCTGTCCTCAGGCCACCCATGCTGAACCGACGGTATGACAGTTGTACAGGTACTACCGTCTACAGCGCATGATACAAGCTCCTGTTCTTCCTCCTCCTCCTCCTCTCACTCATTGTCCCCCAATGCAGGTTGGGATGAGATGAGGCTGAGATGTGGATAATCGACCGCTGCGGCTTCTTTAATTCTCTGCAGAGAGCGTTGCAAAAGACAGACAAGTGGAATGCTGACGCTAATGATGGCGTCATCGCCATTCACCATTTCGGTGGACTCCTCAAAGTTGTCAAGATGGTACAGATGTCAGACATCCAGGTCCACTCCTGAGGTCTTATGTGTGGAGTGTGACCTGAATATCGACGGCCTTGTTGCTGCTGGTACTCCACAACTGCTCTCTTCTGCTCACAAATCCTTTGCAACACGTGGAGGGTAGAGTTCCAACGTGTGGGGACATCACACACCAGTCGGTGTGATGGAAGCCGCAAACGCTGCTGCAACACAGCAAGGGCGGCATAAGCTGTAGCCGACTTGCGAAAATGAGCTGACAGGCGGCATACTTTAACGAGCAGATCTGGCAACTCGGGGTACGATTTAAGAAACCGCTGAACCACGAGGTTAAGCACATGAGCCAGGCATGGTACGGGTGTGATCTCGCCTCGGCTCAGAGCCACCACCAGGTTACGGCCATTGTCACACGTGACCATGCCTGGATGTAGGTTCAGCGGTCTCAGCCACAGATCTGCCTGCTCTTTCACAGCTGTTCACAACTCAAAAGCAGTGTGAGGTTTCTCACCTAAGCTTATGAGTTTCAGCACAGAATGTTGCCGCTTGGCGGAGGCAATACTGCAGTGCTTCCAGCTTGTAACTAATGTGGTGATATCTGAGATGGAGGCTGAACATGAGGAGGATGAGGATGATGCGCAGGAGCTGTACACTGTGGGGGCAACTCTGACTGACATAGGGCCCGCAATCCTCGGTGTGGGGAGGATGTGTTCCGTCCCAAGGTCCGACTGGGTCCCGGCTTCCACTATGTTTACCTAGTGTGCCGTCAGGGAAATGTACTATCCCTGCCCACAAGCACTTGTCCACGTGTCCGTTGTCAGGTGGACTCTTCCAGTAACTGCGTTGTTGAGGGCACGGCAGATGTTTTGGGACACGTGCTTGTGTAGTGCGGGGATGGCACACCGGGCAAAATAGTGTTGGCTGGGGACCGAGTACCGAGGGACGGCCACCTCCATAAGGTTGCTGAAGGATTCCATCTCCACCGGCCTAAAAGGCAGCAATTCCAACACTAGCAGTCGTGAAATGTGCGAATTTAGGACTGTGGCCTATGGGGCGTTAGCTGTGAATTTCCGCTTTCGTTCAAAGGTCTGGGATATGGTCAATTGAACTCTGCGGTGGGACGTGGACGTGGACGTTGATGCTGTTTCTTGGGAAACTGCCATAAAAAGTGATGACTGAGAGGAGGGGGCATCTTTGCATGCAGTATGGACACGGGATTGCCTTGCACACACAACAGGGGGTTCTATTGCACGCACAACAGCGGAAGAAGCAGTGGTGACACCCGCTGACACTGGTCGTGGACCCTGGGGTTCGCCCCACAAAGTCGGGTGCTTTGCTGCCATGTGCCTGATCATGCTGGTGGTGGTCAGGCTGGTAGTTTTGTCACCCCTGCTGATGCTGGCATGGCAGGTGGTACAAATGGCCTTTTTGGGGTTATCAGCAGAGTCTTTAAAAAAATTCCAGACTCTGGAAGACGTACCGCTTTTACTGGCAATGTCCCTCGTGTTGGTGTTACGGGGAACGGTTGCCCGCCTTCTGTCTGCGGCCGCCACACAGCTTCTTCCTGCCTGTTGGGGTACTCTGCCTCCCTCCCCCTTTGTGCTGCTGGCCTTACTCTGCATGTCCTCCTGCCACGTTGGGTCAGTTACTAGATCATCCACCACCTCCTCCTCTTCCACTTGCGCACCACGATCCTCCTCCTCACCTCCTGGCAATTGTATCTCGTCATCGTCCACCTCTTGTGACAAATTGCCAGCGTCGACTTCCTGTGGCCGTGGCTGTTCAAATATTTGGGCATCGCTACATGGGATCTCCTCTTCCACCACTTCAAGCGGAGCAGGCGAGGGGCATAAATCTGGAAATGGACCAATGAACAGCTCTTCAGAGTGTCCAAGTGTGGGATCAGTTGCTGTCTGACGACACTCGGCATGCTGGGAGGAAGGAGCATCAGGTTGAGGAGGAGTTTGCAGTTGAGACTCACGGCTACTAAGAGTCAACCGTGTGGAAGACAGGCCGGAGGTGGTGGTGCCCAGGTAACTGGAAGTATTATCTGCTATCCAATTAATAACCTCTTCACACTGATCAGTTCGCAATACTGGTGTTCTTCTGTGCTTCCTTAGTAATTCGGTCAAGACGTGGGAGCGAGAAAATGTGGCTGTTGGTTGTGGCACATTTTCACCTTGGCCACGGCCCCGTCCTCTGCTCGCACCATCACCAGAACGTCCACTTCCACATCCCTTGCCACACGCCTTGCCCATTGTAAAGGAAGTAAAATATCTTACACTCGCACTATCAATGGAAAAAGGGTAATAAAAAGTAGATTAGAACCATGGAAGAGGAAACCCACAGTTCTATTTCTTGGGCCTACACCCGACTCTTTTAAACAATCCGAACAATCAGGGAGAAACTATTACTGTTTTTCTTTACGGAAAAAATACCAAAAGCTGAGTAATAGAGATTTCTTTCCAGACTATTTTCAACAGATATATTTGTGTCTGAACAATCAGGAGACACGATTATTTATTTTTTACGGCAAAAAATGCCAAAAGCAGGATAATAGAGATTTTTTACTGTGGAACAGCAAAACCACATTTATAATTTACTGGTGTATACCAGACTTTTTTAAATATATATATTTGCAGCTGAACAGTTAGCGACACACTCAAACTGTTTTTTTTAGATACAAATGGCCCAAAAGTGGATAATACATAGGTTTGAACCGTGGAACTGCAAAACCACACTTGTATTTCTCGGGCCTACACCAGACTATTTTCAACAGATATAGTTGTGTCTGAACAATCAGGAGACACTATTATTTATTTTTTACGGCAAAAAATGCCAAAAGCAGGATAATAGAGATTTTTTACCGTGGAACAGCAAAACCACAGTTATAATTTACTGGTGTATACCAGACTATTTTAAATATATATATTTCCGGCTGAACAGTGAGCGACACACTCACACTGTTTTTTTTAGATACAAATGGCCCAAAAGTGGATAATACAGAGGTTTGAACCGTGGAACTGCAAAACCACACTTGTATCTCTCGGGCCTACACCAGACTATTTTCAACAGATATATTTGTGTATGAAAAATTAGTGAGACACTATTATTTTTTTTTTTTTTACAGCAAAAAATGCCAAAAGCAGGATAATAGAGATTTTTTACCGTGGAACAGCAAAATCACACTTCTGTCTCTCTGGCCTACACCAGACTATTTTCAACAGATATATTTGTGTCTGAAAAATCAGGGAGACACAATTATATTTTTTTTACGGCAAAAATGCCAAAAGCAGGATAATAGAGATTTTTTTTACCGTGGAACAGCAAAAGCACACTTATGTCTCTCTGGCCTACACCAGACTATTTTCAACAGATATATTTGTGTCTTTAAAATCAGGGAGACACTATTATTTTTTTTACGGCAAAAAATGCCAAAAACAGGATAATAGAGATTTTTTACAGTGGAACAGCAAAACCACAGTTATAATTTACTGGTGTATACCAGACTTTTATAAATATATATATTTGCGGCTGAACAGTGAGAGACACACTCAAACTGTTTTTCTTAGATACAAATGGCCCTTGGAACTGCAAAACCACACTTCTATTTCTCTGACCTACACCACACTATTTTCAACAGATATATTTGTGTCTGAAAAATCAGAAACACACTTTTTTTTTTGGGGGGGGGGGGACACCAAAAAGTTAATAAGACGGGTATTTGTACAGTGTGAAGGAGGAAAAAAAAAGAGGATTTAGTTGAAAAAAAAAGGATTTTTCCTGGCCCCCGAGACCTGGATCTAAGTACAGCAATTTCAGCAACAGGAGCACACAGGACTGTAATGCAGCGTTTGCTGGTATAACCACTGCGTCTCCTATACAGCCTGCCTGCCTGCCTGCCTGATATCTGGGATGGATATTAGTCCTGAGAAGGACTGTTTGTTTGATTTGGCAGCCTTTACGGACCCTACACTAACTATTTCGCAGGATATATCTCTCCCTAAATCAGCAGCGCTGTCCCTACACTCTCTGATCCGGAGCGACTGTGTCCAAGATGGCGGCGCCCGGTTTTAAATACTCGAGGTGACGCTGTGCGGCCAGCCAATCACTGTAATGCCCACAAACAACATGGCTGCGGCATTACAGTGACTGGCTGGCAATCCCTGCATGTTAATTGGCTCTGTAAAGAGTGCCAAACATGCAGGGCGGAGACCCAATCTCCCGCCCGAGTAAACCGGAAATGCTCGGTGCTCGCCGAACATCCCAAGTAGCGTGATGCTCGGGCAAGTACCGAGAAGTGTCGCGCATGCTCGCTCTACACTATGTCTGACCATTCAGGCAGTCACTATTACAGTTTTTTTTACGGCAAAAAACAGGATAATACAGAGATTTGACCCGTGGAACTGCAAAACCACAGTTCTATTTTTTTGGCCTACACCAGACTCTTTTAAACAGATATATTGGTGTCTGAACAGTCAGGGAGACACTATTACTGTTTTTTTTACGGCAAAAAATGCCAAAAGCAGGATAATACAGAGATTTGACCCGTGGAACTGCAAAACCACAGTAATAGCTATGTGGCGTATACCAGTCTCTTTTAAACTGATATATTGGTGTCTGATCAGTCAGGGAGACACTATTACTGTTTTTTTTACGTCAAAAAAAGCCAAAAACAGGATAATACAGAGATTTGACCCATGGAACTGCAAAACCACAGTTCTATTTTTCTGGCCCACACCAGACTCTTTAAAACAGATATATTGGTGTCTGAACAGTCAGGGAGACACTATTACTGTTTTTTTTTTACGGCAAGAAATGCTAAAAGCAGGATAATACAGAGATTTGACCCGTGGAACTGCAAAACCACAGTTCTATTTTTCTGGCCTACACCAGACTCTTTTAAACAGATATATTGGTGTCTGACCAGTCAGGGAGACACTATTACAGTTTTTTTTTACGGCAAAAAATACCAAAAACAGGATAATGCAGAGATTTGACACATGGAACTGCAAAACCACAGTTCTATTTTTCTGACCTACACCACACTCTTTTAAACAGATATATTGGTGTCTGAACAGTCACAGACACACTCAATTTTTTTTTGGGGGGGGGAAATACCAAAAGGTTAATAAGATGTGTATTTGTACAGTCTGACTGAGGAAAAAAAAAATACAGGATTTAGATGAAAAAAAAAATTTTTTTCCTGGCCCCTGAGACTGGGGTGATAAGTCTAGCAATTTGACCAACAGGAGCACACAGGACTGTAATGCAGCGTTTGCTGGTATAACCACTGCGTTTCATATACAGCCTGCCTGCCTGATATCTGGGATGGATATTAGTCCTGAGAAGGACTGTTTGTTTGATTTGGCAGGCTTTAGAGACCATACACTACCTATTTCGCACTATATATCTCTCCCTAACTCAGCAGCACTGACCCTACACTGGCTGATCCGGAGCGACTGTGTCCAAGATGGCGGCGCCCGGTTTTAAATACTCGAGGTGACGCTGTGCAGCCAGCCAATCACTGTAATGCCCCCAAACAACATGGCTGCGGCATTACAGTGACTGACTGGCAATCCCTGCATGTTTATTGGCTCCCACCCGAGTAACCCGGAAATGCTCGGTGCTCGCCGAACATCCTGAGTAGCGTGATGCTCGGGCGAGCAGCGAGCAGTGTCGAGCATGCTTGCTCAACACTAGTTAAGACGTATCTTGGCCATATGGAGTGCTGCTGCATTCTTTTAATATATTTTATAGTTACAGCAGCTGGTACCAGTTCACACTAGGAGGTGCTGGTCAGGTTTCTCTGGTTTGTATTACTATAGGGGGTGTAACTGCCTCTTGCCTGATTCTGCACTCCTCCAATTAACCAGCAGGTGTTGTATAAACAACTCTGCTTGCCATTTAACCCTGCTATTCTCCTGGTTACCACTATACACTTGTTATCTTCAGGTCATTTATGACCGGACCTAAGAAAGTCTTGATTTTTAGCTAATTTAAGTGTTTTAATTGAATAATTTTTGCAGTATTATATTGTATGTGAACCTGGTTATTTATACACAATTGAAAAATAGAAAGAAAAACTTCCTTTTTTTTTTGTCAAAACATTTAACATGGCTTTATTGGAATATTTATGCATATTGCATATTTGCACATACAAAAATAATTATTCATCCAACTGTAAACTATAACTAATAACAATAAACTAAATGTAATTATATTATTTTCCAAACAAAAAAAATTCATTTTTTTTAATGTAAAATGATAAATTAGTCACACGGTGCAAAATTTACTGTTTGCTATTGTCACAGGTATAATTGACATGTCTTTTGCATAAATATTTTCCACATCTGTAACATATCACATTTGATTTGTGATTGCTTGATGTTGGACAGAAGTCGCATCGTTTCCGTTTTAGGCTGGTTGCATTGCTGGTGGCGTCCGTGGGTATTGTAGCAGTGCTGGTGTAAGCTGTTGGTTCACTTTCTTTATCTTGCTGTTGGATCCTGTGGACAATGGCTGCCGCTCCATCAGCTCTGGGTGTTACCTTTCGTTCTTCAATATATGAGCAAACCAGTGATTTTCCCAACTCCTCTTTAAAAAGTCTTCTCTTATACAGTTTATTTTTGTTCCAATTTGGGTCTATTTCCTTCCATAACACGAATGTATTGTATGCTGACACATCAAGCATATTGTAAAAAATCACCTTTGGCCACGGATTTGTTTTGCGCTTACAGGTGTAAGTGCCTATCTGTTGATCTAAAGTATCAACAGCCCTTTTTGTAGCATTATATTCTAAAATGATGTCCGGTTTTCTGTCATCTCTATTACTGATTTAACTATCATGATGCATTGTGCTCATCAGAATTACCTGCTTGTGTTTTTTTGGGACGTAAGAAACTACTGTGGTATCCTTAGTAAAATAAAACATAGAACTATAAATGTCTCTCTTACTGAGAATACCTTGCGGCAGTTCTGGCTTATTTTTTCTAATAGTACCCAATATGGTCATTTTTCTTTTCATCAACATCTGCCCTAATTGATATGATGTTAAAAAATTGTCGCATGTGACATTTTGTCCTTTGAGTCCCTGGGTCAAATCCAAGACTACTCGCATGCCTTGATTTTTTTCGGCTCTTCCTCCAGCTTGTTTTCCTATGTATACCTGTGCATTTAGAGCGTACGCACTTTTGGTGTCGCACAGAGTCCATATTTTGATACCGTACTTTGCAGGCTTACTTGGAATATACTGCCTGAACGGACACCTACCTCTGAACGAGACTAATTGCTCATCTATAGTCACATTGTCACCAGGATTATAAATTATTGGTAGATTTTCTACCCATTTGTTCCACAAATCTCTAATAGGGGCAAGTTTGTCTGTGGCTCTTCTTTCAATTCGATTGCTTTTATTATCAAAATGAAGGACTCTTGAAATTTGATGAAATCTTTTCACAGGCATTGTGGCCCTAAATATTTGGCGACCAGTTTCTGAATCCCATAAACTACTGGTTGACTCACCGTATGACCTGTAGACTCCTGCTAACAGTAGTAATCCTATGAAAGCATTTAGAGCTGTCAAATCTAAAGTATTCCATTTCTCGCCATAAACGTGTTGTCCCTCAATGTTGGACATTTGGATTATGATGTTTTGTATGGTAATATTTATAAACAATTTGAATGCAGATTGTATGTCATCAATTCTTGATATAGCATACCTGGTAGGACCAGGTGTACCTTTTATGACATCTTTAGAAGACATTCTACCAGACTGAGTAAAAGGCTGCAGGTTCCAAGTGACATCTTTGCTCTTTGAAAGGATTTCTTGGATCCCACTAGTTGTCTGGGTTTCCACATCAGATTCCACTTCAGAATCAGATTGGTCTGCATTGGATTCCCCATCACTTATGTGGTCCTCCTCTTCTGACACATTCTCAGGCGGGGCATCATCATCATCATCAGAATTAGAGGCGTTTACAAAGTCCTCCAAATCTATTTCAGTCATTATACGTTTTCTCATTAGGCAAAGAGGCAACACTCTGGAATGAAAACATAAAATATACATAAAAAATAATAATACAATGAGAGAACAAACTATTACCAGTTTTACAACAATAAACACAATTAGGGCCCCATCACACATTGAGAAATCCCCTGCAATTGTGGTGCTGGAGCATCGCAAACAAGACCATCCATATAAGCATGCACTCATTCTATCCATTGCTGCTTTACACTATACCATCTAATCAAAAGAATTGAATACTTTGACAATAAAAAAATAATTTATCTGCTACATACCTGTAAAGATGATCCTTTAGAACTCTGTTGTCTGTATATGTCCTTTCTGCTCTCTCTCCAGCTGGACTGAAAATGAAACTGGATAGACTACTATGGCAATTGTCTACTGATAGGATAAAATAAACCCCACCCCCACCCTTTAGGATAAGAGCTCAGAGTAAAGCAAACACACTTTTCAGACAGAATTTATTAGTACTCTTTCAGGTCAGCATTTGACAGAAATTAGATCAGGGAACACAAGTGAAAAAAGAGAATATGTTCATTTACAATATGAAATGTTGAGAACTGAATTAAACTATTTTACAGGAACAGCAGGGTAAAAATATTTGGCACATAACTATACTGGAAGGTAATCCATCAGCAGTATTGTAATGAGAAAATGTATGTATGTGTAAATCTGCATGGACCAAAAGGACCTAAATAAATTGATAAACAGTAGTAGATGTAATATATAGTCCAAAATGAGATTATAGCTCCTTTATTTTACTCACAAAATGTCTGGAGATCACTAAAAAAGGCTATCGGTCATTTTTGACCGAAGAGTACAAGTGTATAAAAAATTGTGGAGCAAAAAGTAAACATAAAAAAAATATATAACAATACTCATAGTAAGAACCCCTCAAATGAGGAATAGTCAATCAACCACAAGTTTCAGAACCGCATCTTGCATATTTTAAAAAATATTAAAGTTCAAAATCGGTCGTTTTTGACCGAAGACAGCAGCAGGGTTAAATGTAGGTGTTTTTAGCCCAGAAGAAGACATGTTTGTCCGTTTAGTTGTCGGCTAGTAGCCCAAAAGTGGCATGTTAGGCAGAGTAGTTACCCATCAGGGGGAAGTTACCTTGCCGTGGTTGATGGGCACACATGAATTGGCCAATTTCTGTGCTAAAAACCTTCATTGTGTGTAAGTACTTGTTGCTAAGCAAAACAGTTTAGATCTAATATTTGCATTATTTTCATTGTTAAGATGTATCTTGGCCATATGGAGTGCTGCTGCATTCCTTTGATAGATATATATATATATATATATATATATATATATATATATATATATATATACAGTTAGGTGCATATATATTTGGACAGAGACAACATTTTTCTAATTTTGGTTCTAGACATTACCACAATGAATTTTAAACAAAACAATTCAGATGCAGTTGAAGGTCAGACTTTCAGCTTTCATTTGAAGGTATCTACATTAAAATTGGATGAAGGGTTTAGGAGTTTCAGCTCCTTAACATGTGCCACCCTGTTTTTAAAAGGGACCAAAAGTAATTGGACAGATTAAATAATTGTAAATAAAATGTTCATTTCTAGTACTTGGTTGAAAACCCTTTGTTGGCAATGACTGCCTGAAGTCTTGAACTCATGGACTTCACCAGGTGCTGTGTTTCCTCCTTTTTGATGCTCTGCCAGGTCTTCACTGCGGGGGTTTTCAGTTGCTGTTTGTTTGTGGGCCTTTCTGTCGGAAGTTTAGTCTTTAACAAGTGAAATGCATGCTCAATTGGGTTGAGATCAGGTGACTGACTTGGCCATTCAAGAATATTCCACTTCTTTGCTTTAATAAACTCCTGGGTTGCTTTGGCTTTATGTTTTGGGTCATTGTCCATCTGTAGTATGAAACGACGACCAATCAGTTTGGCTGCATTTGGCTGGATCTGAGCACACAGTATGGCTCTGAATACATCAGAATTCATTTGGCTGCTTCTGTCCTGTGTCACATCATCAATAAACACTAGTGACCCAGTGCCACTGGCAGCCATGCATGCCCAAGCCATCACACTGCCTCCGCCGTGTTTTACAGATGATGTGGTATGCTTTGGATCATGAGCTGTACCACGCCTTCGCCATACTTTTCTCTTTCCATCATTCTGGTAGAGGTTGATCTTGGTTTCATCAGTCCAAAGAATGTTCTTCCAGAACTGTGCTGGCTTTTTTAGATTTTTTTAGCAAAGTCCAGTCTACCCTTTTTCTTCTTGATGCTTATGAGTGGCTTGCACCATGCAGTGAACCCTCTGTAGTTAATTTCATGCAGTCTTCTCTTTATAATAGATTTGGATATTGATACGCCTACTTCCTGGAGAGTGTTGTTCACTTGGTTGGTTGTTGTGAAGGGGTTTCTCTTCACCATGGGGGATCTCCTCCCAGACCAGGACTGAAGTATCTGTCAACTTCTGGACAGTCTGTGGTGCAACATGACATTGGTGGATGAAGCAAGACATGATGTCCCAGATGTGCTCAATCGGATTCAGGTCTGGGGAATGGGTGGGCCAGTCCATAGCTTCAATGCCTTCATCTTGCAAAAACTGCTGACACACTCCAGCCGCATGAGATCTGGCATTGTTCTGCATTAGGAACCCAGGGCCAACCGCACCAGCATATGGTCTCACAAGGGGTCTGAGTATCTCATCTCGGTACCTAATGGCAGTCAGGCTATCTTTGGCGAGCACATGGAGGGCTATTCGGCCCTCCAAAGAAATGCCACCCCACACCATTACTGACCCACTGCCAAACCGGTCATGCTGAAGGATGTTGCAGGCAGCAGATCGCTCTCCACGGCGTCTCCGGACTCTGTCACGCCTGTCACATGTGCTAAGTGTAAACCAGCTTTCATCTGTGTAGAACACAGGGCGCCAGTGGCGACTTTGCCAATCCTGGTGTTCTGTGGCAAATGCCAAGCGTCCTGCACGATGTTGGGCTGTAAGCACAACCCCCATCTGTGGACGTTGGGCCCTCATACCACCTTCATGGAGTCGGTTTCTAACCGTTTGTGCAGACACATGCACATTTGTGACCTGCTGGTGGCCATTTTGCAGGGCTCTGGCAGTGCTTCTCATGTTCCTCCTTGCATCAAAAAGTAAATTTATTTCAGTTCTTCAATACAAAAAGTATTGTCAAAAGGAAGATGAGAGACACCAGACCCAACAATGCAGACGAGCTGAAGGCTGCTATCAAAGCAACCTGGGCTTCCATAACACCTCGACAGTGCCACAGGCTGATCGCCTACAAGCCACGCTGCAGTAATTGATGCAAAAGGAGCCCCGACCAAGTTTTGAGTGCATTTACTGAACATTAGTGTTGAGCGAACATGCTCGATACTGCTCGGTACTCGCCCGAGCATCACGCTACTCGGGATGTTCGGCGAGCACCGAGCATTTTCGGGTTACTCGGGCGGGAGCTTGGGTCTCCGCCCTGCATGTTTGGCGCTCTTTACAGAGCCAATGAACATGCAAGGATTGCCAGCCAGTCACTGTAATGCTGCAGCCATGTTGGTTGTGGGCATTACAGTGATTGGCTGGCCACACAGCGTCACCTCGAGTATTTAAAACCGGGCGCCGCCATCTTGGACACAGTCGCTCCGGATCAGAGAGTGTAGGGACAGCGCTGCTGATTTAGGGAGAGATATATCCTGCGAAATAGTTAGTGTAGGGTCTGTAAAGGCTGCCAGATCAAACAAACAGTCCTTCTCAGGACTAATATCCATCCCAGATATCAGGCAGGCAGGCAGGCAGGCTGTATAGGAGACGCAGTGGTTATACCAGCAAACGCTGCATTACAGTCCTGTGTGCTTCTGTTGCTGAAATTGCTGGACTTAGCACCAGGTGTCGGGGGCCAGGAAAAATCCTTTTTTTTTCATCTAAATCCTCCTTTTTTTTTCCTCCTTCACACTGTACAAATACCCATCTTACTAACCTTTTGGTGTGTCCCCCCCCCCCCAAAAAAAAGCGTGTCTCTGATTTTTCAGACACAAATATAACTGTTGAAAATAGTCTGGTGTAGGCTAGAGAAACAGAAGTGTTGTTTTGCACTTCCACGGTTCAAACCTCTGTATTATCCATTTTGGGACATTTGTATCTAAAAAAAAAACTGTTTGAGTGTGTCGATCACTGTTCAGCCACAAATCTATATATTTAAAAAAGTCTGGTATACCCCAGTGAACAATAACTGTGGTTTTGCCATCCCACGGTAAAAAATCTCTATTATTCAGGTTTTGGTATATTTTCAGTAAAGAAAAACAGTAGTGTCTCCTGACTGTTGTGACACAAAAATATATCTGTTGAAAATAGTCTTGTGTAGGCCCGACATCCCAGTGTGGTTTCGCAGTTCCATGGGTCAAATCGCTGTACTATCCAGTTTTGGGCCTTTGGTATCTAAAAAAAAAGCAGTTTGAGTGTGTCGCTCACTGTTCAGCCGCAAATATCTCTATTTAAAAAAGTGTGGTATACCCCAGTAAACAATAACTGTGGTTTTGCCATCCCCCGGTAAAAAATCTCTATTATTCAGGTTTTGGTATATTTTCCGTAAAGAAAAACAGTAGTGTCTCCTGACTGTTGTGACACAAAAATATATCTGTTGAAAATAGTCTTGTGTAGGCCCGACATCCCAGTGTGGTTTCGCAGTTCCACGGGTCAAATCGCTGTACTATCCAGTTTTGGGCCTTTGGTATCTAAAAGAAAAGAAGTTTGAGTCGCTCACTGTTCAGCCGCAAATATCTCTATTTAAAATAGTGTGGTATACCCTAGTACACAATAACTGTGGTTTTCCTCTTCCACGGTTCTAATCTACTCTTTATTACCCTTTTTCCATTGATAGTGCTAGTGTAAGCTATTTTACTTCATTTACAATGGGCAAGGCGCCTGGCAAGGGACATGGAAGTGGACGTTCTGGTGATGGTTCGTGCAGAGGACGGGGCCGTGGCCAAGGTGAAAATGTGCCACAACCAACAGCCACATCTTCTCGCTCCCACTTCTTGACTGAATTACTAGGGAAGCACAGAACAGCACCAGTATTGAGAACTGATCAGTGTGAACAGGTTATTAATTGGATAGCAGATAATACTTCCAGTTATCTGGGCACCACCACCTCCGGTCTGTCTTCCACACGGTCAACTCTTAGTAGCCATGAGTCTCGACCGCATACTCCTCCTCACCCTGATGCTCCTTGCTCCCACAATGCCGAGTGTCGTCAGACAGCAAGTGATCCCACACTTGGACACTCTGAAAAGCTGTTCACTGGTCCATTTCCATATTTGGGCTCCTCGCCTGATACGCTTGAAGTGGTGGAAGAGGAGATCCCATGTTGCGATGCCCAAATATTTGAACAGCCACGACCACAGGAAGTCGACATTGGCAATCAGTCACAAGAGGTGGACGATGACGAGACACAATTGCCAGGAAGTGAGGAGGAGGATCGTGGTGCGCAAGTGGAAGAGGAGGAGGTGGTGGATGATCTAGTAACTGACCCAACGTGGAAGGAGGACATGCAGAGTGAGGCCAGCAGCACACAGGGGGAGGGAGGCAGAGCACCCCAACAGGCAGGAAGAAGCAGTGTGGTGGCCGCAGACATAAGGCAGGCAACCGCTCCCCGTAACACCAACACGAGTCACGTTGCCAGTACAAGCGGTAGGTCTTCCAGAGTCTGGAATTTTTTTAAAGACTCTGCTGATAACCCCAAAAAGGCCATATGTTCCACCTGCCATGCCAGCATCAGCAGGGGTGACAAAACTACCAGCCTGGCCACCACCAGCATGATCAGGCACATGGCAGCAAAGCACCCGACTTTGTGGGGCGAACCCCAGGGTCCACGACCAGTGTCAGCGGGTGTCACCACTGCTTCTTCCACTGTTGTGCGTGCAATAGAACTCCCTGTTGTGTGTGCAAGGCAATCCCTTGTCCATACTGCATGTAAAGATGCCCCCTCCTCTCAGTCTTCACTTGTTATGGCAGTTTCTCAAGAAACAGCATCAACGTCCACGTCCACGTCCCACTGCAGGGTTCAATTGTCCATATCCCAGACTTTTGAACGAAAGCGGAAATTCGCAGCTAACGCCCCACAGGCCACACTCCTAAATTAGCACATTTCACGACTGCTTGCATTGGAAATGCTGCCTTGTAGGCTGGTGGAGACGGAATCCTTCCGCAATCTTATGGCGGTGGCCGTCCCTCGGCACTCGGTCCCCAGCCGACACTATTTTGACCGGTGTGCCATCCCCGCACTACACAAGCACGTGTCCCAAAGCATCTGCCGTGCCCTCAATAACGCAGTTACTGGGAGAGTCCACCTGACAACTGACACGTGGACAAGTGCTTGTGGCCAGGGACGGTACATCTCTCTGACGGCACACTGGGTAAACATAGTGGAAGCCGGGACCCAGTCGGACCTTGGGATGGAACACATCCTCCCCACACCGAGGATTGCGGGCCCTATGTCAGTCAGAGTTGCCCCCACAGTGTACAGCTCCAGCGCATCCTCCGCCTCCTCCTCCTCCTCATGTTCAGCCTCCATCTCAGATATCACCACATCAGTTACAAGCTGGAAGCATTGCAGTACTGCCTCCGCCAAGAGGCAACAGGCTGTGCTGAAACTCATAAGCTTAGGTGATAAACCTCACACTGCTTGTGAGTTGTGGACAGCTGTGAAAGAGCAGGCAGATCTGTGGCTGAGACCGCTGAACCTACATCCCGGCATTGTCGTGTGTGACAATGGCCGTAACCTGGTGGCGGCTCTGAGGCGAGGTGAGATCACACACGTACCATGCCTGGCTCATCTGCTTAACCTCGTGGTTCAGTGGTTTCTTAAATCGTACCCCGAGTTGCCAGATCTGCTCGTGAAAGTACGCCGCCTGTCAGCTCATTTTTGCAAGTCGGCTACAGCTTCCGCCGCCCTTGCTGTGTTGCAGCAGCGTTTGCAGCTTCCGGCACACCGACTGGTGTGTGATGTCCCCACACGTTGGAACTCTACCCTCCACATGTTGCAAAGGATTTGTGAGCAGAAGAGAGCAGTTGTGGAGTACCAGCTGCAACAAGGCCGTCGATATTCAGGTCACACTCCACACATAAGACCTCAGGAGTGGACCTGGATGTCTGACATATGTACCATTCTGACAAACTTTGAGGAGCCCACCAAGATGGTGAGTGGCGATGACACCATCATTAGTGTCAGCATCCCACTTGTCTGTCTTTTGCAACGCTCTCTGCAGAGAATTAAAGAGGAGGCATTGCAGCCAGAGTATGATGAGATGGATCAAGAAGCCGTAGCGGGCGATTACACACAGCCCAGCCTCATCTCATCCCAACGTGCATTGGGGGACAATGAGGGAGAGGAGGAGGAGGAGGAGGAGGAAGAACAGGAGCTGCTATCATGCGTTGTAGACGGTAGTACCTGTACAAGTGTCATACCGTCGGTTCAGCGTGGGTGGCCTGAGGACAGGGGGGAGGAGGAAGAGGAGGAGGAGGAGGAGAGCATGGTCAGTCGTCATCTTGGTGAGGACACGGAAATCTTGCCCGTTACCAGTCTGGCACGTATGGCTGACTTTATGTTACGCTGCCTTAACCATGACCCTCGCGTTGTCAAAATGTTGGGTGACAGTCATTACTGGTTGGTGACACTTGTAGACACACGCTTCAAGGAGAACTTTCACTCTCTTATTCCTGAGGTGGAGAGGTCTACCAAAATGGGGCAGTACCAGAAGGCCCTTGCTGCAGAACTCTTAAAAAAATTCCCATCTGAACACGCTAGCGGCAGAGGTCACAGTTCGTTGCCCAACCAAGGCGTACAGGCGAGAGAGATGCAACTCCAATCCAGCAGAGGCAGGGGAACACTGTCAATGTTCTGGGACAGTTTTCTGACACCCGCCCAGCTTACAGGCCCTGAGGCGTGGGGTACTCTCACAAGGAGTGGAAAGTTTCAAAAGATGGTGAGGGAGTACCTTGCCGACCGTACCAGCATCCTCCGTGATTCCTCTGTGCCTTTTAATTATTGGGTATCCAAGCTGGACACTTGGAATGAACTCGCTCTGTACGCCTTGGAGGTCCTGGCCTGCCCTGCCGCTAGCGTGTTAGCGGAGCGTGTTTTTAGTGCCGCTGGGGGAATTATAACTGATAAGCGCACTCGCCTGTCAACTGACAATGCTGACAAGCTGACGCTTATCAAAATGAACAAGGACTGAATTGGGCCAGACTTCTCATCACCACCAAATGACAGCAGAGTAACATAAAGTCAAATCCACTGTGTTATTTCGGGAGGTGTATTCACATGCACCGCTTCACACCCAGACATGGGTATATGCTTCCTCATTTCGACTGTTTTATCTTCTTCTCCTTATCCTCAGCCACCACCACCACTATACCACCAGGGTGCCAGCATTGCAAGTTCCTCCGTCCTTATTTTTGGCAGCTTTTGCTTGCAAGGCATAAGCAAATACTATGGGAGACCCACTCCCCAATAATGGGACTTATGTTTGTAATGTGCTGTACTGCATGGCTCTTGTTAGGGGCATTGCAAGTTGCTCCGTCCTAATTTTTGGCAGCTTTTGCTTGCAAGGCATAAGCAAATACTATGGGAGACCCACTCCCCAATAATGGGACTTATGTTTGTAATATGCTGTACTGCATGGCTCTTGTAAGGGGCATTGCAAGTTGCTCCGACCTAATTTTTTCAGCTTTTGCTTGCAAGGCATAAGCAAATACTATGGGAGACCCACTCCCCAATAATGGGACTTATGTTTGTAATATGCTGTACTGCATGGCTCTTGTAAGGGGCATTGCAAGTTGCTCCGACCTAATTTTTGGCAGCTTTTGCTTGCAAGGCATAAGCAAATACTATGGGAGACCCACTCCCCAATAATGGGACTTATGTTTGTAATATGCTGTACTGCATGTGACGCGCCCCCTGGGCTGTGTGTACACATGTGTGGGATACCCGGTGCCGGGTCTCTGGGGTCTGTAGTCTCCGTGGCGGTGACCCGGTCCCATGGCTCAGGCTGGTTAAACCAGTGGCAGTCTTTCTTAGGTTTTGAGGTTAATTGTCCGACTGCGCCACCCGTGGATTGCGGTCAGGGAGTACCACCCCTGCGAGGCAGACCGCTGAGGCTGGTGTTGTGTGCACAGCAGAGAATGGGATAACTCCCCACGGGAGGAGTATAGCCTCAGGGCAGTGAGTGTGGATGATGGGGGTGATTGTGCACGAGTGCAGCAGGAACGACTCAGAGTCTTTGCAGTGCAGTTCAGGGTCTTTACTGATGATTATAAGGTAGACCCTCCCGGGAGTACTGGCTAACATAAGAGGCCTGGTCAGTCTGTGAGCAAGCAGGAGTTCCCCTGGCCAGGTGGAGTTGTAGGCCTCCCCGTCTGTCTGCACTCTTCCTGGCTACCTTGCTGTAAGCGTGTAGAAGTAGCCCAGGTCCCTGAGTGTACCGTGTAGTGCTCACCCGTATGGCTGGTGAGTTGGGGCCTTCTGTTAGCCTCCGCTCCACGACGGCTGTGCTGGTCCCTTGCTTGTGACTGAGCCTTCGGGCTTCTATGGCCAGAGGACCTGAAATCCCCTGCCGGCTGGTTTCTGCTGCTGGATATATAAGTCCTCACAGCCTCGGACTCCTTTGTCCGGTTCCTATTGTCTTCTGCCAGGGCGAGCTCTGCTCAACTTCCAGCCCCTGGTCTTTAGCTCCTAGCTCCTACAGAGCTCCTTGCTGTTACTTTCCCTTGCTCTCACTCTGACTATGACTCTTCTCTGTTCTCTGACTCACTCAACCCCGCCCCAGATCCAGTTTATAAGGGCAGAATTCTCCCCTCCCAGGACTGGGGCAGGAGGATGTTGCATGTTTAAGGGATCCTGACCAGGAAACCTCCCACTTGCTCTCCAACCCCTGGGGTGCCACACATGGCTCTTGTAAGGGGCATTGCAGTTCCTCATAATTTTTGGAAAGCCTTCTATTCACTGCTTAGGCCAACAGTGCACAGGAGACCCAGTTGCTATAAATGGAGAAAAAGGTTTAGTTAACGCCCTCTGACCTCCATGTCATTTCCAAGGGGCATTGGAGTGCCTCGAAATTTTTGGTAGGCATTGCACTCACTGTATGCCCTATAACTGTGTAGCCAAACCGCTCCTTTTGTTACAGAAACATATCCTACAAGACATATCTGGTTGACTGGCCTGATATTGATGTGAATGGTCCCTGTTCCTCCTGCTCTTTCTCCTTTGCCACTACCTCATCCATCATTTATCACCTGAAGCTTTGTTTTAACGGGAGTCATAGAACTTGGATAGTAGCAGGAAAACATCCAGCAATCCTCGGAGGAGGTAGGATATGCGCCAAAACGCTGACCACCTCAGGCCTAGCCGCTACTACTTACATGCGCTTGCATTACAACAAAACAAAGCAGATGCTAACTTCTATCATCCTCATCATGCTCCTCACCTTGGCACTCTCAACTCCCCTGATGGAGAAGCCAGCGCCCACCAGAGGAGTCTGATAGTCCGGTGGGCTCGGCCAATGCTGCCCTAAAGCAGGCCAGGCTAAGAAAAGTGTGGGAAAGGTTACCGGGACAAATAGGGGTGGCTGGGGACCGAGTATGGACACCCGGCCACCCCCTGGAGGCTGGGGAGCAAGCGGGGACACCCGGCCACCAGGCGGCTGGGGACTGAGTATGGATACCAGGCCACCGACACAGCCATGGCGTGGTGGCCAGATTCCACCTCCACATGCCTAAAAGGCCCAATTTAAAGTGCAAGCAAGCAAGCAGTATGGTATTGCAGCCTGGGGGTGGGTGGGTGGCAGGCTGCATACTTGCGCTTGCATTGCAAGGAATGGGAGAGGTACAATTGAACACTGCCCTGGGACAAGGACTTGAATGGGGATAGTTGCAAGTCTGCAACGACAAGTGCAAGGTGGGAGGCATTTTCGCATGTACCATGAACAGGGGTTTGGCATGCACACACTACAGCGGAATAGGCTCTTCTTCACACTAAATGCACTGGGGAGGGCACAGGTAATGTTTTGGTATACGTGCTTAATCTTATGTATAAGGCACACCAGGACAAATAGGGGCGGCTGGGGACTGAGTATGGATACCTCGCTGCCGAAGCAGCCATGAGGTAGTGGCCAGCTTCGGCCTCCTCCAAACTAAAAGGCCCCATTTCAAGTGCAAGCTAGCAGTATGGAATTGCAGTCTGGGGGTGGGTGGGTGGCAGGCTGCACACTTACACTTGCATTAAAAGAAAACATAGCAGATGCTAACTTCTGTCATCATCATCATGCTCCTCACCTTGGCACTCTCAACTCAGGGCCCACCGGAGGAGTCTGTTTCTCTGGTGGGCTCGTCCAATGCTGCCTATAGCAGGCCGGGCTAAGAAAAGTGTGTGGGGGGATGTTCCAAGGAGAAATAGGGGCAGCTGGGGACCGTTTATGGACACCCGGCTGCCCCCAGGCGGCTGGGGACCCTGTGTGGACACCCGGCCGCGGGGCGGCCTGGGACCGAGTATGGACATCCGGACGCCGGGCAGCTGGGGACTGAGTACGGATTCCAGGCTGCCAACACAGCCATGACGTGGTGGCCAGATTCCGCCTCCACATGCCTAAAAGGCCCAATTTCAAGTTCAAGCAAGCAAGCAGTATGGTATTGCAGCCTGGGGGTGGGTGGTTGGCAGGCTGCATACTTGCGCTTGTATTGCAAGGAATGGGGGAGGTACAATTGAACACTGCCCTGGGACTAGAACTTGCATGGGGATAGTTGCAAGTCTGCATCTTCTGATGCGGCAAGGATCACTTATGATGGGCACACTTTTAGACAGTGACCTGGGAGTCAGAGATGCTTCCAGGGGTCTTCCCCATGCTGTTCCCATGTCTTTTCAGCACTTTATGCATGTGTCACACAGCACATGGCCAGATAAGGTTGTAAAATGTTAAAATGACATTTCCCGGTGAATGCATTTGTCATAGTTGAAAACAATACAAAAGTGCAAAAACGCATAAAAAATGCTACTTGTGAACATAGCCAAAGGTGTGGAGGAGTATTTTTGTTTTTGGTCATTTATTTTAACTTATACACAAGTCTTTTCCCTGGAAAGAATGTTCCTTAACATATTTCACAGGAAAAAAGTTTCACTTTAGTTTTTGAACGTTTTATTGTGAGCCTGTAAAAATGGCTTTATACCTCTGACCACGTTGTTGACAGCAGTGACCTGGGGGTCAGAAATGCTTCCTGGGGCGATCCCCATGCTGTCCCCATGTCATTTGAGCACTGTCACTATAGTTTTGGGCACTTGTTAGGCTTTTAAAAGACTGCCGGGGGTGCCACCGCAAAAATGCTCGAGTCTCCCATAGACTAACATTGGGCTCGTTGCTCGGGTCGAGCACCTGAGTATCACGGCGAGCTCGGCCCGAGCTTCGAGCACCCGAGCATTTTAGTGCTCGCTCAACACTACTGAACATACATTTCAGTCGGCCAACATTTCGGATTTTAAAAACATTTTTCAAGCTGTTGTTATAAAGTATTCTAATTTACTGAGATAATGACTTTTGTGTTTTCGTTGGCTGTAAGCCGTAATCATCAACATTAACAGAAATAAACACTTGAAATAGATCATTCTGTAATGACTCTATATAATATGAGTTTCACTTTTTGTATTGAAGAACTGAAATAAATTAACTTTTTGATGATATTCTAATTTAGTGAGATGCACCTGTAAATATATATGTGTATATACAGTGAAGGAAATAATTATTTGTTCCTTTGCTGTTTTTGTAAGTTTGCCCCCTGACAAAGACATGAACAGTCTATAATTTTAAGGTTAGGTTAATTTTAACATTGAGAGATAGAATATCGAATTGTATAACTTAGATACATTTATTTGCATTTTGCAGTGAGAAATATGTATTTGATTCCCTACAAACCATTATGAGTTCTGGCTCCTACAGACCAGTTAGACGCTCCAAATCAACTCGTTACCCCAACCTACTGCCTCTTTCCCTGTAGAACGTAAGCCCGCAAGGGCAGGGTCCTCTTCCCTTTGTACCAGTCTATCATTGTTAGTTTATTTACTGTAAGTGATATCTGTATTTGGTATGTAACCCCTTTCTTATGTACAGCATCATGGAATCAATGGCGCTATATCAATAAATAAATAAATAATAATAATAATAATAATTAAAGACAGCTGACTTACATAGTCACCTATATAAAAGACTCCTGTCCACAGACTCAATTAATCAGTCAGACTCTAACCTCTACAACATGGGCAAGACCAAAGAGCTTTCTAAGTATGTCAGGGACAAGATCATAGACCTGCACAAAGCTTGAATGTACTACAAAACCATAAACAAGACGCTGGGTGAGAAGGAGACAACTGTTGGTGTAATTTTAAGAAAATGGAAGAAATACAAAATGACTGTCAATCGACATCGATCTGGAGCACTATACAAAATCTCACCTCGTGGGGTATGCTTGATCATGAGAAAGGTGAGAGATTAGCCTAAAACTACACGGGGGGAACTTGTTAATCTCAAAGCAGCTGGGACCACAGTCACCAAGAAAACCATTGGTAACACATTACGTCTTAAAGGTTTAAAATCCTGCAGTGCCCGCAAGGTCCCCTTGCTCAAAAAGGCCCATCTGAAGTTTGACAATGAACACCTGGATGATTCTGTGAGTTATTGGGAGAAGGTGCTGTGGTCAGATGAGACAAAAATTGAGCTCTTTGGCATTATCTCAACACGCCATGTTTGGAGGAAGAGAAATGCGGCCTATGACCCAAAGAACACCGTCCCCACTGTCAAGCATGGAGGTGGAAACATTGTTTTGGGGGTGTTTCTCTAAGGGCACAGGACTACTTCACCGCATCAATGAGAGAATGGATGGAGCCATGTACCGTAAAATCCTGAGTGACCACCTCCTTCCCTCCGCCAGGACATTAAAAATGGGTCGTGGCTGGATTTTCCAGTAAGACAATGACCCAAAACATACAGCCAAGGCAACAAAGGAGTGGCTCAAAAAGAAGTACATTAAGGTCATGGAGTGGCCTAGCCAGTCTCCAGACCTTAATCACATAGAAAACTTATGGAGGGAGTTGAAGCTCCGAGTTGCCTAGCGACAGCCTCAAAATCTCAATGATTTAGAGATGATCTGCAAAGAGGAGTGGACCAAAATTCCTCCTGACGTGCACAACCCTCATCATGCAAAAAACATCTGACTGCTGTGCTTGCCAACAAGGGTTTTGCCACCAAGTATTAAGTGTTGTTTACCAGAGGAATCAAATACTTATTTCTCACTGTAAAATGCAAATACATTTATCTAATTTATACAATGTGATTTTTCTTTATTTTTTTAGATATTCTATCTATCAATGTTAAAATTAACCTACCCTTAAAATTATAGACTGTTCATGTCTTTCTCAGTGGGCAAACTTACAAAGACAGCAAGGGGTCAAGCAATTATTTCCTTCTCCTTCACTGTATAATATACAGGGTGGTCCAAAAGTAGGTGGACAGAAAGTGTAATAAGGTTATGAAGGGGGAGATTTATCAAACATGATGTAAAGTGAAACTGGCTCAGTTGCCCTTAGCAACCAATCAAATTCCACTTTTCATTCCTCACAAGTCCACCAGAAGAGCCTCTTTGGAATTGGGAATTTCACAAGCTTCTATCATGCGAATCCTGAAATCTATTGGGTGGAAAGCTTATCGTTCACGTCTAATTCATGGTTTATTGGAGGATGATCCAGACAGGTGGCTGCAATTTAGTGAGATTATGCTTAATGAAATTGAAGAAAATCCAGTAATTTTAGATAACATTATGTGGAGTGATGAAGCTTCTTTCAAATTATCCGGCCATATTAACAGACATAATTGTATTTACTGGTATAATGAGAATATGCATTTAACATTAGAGCAACAACTAAATGAACCTGGTGTCAATGTTTGGGGTAGTATTTCAAGTTTTGGTGTTTTAGGACCAATATTTTTTGATGGAACAGTCACAGGAGATAAGTATCTCGAAATTCTAATGAATCAAGTTGCTCCCCAGTTACAGCAACAGCCTAATTCAAATGACCTTTATTTCCAGCAAGATGGGGCCCCTCCACATTATTCAAGAGTAGTCCGCGAGTATCTTGATGAAACATTTCCTAATAAATGGATTGGCCAAAGAGGCCCACTTGATTGGCCGGCACGTTCACCAGACTTGACCCCAATGGATTTTTTCTTTTGGGGAGTACTCAAGGACAAAGTTTATAGTCGAAAACCAAAAAGCGTCAGTGATTTGAAAAAGTACGTAAGAGATGCATTTCAAGAAATTAATACCCAAAGAGATGTGCAAAAAAGTTTGTCAAAGCATAAGAGGCAGACATCAAAGCTGTGCAAATTGTAATGGAAAACAGTTTGAGCACCTGCATTGATAAAATTTAAGGGCTTTTGTATTATTGTTCCGAATAAAATGTAATTGTCAATGCTATGCTTGTGTTAGTAAATGTAATTTTATATATAAATCAAAATAAATGTTATTATTTTCTGGCCACCTACTTTTGGACCACTATATATATATGTATATATATATATATATATATATATATATATATATGAATATATATATATATATATATATATATATATATATATACAGTACAGACCAAAAGTTTGGACACACCTTCTCATTTAAAGATTTTTCTGTATTTTCATGACTTTGAAAATTGTACATTCACACTGAAGGCGTCAAAATTAGGAATTAACACATGTGGAATTATACAGTTAACAAAAAAGTGTGAAACAACTGAAAATATGTCTTATATTCTAGGTTCTTCAAAGTAGCCACCTTTTGCTTTGATGACTACTTTGCACACTCTTGGCATTCTCTTGATGAGCTTCAAGAGGTAGTCACTAGAAATGGTCTTCCAACAATCTTGAAGGAGTTCCCAGAGATGCTTAGCACTTGTTGGCCCTTTTGCCTTCACTCTGCGGTCCAGCTCACCCCAAACCATCTCGATTGGGTTCAGGTCTGGTGACTGTGGAGGCCAGGTAATCTGGTGTAGCACCCCATCACTCTCCTTCTTGGTCAAATAGCCCTTACACAGCCTGGAGGTGTGTTTGGGGTCATTGTCCTGTTGAAAAATAAATGATGGTCCAACTAAACGCAAACCGGATGGACTAGCATGCCGCTGCAAGATGCTGTGGTAGCCATGCTGGTTCAGTATGCCTTCAATTTTGAATAAATCCCCAACAGTGTCACCAGCAAAGCACCCCCAAACCATCACACCTCCTCCTCTATGCTTCACAGTGGGAACCAGGAATGTAGAGTCCATCCGTTCACCTTTTCTGCGTCGCACAAAGACACGGAGGTTGGAACCAAAGATCTCAAATTTGGACTCATCAGACCAAAGCACAGATTTTCACTGGTCTAATGTCCATTCCTTGTGTTCTTTAGCCCAAACAAGTCTCTTCTGCTTGTTGGATGTCCTGAGCAGTGGTTTCCTAGCATCTATTTTACCATGAAGGCCTGCTGCACAAAGTCTCCTCTTAACAGTTGTTGTAGAGATGTGTCTGCTGCTAGAACTCTGTGTGGCATTGACCTCGTCTCTAATCTGAGCTGCTGTTAACCTGCGGTTTCTGAGGCTGGTGACTCGGATAAACTTATCCTCAGAAGCAGAGGTGACTCTAGGTCTTCCTTTCCTGGGGCGGTCCTCATGTGAGCAAATTTCTTTCTAGTGCTTGATGATTTTTGCAACTGCACTTGGGGACACATTCAAAGTTTGCCCAATTTTTCGGACTGACAGACCTCCATTTCTTAAAGTAATGATGGCCACTCGTTTTTCTTTACTTAGCTGCTTTTTTCTTGCCATAATACAAATTCAAACAGTCTATTCAGTAGGACTATCAGCTGTGTATCCACCAGACTTCTACACAACACAACTGATGGTCCCAACCCCATTTATAAGGCAAGAAATCCCACTTATTAAACCTGACAGGGCACACCTGTGAAGTGAAAACCATTTCCGGTGACTACCTCTTGAAGCTCATGAAGTGAATGCCAAGAGTGTGCAAAGCAGTCATCAAAGCACAAGGTTGCTACTTTGAAGAACCTAGAACATAAGACATATTTTCAGTTGTTTCACACTTTTTTGTTAAGTATACAATTCCTCATGTGTTAATTTATAGTTTTGATGCCTTCAGTGTGAATGTACAATTTTCAAAGTCATGAAAATATAGAAAAATCTTTAAATGAGAAGGTGTGTCCAAACTTTTGGTCTGTACTGTACATGTACGCAAATTCTTTCCCACAAATATTTTACCTTATTGTGGAGTGTAAAACACTGAAAAAATAGAATAAAAAGTCCATTCTCCTCCAGAATTACAAAGTATACCTTTATTTTTATTTTATTTACAAATTGTTTTTTTTTTGGACCTTTTGAATGAACTAGTGTGCTACAAATTTTCTGCTTTAAGCCTATTGTGCACATACGACAGTGGTAGTGAGGTTAGCTTTTGAAATGTATAACAATAGTCTTGTAAATGATTTAAATCTTTTTCCACAGTCTTAGAAGTAAAAGCAAAAGTCTTTCTCTGAGAATAGACTTGATAGACAGACACAATGGGAGATATAAGATTTTTGATATTGGGGAAAGCATAAAATACAGACAGTTTGCCTCAAAGATTATATTGAAGGAAAATAAAATACAGAAGAGATGAACACATCTGACACCAAGCATATCATTGTATGGATCGATACCTAGTGTACTGTAACTAGTGCCTGAGGAGGCAAGCTGGTATTTGGTTTGCCACCCTTGAAATGACCTTACACCTCAAACAGTTTAAAGGCTCATAGAAGGAGATAAGAGAGACATTTTTCGAACACTGCAAGCCTTTTGACACTATGCCCTTTGGTAGATTCACATAAAAAGTTATCCAGTTGTGGCCCTGATGTACAGTACTAGATGGATTGGCAGTTTTTGTAAGTGGAGATGGCAAAACAGTAGAACAGAAAAATACCAATGTATTGCTTGTGGTGACATTGAAGAGGAATTGAACATATTGTATAAACACAAGAACATATAACTAACATAACATCAAAAAAATAGTACCATCCAAAAAATAATCTAATGAAATTATACAGCTATATTGACCTCAAAATATTATTGAGGACTGATAATACCTTATATAGAGCAAACTGTCAGCCAAACAATAAAGTGCACACTGAGTGAGAATATCTCATAATGTTAGAAGAAATGGATTTTTTTTTATATAACTAAACGGAAAAATATATCAAACGGGTCTATAATGTAAACAACATAGGCCTATTTGCAAAAAATATAGCTAAATAAGAGAGCAACAACAATATAATCTTTATTAGACATATAAAGGTAGACATGATTTAAAAGTAAAAGGACAGTGAGCAAGCAATAGGGGCAACACCTAACAGAAAGAGATGGGGTAGATATACAGGTGCATCTCACTCATTAGAATATCATCAAAAAGTTAATTTATTTCAGTTCTTCAATACAAAAAGTAAAACTCAAATGTTATATAGAGTCATTACAGAGTGATCTATTTCAAGTGTTTATTTCTGTTAATGTTGATGTTTATGGCTTACAGCCAATAAAAACACAAAAGTCATTATCTCAGTAAGTTAGAATAATTAACAAAAAACACCTGCAAAGGCTCCTAAACATTAAAAAAGGTCCCTTAGTCTGTTTCAGTAGGCTCCACAATTATGGGGAAGACTGCTGACTTGATAGATGTCCAGAAGGCAGTCATTGACACACTCCACAAGGTTCCAGAGTTCCAATTTTAATTTGGAAATCAAGGTCCAGAGTCTGGAGAAAGAGTGGAGAAGCACACAATCCAAGCTGCTTGAGGTCTTCTGTGAAGTTTCCACAATCAGTGATGGTTTGGGGAGCCATGTTATCTGCTGGTGTAGATCCACTGTACTTTATCAAGACCAAAGTCAGAGCAGACGTCTACCAGGAAATTTTAGAGCACTTCATGCTTCCCTCTGCCGACAAGCTTTTTGGAGATGGAAATTTCATTCTCCAGCAGGACTTGGCACCAGTCCACACTGCCAAAAGTACTAATACCTGGTTTAAAAACAACAGTATCACTGTGGTTAATTGGTCAGCAAACTCGCCTGACCTTAACCCCATAGAGAATCTATGGGGTATTGTCAAGAGGAAGATGAGAGACACCAGAACCAACAATGCAGATGAGCTGAAGGCTGCTATCAAAGCAACCTGGGCTTCCATAACACCTCAGCAGTGCCACAGGCTGATCGCCTCCATGCCATGCTGCATTGATGCAGTAATTGATACAAAAGGAGCCCCGACCAAGTATTGAGTGCATTTACTGAACATACATTTCAGGAGGCCAACATTTCGGATTTTAAAAACATTTTTCAAGCTGTTGTTATAAAGTATGCTAATTTACTGAGATAATGATTTTTGTGTTTTCATTGGCTGTAAGCCGTAATCATCAACATTAACAGAAATAAACACTTGGAATAGATCACTCTGCTTGTGATGACTATATATAATATATGAGTTTTACTTTTTGTATTGAAGAACTGAAATAAATTAACTTTTTGATGATATTCTAATTTAGTGAGATGCACCTGTAATACATAGATACATAGATAATACACAATACTTTTGTGAATAGGCCTATAATACCTTATATAATAACACAAAATATTTGTTTAGAGTAAGAAAACTGATTTAATATTTCCATAAAAATGCTGGCACCAATAGAAACGTAGCCAGTTTTCAGTGTTATTTTATTCCCACTGCTACACTTAGTATTCCATATTTTGTCTTTTTTATATCCCTCACATGGTTTCAGAGATATGAGCTTTCTCACTTAATTTGTGTGATCTTTATGAGGCAAGTGTTCTTCACAGGATTCTCTGGGGGTATTTCTTGCTGCTGTGCATTATTACCCTGTGAACACCGCATCCTTGATAGTCAATAAAAATTAGCACTAAATAAAGAGGCCCATATCTGTAGAACAGTATACGGAACTTAAAGGGAATCTGTCACCACTTTGGAGTTATCAGACCTCTACTATGGGCATACAGGGAATAGAAAAGTAAATCTATACATATCCGTATGACCCATAGTAGAGGTTTGATTGCAGAGAAAAGCGCTTTAATCAATTCTATTTTGTACAGGCTTGGCCAAGAAATCCCCGCCTATGTGCTTATTATTCCCCCAAATCTCGGCCTATATGCTTAATTATCATATTCACCCCTCCACTGCATGTCACAGGGCCCTGTGACAGGCCCTGTGACGTGCACTGTGCTCCCTGACTTCCCGGCCATGCGCAAAGCACCACTCACATAGAGCGCGCTTTGTTTCCTCATGGCCCCGTCTGTCTGTGCACTGCACCACAGGTTACTATTGCGCAGCTGCTGCAGAGTCACTGGCACTTCCTGGCGCCTGCGCAATAGAAACCTGCGGCGCAGAGCACAGGCAGTAGGAGTCGGGATGAAGCATGCCCGAAATATAATATGATAATTAAGCATATAGGCGGGGATTTGGGGAAATAATAAGCACATAGGCGGGGATTTCTTGGCATCCCCTGGACGCCAAGCCTGTACAAAATAGAATTGATTGAAGCGCTTTTCTCTGCAATCAAGCCTCTACAATGGGCCATACAGGTATGTATAGATTTATCAATAAGCAAAGTAGTGAGAGTGACACCCACCAATATTGAGATATGTTCTCACCAAGAATTGACTATTAGACAGCATTAAAGTGAGAATCTAAAACATAACTTTTATTATTTATATTTAAGAGTGTTTATACCACCCATAAAAAGAGATAAGTCTCATTGCTGAAATGATAATTTCCTTAAACAAAGTCAAAGGACCGTCTCTCTACCAAATTAGTGTAAATTACGCACAGAAGCTCCTATTTTGTCTTCAATTGTGAAGATCAAGCTTTTGGATAGAATCTGTAAGGAGTGGAAGGCATACAAGGGGTAGAGGCAATTAAATCACTCTCCCCCAGGACACCGATCCTCCCTGCAGATTCAGATATGCATCAAATGATAATGGGGGGAGGAAAGAAATTGTAATCCTCCCCTTAAATCATAAATCAGCCACTTATCTCCATCCCCTAGAACGGATAGTTGAAAAAGGAGACAGAGATTTTTTCACGAGAAAAAACACAATTAATATAAATTACAGGTCCGAGTGCAGATCCTATATAATCAAGACATAATTGTGTCAATGAAATGGAATTCTCTCACCCATTCTTTGTTTTTCTCAGGGACTGGAGTAGTCATCGGGGGGAGGGGGAGAAGGGGATTTCCTTCTGGATCAAGTAGTCGTACAGGCTGGCCCTATTTGTCCCTTAAGGCTCAAGCTTACAACTATCCCCACAGAGCTCCCGCCCTGACAAGGGCAGTCCACAACTAGCCCTATTATGGAGGCCCTGCACTTTCCCTTGTACCGTCCCTACGCGTTTCATCCAAGCGAAATCCTCGGGAGGACTATCTTGTTGCAGGAAAAATAGATGCTATAAATAGTGCTGAGTGCATAATTTATAGAGGTCCCTCCACTCTCTGTCCTGATCTGCAGAGAGTGGAGGGTTTGAATAAGGCCCGTATAAATACTCTGATAATTGCGGCTGTAATTGTATAGGTTTACTTTTCTATACCCTGTATGCCCATAGTAGAGGTCTGATAACTCAAAAGTAGTGACAGATTCCCTTTAAAACAAATACAATACTTAGTCTACTTTCCCACGGTGAGTTTTGGTGAGTTTTTGATGTTGTAGATTTTCTGCACCTTTTAAGTAAAATAGGTTACTTGCATTTTTTTGAAAATGTGCAGAATAAAAAACTCACCAAAAACGCTTTTTGGGAACATAGCCTTAGGGGAGCAGTGGGAATAAAATAAGCACAAAACCTGGCCACTTTTGACCCATTTCTGACATAAGATGATGTACAATACAACGCTATATTGTGGTACCGCGTTAGCCAGAAAAATCGATGTAAATACTTTTGTGCCCAAAAATGACAAAAGTATTCTCGTAGTGATACCTTTATTGGTTAACCAGAAAAAAACTAATACTAAAAGGTCATTTCAAGGACGACAGAGAGAGAAAAATTTGGGAATTCAAATTGATAAGAATGTTCAATTCCTTAACAACAGGACTAAATCTAACACCTGGATTTATGACTCACTACATGGATTCAATTCACACTTCCACCAGACGGTCTCCAGATAATTAAACATTCCCACAGACTTGCAATTTGCAACTAAAAATTCTAAATTTGATCTCTTTTGTTTATCATTAGGAAGCATCACCCCTTACACCTCACGAATACAAATGTATTGCTGTAACATCTCTTAAATGTTGTGCCTTTTGTCTTATCAATTTATTAGTAATATTGCCTGAAGAAGGAGCCTCTGTGCTCTGAAAGCTCACATAAGATGTAATAGTATGTCTTATGTTGGGTCCTCATGTATGAAGCGCATTATACCAGGAAAATGGCAGCTATAATATATAGCTGGCATCTACAGGTGCTAGACCATGCGCCGACCACTGCAGTTTAACCACATAAAGACTGACAGTGGCATTTAAATGATGTGTTACTGATGTGTGTATTCACTAGCTTCCACTGGCTTCCCATGTTGTGATTGCAGGGAGCCAAAGGGTTGTTCTGGCTGTCAGGGTCTTGCTGAAAGCTACTGTCACTGCCTTCTTCGTCCTCCTGTGAATCCCATCTTGTGAGTGGACTTCATAGGAGAACCTTTTTTTCACTATATACTTCAATGCTGTGGTATTACAGTATATTGCACAAGTGAGGGGACTAAATAAATGGAAAAAAAATTAAATCATTTTTTAATTACTCCATTTCCCCAAATAAAATGAAGAAATAATAAAAAATTAAAAAATAAACATATTTGATATAGCCAAATCTGTAAAAGTCTTGTCTAACAAAATATAAAATTAATTTATTTGATTGATAAATGTTATAATGAGAAAACAAAATTGAAACCCCAGAATTGCAATAAATGCAGAATGCAATAAAAAGCTGATAAATGTTATAATGAGAAAACAAAATTGAAACCCCAGAATTGCAATAAATGCAGAATGCAATAAAAAGCGATCAGCTCATCTTATCTACCCCAAAATGTTATCAATTAAAACATCAGTTCGCTTCCCTAAAAATTAGTCCTAAAATAGATCCATCTAAAAAAATCAGAAAATGGAAACACAGCACATTTTTTTTAAGAACTTCTGACATTTTTTCACCTATTAAATAAAAATATATCTACAAGTTAGTATCATCATGACTGTCCTGACCTGTAGAATCATGATTCCAGGTTATTTTCACAGCACAATATTTTTAAAAATTACAAAAAACCATCCTACTCACTGCTGCTACTGTCCATGATCTATCTTTAGGTTTCTTAACTACTCGAACTGTTCGCCAATCTCAAATTCGAGCTGTTTTGGGCGGTGTTCGAGCCGGTCGGCGAACACGAACAATTTGAGAAAAATTCGGCTGTTCGAGGTTATGTTCGATAACTGTTCGTGCACCAAAATCATAACTGGATTTTTTCTCAGTAATGATGAAAATTAATGTTAATGCGCAGTTTGAGTGTACAGCGGGGCGGGGGGAGGGGCAGGGGATGGATCTCTGCAGGAACAATGAAGATCTCCATTTTTTTCTCTTTCCCGCATTTGCAGTGGGGAGGTGCAATCTGTCAGCCTATCAGCAGCGCACACACGGAGCGAAGTGCTTTTTTTCACACAAGCAAGGGCATGTGTGATTGGCAGTGTATGTCACATGTCCTTGCCCTATAAGACCAAGCCATTTTCCCCGTCGCCACCATTTTCTCACTGCTGCAGCTGCGTGTTAGACGGCACCGCTGTTGCTGTGTGCGCTATACCTTGTTAATTTCAAGCCAATTTTCGCACAAATATACAGATAGCTTGGGAGTAGGGAATAGTTGTGATTGCAGTCCTTTTAAGGACTAGGTTACAGCATTTCCTACGACTTTTATCAGGCAGGTCTGTGCTCTTAAATAGATAGATTGTGGGAGTAAAGACTAATTGTAATTGGAGTCCTTTTCAGGACTAGGTTACATCAGTTCCTATCAGTTTTTGCCAGGCAGGTCTGTGCCAGTGCTGTGCAAGTTTTTTTCACAGCATTTGGCTGAATCTAGCAAAGCTAATCCTTTTTGGCCTATTGCAGAGTGTGTTAGTCAGTGGAGTAGCCTATCTGTGTTGCAAGATATACCACCTGTGTATAGAATACCAATTTTTTTACTGCACCTAGTGAAGTAAAATCTTTTGGGCATAGCATCATTCTATTAGTCCATCTATACTGACCTCCATCAGGTTGCAAACTGAATATAATTTTTTTCTTCATTTATCTCTGAAAAAATATTTGGGCTTCTAGCAGCGTGTGGGACTTGTTCTATTAGTCCATCTATACTGACCTCCATCAGGTTGCAAATTAAAAATAATTTTTTTCTGCATCTAGCTCTGAAAAAATATTTGGGCTTCTAGCAGTGTGTGGGACTTGGTCTATTAGTCCATCTATACTGACCTCCATCAGGTTGCAAATTAAAAATAATTTTTTTCTGCATCTAGCTCTGAAAAAATATTTGGGCTTCTAGCAGTGTGTGGGACTTGGTCTATTAGTCCATCTATACTGACCTCCATCAGGTTGCAAATTGAATAAAAAAATTTTCTGCATCTAGCTCTGAAAAAATATTTGGGCTTCTAGCGGTGTGTGTGACTTGGTCTATTAGTCCATCTATACTGACCTCCATCAGGTTGCAAATTAAAAATAATTTTTTTCTGCATCTAGCTCTGAAAAAATATTTGGGCTTCTAGCAGTGTGTGGGACTTGGTCTATTAGTCCATCTATACTGACCTCCATCAGGTTGCAAATTAAAAATAATTTTTTTCTTCATTTAGCTCTGAAAAAATATTTGGGCTTCTAGCAGTGTGTGGGACTTGTTCTATTAGTCCTTCTATACTGACGTCCAGCAGGTTGCAAATTGAATATAATTTTTTTCTGCATCTAGCTCTGAAAAAATATTTGGGCTTCTAGCGGTGTGTGGGACTTGGTCTATTAGTCCATCTATACTGACCTCCATCAGGTTGCAAATTAAAAATAATTTTTTTCTGCATCTAGCTCTGAAAAAATATTTGGGCTTCTAGCAGTGTGTGGGACTTGGTCTATTAGTCCATCTATACTGACCTCCATCAGGTTGCAAATTAAAAATAATTTTTTTCTGCATCTAGCTCTGAAAAAATATTTGGGCTTCTAGCAGTGTGTGGGACTTGGTCTATTAGTCCATCTATACTGACCTCCATCAGGTTGCAAATTAAAAATAATTTTTTTCTGCATCTAGCTCTGAAAAAATATTTGGGCTTCTAGCAGTGTGTGGGACTTGGTCTATTAGTCCATCTATACTGACCTCCATCAGGTTGCAAATTAAAAATAATTTTTTTCTGCATCTAGCTCTGAAAAAATATTTGGGCTTCTAGCAGTGTGTGGGACTTGGTCTATTAGTCCATCTATACTGACCTCCATCAGGTTGCAAATTAAAAATAATTTTTTTCTTCATTTAGCTCTGAAAAAATATTTGGGCTTCTAGCAGTGTGTGGGACTTGTTCTATTAGTCCTTCTATACTGACGTCCAGCAGGTTGCAAATTGAATATAATTTTTTTCTGCATCTAGCTCTGAAAAAATATTTGGGCTTCTAGCGGTGTGTGGGACTTGGTCTATTAGTCCATCTATACTGACCTCCATCAGGTTGCAAATTAAAAATAATTTTTTTCTGCATCTAGCTCTGAAAAAATATTTGGGCTTCTAGCAGTGTGTGGGACTTGGTCTATTAGTCCATCTATACTGACCTCCATCAGGTTGCAAATTAAAAATAATTTTTTTCTGCATCTAGCTCTGAAAAAATATTTGGGCTTCTAGCAGTGTGTGGGACTTGGTCTATTAGTCCATCTATACTGACCTCCATCAGGTTGCAAATGAAAAATAATTTTTTTCTGCATCTAGCTCTGAAAAAATATTTGGGCTTCTAGCAGTGTGTGGGACTTGGTCTATTAGTCCATCTATACTGACCTCCATCAGGTTGCAAATTGAATAAAAAAATTTTCTTCTTCATTTAGCTCTGAAAAAATATTTGGGCTTCTAGCAGTGTGTGGGAGTTGTTCTATTAGTCCTTCTATATTGACGTCCAGCAGGTTGCAAATTGAATATAATTTTTTTCTGCATCTAGCTCTGAAAAAATATTTGGGCTTCTAGCGGTGTGTGGGACTTGGTCTATTAGTCCATCTATACTGACCTCCATCAGGTTGCAAATTAAAAATAATTTTTTTCTGCATCTAGCTCTGAAAAAATATTTGGGCTTCTAGCAGTGTGCGGGACTTGGTCTATTAGTCCATCTATACTGACCTCCATCAGGTTGCAAATTGAATAAAAAAAATTTCTGCATCTAGCTCTGAAAAAATATTTGGGCTTCTAGCGGTGTGTGGGACTTGGTCTATTAGTCCATCTATACTGACCTCCATCAGGTTGCAAATTCAAAATAATTTTTTTCTGCATCTAGCTCTGAAAAAATATTTGGGCTTCTAGCAGTGTGTGGGACTTGGTCTATTAGTCCATCTATACTGACCTCCATCAGGTTGCAAATTAAAAATAATTTTTTTCTTCATTTAGCTCTGAAAAAATATTTGGGCTTCTAGCAGTGTGTGGGACTTGTTCTATTAGTCCTTCTATACTGACGTCCAGCAGGTTGCAAATTGAATATAATTTTTTTCTGCATCTAGCTCTGAAAAAATATTTGGGCTTCTAGCGGTGTGTGGGACTTGGTCTATTAGTCCATCTATACTGACCTCCATCAGGTTGCAAATTAAAAATAATTTTTTTCTGCATCTAGCTCTGAAAAAATATTTGGGCTTCTAGCAGTGTGTGGGACTTGGTCTATTAGTCCATCTATACTGACCTCCATCAGGTTGCAAATTAAAAATAATTTTTTTCTGCATCTAGCTCTGAAAAAATATTTGGGCTTCTAGCAGTGTGTGGGACTTGGTCTATTAGTCCATCTATACTGACCTCCATCAGGTTGCAAATGAAAAATAATTTTTTTCTGCATCTAGCTCTGAAAAAAATATTTGGGCTTCTAGCAGTGTGTGGGACTTGGTCTATTAGTCCATCTATACTGACCTCCATCAGGTTGCAAATTGAATAAAAAAATTTTCTTCTTCATTTAGCTCTGAAAAAATATTTGGGCTTCTAGCAGTGTGTGGGACTTGTTCTATTAGTCCTTCTATACTGACGTCCAGCAGGTTGCAAATTGAATAAAATTTTTTTCTGCATCTAGCTCTGAAAAAATATTTGGGCTTCTAGCGGTGTGTGGGACTTGGTCTATTAGTCCATCTATACTGACCTCCATCAGGTTGCAAATTAAAAATAATTTTTTTCTGCATCTAGCTCTGAAAAAATATTTGGGCTTCTAGCAGTGTGTGGGACTTGGTCTATTAGTCCATCTATACTGACCTCCATCAGGTTGCAAATTAAAAATAATTTTTTTCTGCATCTAGCTCTGAAAAAATATTTGGGCTTCTAGCAGTGTGTGGGACTTGGTCTATTAGTCCATCTATACTGACCTCCATCAGGTTGCAAATTGAATAAAAAAAATTTCTGCATCTAGCTCTGAAAAAATATTTGGGCTTCTAGCGGTGTGTGGGACTTGGTCTATTAGTCCATCTATACTGACCTCCATCAGGTTGCAAATTAAAAATAATTTTTTTCTGCATCTAACCCAGCCAATAGTTTTGGCCTAATACCACAGTTTGGCCACTCAGCTCTGCTCGGTTACCATCCATTGTATTTTTGTGCAAACAACTCCAGGGTTGTGAATTAGTTAACCACCAAAATGAGTGGAAAAAGGCCTGCTGCTGGTGGAAAGGGGAATAGGCGTGTTGGGAAGGGGAAAAAAGGTTGTGTCCGTGGGGTAGGTGCAGAAGAAAGACCATCTTCCAGCCAAACTAAAATGTCTACTTCTTTTAGCGGACAATGTGATAAGATCCCTTTCTTACGGCCACGCCAATCGCTACAAATTCCAGATGAGGCACAAAAACAGCAGGTGCTTCAACGGATATCAAGTGCTCCTTTAAGTGGGCTCTCCTCCACATCAACTTCAACATCACAAATACTCCAGTCCTCAAAGGTGTCACCCAAATCGCACTTGCTTCCTCACAGCTTCCAAATCTCCAGCTGCCCGTCTGAGTATGAGGTAGAACAGATGGTTGAGTCTGCAGAGCTGTTTACTCATACTATAGCCTGGGAATCAGAGGTCGACTCCAGCGCTTCTGTGAATCCAGACGAGGAAATGATCTGCACTGATGCCCAGAATCTTTATGAGTCGGATCCAGGACCAGACGCAGAAGGTTCTGACCATAATGTAGACCCTCATTCCCAAACTGTAACTCCTGTTGGTGGAGTCAATGAGGAAGACGATGATAAGACTCAAATACCTGATTGGAGCGACAACTTTAGTTTTTTGTCAGGGCAGGAACAGGTTGGCTCTGAGGACGACGGGTGTGATAACGCACAGGGTGATGATGATGAGGTTGGAGATCCCACTTACTGTCAACCCACAGTCAGCCAAGAGATGAGGTCAGCAGAGGAGGTGGAGGAAGATGCTAGTGACGATGAGGTCAGGTTGCGCCTTCCTGGACAGAGACGTAGTACTGGAAGCACGTCAACAACTGCATCCTCAAACACAACTCTGCCTCTCACCACAAGTCGTGGTGGCTCTTCAGGTCGCATGGGTGCTAAGCCTTGCATAGCCTGGGCATTTTTTCAGATCGATAAAGATGACCCAACTCGTGTTATCTGTAACATTTGTCAGCAAAAGCTAAGTAGAGGCCAAAAAATACATAGTTTGAGTACTTCATGCATGAACCGGCACATGGACATGAAGCATAAGTTGCAGTGGGAAGCTCAGTGTGCTACAATGCGGTCTAGCCGGCCGGGCCAACCACCGTCTGCCATATCTTGTGCATCCGCGGCCTCTTCATCCTCTGTGACTGGGGGGACAGCAGTCACACCTGTTTTGGGGCGCAGACCTGCCACCTCTTTACCCGCAACAGCCAGCGTGATTGGCAGGTCATCATTTTCTTTGGAGGTGGTAACACCAGCTGGTCTTGAGCGCTGTCCGACATCGATAGCACCACCTTTGGATCAAGGCAACCTAACATGTCCGCCTGCATCTTCCTCACAGACCGGCAGTTTGCCGGGGACACCCTTATCAACCCCGTCTAAGCACAATAGCCAGCCCTCGGTCCCTCAGATGTGGACAAGTAAAAGACCATTTCCTCCTAGCCATGAGAAAGCTAAGAGGTTGAATTTCACCATCTGCAAGCTCTTGGCTACAGAAATGCTGCCTTTCCGCCTGGTGGACACAGAGGATTTTCGAGACCTTATGTCCGTCGCAGTGCCCCAGTACCAGATGCCCAGTCAGCACTACTTCTCAAAGAAAGGTGTGCCTGCGCTCCACCAGCATGTCGCACACAACATCACCGCTTCTTTGACAAACTCTGTGTGTGACAGGGTGCATTTCACCACAGACACTTGGACGAGTAGGCATGGACAGGGGCGTTACATGTCGCTGACTGGGCACTGGGTAACTATGGTGACAGCAGGACAAGGGGCTGCTGTCCAAGTCTTGCCGTCCCCACGAGTTGTGCGTCAATCCTCTTTATGTCATTTTTCCTCCACTGCTTCTGCCTCCTCAACCTCCTCTCGGTCTTCCACCTGCACCCAAAGCCTGTCTGGTCATGCCACAAGCTTTCTAACTGCGCAGAAGGGATCCTGCACACCTCCTTACTATGCTGGCAGTAGGGCTCAACGTCATCAGGCGGTTTTTACATTGAAATGTCTGGGAAATGTGAGTCACACAGCTGAGGAGTTGTGGTCAGCTCTGGAGAACCAATTTCATGAATGGTTGTCTCCACTGGACCTGAAACCAGGGAAGGCCGTGTGCGACAATGCTGCAAACCTGGGTGCGGCCCTTCGCCGGGGCAATGTCACACACGTGCCTTGTATGGCTCACGTGTTGAACCTGGTTGTCCAGCAATTTTTAGCCCACTATCCCAGACTAGATGGCCTTCTGCAGAGGGCACGGTCGCTGTGTGCTCACTTCCGCCGTTCGCATCCCGCAGCTCAGCGACTTACATCTCTACAGAAGTCGTTGGGCCTGCCACTTCACCGGCTAAAATGCGATGTGCCTACCCGGTGGAATTCAACTCTGCACATGTTGCAGCGACTGTGGCAGCACCGACAAGCCCTGGTGCAATACGTTCTGACATATAGCCTGGGCCAACGAGATTCAGAGGTGGGGCAAATCACGCTGGAGGAGTGGTCTCAGATCAGGGACCTATGCACCCTTCTGCACAGTTTTGAAATGGCGACGAAGATGTTTAGTGCTGACGATGCCATTATCAGCATGACTATTCCGGTGATTTACATGCTGGAGCACATGTTAAACAGAATTCGGAGTCAGGTGGTGGCACAAGAGGAGGTGGAGGAAGTAGAGGAGGAGGAGTTGTATGCGGAAGGGCTAACATCTGCAAGGTCCAGACGGTCGGCAGCACCAAGGCGGCAGGCATGTGAGGGTGGGGGAGATGGTTTAACCAGGGTGCATGGTAGCAGCCAAACTAGTGAGGAAGGTGCAGGAGCCCAGGAAGAAGTGGAGGACGAACTGATGGAAGACTCATCAGATGAGGGAGACCTTGATCACATTTCTGTTGTGCGAGGTTGGGGGGAGAGGACAGAGGAAGGAAGCATGATTGTTACCTCGCCACCAACACAACAGGGACTTGGTGCTCCTGGATGCGCAACACACATGAGTGCCTTCTTGCTGCACTACCTGCAACATGACCCTCGAATTGTGAGAATTAGAAATAATCCTGACTACTGGGTTGCCACACTGTTAGATCCCCGGTACAAAAGTAAATTTGCAGAAATTATTCCTGCCATAGAAAGGGATGCACGCATGCAGGAGTATCAGCAGAGACTGTTGCAGAATCTTACATGTGCTTTTCCACAAAATACCAGTGGTGCACGTAGTGAATCTCACAGTTCCAACTTGCCAACCGTGGGACCGTCAAGTGTTCAGCACTCAAACCGTAACAGAACCACAGTATCTGCTGGTAACATCAATTTTGCGGAATCATTTCACCACTTTTTTAGCCCATCCTTTGCAAGGCCACAGGAGACAAGAAGTCTGACACATAGTCAACGCCTAGAGACGATGGTACAGGACTATCTCCAAGTAAACATTGAAGCCACGACTGTGTCACTGGACCCTTGCTCTTTTTGGGCTTCCAATCTGGATAAATGGCCGGAGCTAGCCACTTACGCCTTGGAGATCTTGTCATGCCCCGCAGCCAGCGTTCTGTCTGAACGTGTGTTCAGCGCTGCTGGTGGTGTGCTGACAGATAAGCGCACGCGGCTCTCCACTGATAATGTAGACAGACTCACGTTCATAAAGATGAACAAATCATGGATCCGAAACGACTTTTCTACCCCTGTGTCATCCTGGGGAGAGTAAAAGCTTGATGATTGGTTAAAATCACCCTACCAACCGTTTTAAGCTTTCAAATTACTAATCATGTTTATCTGTATCTTGACTGGAAAATAATTTGGGCTTTGTAGCAGTGTGCAGCACTGATCCTATTAGGCCATCTATAATAAGCTTCACCAGATTTAAAATTAAAAATAATTTTTAGCTGCATCTAGCCCGGAAAATAATTTTGGGGCTCCGAGATGCGCAAGACACATAAGTGCCTTCTTGCTGCACTACCTGCAGCATGACCCTCATATTGTCAGAATTCGAAGTAATCATGACTACTGGGTTGCCACACTCTTAGATCCCCCAAACTTTTCGATCAACCTTTTCATTTTAATAAAGACCAAAAAAATGGTCATTTTTGAAATTATAAGCATTAGCAGGTTGTTAGAAACTGAAATCAAACAGTTTTCAACTCAAAACTTTATTCTAGGTGATGTTACATTTTCACATAGGACCCCTTGTTCGAAAGGAGCTTCTGAACTCTCTCGTCCATTGAATTTGTCAGGTTTTGGATGGTTTCTGCTTCAATTGTTTTGCATGAGGACAGAATACCCTCCCAGAGCTGTTGCTTAGATGTGAACTGCCTCCCGCCATCATAGACACTCCTTTAAATGATGCTCCAAAGGTTCTGAATGGGGTAGAGGTCAGGGGAGCATGGGGGTCACACCATAAGTTTGTCCCCTTTTATGTCCATATCAGCCAGAGATGCAGATGTTTTATGTGCAGCATGAGATGGTGCATTATCATGCAGAAAAATGATCTTGCTGTGAAATACACGGTTCTTCTTCTTGAACCATGGCAGGAAGTGCTGTTTGAGAAAATTCACATACATTATGGAGTTCATCTTTAGCGCCTTCAGGGATCCTAAAGGGGCCGACAATCTCTCTCCCCATGATTCCAGCCCAAAACATTACTCCACCTCCTCCTTGTTGGCGCTGTAGCCGTGTTTGCGTGGGGTGTCCATCAACCAGCCATCCTCCACTCCATTCATCTGGACCATCGAGCGCTGCACGGCACTCATCCGTGAACAAAACAGTTTTGAAATCAGTCTTCATGTAATGTTTGGCCCACTGGAGCCGTTTCTGCTTGTGTGAAGTGGATAGAGGAGGTCGACAGGATGGCGTATGCACAGCTGCAAACCTCTGAAGGACCCTGCATCTTGTTGTTCGGGGGACGTTGGAGGCACAAGCAGCTTCAAAAACTTGTCTGCTGCTATGACAAGGCTTTTTTGCCGCTGCTCTTTCAACCTGACGTAATTGCCTGTAGGAAAGAGTCCTCAATTTGCCCTTATCAGCACGCACACGTGTGTACTGTGAATCAGCTACATACTTCTTGATTGCCAAGACACTTCATCCTGATCATCGCACAATGTTGATTGTAGTCATGCCTTGACCTAAACACACCACAATTTGTTGCTTCTCAGCAGCCGACACATCCTTTTTCTTTCCCATTTTGGCAGAAAATGTAGGCTGCTTAATAATGTGAGAGAGCCTTCTTAAGTAGTCTTGCCTTTCATTGGACACACCTGCCAAACTAATTAGCACAGGTGTCTGCAATTGCTTACAGTGATATAAAGAGCCCTGACACACATCACCATCAATGAGTTTAACTGACAAACAAACAAATTCTTCCCTTATCACTCCTAAACACTTTTTGCATAATAATTTGGAACGCGGTGTACATGTGCTTTTCCACAAAACACCAGTGGTTCACGTAGTGAATCTTACAGTTCTAACTTGCCAACCGTGGTCTGTATGGAATTGTTCAATAAAGGGCCCAAAATTAAGATAACATAGATGGGAGAGGTCTCTATGAATAGGAATTCCTAAGTATTTGATACCCTGTGAGGGCCAGGCAAAGGGAAAGTTGGACTGGATGGAATCCTATATGGATTTAGGGAGGGAGACATCGAGGGCCTCAGACTTCGCTGCATTGATTTTAAAATTTTACCATGTAACAAAGTGATCTATTTCAGCCATAACAGCAGGGATGGATATATGTGATTGAGTGATATATACTAGGACATCATCAGCAAATAGAGAGCACTTGTACTCGGTGCCTCCCACCTCAATCCACCTAATATTGGGGTTATGGCGAATTGATGAGAGCAGGTGCTCCGTCACTAGGATGTATAAGAGAGGGGACAGAGGACATCCCTGCCTTGTCCCATTGGTGATTGTGAAAGGTGATGAAAATGTTCTGACGCACCCCCTGGGCCTTGGGACACCCGGAGCCGGACCCTTTTTGGTGGATGCTGGTGGTTGTAGTCTTCGTGGCGGCGATCCGGTTCCGTGGCTCAGGGTGGTCAAACCAGTGGCGGAACTATTTATGTGGTTTTGATGTTTAAATGTCCGACTACGCCACCCGTGGATTGCGGTCAGAGTGAACCGCCGCTACAGGGCAGACCGCTAAGGCTGGTGTTGTGGGTGCAGCAGAGCGTAGCATAACTCCCCACGGGAGGAGTATAGCCTCAGGGCAGTGTATGCGGAGGATGGGGGTGATGGTGCAGGGCAGCAGCAGTAACGACACGGAGTCAGTGATGCAGTTCAGGGCCTTTACTCACAGTTCTTATTATCCAGACCACGTCTGCAGGTAACGGCTGCCCACGTCGTACTGTGCTCACCAGGTGAGGGGCTCAGACAACTCCCAGATAACTTTGGAGCGCTTCACAGGACCCCCTTTGTGTGTCCTTTGTCTGGCCTTTCTTACCAACACTTCTGTCCGGCTGCCTCGGGCCTCCTCTTGGTAAACTTGGCGCCAGTTTCCCTGACCCTATGTGGTGCCTTCCTAGCGGGTGGAGCAAGGGGCTGCACCACATAAAATGTCAGAGCCTCCGGTTTCTAGCTGAGGGTCGTTTCCTGCCTCCACTAGTTCGGGGACCGGTCTCCCCCTTTGGCCTGACCCCTCCACGCAGGTGGATTCGGGCGTGCGGTGGCGACTCGCCCGTCCGCACCCCTGGGATCCCTTCATTCCTCGTTCCTGTAGCCTTCTCCGCTCCTCTTCCTTCCTTCTCCCTCTTGCAGGCCTGGGCCTCTGTTACTAGGCCCGCCTCCGGAGCAGAGCTCATGCAGAGCCCTTGCTCCCTGCCACTTCTGCTCAGACTTCTCTGCACTGAACTAAGATGGTGCCCACCTTTTATACTCCCTTCTCAATGCACCCAGGAACTGCTTCCTCCCTGCTCCTGCACTGCAGGGTTCCCCTTCCTCAGTGTTCCCTCCCCCCACTCCAGCCAGGGACAGGGACTGTCGTGCCCATCTCAGGGGCATATTGGTCGCCCTGCCCCACGGCAATGTGGTGTAATGCATGCAGGTGTCGGGTCCTGATCCACACTCCATCCTTATCTGAGAGTGAGATATCACACCTCTGGGTGAGGTGCAATACGTCTGTAGCAACCGAGCCCTCGGTGCTACAGTTCCATTTGTCTTCAGCCTAGGTGACGTATTGTGATACAGGGCCGTGATTTTGGCTATAAAAGGGTCCCCTAGACCCCTACCCCAAGCTTTTTAAGAGAATCATATATGGCGTGCCAGGAGACTCTATGGAATGCTTTCTCAGCATCCAACGAGAGTATCTACTTACAAATTTTTAACTGCATCTAGCCCAGGAAATACTTTGTGCCTAGTAGCTGTGTCTGCTAGTCAGCGGATTATCCCGGCTGTTAAGCAATCTACACCACCTGTAGTTTGGACACTTAATTTTTTCAAAGGAAATGCTTCGGGACCACGGGATACTTAGTGAAGAGCATCAGGAGGCACCCCAAGGCATAGGGGCTGGGACTGGCACTAGGATGCCTTGCGGTGGACAGCCGAGCTCGATCCTTATAAAAGCTTTTTAACTGCAGCAGCTTTAGTGGACGCTACTGGAGCTGGAATTACGCGGCTGCTGGCATGAGACTTGCCCTCCAATAGATCCTTGTAAATGGATTTAAAGTGTATTCATTCAAATTAGAGGGACAATTTAAATTAAAAAGCTTAGAGCTGCCTCCACCACAGGGGGGCTCTCTCGACCCACCAGCGGACAGGCACCAGTATTGGGAGAGGGGGGCTGGCCGTCAGGGTTCACCGCAGCTCTGGCACAAACCCGGCGACACGGAGGTGGCACGGGCAGGAGCGGACTGGCCGTCTTGGCTTCTCACTTTTTGGATTTTAGAAGGGCATGACATGCCTATATCTGTGTCTCCCCCTCCTTTTACTCCTCCACCTCTTTTCTTTTCGCATGACTATATGTACTTGTCACTTTTCCATGTGTTAGTTGTGTCTTCTGAGCAGTTTGTCAGCTTTTGGACACCTTTGAAGGTGTTTTCTATGTGTTTCTATGTGTTTTTGTTTGCCTGCCATTGGTTTTAACGGTGTTCGAAGGTGTTCGACGAACAGTTCGACGAACAGTTCGGCGAACACACGGGTGTTCGACGAACCGAACCGAACTCGAACACTACGGGGGTGGCTCAACACTATTCTTAACCTCTTCTTAATATCCCATGTATGGCGTATATTGGGTTTAGGAGCATTTAGTGGGTTCAGTAGCTGATGTACAGCCAGCATCGGCTTGTAACAGAAGTGGTCAAACCTGAGCTTCATCGGACATTATTATTTGTCAGGTCCCACAATTCTTTTATCACTGTATTGTTGCCTTTACACTGCTGTGGAATCAGTTTGCCTTTTAAAATTTTGTCCTGTCTGTCTCCCTGTAACCCAGCTATGATGTAACAAATCCCTCCATTCTTCCTCCAGAGTCAGTGTTTGTCAGTGTTTCCTCTTTAAAAACAAAGATATTTATAAAAAAAATAAAAATAAGCATTTTTAGCATTGTCTATTTTGTAAAAGTCCATGATTTTTATGTATCCCCATAGTTTTATGTACCCCAAAATGTTATGAATAACAATGTCAGCTTGCCTTGCAAAAATAAAACTTTCACACAGCTCAATTGGTTGATCAATAAAAAAGTTACAGGTTTCAGAAAATGGCAGCATAAACAAATTTTTTTTTTATAAATTTTAAGCAAAAAAAAAAACTATATAAGTTTTAAAGTGGGTACGGAAAGTACTCAGAGCCCTTTACATCCTTTTCACTCTTTGTTTTCATTGCAGCCATTTGGCGAATTCTAAAAAGTAAATTTTTTCTTATTAAAGTACACTCTGCACCCCATCTTGACTGAAAAAAACAGAAATGTAGAAATTTTTGCAAATTTATTAAAAAAAAACAACTGAAATATCTGTCACGGGTGTGTCAGAGGTAACAGACAGTCGCCCTGCAATGGTTTGCAGGAGATCTCCACGTTTGGCAATGCAGACAGCTGCCTTGATAGGAGGCTGTGTTTAGGACCCAGCGACTACCTCCCTTTAGTCTGGGTGTATATATACCTGGTTGTGTCTAAGTGTGCGTCGCCGGTTATACTCATTTCTACTTGGAATTTGGCTGAAGCAGCATCACGTCCTCTCTGGAGTCTTGAAGCCGTATGCCATGTTGGAGTTCTTCTAAAGCTGAGTTGTTGTTTCCCTGTGTTGTGTTCCCCTTTTGTCTTTAGAGTGTTAGCGGAGGTTGACTAGTGCTCATCTCCTTCCACCCCCAGCTATAGCCTTATGCCAGGGATAGTAGGGTGAGGCACGTGATCGGTGACATCTGCAGAGGCTGTATAGGGACGTTAGGGGGAGTCAGGGTGACGCTAGTCCAGATTAAGTAGGTCACCTCTTCCCCCTTTCACTAGTGTCTGTGCTCCCTTTCCCTTTCCCCTCTGTGTTGCACTCACACCTGGCATGACTCTCTGTGCTACACTCACACCTGGCAAGACATTATAACAGGCCGAGCACGTTTTGGAAAAAAAAAACGACACTAGATTGACATTTTGTTTTTTTTTCTTTGTGTGTTTTTGGGAGTGCACCTTTTTTTACTTACTCCCTTTAGTATGGGATCAGTTGCAGAGCTCGCAGAGCAGTTCCGCTGTCTGTCTCTGGAGGTGAATGACCTCCGCTGTGAGGTTCAGCAGCAGTATCACTGGTTACAGGCCACTAATGTAGGGGTTTCTGCTGGTAGACCTGTCCAGTCTGAACCCAAGGTTGCCCTCCCGGACAGGTTTTCAGGAGGTAATGCAAATTGTACTTCAAACTTCATCCCTACTCCTCCGGGAACGAGGAGCAATGGGTTGGTATTGTGATCTCTCTACTGCAGGGCGATCCTCAGTCATGGGCGTTTTCGTTACCGCAGGACTCAGTTTGTCTCTAGTCTGTGGAGGGTTTCTTTTAGAGCTCTTGCCCTCATCTATGATGACCCTGCCTGAGTCACCTTGGCTGAGTCTAAGCTATGTCACCTTCAGCAGGGGATTCAGTCAGTGGGATTCAGTCTGGATAGGCACTTTCGGGATAGACGGGTGCAACCTTCTTCTCTGGGGCCTTCTTGTCGGGGTTGTGTACCTTTGCCAGGGGAGTGGTCTCGGGGTGAACCAGTGCTGGGGGAGGTGGAGGAACCTATGCAGTTAGGGGGTGTCTCTACATCATACATATCCCCGGAGATTCACAAGAAGAGAGGCGGATGTTTTTATTGTCAGAAAAAGGGACACTTTGTTGGGGCCTGTCCTTCAATTTCTAAACAAAAGGAGACTCGTTTAACTCTCTGTAGTCTGGAGTTGGATAAACAAGGGGTGCATTTGTGGCCAAACTGTAGTTCCTGCTTTGTCATGACAGCAGAAGTGGTGCTAGAGAGCAAAACCGAAAAAAATTCTGTGTTTGTTGACAGTGGAGCCGGGGTCAGCATGGTTGATGCTTAGTTTATGAAAACTCATGGTCTTGCTTGCTGTGCTTTAGCTGAACCTATTCCCATCTTTGCGATTGACTCAGCGCCACTTGCACAGAAAACATTTACTCAGATTATACATAATGTAAAACCGAGGGTGGGGTCAGTTCATTGTGAAATCATCCCTTGCTATGTTTTGGAAAATCTCCCTACTCCGATTGTTTTAGGTATCCCCTGGCTTGTTAAACATAATCCGTTGGTGGATTAGCAAACAGGGGAGATTACTGAATGGGGAGATTACTGCCATGAGAACTGTCTGAATGTTTATATTGCTGCTGTCTCTATGGGGATGCTGCCTGTTTTTCTGTCTGGTTTTGAGGATGTTTTTTCTGAGAAGGGGTGTCAGGATTTGCCTCCTCATTGTGCTTATGACTGTCCTTATTAACCTGACACCCGGAGCTAAACTACCAAAGTCCAGACTATATAATCTTTCTGGCCCTGAGAGACAAGCCATGAAGGTTTTCACTGCGGAAAGTCTGGAGAAGAGACGTATCAGACCCTCATCTTCTCCCGTGGTGGCAGGGTTCTTCTTTGTGAAGAAAAAAGATGGCGGTCTATGTCCCTGTTTAGATTTCCGGGAATTAAATCAAATTACCATCTGTGAGCCATACCCTCTTCCTCTGATTCCTGATTTGTTCAGCCAGGTTGTGGGAGCTAAGATATTCTCCAAGTTGGATTTAAGAGGAGCATACAATCTGGTTAGAATCAGAGAGGGGGACGAATGGAAGACAGCATTCAATACCCCAGAGGGTCATTTCGAGAGTCTGGTTATGCCTTTGTGTTTGACCAATGCACGTGCGGTATTCCAGCATTTCATAAATGATATTTTTCATCATTTGGTGGGGAGGTTTTGGTGGTCTATCTAGATGATATTTTGGTTTATTCACCTGATTTTAAGATTCTTCTGGGGCATGTTAAGCAGGTGCTCCAGATATTAAGGGATAACAAACTTTATGCCAAACTAGAAAAATGTTTTTTGCTGTTCAGGAGGTGCATTTTTTGGGGTGCGTGTTGTCATCTTCAAGTTTTCGGATGGATCCGGAGAAGATCTGTGTAGTCCTTGACTGGGAACGTCCCGAGAACCTGAAGGCCCTATAAGCCTTACGCCAGGGATAGTAAGGCGAGGCACGTGATCGGCGTCAGCTGCAGAGGCTGTATAGGGACGTTAAGGGGAGTCAAGGTGATGCTAGTCCAGATTAGGAGGTCACCTCTTCTCCCTTTCCCTAGTGTCTGGGCTCCCTTTCACTTTCCCCTCTGTGTTGTCCTCAAACCTGGCGTGACTCTCTGTGTTGCACTCACACCTGGCGTGACAATATCACATGGTCATAAGTATTCAGACCCTTTGCTCAGTATTGAGTAGAAGCACCCTTTTGAGCTAGTACAGCCATGAGTCTTCTTGGGAATGATGCAACACGTTTTTCCACACCTGGATTTGGGGATCCTCTGCCATTCTTCCTTGCAGACCCTCTCCAGTTCCATCAGGCTGGAGGGTAAACGTTGGTGGACAGACATTTTCTGGTCTCTCCAGAGATGCTCAATTGGGTTTAGGTCAGGGCTCTGGCTGGGCCAGTCAAGAATGGTCACAGAGTTGTTCTGAAGCCACTCCTTTGTTATTTTATCTGTGTGCTTAGGGTCATTGTCTTATTGGCAGGTGAACCTTCGACCAAGTCTGAGGTCCAAAGCACTCTGGAAGAGGTTTTCATCCAGGATATTTCTGGACTTGGCCGCATTCATATTTCCTTTAATTGCAACCAGTCATCCTGTCCCTGCTGCTGAAAAACACCCCCATAGCATGATGCTGTCACCACCATGTTTCACTGTTGGGATTGTATTGGGCAGGTGATGAGCAGTGCCTGATTTTCTCCACACATATCGCTTAGAATTATCACCAAAAAGTTCTATCTTTGTCTCATCAGACCAGAGAATCTTACTTCTCATAGTGTGGGAGTCCTTCATGTGTTTTTGAGCAAACCCTATGCGGGCTTTCATATGTCTTGCACTGAGGAGAGGCTTTCGTTGGGCCACTCTGCCATAAAGGCCCAACTGGTGGAGGGCTGCAGTGATAGTTGACTTTGTGGTACTTTCTCCCATCTCCCTACTGCATCTCTGGAGCTCAGCCACAGTGATCTTGGGGTTCTTCTTTACCTCTCTCACCAAGGCTCTTCTCCCACGATTGCTCAGTTTGACTGGATGGCCAGGTCTAGGAAGACTTCTGTGGGTCCCAAACTTCTTCCATTTAAGGATTATGGAGGCCACTGTCCTCTTAGGAGCCTTCAGTAATGCAGAAATTCTTTTGTAACCTTGGCCAGATCTGTGCCTTGCCACAATTCTGTCTCTGAGCTCCTTGGGCAGTTCCTTTGAGCTCATGATTCCCATTTGGACTGACATGCACTGAGAGATGTGAAGTCTTATAGACAGGTGTGTGTCTTTCCAAATCAAGTCCCATCAGTTTAATTAAACACAGCTGGAATCCAATGAAAGAGTAGAACCATCTCAAGGAGTATCACAAGGAAATGGACAGCATGTGACTTAAATATGAGTGTCTGAGCAAAGGGAATACTTATGACCATGTGATATTTCAGTTTTTCTTTTTTAATAAATTGGCAAAAATGTCTACATTTCTGATTTTTTTTCAGTCAAGATGGGGTACAGAGTGTACTTTAATGAGAAAAAAAATAAACTTTTTAGAATTTACCAAATGGCTGCAATGAAATAAAGAGTGAAAAATGTAAAGGGCTCTGAATATTTTCCGTACCCACTGTATATTGCCAAATTTGTACTGACCTAAATAATTTTAAAAGTCAATTTTTACTGCATAATAAATGCAGTAAATACAAAATCAAAAAAATAATAGTGGAATTCCACTTTTTTCACTATTTCAGTACATTTAGAATTTGTTTCCTGTTTTATTATGCATTGTACTCATTCCACACAAAACAATCCCTCATATGGCTAAACTGAAGAAAAAATAATGTTTTGGCTGTTAAAATTCGGGGATAAAAAAAAGAAAGCATAACAATTGGCTGAAAGGCGTTAAGGACCATTCTCCTATACTGTTTTTGGAGCATTATGGGTCTTTACATTAGTTTGAGCTTAAGTATATGTCTGTATTGCTTATTTCCATAAAAAGGTTATCCAGAACTTAGGTTTTTTTTTTTCCTACTGGGCTAATAACTTACAAGCAGGTAGTGCCAGTTCTGTTCTGCGACAATCTATTCCAGTTCAGAGCAGTTACAGACCACTCCTTGTGGCAATTCTCCTTCTTGATCAGAATTTGATCGAATTAACAGCATAATGTAATCCTATTCACTTAGTGAGAGAATCGTAGTGCAGGTGAGGAGAAGATGGAGAACAAAATTTCTCCATCTTCTCCATTTTGTAAGTCTATGGAAATCAGACTGCACTTCAGATATCATCCGAGTGCAGTCCGATGTACCCATGGACTTAAATAGGTGAGACGCATCTAATTTCAAAGTGAAATTGCCGCATTCTGTGATTTTTTCACTTACAGATTTTGTCCCATTGAATAACATTGGTCTGAGTGCTAACCGATAACAAATCGTTAAGCACTCGTTCGATGTAGACGCTGGTGTGAGTGAGCCCTCAGTCAAATAATTTACAGCCCAAGAGATCTACACTTGCATAAGAAGGCCTTGTGTCACACTATGAAGGAAATTACTCAGTTTTAACTGAAATTAAAATTGTATGTCGTGAGCACGATAGTGCAGAATTTTAACTCTTGGCATGGTATACATTTTAATTTAATTACATTATTTCATATTGCTATTTGATGCCTTTCATATTATAAAAAAATGCAAAAATAATTTGAAGATTTTCATAAAGTTCAAGATAGTATTTTGGAAATTGTATCTTACCCTTTGTAATGTTTGTACAATATTTACTTTGGTTTAGTTAAAACATAGATTAAATTTCTTGTAATATTTAAGACCTGATAATAAAATACAATTTTCTTATTTTTATACAGTACATGTCTCAAAGTCAGGCATTTTGAGTAGAGCAGCTTTTAAAATTTATAATATTTGCTATAACACATATTTGATAATGCAGATAATGTAAAATATAGAATATAGTTTGTTAAATTAGCTATATTAAAATATAATGAGGAAAATAAGTATGTGATTTAAATATATTTATGCATGATATCATTCGTAAAGAAACCTAGAGGAAATAAATTTAAATTTACACAAAGAATGACAATGTGCCAAAAACAAGTTAAGACTGTGTCTTAAACATAACTCAACACTCATAAAGAATAATCGATGGTCCCATATATTATGCTTCTAATCTTTCACAACATTCATGTCTTTGTTGATTTTATTGATGTAATGAACTCCAGTATACAAGTCTACACATTCAGCCTGAGGGACAATTATATCTGACTTTTACTAATTGTCAGTATTTCTGAATGCCTTTGGCACTAATCAATTATTTTGAAGGTCCCTTGTTTCACAGATTTTGTGCATTGCAAGGGGTTACACAGGAATGCTTATTTTTAGGTTTGTCAAAAAGAAATACAAATTGCATCTCAAGTAAAATAATTTGTGACATGTGGTGACTGATATTCTCAGTTGTTCATAATGTAGGTGAAGATTCATCTTTTGGAATTCTAATACATATGAATTTTATAATAATTTACAGTGATGAATGTTAAATGAAGAATCCATTTTATTAATCATCTCCATTTAATTTGGTTGTCCATAAATCACAACTTACCACTAGTAGAGTTGACTGTATTCAAATTGAATTGAATTCTACTCGAATTTTATAAAAGTCAGAATTTCCCAAAATATAGATTTTTTGTGAATTCAACAAAGTTGTGTCCAGTTGGCTGCTATTTTGCTAAACCGTACAAAGCTAGCAATAGGTTAAAAAAATACTAATACTTCTCAGCTCACTTTTCCAGCCTTCTCTGCTGCTCAATCCTTGTACAGTCCTCAGCACCTTATTGCCACTGTGAGAGAAAACCCTTGGCCTCTTCACTAGTGATGGGCGAACCCCTGACTGTTCGGGTCTGGTGGGTTCAGCCGAACAGTTAATTAAAAGTTCGGGTACCAGAACAGTACACGAACCCGAACATGGACCCCATTCACATGAATGGGGGACCCGAACACCCCTGGATCCCGCGCTGTCATCTGCATGACAGCATGGGAGACACGGACTCTGATTCGCGTTAACATCATTACCGCGGGTCACAGTGCTGCGGGATCACACTGTCAGATGTCAGTAAGATCCCCCAGCTGTGACAGTGACCCACGGTAAAAAACTTACCACAGGTCACAGGCGCTGGCTGCTGGGACTACTACCCCCATTAGCAAAGTGCCTGCTGTCATTGTAAATAGTGAGAGCAGGCGCCGCTTGATGGGGGCAGTAGTCTCTCATCAAGCAGCGCCTGTTATGAATGCAGAAAAAAAAGTTACAATTAATAAAAAAATTCAAATAAAAGAAATACATTGTACTCACCTACAACTTTCCCCTGATGCCCTTGCCCCCTCCAGAAAAATAAAAATAAAAAAACACAATAAACTCACCTTAACACCTAACCGCCGATGCCCATGTCACCTGAAATAGAGAAAAAAATAACCACCATAATCCTGAATGCCCCACGGCAATCTCATTAGTAGAACAGCCACATTGCTACATGTGACCACTCTATTCAGCAGCTGGCGATACACTGACAGGAGCGTAATTGCTCCTGCAGTGTATAACACTGAGCTGCCAGGAGTTTGGTCACTGGAGTTCATCAGGTGATGAAGCTCCAGTGACCTCACCACACTATCGCTGAGTGAGAAAATTCTCACGCAGCACCAGTGCCATAAGTGAGGTCACCAGGACTCATCAGCTGATTGAACTCCTGTGACTTCACTCCTGGTAGCTCAGCACTATACACTGAAATAGGAGTGATTACATTCCTGTGTCAATGTATAGCCTGCTGTCCTAAAAATGATCCGATTGCCGTGAGACACTCGGGATTGTCATCACATCAGACAGGTGAGGGATATGGTTGTTTTTTATTTTCTGGTTTTTTTGCAGGTGACAATGGCTTCAGTGGATTAGGAATTAGGTGAGCATAGGTGAGTTTTCTATTTTTAAATATGTAAAAAAACTGTTGACTTTTATTTAAAATAAAATACTTTATTCTTGCCATGTCTTTATTTCCAAACATTAACTATGGGGTTAGTAATGGTGGCGTCTTATAGACGCCCTCCATTACTAACTTGGGCTTCATGTCAGCTGCCAATACAAGGCTGACATGACCCCCAACCCTATTAACCCACTTTCCACAACAGCAGGGCAAGTGGGAAGAGTGAGGCCAAGTGCCAGATTTGGCTAATATTATGGATGTGACATTTTTAGTGCCAGTGAGGGCTGATATTATTAGCCTCAGAGAGGGTCAGTATCCAGGTCCCCTTCCCTAGCTATTAATATCAGCTGACAGCTGTCTGTTTAGCCTTTGCTGGTTAGATTTTATAGAGGGACCCTACATAATTTTTTTACAGGGGTCCACCTGTAATCTGGCCAGTAAAGGCTAAGCAAACAGCTATGGGCTGTTATTAATAGCCAGGGAACATTTTTGGCTAATGCCCCCTTCCCTGGCTAGTAATATCAGCCCCCATTCATGCAATTTTAAGCAATTTGTACAGCAATGAATGCTTTTTGGAGCTAAATAAAAAAAAATTGAAAAAAGAAACATGGGACATTGCTTTTAAATTTGGATTACTGTCAGACCTGGGGTGAATATATTGGGTTAATTTAAATGATTAAAGGATGTGTCTGTTTTATTTTAGATACTAGACAAACTATTAGTGAAGGTGCAGGAGCCGAGGAACAAATGGAGGAGGAAGAGCTGATGGGAGAGCAACAGTCAGGAGATGAAGGGAATAATCATTCCCTCTCTGTTGTTCAAGGATGGCGAGAGGGGACGGAGGAATCAAGCATCTGTGTTACCAAGCCACCAACACAGCATGGCCTTGGACCTCATAGAAGAGCTCGACATATGAGTGCCTTCTTGCTGCACTATCTGCAACACGATCCCCGTATAGTTAGGGTTCGAAATAGTGCTGGCTACTGGGTTGCACTTTGTTAGATCCATGTTGTAAGAGTAAATTTTGCCAGCTCCTTTCCGCACTGGAAAGGGATCCACGAATGCTGGAGCATCAAAACACGCTTTTTTATCAAACTTAAGAGAGGGTTTCCCCAACACAGAAATGAGGCACACAGTGTGCATCACAGCTCTAGACTTCCAACCTCCAGAACGTCAATTCTTCATCACCAAAACATTAGCAGCAGCAGTGTAAGTGGTAGAAGCAAATTCTGTGAGTCCTTTCATGCATTTTTTAGACCAGCTTGTGCGCCAGCACAACAGAGTACAAGTCTGACACATGGTGAACGACTGGAGAGGATGGTGCAAGAGTATCTAGAGCTTAATATCAATGCCATCAGGGAGGGTTTGGACCCTTTTACATTTTGGTCTTCAAAACTGGATGAGTGGCCTGAGCTCGCCTGTTACGCCTTGGAGGTTTTATCATGCCCGGCAGCCAGCGTTCTCTCAGAATGTGTCTTTAGCACTGCTGGTGGTGTCCTGAGGGATAAGCACAGATAAGTGTAGACCGCCTAACTTTTATCAAGATGAACAAGTCATGGATCTCCAAGGACTTTTGCACCCTGTTACAGATCCGGGTGGTGGAACCTCTGTGCTGCGGTGCAAGGAGGGACCAGAGGGGCATGACTAAGTATCTACTCGGCCTGACCAAGGTCACACGGCGGCTCAGTCGACTCCGTGAGCCAGGGAGGGACAGAGCAGAGGGACCAGGTGCCACTCTGGGACCGACTTTATATGAGAGCAGGTGACTCCCATGGGTCAGAAGGCAGGAACTGACCGGTACAGTGGAAGAGCACGGCAGGCAGGCTGACGGGTGGTCCGGGTACACAGGCAGGCTGATTCGGCTGATAGCCAGATAGGTACTTTGGGTAGGCAAGCTGGCGGGCACTACAGGTAACAGGCAGGTGCTTCCAGGTAAGCGGGCAAGCGGGCACAGCAGGTAAAGGCAGGTGCTTCCAGGTAAGCAGGCAGGCGGGCACGGCAGGTGACAGGCAAGTGTTTCCAGGTAAGCAGGCGGGCAGAGCCCATAGACAGACTGGCGGACTGGACTGAAGAACAGACTGGCGGACAGGACTGACTTGCAGAGGACCTGAGGGCTGAAGCAAAGTAAGTATAACAGAGCAACAAACCCCTCCATATTGGAGGAGGTGCCTTTTATAGAGAAATTCCTCTGGCCATTGGTCGGGGACTTTTTAGGACGGCGCGCGCGGCCCCTTTAAGAGGGAGGCAGCGCGCGCGCCATAAGCACAATGCCAGGGAAGCTGCGTGCACCAGCAGCAGCAGCAGGGAGGCCAGAAGACGCCGGAGCAGGACAGCGGTGGTAGGGGGCACGGCGTCTCTGCCTGGCAGGGGGCAGAGACGCCAATGCTACACACCCCAATTGCAGACTGGACAGACTAGGCAATGTTGTAGTTTTTAGTGTGCTGCATTGATCTCGCGTAATTGCAGTCTGTGATATCTTTAGCATGGCTTCTGTGTCTGCTGTTGCTGCTACTGCAAATGATAACAATAATTTTTGGAAATGTGAAGACTTGTGGTTTGGTCTCCATCTGCTATGTTGGCTGCAGTGGAAGAGGTGTCGGTCCTAATTATACTAATTCTACTCTGGTGAAATTGATGCCACTTTGGTGGTGTCGGCGCCTAATTTTTGGAAATGGGGAAACTCCTGGTTCGGTCTCCATCTGTTGGGTTTGCTGTAGTGGAAGGTGTCGGTCCTAATTATACTATTTCTACTCTGGTGAAAATTATGACATTTTGGTGGTGTTAGATGATAATTTTTGCAAATGGGGAGACTCCTGATTGGGTCTTTTTCATGTCTGTTGCCTGTAGCAGTAGGGCTCGCTGACCAGCAGGCCTCCACTTACTTTCAGTCAACTACCTGTGTTTCTATCCTTAAATTTTTGTACCAATAGTATTCTACGAAACTGATGTTTGTGCCACCTGAGTGACTGAGCAGAAAAGCAGCTTGAGCTGTTGCATGTGGTATGAGGGCTCCCAGCACAGCAGGCCTACACCGATCCCTCACCCACCTTGTCTTAATTTGAAGTAAAATTCAAAGCTGTAAATTCTGGCCCAGACCCTGATACCTCATGCATGGTCCATGACTGATTTGCTGCTGTGCCATTATAAAATTTGCACTGTGGGTCAACTGATGCCACTTTCTTGGTGTCTGCCGCTAATTTGATCTGATTTTGCAGCTTTTGGGCCCTTTTGAAATTGTTGTGCATGCGTTTGGTGTTCCCTGTCATTGAATCCAATGGGGTTCAGCACGTTTGTCGACTTTTTCGGCGAACATTGGGAAGTTTGCCGAACTGGAACGATCCGAACACTGAAAGTTTCGCTCATCAGTAGTCCCAAGCAGTAGATCCAGGGCGTCCATAGGGATAGGACATGAAACTGCCGAGCAAGTAGAAATAAACTTGCTGATCCAAACTGTAGTCTAGAAGCTGGTTGGTGATGATTTAGAGATGAAACCTATAAGCTGCAGAGCCCTGGAGTAGCCTACAGAGGAAGTATGAAGTGGGAATGAAAAGGCTTCATACTGTGAAGGAAACGTGCTTAACAGTGTATACCTGCTATCCCTTTTTCATTACCCTTATCAAGTTTAGTAAAGTCCCCATGTTTGAATGGAAGCCTCCTTTATTAATCTGTGGAATTCGTGATCCTGGGCAGCCAACACCATTGGCTTAAGGCCCACACACTAACACCAACACCCAGCCTGGAGCCACTCTTTAATGTAGCGCATCATCGGTACATGACAGGAGAAGACCAGTGCCTTATCAACAGCTGCTGCCCTATGCCATGCTACACAACCCTTTCACTTATAATATTCTGCTTTGGAATCAATTTATATATAGCTCACTTCCTGCAAGCCATGATACAGGAACTGCTTACAGAAATGAGGAAATGCAAATTTGAAAAGAACCTTAGATGTTTGACTGCCTATTGAAGCTTTCAGCATGTAACTTTTCTAGCAATCCTACAATCTTGAAATGTCTTGCCAAACAACATTTTTATACTAAGGCATAACAATGTATAGAACGCATTAATTGTTTCCATATTTAGGGTAGTTTTGCAAGCTGTTTTTTTTTCAATCACACTGTAGTTTTCAAGGTACTTTTTTTGAGCCAGTGACAGAAATGGACACAGTAGGAAGGAGAGGTATCAATTCTTACTGTATATTTCCCATTCCTTTTGAATCTTCTACTTGATTTAGCCCAGAGAAGCAATTTTTATTGGTAAATGAGAAAGTTTAAATAAATAACAATCTGTGTTTAACAGATGAAGAAAAAGGATTTTTCTGGCACTTCCATCCATAAAATGAATCTTTTTCTAGAAATTAATTTAAAAATAGGAGGATCCATCATGAGGATAAAACCTTACATGTTTCTGGCGTACACTACGCTTTTAGTCATTCCTTTCCTATTGGCGTGGTGAGCTTCTTTATTTCTTTTTTCAATAATCTGTGTATGTCTAACTTGAATTTGGGGCAAACATACTCTGCTTGCGCTAAACTGTCATTTTCAGTTTTTTTTCCCAGAGTTTCACTTAAAATAGGCTGTCCATCTCATTTTTTTTAATTAAAGAGGTTGTCCACTACTTTACATTGGTGACCTATGATTATGATTGTTCATCAATGTCTGATCGGCCAGGGTATGACATTAGTCACCCCTGCCGATCAGCTGTTATCGATGGCGGTGGCTACCGGTAGGAAGTGCTCACTTACCGAGCTGTTCCATCTATTTGTAGTGGCTGGTGCTTAGTACTGCACATCTTCCTCCTATTCAAATCGATAGGAAGCAGATGTAGTGGCCACCGCAGGGTACTACACAAGTAGACGGAGCAGCTCTGCAAGTGAGCACTTCCTGCTGGCGGCCACTGATAACAGCTGATAGGCGGTGATGCCGGGTGTTGGACCCCGGCCGATCAGATATTGTGAACTATCCTAAAGATAGGTCATCAATGTAAAAGTAGTGGACAACCTCTTTAAGTAAAAAAAAGAAAAAGGGCACGTACTTGGGCTTGGAAATAATTTTTTCAATTGTGGTTCATTAAAAAAATTACTTTGGCTTTTTTAGTCTCTTTCTTTCTATATACATTAAATTTTAATGTGGTTAGTGGTCACAAATCAGTTCAGAACAGATGATAAAAAGGCACATATGCAATAGTTACAAACTCCCTTTCAGACTGTCTAAGTGAGTTACTGTTAACCTATTCTGCAGCCCGCAATCAAGAGTGGAAGCAGAAGCTATGGAAGGTAATTGGTGGTGAAACACCATTGCAAAACTTATTTTTAGACCTAATGACATACATTTATGTAAAAAAAGTTTCTAAAGATGGACAACCCCTTAAAGACATTCATTTGAAATTTAATATTAGGCATAATCTAGTAAATGAAGCAATAGCGCGATAAAAAAAGTTTCTTAATATTTATTTAATTTTATTATTTAAGCGCATCCATATTAGCTGTCACTTTGAATTATCTTCTCAAAAATTGATGCTAGAATTGTGGTTCTGTCAGCAGAGTCAATCAATATCTTAGGCATCACACTTACTCATCTGAGCAGCTCTATCCTGCTTCTGGAGGAACTGCTCACTCCCCTACTAGAGTTTTCCTCTCTGACAGAGACTGGTCGGTGATGTCACAACAGACATCAATCCCCCAGTCTCTGCCAGACCCTCCCCCTCTCTCCTACTCCAGTCTACCTGTGCAGTACACAGTGAGATGCAGCAAAGGAATGACTCAGCTGTTTGGACTAACCAGGAAAGAAAAGGCTTCTACATAGGTGAGTATAATGTGCTGTGTGCATCCATCTCTCCCTCATCATCCCTCCCTCCCTTATGCATCCATCCCTCCCTCCCTTGTCCATCCATCCCTCCCTCCCTTGTCCATCCATTCCTCCCTCCATCATCATCCATCCCTCCCTCATATATATATCGCTAATGCATCCCTCATCCATCCCTCCCTCATCCATCCCCACCCCATCCATCCATCCCTCATTAATCCACACACACATCCATACACACATCACTGAGGTTCTGCATCTGTTGAGGTATATTGTGTGGTATATACAGTACAGACCAAAAGTTTGGACACACCTTCTCATTTAAAGATTTTTCTGTATTTTCATGACTATGAAAATTCTACATTCACACTGAAGGCATCAAAACTATGAATTAACACATATGTAATTATATACTTAACAAAAAAGTGTGAAACAACTGAAAATATGTCTTATATTCTAGGTTCTTCAAAGTAGCCACCTTTTGCTTTGATGATTGCTTTGCACACTCTTGGCATTCTCTTGATGAGCTTCAAGAGGTAGTCACCGGAAATGGTTTTCACTTCACAGGTGTGCCCTGTCAGGTTTAATAAGTGGGATTTCTTGCCTTATAAATGGGATTGGGACCATCAGTTGTGTTGTGCAGAAGTCTGGTGGATTCACAGCTGATAGTCCTACTGAATAGACTGTTAGAATTTGTATTATGGCAAGAAAAAAAGCAGATAAGTAAAGAAAAACGTGTGGCCATCATTACTTTAAGAAATGAAGGTCTGTCAGTCCAAAAAATTGGGAAAACTTTGAAAGTGTCCCCAAGTGCAGTTGCAAAAACCAACAAGCGCTACAAAGAAACTGGCTCACATGAGGACCGCCCCAGGAAAGGAAGACCAAGAGTCACCTCTGCTTCTGAGGATAAGTTTATCCGAGTCACCAGCCTCAGAAATCGCAGGTTAACAGCAGCTCAGATTAGAGACCAGGTCAATGCCACACAGAGTTCTAGCGGCAGACACATCTCTACAACAACTGTTAAGAGGAGACTTTGTGCAGCAGACCTTCATGGTAAAATAGCTGCTAGGAAACCACTGCTAAATACAGGCAACAAGCAGAAGAGACTTGTTTGGGCTAAAGAACACAAGGAATGGACATTAGACCAGTGGAAAGCTGTGCTTTTGTCTGATGAGTCCAAATTTGAGATCTTTGTTTCCAACCACCGTGTCTTTGTGCGACGCACAAAGGGTGAACGGATGGACTCTACATGCCTGGTTCCCACCGTGAAGCATGGAGGAGGAGGTATGATGGTGTGGGGGTGCTTTGCTGGTGACACTGTTGGGGATTTATTCAAAATTGAAGGCATACTGAACCAGTATGGCTACCACAGCATCTTGCAGCGGCATGCTATTCCATCCGGTTTGCATTTAGTTGGACCATCATTTATTTTTCAACAGGACAATTACTCCAAACACACCTCCAGGCTGTGTAAGGGCTATTTGACCAAGAGGGAGAGTGATGGGGTGCTATGCCAGATGACCTGGCCTCCACAGTCACGAGACCTGAACCCAATCGAGATGTTTAGGGGTGAGCTGAACCGCAGAGTGAAGGCAAAAGGGCCAACAAGTGCTAAGCATCTCTGGTAACTCCTTCAAGATTGTTGGAAGACCATTTCCGGTGACTACCTCTTGAAGCTCATCAAGAGAATGCCAAGAGTGTGCAAAGCAGTCATCAAAGCAAAAGGTGGCTACTTTGAAGAACCTAGAATATAAGACATATTTTCAGTTGTTTCACAGTTTTTTGTTAAGTATATAATTCCACATGTGTTAATTCATAGTTTTGATGCCTTCAGTGTGAATGTACAATTTTCATAGTCAAGAAAATACAGAAAAATCTTTAAATGAGAAGGTGTGTCCAAACTTTTGGTCTTTACTGTATGTAGATAAATCACTATAGACTGAGGTTCTGCAGCAGCTGAGGTGTATCATATGGTATATATGTAGATATACACACCCATACTTCATTCTTGCACACACACATCACTATAGACTTCAACTCACAATACTCATATGTCAGATGTGATGTGGAGACGTGATGCTCTATCATCACTGTGGATGTGGTGTGGGGACGTGTGAAGCTCTGTCTCCACTGTGTATGTGATGTGGAGTGCAGTGATTGTGCTGCTTTCCACAGATGAGGACATCGGACACTTCTGTGTTATTTCCAATACTGGAGTGATGACAGAGGCCAGATCAGGGGCAGATACTGTAAGCCAATGAGTGTGCAGTGGGTGGGCAGAGGGCGGGGTTGGACACTGAGTCCGGGCTGTGCCAGTACTGGCTGTGAGGTTAGTTAATAAAGCATAGGGAGCTGTCATGTTTGGTAGAGCCACAGGTAAATAAACTGGGTGCAGGAAATTAATTGAAATCTAGGAGGAATGAAAGGCAGAAACATAAAGCAAAATTTATAGGGGTGTTGTATATTACAATATACCACAGATTAGCTTAAAAAATAGTTTGGTTTCTGGGTCAGATAACCTCTTTAAGGGCATGTAAGACAGCTTATTTAGCGCTAATTCTGTCATATTTAGCTTAGTAAATGTCCCTTTATGTGTACATTATTTGTAAGGTGCCCCAGCGAGGTAGTTGTGGGGGAGCTGTAGCCCGCTCTCACTCTGGCACCCTTCAGACAATTCGTGTCCTCCCTCTGATGTGTGGCTGTGTATGTGGTGCTCTCCACTTACTTCAAACCATCCGATCGCAGCTGTCTCCAGGCATTTCTCTTCTGGGACCAAGGCAGCAACAAAATTCAGAGGACACAAGGTTCTTAACCAGAACTTGGACTTTACTTGGAGAGGAGGAATATGTACAGTATTTACAGGCAGATATAATGGATAAGGCCCGACAGGTTATTATCTCTCTCACAGGCGCTGGCAACATCTTCAGCCCTGGTTCCTCTTTAAGTGAAGCAACTCTGTGACTCTAATCTCTAGCCCAAGAGACTCTTCTGCAATGCCAACAGTGATCTGGATCCGATATCTCTCCTCCACGTCTTAGCCTGGAGTCCTATTTATCTTCCTCTGCTTCCTGCAGACCAGAAGTGCCCCGGGTCCTTAATACTTCCTTTGAGTTTCTCCAGTCGGCTAACAGGACTCTTGCTCTTGCGTAGGGAGACTTTCACACTGGTGATCCCACTGTCTGAGGGTATGGAGCTCCCGTCTACCCTAGCAGCCACAATATAGTCAGGCTGCCTGCACAGTTCACTGTCCTATCTCTTACTGAGCATCTCTCCCTGCCTCAGGAAACTAAGCAGGGATTTTCTTAAGGTGCCCACCCTCTGTGAGCTGTCATCACTCAGTATTAACCCATCACTGTCTGTAACACTGCTAACAGACTCAACCTGACATCTGTACCCAGGACAGTGGCATCTTGTGGCCGTTTACAGGTACTGCAGCCCACAAGGAATTATTCCAGGAACAAGCTCTATATAACTCAAGGCTTGATCAGGGCACTAAGTTCCCCCTTTACTCTGCTGACTGGACCACTGAAGCTAACCCCTTAGCTTGGCCTACCAACAGTTCAGAGAGGTCTGACTACAGGAACACTTCTTTTAACTATCTCAGTGCCAAGGGAAGGCTACGCCCTTCCCCACTATTACATTCCCTGACACTTTAATGTTCGTCGTCCCCGACCACACTAAACAATCAACACAGAACAGCAGCTATGACATTATATCACATTACTATATTTACTTAAACATTTTAGTACATGACTGGTCCTGAAAACGTCTTCTTGGATGGGAGACCGGCCCTTCTCGGTTAAGGGCCCCGGAACAGCCGCTCAGGACAGTCCATTATCAACTTTTCAAAACTTCTCAGAGGTACCGGTCCTTCTTGGTAAGGACCCTGGAAACACAGTGTCCATGTCCATATTTTTAAGACAGACCAACATTTCAATAGCCCCCAATCTCCTTCAAGGGTTGCATTCTGAGGCACACAGTCACAGGTAACACCCCGTCAGTCTCTTTCTTCTTGGCCCTAGCGGGGGTCACCGGTAGAGTTGAGCCACCCCCGTAGTGTTCGAGTTCGGTTCGTCGAACACCCGTATGTTCGCCGAACTGTTCGTCGAACTGTTCGTCGAACACCGTCGAACACCGTTAAAACCAATGGCAGGCAAACAAAAACACATAGAAACACATAGGAAAACACTTAGGAAACACTTCAAAGGTGTCCAAAAGCTGACAAACTGCTCAGAAGACACAACTAACACATGGAAAAGTGACAAGTACATATAGTCATGCAAAAAGAAAAGAGGTTGAGGAGTAAAAGGAGGGGGAGACACAGCTATAGGCATGTCATGCCCTTCTAAAACCAAAAAAGTGTGAAGCGGACATGGCCAGTCCGTTCCTGCCCGTGCGACCTCCGTGTCGCCGGGTTTGTGCCAGAGCTGCGGGGGACCCTGATGGCCAACCCCCTCTCCCAATACTGGTGCCTGTCCGCCGGTGGGTCAAGCGAGCCCCCCTGTGGTGGAGGCAGGTCTAAGCTTTTTAATTTAAATTGTCTCTCTAATTTGAATGAATACACTTTAAATCCTTTTACAAGGATCTATTGGAGGACAAGTCTGATGCCAGCAGCCGCTGGAATTACAGCTCCAGTAGCGTCCACTAAAGCTGCTGTAGTTAAAAAGCTTTTATAAGGATCGAGCTTGGCGGTCCAGTTCAAGGCGTCCTACCGCTAGTCCCAGCCCCTGTGGCTTAGGGTGCCTCCCGATGCTCTTCACTGAGTGTTCCGGGGGCCCGAAGAATTTCCTTTGAAAAAATTAAGTGTCCAAACTACAGGTGGTGTAGCTTGCTTAACAGCTGGGATAATCCGCTGACTAGCAGACACTGCTACTAGGCACAAAGTATTTCCTGGCCTAGATGAAGTTAAAAATTTGTAATTAGATACTCTCGTTGGATGCTGAGAAAGCATTCCATAGAGTCTCCTGGCACGCCATATATTATTCTCTTAAAAAGCTTGGGGTAGGGGTCTAGGAGACCCTTTTATAGCCAAAATCACGGCCCTGTATCGCAATACGTCACCTAGGCTGAAGATAAATGGAACATTTTCATAACCTTTCATAATCACCAATGGGACAAGGCAGGAATGTCCTCTGTCCCCTCTCTTATACATCCTAGTGACGGAGCATCTGCTCTCATCAATTCGCTATAACCCCAATATTAGGTGGATTGAGGTGGGAGGCACCGAGTACAAGTGCTCTGAATTTGCTGATGATGTCCTAGTATATATCACTCAATCACATATATCCATCCCTGCTGTTATGGCTGAAATAGATCACTTTGTTACATGGTCAAATTTTAAAATCAATACAGCAAAGTCTGAGGCCCTCGATGTCTCCCTCCCCAAATCCATACAGGATTCCATTCAGTCCAACTTTCCCTTTGCCTGGCCCTCACAGGGTATCAAATACTTAGGAATTCGTATTCATAGAGACCTCTCCCATCTATGTTATCTTAATTTTGGGCCCTTTATTGAACAACTCCATACAGACCACGGTTGGCAAGTTACAACTGTAAGATTCTCTTCGTGAAGCACTGGTATTTTGTGGAAAAGCACATGTACACTGTGTTCTAAATTATTATGCAAAAAGTGTTTAGGAGTGATAAAGTAAGAATTTTTTTGTTTGTCAGTTAAACTCATTGATGGTGATGTGTGTCAGGGCTCTTTATATCACTGTAAGCAATTGCAGACACCTGTGCTAATTAGTTTGGCAGGTGTGTCCAATGAAAGGCAAGACTACTTAAGAAGGCTGTCCCACATTATTAAGCAGCCTACATTTTCTGCCAAAATGGGAAAGAAAAAGGAAGTGTCGGCTGCTGAGAAGCAACATATTTTGGAGTGTTTAGGTCAAGGCATGACTGCAATCAACATTGCCAATACACTTCATCCTGATCATCGCACAATCAAGAAGTATGTAGCTGATTCACAGTACACGTGTGCGTGCTGATAAGGGAAAATTGAGGACTCTTTCCTACAGGCAATTACGTCAGGTTAAAAGAGCAGCGGCAAAAAAGCCTTGTCATAGCAGCAGACAAGTTTTGGAAGCTGCTGGTGCCTTCAACGTCCCCCGAACAACAAGATGCAGGATCCTTCAGAGGTTTGCAGCTGTGCGTAAGCCATCCTGTCGACCTCCTCTATCCACTGTACACAAGCAGAAACGGCTCCAGTGGGCCAAACAATACATGAAGACTGACTTCAAAACTGTTTTGTTCACCGATGAGTGCCGTGCAACGCTTGATGGTCCAGATGGATGGAGTGGAGGATAGCTGGTTGATGGACACCCCATGCAAACATGGCTACAGCGCCAACAAGTAGGAGGTGGAGTAATGTTTTGGGCTGGAATCGTGGGGAGAGAGATTGTCGGCCCCTTTAGGATCCCTGAAGGGGTAAACATGAACTCCATAATGTATGTGGAGCTTCTCAAACAGCACTTCCTGCCATGGTTCAAGAAGAAGAACCGTGTATTCTGCAGTATGATCATTTTCATGCATGATAATGCACTGTCTCATGCTGCACATAACACATCTGCATCTCTGGCTTATCATAAAAGGGGACAAACTTATGGTGTGACCCCCATGCTCCCCTGACCTCAACCCCATTGAGAACCTCTGGATCATCATCAAAATGAGTGTCTATGATGGCGGGAGGCAGTTCACATCTAAGCAACAGCTCTAGGAGGGTATTCTGTCCTCATGCAAAACAATTGAAGCAGAAACCATCCAAAACCTGACAAATTCAATGGACGAGAGAGTTAAGAATCTCCTTTCGAACAAGGGGTCCTATGTGCAAATGTAACATCACCTAAAATAAAGTTTTGAGTTGAAAACTGTTTGATTTCAGTTTCTAATAACCTGCTAATGCTTATAATTTCAAAAATGACCATTTTTTTGTTCTTTACTAAAATGAAAAGGTTGATCGAAGAGTGTGGGGGATCTAAGAGTGTGGCAACCCAGTAGTCAGGATTATTTCGAATTCTGACAATCTGAGGGTCATGTTGCAGGTAGTGTAGCAAGAAGGCACTCATGTGTCTTGCGCATCTAGGAGCCCCAAAATTATTTTCCGGGCTAGATGCAGCTAAAAATTATTATTAATTTGAAAGCTGGTGGAGCTTAGTATAGATGGCCTAATAGAATCAGTACTGCAAACTGCTACAAGGCCAAAATTATTTTACAGGCAAGATAGAGATAAACATGATTAGTACTAATTTGAAATCTGGAGGAGCTTAGTATAGATGGCCTAATAGAATCAGTACTGCAAACTGCTACAAGGCCAAAATTATTTTACAGGCAAGATAGAGATAAACATGATTAGTAATAATTTGAAATCTGGAGGAGCTTAGTATAGATGGCCTAATATAATCAGTACTGCAAACTGCTACAAGGCCAAAATTATTTTACAGGCAAGATACAGATAAACATGATTATCAATAACATTGGTGTACAAAAAAAGAAAAAAATTTCTGCCATGGACTTTAAGAACAGTTTTAGACTAATTTGAGGGTGCTGAATTCAAATCTGATCTTATAATTTCTCTATCACATCACGTTTTTGCGCTATAGGTATATAGCCCATTTTCAATAATTCCAAGAAAAATATAAGTAGTGTATGAAAAGTGCCGGTTTATACGGTTCACTAAGGTAAATTTAGTTTTCATTTAGTCTCCCAATAAATGTGAGAATATCTTTGTTTTCTTTGAACATGCATAATTCCCATTTCTTATGATAAGAAAGTAAAAAAACAGTTTTCAAACACCCTTATTTTCTGTGCTACTGGGACAGTAGAGCTACAGCAGGGCATTGGGTGAAAACTGAATGACCTCAGCGACAGAGTTTGGCATCTGGCGATAAGAATGTCATCCATGATCCTCTAGTGGATAGGAAGAACATTGTCTTTCCTCCCTTGCACATAAAACTTGGATTGATGAAGCAGTTCGTCAAAGCTCTCAATCACATGCTTTAACTATATACGTTCAACTTTTCCTGGTCTTAGTGAAGAGAAGAAAAAGGCTGGAATATTTGATGTACCTCAAATAAGAACACTTATGAGAGACCCAAACTTTATCACATCAATGAATGAGACAGAAGAATGAGCTTGGAATGCATTTTGTAATATGGTGCAGAATTTTCTAGGGAATAAGAAAGCAGACAACTATGAAGAGATTGTGGAAGACCTACTAATGAGTCTGCAAAATCTTGGATGCAGAATGAGTATCAAGATTCACTATTTACACAGCCATTTGGACTTTTTTCCAGAGAACCTTGGGGATGTGAGCGAGGAACAAGGGGAGCGTTTTCATCAGGACATTAAAACAATGGAAGAACGGTATCAAGGCCGGTGGGACTCACATATGATGGCTGACTATTGCTGGAGCTTGATGAGAGACAACCCAGAATCTGTACATCACAGATCAGCCAAGAAAAGAAAGTTCAAATAACTGCCATTTGCCTTTCATCTGTGTGCCATATATATGTGTTTTTATATTTTGGAGTTTAATTTTGTAAGTATATTTGATTTGCTGTACACAGACTTTGTAATTTTTGTTATTCCTTGATTAAAAATATACAAAATATAGTAACGAAAATCATGAGGTTTTTATCAAAAAACATACGATAGGAGTAATTTCCATCAAAAATATCTCGAAATCCTGATGTGATAGCCAAAAAACGGAGTTCGTATTAGTAATCAGCAGCCAAAATTGACTTAAAATATGTTTTAAAACCTATTGACAGAAAAATTGCGTTGACCAGTGTAATTTTAAATCTGGTGGAGATTAGTATAGATGGCCTAATAGAATCAGTACTGCAAACTGCTACAAGGCCCAAATAATTTTCTAGCCAAGATACAGATAAACATGATTAGTAATTTGAAATCTGGTGGAGTTTAGTATAGATGGCCTAATAGAATCAGTACTGCAAACTGCTAGAAGGCCCAAATTAATTCCAGCCAAGATACAGATAAACATGATTAGTAATTTTAAATCTGTGGAGTTTAGAATAGATGGCCTAATAGAATCAGTACTGCACACTGCTACAAGGCCCAAATTATTTTCCAGCCAAGATACAGATAAACATGATTAGTAATTTTAAATCTGGTGGAGTTTAGTATAGATGGCCTAATAGAATGAGTACTGCACAATGCTACAAGACCCAAATTATTTTCCAGCCAAGATACAGATAAACATGATTAGTAATTTGAAATCTGGTGGAGTTTAGTATAGATGGCCTAATAGAATCAGTACTGCACAGTGCTACAAGGCCAAAATTATTATACAGGCAAGATACAGATAAACATGATTAGTAATTTGAAAGCTTAAAATGGTTGGTGAGGTGATTTTAACAAATCATCAAGCTTTTACTTTCCCCAGGATGACACAGGGGTAGAAAAGTCGTTTCGGATACATGATTTGTTCATCTTTATGAACGTGAGTCTGTCTACATTATCAGTGGAGAGCCACGTGCGCTTATCTGTCAGCACACCTCCAGCAGCGCTGAACACATGTTCAGACAGAACGCTGGCTGCAGGGCATGACAAGATCTACAAGGCGTAAGTGGCGAGCTCCGGCCATTTATCCAGATTGGAAGCCCAAAAAGAGCAAGGGTTCAGTGACACAGTCATGGCTTCAATGTTTACTTGGAGACACTCCTGTACCATCGTCTCTAGGCGTTGACTATGTGTCAGACTTCTTGTCTCCTGTGGCCTTGCAAAGGATGGGCTAAAAAAGTGGTGAAATGATTCCGCAAAATTGATGTTACCAGCAGATACTGTGTTTCTGTTACGTTTTGAGTGCTGAACACTCAACGGTCCCACGGTTGGCAAGTTGGAACTGTGAGATTCACTACGTGCACCACTGGTGTTTTGTCGAAAAGCACATGTAAGATTCTGCAACAGTCTCTGCTGATACTCCTGCATGCGTGCATCCCTTTCTATGGCAGTTATAATTTCTGCAAATTTACTGTTGTAACGGGGATCTAACAGTGTGGCAACCCAGTAGTCAGGATTATTTCTAATTCTCACAATTCGAGGGTCATGTTGCAGGTAGTGCAGAAAGAAGGCACTCATGTGTCTTGCGCATCCAGGAGCACCAAGTCCCTGTTGTGTTGGTGGCGAGGTAACAATCATGCTTCCTTCCTCTGCCCTCTCCCCCCAACCTCGCACAACAGAAATGTGATCAAGGTCTCCCTCATCTGATGAGTCTTCCATCAGTTCGTCCTCCACTCCTTCCTGGGCTCCTGCACCTTCCTCACTAGTTTGGCTGCTACCATGCGCCCTGGTAAAACCAACTCCCCCACCCTCACATGCCTGCCACCTTGGTGCTGCCGACCGTCTGGACCTTGCAGATGTTAGCCCTTCCGAAAACAACTCCTCCTCCTCTACTTCCTCCACCTCCTCTTGTGCCACCACCTGACTCCGAATTCTGTTTAACATGTGCTCCAGCATGTAAATCACCGGAATAGTCATGCTGATAATGGCATCGTCACCACTAAACATCTTCGTCGCCATTTCAAAACTGTGCAGAAGGGTGCATAGGTCCCTGATCTGAGACCACTCCTCCAGCGTGATTTGCCCCACCTGTGGATCTCTTTGGCCCAGGCTATACATAAGATCATATTGCACCAGGGCTTGTCGGTGCTGCCACAGTCGCTGCAACATGTGCAGAGTTGAATTCCACTGGGTAGGCACATCGCATTTTAGCCGGTGAAGTGGCAGGCCCAACGACTTCTGTAGAGATGTAAGTCGCTGAGCTGCAGGATGCGAACGGCGGAAGTGAGCACATAGCGACTGTGCCCTCTGCAGAAGGCCATCTAGTCCGGGATAGTGGGCTAAAAATTGCTGGACAACCAGGTTCAACACGTGAGCCATACAAGGCACGTGTGTGACATTGCCCCGGCGAAGGGCCGCACCCAGGTTTGCAGCATTGTCGCACACGGCCTTCCCTGGTTTCAGGTCCAGTGGAGACAACCATTCATGAAACTGGTTCTCCAGAGCTGACCACAACTCCTCAGCTGTGTGACTCACATTTCCCAGACATTTCAAAGTAAAAACCGTCTGTTGACGTTGAGCCCTGCTGCCAGCATAGTAAGGAGGTGTGCAGGATCCCTTCTGAGCAGTTAGAAAGCTTGTGGCATGACCAGACAGGCTTTGGGTGCAGGTGGAGGACTGAGAGGAGGTTGAGGAGGCAGAAGCAGTGGAGGAACTTCGAGATAAAGAGGATTGACGCACAACTCGTGGGGACGGCAAGACTTGGACAGCAGCCCCTTGTCCTGCTGTCACCATAGTTACCCAGTGCCCAGTCAGCGACATGTAACGCCCCTGTCCATGCCTACTCGTCCAAGTGTCTGTGGTGAAATGCACCCTGTCACACACAGAGTTTCTCAAAGAAGCGGTGATGTTGTGTGCGACATGCTGGTGGAGCGCAGGCACACCTTTCTTTGAGAAGTAGTGCCGACTGGGCATCTGGTACTGGGGCACTGCGACGGACATAAGGTCTCGAAAATCCTCTGTGTCCACCAGGCGGAAAGGCATCATTTCTGTAGCCAAGAGCTTGCAGATGGTGAAATTTAACCTCTTAGCTTTCTCATGGCTAGGAGGAAATGGTCTTTTACTTGTCCACATCTGAGGGACCGAGGGCTGGCTGTTGTGCTTAGACGGGGTTGAGAAGGGTGTCCCCGGCAAACTGCCGGTCTGTGAGGAAGATGCAGGCGGACATGTTAGGTTGCCTTGATCCAAAGGTGGTGCTATCGATGTCGGAGAGCGCTCAACACCAGCTGGTGTTTCCACCTCCAAATAAAATGATGACCTGGCAATCACGCTGGCTGTTGCGGGTAAAGAGGTGGCAGGTCTGCGTCCCAAAACAGGTGTGACTGCTGTCCCCCAAGTCACAGAGGATGAAGAGGCCACGGATGCACAAGATGTGACAGACGGTGGTTGGCCCGGCCGGCTAGGCCGCATTGTAGCACAGTGAGCTTCCCACTGCAACTTATGCTTCATATCCATGTGCCGGTTCATGCATGAAGTACTCAAACTATGTATTTTTTGGCCTCTACTTAGCTTTTGCTGACAAATGTTACAGATAACACGAGTTGGGTCATCCTTATCGATCTGAAAAAATGCCCAGGCAACGCAAGGCTTAGCACCCATGCGACCTGAAAAGCCACGACGACTTGTGGTCAGAGGCAGAGTTGTGTTTGAGGATGCAGTTGTTGACGTGCTTCCAGTACTACGTCTCTGTCCAGGAAGGCGCAACCTGACCTGGTCGTCAATAGCATCCTCCTATACCTCCTCTGCTGACCTCATCGACTGGCTGACTGAGGGTTGACAGTAAGTTAGATCTCCAACCTCGTCATCATCACCCTGTGTGTTATCACACCCATCGTCCTCAGATCCAACCTCTTCCTGCCCTGACAAAAAACTAAAGTTGTCGCTCCAATCATGTATTTGAGTCTCATCATCGTCTTCCTCATTGTCTCCACCAACAGGAGTTACAGTTTGGGAACGAGGGTCTACATTATGGTCAGAACCTTCTGCGTCTGGTCCTGGTTCCGACTCATAAAGATTCTGGGCATCAGTGCAGATCATTTCCTCGTCTGGATTCACAGAAGCTCTGGAGCCGACCTCTGATTCCCAGGCTATAGTATGAGTAAACAGCTCTCCAGACTCAACCATCTGTTCTAACCCATACTCAGACGGGCAGCTGGAGACTTGGGAGCTGTGAGGAAGCAAGTGCGATTGGGGTGACACCTCCGAGGACTGGAGTATTTGTGATGTTGAAGTTCACGTGGAGGAGAGCCCACTTAAAGGAGCACTTGATATCCGTTGAAGCACCTGCTGTTTTTGTGCCTCATCTGGAATTTGTAGCGATTGGCGTGGCTGTAAGAAAGGGATCTTATCACATTGTCCGCTAAAAGAAGTAGACATCTTATTATGCTGGAAGATGGTCTTTCTTCTGCAGATGTTACTGTTGCTTTAACACCTACCCCATGGACACAACCTTTTTTTCCCTTCCCAACAAGCCTATTCCCCTTTCCACCATCAGCAGGCCTTTTTCCACTCATTTTGGTGGCTAACTAATTGACAACTCTGGAGTTGTTTGCACAAAAAAACAATGGATGGGAACCGAGCAGAGCTAAGTGGCCAAACTGTGGTATTAGACCAAAAGTATTGGCAGGGTAAGATGCAGTAAAACAATTTTATTACATACACAGGTGGTGGAGCTTAGTGTAGATGGACTAATAGAATAAGTCCCACACACTGCTACAAGCCCCAAATTTTTTTCAGATCTAGATGCAGATAAAAATTATTTTTAATTTGCAACCTGGTGGGGGTTAGTATAGATGGACTAATAGAACAAGTCCCACACATTGCTACAAGCAAAAAAAAATTTTCAGATCTAGATGCAGAGAAAAATTATTTTTAATTTGCAACCTGGTGGAGGTTAGTATAGATGGACTAATAGAGCAAGTTCCAACACATTGCTACAAGCCCAAATTTGTTTTCAGAGCTAGATTCAGATAAAAATTATTTTTAATTTGCAACCTGGTGGAGGTTAGTATAGATGGACTAATAGAACAAGTCCCACACACTGCTACAAGCCCAAGTTTTTTTTCAGAGCTTGATGGAGATAAAAATTATTTTTAATTTGCAACCTGGTGGAGGTTATTATAGATGGACTAATAGAACAAGTCCCACACACTGCTTCAAGCCCAAATTTTTTTTCAGATCTAGATGCAGATAAAAAATATTTTTAATTTGCAACCTGGTGGAGGTTAGTATAGATGGACTAATAGAACAAGTCCCACACACTGCTACAATCCCAAATTTTTTTTCAGAGCTAGATGCAGATAAAAATTATTTTTAATTTGCAACCTGGTGGAGGTTAGTATAGATGGACTAATAGAACGAGTCCCACACACTGCTACAAGCCCAATTTTTTTTTCAGAGCTAGATACAGATAGAAATTATTTTTAATTTGCGCCCTGGTGGAGGTTAGTATAGATGGACTAATAGAACAATTCCCACACACTGCTACAGGCCCCAAATTTTTTTCAGAGCTAGATGCAGATAAAAATTATTTTTAATTTGCAACCTGTTGGAGGTTAGTATATATGGACTAATAGAACAAGTCCCACACACTGCTACAAGCCTTATTTTTTTTTCAGAGCTAGATGCAGATAAAAATTATTTTTAATTTGCACTCTGGTGTAGGTTAGTTTAGATGGACGAATAGAACAAGTCCCGCACACTGCTACAAGGCCAAATTATTTTTCAGAGCTAGATGCAGACAAAAATTATATTGAATTTGCTACCTGGTGGAGGTTAGTATAGATGGACTAATAGAACAAGTCCCACACACTGCTACAAGCCCCAAATTTTTTTCAGAGCTAGATGCAGATAAAAAATATTTTTAATTTGCAACCTGGTGGTGTTTAGTATAGATGGACTAATAGAATGATGCTATGCTCAAAAGGTTTTACTTTCTAGGTGCAGTAAAAAAAATTGTATTCTATACACAGGTGGTGTTGCTTGCAACACAGGTAGGCTACTCCACTGACTAACACACACTGCAAGAGGCCAAAAAGGATTTGCTTAACTAGATTTAGCCAAATGCTGTGAAAAAAACTTGCACAGCACTGGCACAGACCTGCCTGGCAAAAGTCCTAGGAAATGCTGTAACCTAGTCCTGAAAAGGACTGCAATTACAATTAGTCCTTACTCCCAACCTATCTATTTAAGAGCACAGACCTGCCTGATGAAAGTCGTAGGAAATGATGTAACCTAGTCCTCAAAAGGACTGCAATCACAACTATTCCCTACTCCCAAGCTATCTGTAGATTTGTGCGAAAATTGGCTTGAAATGAACACTCAAAGTATAGCGCACACAGCAACAGCAGTGCCGTCTAACACGCAGCTGCAGCAGTGAGAAAATTGTGGCTACGTGGAAAATGGCTGGGCCTTATAGGGCAAGGACATGTGACATACACTGCCAATGACACATGCCCTTGCTTGTGTGAAAAAAAGCAGTTCGCTCCGTGTGTGCGCTGCTGATAGGCTGACAGATTGCACCTCCCCACTGTAAATGCGGGAAAGAGAAAAAAAAATGAAGATCTTCATTATTTCTGCAGAGATCCATCCCCTGCCCCTCCCCCCACCCCGCTGTACACTCAAACTGCATATTAACATTAATTTTCAGCATTACTGAGAAAAAATCCAGTTATGATTTTGGTGCACGAACAGTTATCGAACATAATCTCGAACAGACGGATTTTTTTCAAATCGTTCGTGTTCGCCGAAGGGCTCGAACACCGCCCAAAACAGCTTGAATTTGAGATTGGCGAACAGTTCGAGTTGAACACTGCTCATCTCTAGTCACCGGTTCTTCCCGCTAGGCTGCAAGTCTCTTAGATTTGGACGATATCCATCCTCAAGGTGTGTCTCAGCGTTTTAAATTCCAGCAGAAAAAGGCCAACAAGCGCAACAAAAATAAAAATAAAAAGTAAAAACAAAAAGAGCAGCTCTCCTGGGCACACAACTTTAGTGCTGCTTAAGGCCTTCCTGGTCTGAGAGGTAGGGGATCAGTCCTCCATATATATTCTTTTAACTTAATTCAACATGAGGCACTCCGCCCCCATTGGGAAACAGTCCCACTGACAGGACCACAGCCGGTGGGTCCTAGTAAGAGAAGAAGTGAAAGGTCAACGGACCTTTTAGCCAGCTCACTTCTTCCAGGCCTCCCCCCGTTCCTTCATGAAGACGGCCCATGCTGCAGATGAAGGTGGCTTCTTCCACCTCCAAGGCTGATTGGGGTACCTGGTAGGCCCAGGGTCCTCGTCCGAGGATGCAGCACTGCCACAGCCAACCTGGGTAGGGCTGTAGCTGGTCACTGTAAAGCTGTGGACGACATTACTGGCACCAGCTTGGTTTTCCCCGACAGCTTTCTCAGCCCCTCCTGGGTATTTTGGTGCCGACTCCTCCTCTAGCACCTCACTAGGGGAATCAGCTTCTTCGCAACTTGCAAGATCCTCCTCCTCGTCGCTTACAATTTCTCCCCATTGCCACTTCCTGGGCTCCTCTGCTGGCGGAGCACTGGCCTTAGGTGGGGGCAGAGAGCCTTTAGGGGCTTCCCTAGCCCAGCGCTGCTTAGCTTCACTCTTGGCCCTCCTCCTTTTCCAGGACATCCTTCCATTCGTACGGTCGGGTGAGCGCAGCCGCGTACCACCCTCTGGAACACTCGCACTTAATGAAGTGCACTATATCCCCCACGCGCAGATTGTGAAGGTGATCAGGCAGATAATCTCGCTTGATTACCTCGCGAGTAACGAACACCTCGTCCCCGGTCCACTCTTCCTCCAGGAATCCGTACCCCTCAAGGATGTGGAACTCAAGGACTCGTCCCCGAGTCTGGGAGGCCTCCACCGACTCTCTCCGCGCCACGTTGGACCCTTCCAGCCAGCCTCTCAGGAAGGTGTCAGTCCATCGCCGCTGCTCTCGTGGCATCATCGGGGGGTTGCGGGTAGTCCACTTCAGACTCCCGAGCTCGGCGTAATGCTTCGCCGAATGGGCGTTGATGGCCTCCAATGCCAGCTGCCAAAATCTCTCTCTGGGAGGCCTCGCCTCCGCACCACCCCTTTCAGGCCTAGGGGCCCCTGTCGCCGTGGAGGCTGTCGCGGCAGGCGCCGCAGGCGAAACCGGCCGCTGGGGTGGAGGCTGCTCACCTCCATCAAGCCCCGCTGCAGTTGTTGCTCCGGCCCCACCGGGATGTTCTCCATCCTCGGCCGAGGGAGACGGGTCTTCCGGCATCCGGCTCCAGCACCACATACGGAACTCATGGACGAGCAGGCCCAGCTCCGGATCGGTCCTAGTGGACCACTGGACAGCCACTGGGGGCAAGGACTCACGAGCAGCATCCACGGGTGAGCGACTTTCAGTTGCAGCCCCTGGGGTACTCAGCTCTAAGATCTCTTCCTCGGCATTCATTCCGGACAGGTCATCTGATCCTCCGGTCGCCATTCTCTCAGAGCTTCCACCACAGCACCTCATTCCTCTCGTGTGCTGGACAGAAAATGGCACTGGTCGCTTACCAGTGAAGCGCGTCCTGCGCGTCCAACTCCTCCTCTTCCTGGGCCGGCTTTCTGACGCGACCGCCGCGTTACTCGTCACTTTTAGCGGCTCCGCCTTCACCCGCGCCCCCTTTCTGTGCGCATTGATACTCACGGGGCCGGACTTCACTTTGCGCCGCGCCCTCTTTCTCACTGGACGTCCCATCCTGGGACGCATTTTCACTGCTGGGCCCATCCTTCTTTGGGCCGGAACTCGTAGGGGCTGGACATCCTTTCACACGCTCCGGCGCCGTCCACTCCCACGATAGGCGGTGCTTCTCCTAGACTTTACCGCCACTGTCACCATCTTGGAATCCACGCTTCGGGCCACCATCTTGGGCCGCATGCCTTCCAACACTTTCTCCTCAGTGTTCTGCGTCGGCTCTTCCCCGCTTTCTTCATGCCTGTCTCCAGGCATTTCTCTTCTGGGACAAAGGCAGCAATAAATTCAGAGGACACAAGGTTCTTAACCAGAACTTGGACTTTACTTGAGGAAGAGGAATATGTACAGTATTTACAGGCAGATATAATGGATAAGGCCCGACAGGTTATTATTTCTCTCACAGGCGCTGGCAACATCTTCAGCCCTGGTTCCCTCTTTAAGTGAAGCATCTCTGTGACTCTAATCTCTAGCCAAAGAGACTCTTCTGCAATACCAACAGTGATCTGGATCCGATATCTCTCCCCCACGTCTTAGCCTGGAGTCCTATTTATCTTCCTCTGCTTCCTGCAGACTAGAAGTGCCCCGGGTCCTCAATACTTCCTTTGAGTTTCTCTGGCCGGCTAACAGGATTCTTGCTCTTGCGTAGGGAGACTTTCACACTGGTGATCCCACTGTCTGAGGGTATGGAGCTCCCGTCTACCCTAGCAGCCACTATATAGTCAGGCTGCCCGCACAGTCACTGTCCTATCTCTTACTGAGCATCTCTCCCTGCCTCAGGAAACTAAGCAGGGATTTTCTTAAGGTGCCCACCCTCTGTGAGCTGTCATCACTCAGTATTAACCCATCTCTGTCTGTAACACTGCTAACAGACTCAACCTGACATCTGCACCCAGGACAGAGGCATCTTGTGGCTGTTTACAGGTACTGCAGCCCACAAGGAATTATGCCAGGAACAAGCTCTATATAACTCAAGGCTTGATCAGGGCACTAAGTTCCCCCTGTACTCTGCTGACTGGACCACTGAAGCTAACCCCTTAGCTTGGCCTACCAACAGTTCAGAGAAGTCTGACTACAGGAACACTTCTTTTAACCATCTCAGTGCCAAGGGAAAGCTACGCCCTTCCCCACTATTACATATTTACTAACTGAAAATGTAATGATATTCATAAGGGATTGTTCAGACCATGCTCCCCTGTTTATTCCCCTGCTCCAGCTTTTGCACCACCACTCTAGTAGTTTTGATGGCAATTTCACTTGACCTGTATTAATCATATGCTGTACACACAGGTGTTGCATGTGATACTCATAACTAGTTGCACTAGTCAAGTGCGTATGTATGGCATGTAATTATTGCTTTGCAAGTTGGCTCCATTGGAGTGTTGGCACTGAAGCTGCAAGGTAATCAACAGATGAGTATAAGTATTTTTTTTTATATTTTATCACATTCCCTGCTTTTAATACATTTGTAAATGTCCTACACATTCAAGGAGCATACAGATCTTAATAGGAAATGCAAAAATTGAATCAAGCTAGCAAAGTTAATGACAGAAAAACAAATCGCTAGCAACATTAAAATTAGTCCCCCAAATTTTTATAAATAATATACTGTATATTAATGCCAAAAAGAAAAAAATGCATTGCAATGATATAGCTCCCCTAAATGATGACCATAATAATATAATTGTGGAGGACAAATGGAAGGTTGAGATATCAAAAATATACTTCTTAATCTGCATTTTATCTGCGGAAGCTGCGGCCTAGGGTGCAGATGGAGTCAGAGACGTGGTGCAAAGGATGACCAGATTGTGGACAAGGAGCACAGGGGGTGGATGGAGAGGTGAGTGGCTCGCAAAAAGTTAAAAACAAAAAAAACATAATAACCCTACCGCTCACCTTTCTGGTCGTCCTTGCTGCTTCCAGTCCGCAGTCCACACTGCACTGCATCTCTGGTCCAGTATTCACTCTAGCCAGGGACATCTCGCTGGGAATAGGCCCTGGAGCATGCACAGTGAACTAGGGGGCCTACTTGCAGCTGGAAGGAGTGAATGAGGCTTGGAGGACCAGACAGGAAGCAATGAGGGAGGCAGGAAGGTGAGCAGTGAGGTGAGTATGCTTTTTTTCTTTTTAACCTTTTGCCCTCTAAAGTTCAGCAAGATGGTGGCAGCAGCTGGTTGTCATTATGCTGAATTCACAAGGAACAAATTACAAAAAAAATTGTATTCTCCAAAATGTGGATGTTTGTAAAAATATGGGTAGCATTCAATTGCACTTTAATAAATTTGCCCAGCTCTGAATAAAATGCCTCTATAAATCTTTTGTAAAGCCACATCTTCAATATGAAACACAGTTCTTAGTTCCACATTCTAGACAGTGTTCTATTCTCTAGAATATGGATCCAAATTAGAGAAACTGTGCAGCTGAGTCACTTCTCACAAACCGTGAATTGGGGAAGTCAAAGTGTTTGAGGCCAAGAGTCAAGAGGGTACGTCATAAACAGAAGGCATAGTCAGGTCACAGTCCGGGGTCAGAATTCAAAGGTCAGAGTCCATCAAAGCAAATGGGGTAATATAAATGGGAAGTCAAAAGGCAAATCCAAGGTCTGTGTGACAAAACAGCTTCTTATCTTAATCAGCCAGATGGCTAGATTTGTTGAGCCAAGAGAAATACACTATTGTGTTTGTGTTGACTTTAGAACTTGTGTGTGTTTCTTTGGTGGGTCAAGAAGGACCGACCAGTATTTATATAACCCTTAATGTTGTCTTCTCTTGGTTCTGAAACAATGATGTTTATTTACAAGATCCCCCTGCTATACCAACTATGCAAATTGATTAAATGCTCAAACAATGAGACCTGAGCCCTGCAGAATTATACCCTCCCTAACACTATGCCCTGTGGATGTGTACTTGAAAGAACAAATGTAAACTATTTATGGAACATATGCCTCTGTAGCAGGCAGATTTGAAAAAGACGGTTGAAAGAGACTTTACAAGGAGAATCAAATATCAGACTATTCAGGCCATCAGCTTGGTAGCACGGCTTTATCTAAAGAGACACAGATTCAGATTCTACATGATTGCAGCCTAAGGGTATATGGCCCTGACTAGAAATATACAGATCTGCTCCACTGACCATCAAAGAACCCAATGATACATTTGGCGAGACAAGGTTGGTATGATGAAGTCACCTTGCCCCATGGATATGTTGTTTGAGGTTGTCAGGTGGGACCATCCGGTCACCTGAACCCATGGAGACATTCAGAGTAGCCAAGCCATATTGGGACCAGCCGGTCATCTGGCCCAATGGAAACTCACAGAGAGGCCAGGGTGGGACCCTCAAGTTTTCTGGCCTTGTACCTCGAAGGACTACAGCTTCCTAAGCTTGCCGCTACCTCCTCTCTGAGGGGGCCCGCCAAAAGTGGGGGGCCACTGGTTGAGGTAGTTGGCCCTCGAAGTCCCAAAGTCACAGTTGTTCAATCCCGTGCAGGCCAGCGGAAGGGTGAGACTGTGTAATGTTGTACCATCTTGGGTATTTCCTGGGGCTGTTCTATGTGTTTATTGTCCATTTGGTGGTTCAAAATAGTATTACCACATTGTTTTACCCTCACCCTGTGTTGTCTGAGTAGTGTTTTGCCCATGGAAGACCCCGTATCTTCACATCTGGCAACAAAGATCAGAATATCTGAGTTCATAGCACAGAGCAATCACACCACTGAGCTGAAAGCTACGATTGGTAATAGTCCCAGCATAGACAGCCAACTAAATGGCCAAGCAATCACACTGAAAGGGACGACACCTGGAGGATTTCCAGCAGGCTTGGACTAATTGGGCTGCATGGAAATTCCATACACAAAACTGACAGCACAGCATGCCTCTGCATACTATAGGATGACCAAGCTGTCACTGACAATGCTGACAGCCTTGTATGCCCCTGCAATCCATAGGACAGCTGAGCTGTCACTGCGTCCCTAGGATACAATAAGTGGCGGGAACGTGACAGAAACTAAATGATAAAACTTTATCAAAGGTCTCTTATAATGAGAGGTTAGAGAAATTGAACAGCTTCAGCTTAGAAAAATAGACACCTCAGAGTTGATCTCGTTTACATGTATAAATACATGTGAGGTCAATAAAAAGGACTGGCACATGATGTATTCCTCCAATGACCCTACATAGGACTAAGGGACATTCATCATATGTGGAAGCAAGACGATTCCAGCATCTAAATAAGAAAAGGTCCTTAGAGTAGACAGACTGGGTTATTTTGAATCTCATGATAGATATAATTGCTGAGAAAGGTTGATCTTGATAGACCTATGTCTTTTTTTTCAACACTATGTAACACAATCTTTTTAAGCAATGAAAAAAAAACCCACATATAAAACTTGATAAGGAAAGTTGTTCTAAGTTTGTGTATCTAGCATGAATCTCATTTTACCAATCTGTCAATGAGCATAATACTGGCTTTCTCTCCTTGTGTAGAACAGCCAGCCTAGTGTTAATCTCATTCAGCCATCAATGCAGTCAGTACACATAATTACATTCTGGACATGTGAAAGTGGTTTGAGTCTGAAAGTCATCAATATCTCATTTTAATCCAAGCTTCAGACACCAGGAGCTTGCATCATTACACATGACTAATAGTAACACCATTATTGGTAACGTACTGGCCTTCAGTCTGCTGTATAGCTGGGTATATAAGCCGGGATATTCAATAAGCAGCTATTTACAAGGAAATCGGAATCTTAGTTAACCATCTAAAAAAGGTCATTGACATTAGGAAGGAATTAATGTGTAATGTTATTCTACTAGTCTTTCAGTTAAGAATAGATCGACTGCACAAATTAGCAGGACTACTCAATTGCTCTTCTTCTCTTTTGTGTTACTCATTAAATAGCATGCAAATAACAAAATTACATTATTCACCTGGTGTAGCTATCTATCGAATTATATATATTTTTTTACATTGATACAAGGGGAAAGTGCATGATGAATACAATATCGAGTTCTTTATGTACTGTCTAAACACTTGAATGGAAATTTCCATGCAGCATATTGGGATATTAACCTGGATCTAGTAATACTTAGCTAAATACAAAAATGTTAAATAATCCAAAAAAGCAGCAGTCAAAGATTAATTTGAATTATGATTGTGGCAGAAACATTACTAAAAATAAAACAGATGAAGCATTGAAAATAAAGTATTTTCTTAAACCTGTCATCATTCCTCAAAAGGAACCTCCACTGGACATTTCAATTTCAATGCTATATGCATCATCAGGATGCAGATATTGTTGAACACAATGGTGGAGGAGAGAGTTTTGGGATCTCTGCTCCACCATTCAGCCTGAGTGTCTATGTCTCAGTGCATCAGGGAGCTTCAGGCTACATGCACATTTTATTTTGTCAGTCACTCAAACGCCGATAAGTCACCTTCGTGCCTGTCATGACGGTACTCCTATGAAAGCCAGTTGGTAGCTGGCCCTCATTGGAGGCTGTGATTTTTCCTATATTCAGTGATACCGTTGTATCACCGTATATACCATAAGCAATCAGACAATTGCAGGTTCAAGTGCCAGAAGGGGACTAAAAAATACAGAAAAAAGATTTATTTTTTTTTTAAATATGAAAAAAATAAATAAAAAGTTCAAATAACTCCTCTTAACACCATTAAAAATAAAGAAGTTAAAAAGTTAAAGCGCACACATTTGTGGTATCTCAGTGTTCGTAAATGTCTGAGCTATCGAAATATATAATTAATTAACCCAAGCAGTAAATAGTGTAATAAAAAAAATGAAATCAAAATGCCAGAATTGCATTTTTTTTCTCGCCACAACATGGCCAGAAAAAAAATGCCTTTAGTGGCGATCAAACCATCATATCTAACCCAAAAGGTATCAATGACATCAGCTTATGGTGCAAAGAAACAAGCTCCATCATCCAAAAGTTAAAAACATTATGGGTCTTGAAAAATAGCTACACAAGCAAATTATTTTTTTATGAATTTTCAAACTTTTTTCAACACAAATTTTAAAAAAAATCTTTGATATTATTGTAATCATACTGACCTGGAGAATCATATTGCCAGATCATTTTTACTGTATAATGAACGCTGTAAAAGCAAAATCCCAAATTTGTTCACAATTTCATAGCACTTGCAATTTTTTTCCTGATTTACAGTAAATCTACCTATGAGAAGAATAGGAGAAATAAATCAAAGCTCACAAATAGAAAATTGCCTGATTGAGAAAGGGTTAACCAGCTTTGCAAAAATTATTCTTTTTTTTTGGATCAGCAGCAGGTTTGTTGGCTGTAAAGTAAAGAAGCAATGCCTTTTCATAAAGCCATAAAAAATATCCCTTTGTGGGAGCATTTTCAAGTTTCTTATATTTAATTTGGACAAGATAGAGGTTCCCAGTAGCAGTAAAGAATGTACAGACTGGAAATGTACGCTGTGCACTATTAATGACAGTGGCAATGGCAGCAACAGCACAGTATAGACCTTGATCGACAGGTTCAGCTGTGTGAGGCCAGCATCGGCAGCCCCAGCAGCAAAATATAAATAGAACATGTTGGATAGGTAGGAGTTTGCCAGCTGTGAAAGGTCTCAAGCGCTGGTGGCAGCAGAACAGTATGTAACATAATGGATAGGCAGGCAGATTCGAAGTCTGATCTAATCATTAGCATCAGCTAAAGGGGAATAAAGTCCTCACTGATCCATGCTTAATTTATTTTGATAAATGTAAGCTTTTACAAACATGTGGAGGACAGCCTCCACAAGATTGAATGTGAAAAAGCCACCTGTAGCACTCTCTGACTGTACACTGGAGCCTGGACAAAACAGTACTCCATGGCGAACTGGGTCAGCTTAAGCTTCCGTTCCAGTCTGCTGATCCAGAAATCCACAGAGATGAGGCTCACAGTGTCTGGTGGAGAAATGTAAACAGTCCTGGTGTGACTGAATCTATTTGTTCAGCCTGTGCATCTGTTTGCTGATGCGCATCATGATGATGCAGCAGCTGATAAAACGTCTTGGCCATCATGTCATATGCTGTATACTGTAATTGCTGATGGTGCTTCATCGACATTTTGTAGTGGTATAATGGCAAAGGCAAGAATTCATTGACTCTACAGAGAATGGAGAAGAGGGAGAGTAGAGGGGGATATTTGGTGATGAAGGCGCCAAGGATGCTGACCACGCGCAGTGCTGGTTATGTTATATTGATGATGTCTTCATTATTTGGCAAGGTACAGAATACGTATTACAATGCTTTATGGACTAGCTAAATCAGAATAGATTTAACATCAGGTTGACCTACTCATATAGTACAACTATGGTGGATTTTCTGGACATCAAAATTGAAACATTCAAATTTACAGTTGCAGACTGATGCCTATCGAAAATCCATCTTATTTAACTCATTGCTACATGCCAGTACAAGTCATCCACACACAACCTTTAGAGCCATTCCCAGTTCGTCAATACCTCAGTATGAGACCGATCTGTTCCTCTGATTCAAAATATGAATAACCATCAGCAGATCAAAAAATACTAACTAGGGGGTACAGTAATAGGTGTATAAAATATGGATATAATAGGGCATAAAATAGTGCAAGACAGACATTACAAACTCCTGCCAAGGAAAAGAGGACAGAGGGCAAAGTTCAATTTATTTCTGTCACAATTCCTCCACTGGTGATAGACAGCTAAGCTGTCCAATCTGAGGCTGTCAGTGGTGTGAGTGACAGTCCAGTCGCCCAATCAAGAATGGAGCATGCTGGGTTTCCTATAGGTGTCTCCTGCTCTGAGTGATTCCCGGGCTATTTAGCTGGCTGTCTGCCTCTGATTACTGCTAGTTGTAGCCTTAGCTCAATAGTTCATGTTTGTCTTGTTGTAATGTGACGGTAGTTACTACACAAGGACAAGCCGTGAGACTTGGTAGCCAAGAAGTCATTGGCTCATTGCCCTGCAAGTTATTTAAAAAAATGTCACAGACAGCTTCCTTAGCCTTCAAGAGGATGTTTCCATGCAAGAGACATCAGGTGGCGCTATAATATCACTTCATCAAGGATAAAATTGATGAGGAGCGCAGCATGGAAGCTGGGTGAGGCAAGTATTATTATTTTCTTTTTTGCCGCCGCACAATGGGGGGCAATATAACAGCTAAAAGGATACATACTTTGGGCAATATTACAACAATAAGTAGGCACACAGGTGTGAAAGCAGGAGTTATTTATCTATTCTGACGCCATTTAGGCTTTTGCATGTGCATCACGGCGCAAAATGGAGTCTATGTAAAGGTAGGGGTCATAGCAATTTCTTTGTTTAGAGACTTAGAGATAAATGAGAAACGAAACCAGAGAGGTAGAGGCACTCCTAGACCCAAAAGCTGGGTGTCTATTAGAGATGAGCGTTGTTCTACTCGAACTGTTCGCCAATCTCAAATTCGAGCTGTTTTGGGCGGTGTTCGAGCCGTTTGGCGAACACGAACAATTTGAGAAAAATTCGGCTGTTCGAGGTTATGTTCGATAACTGTTCGTGCACCAAAATCATAACTGGATTTTTTCTCAGTAATGATGAAAATTAATGTTAATACGCAGTTTGAGTGTACAGCGGGGTGGGGGGAGGGGCAGGGGATGGATCTCTGCAGGAACAATGAAGATCTCCATTTTTTTTCTCTTTCCCGCATTTACAGTGGGGAGGTGCAATCTGTCAGCCTATCAGCAGCGCACACACGGAGCGAAGTGCTTTTTTTCACACAAGCAAGGGCATGTGTCATTGGCAGTGTATGTCACATGTCCTTGCCCTATAAGACCAAGCCATTTTCCCCGTCGCCACCATTTTCTCACTGCTGCAGCTGCGTGTTAGACGGCACCGCTGTTGCTGTGTGCGCTATACCTTGTTAATTTCAAGCCAATTTTCGCACAAATATACAGATAGCTTGGGAGCAGGGAATAGTTGAGATTGTAGTCCTTTTAAGGACTAGGTTACAGCATTTCCTATGACTTTTATCAGGCAGGTCTGTGCTCTTAAATAGATAGGTTGTGGGAGTAAAGACTAATTGTAATTGGAGTCCTTTTCAGGACTAGGTTACATCAGTTCCTATCAGTTTTTGCCAGGCAGGTCTGTGCCAGTGCTGTGCAAGTTTTTTTCACAGCATTTGGATGAATCTAGCAAAGCTAATCCTTTTTGGCCTATTGCAGAGTGTGTTAGTCAGTGGAGTAGCCTATCTGTGTTGCAAGATATACCACCTGTGTATAGAATACCAATTTTTTTACTGCACCTAGTGAAGTAAAATCTTTTGGGCATAGCATCATTCTATTAGTCCATCTATACTGAAATCCATCAGGTTGCAAACTGAATCTAATTTTTTTCTGCATCTAGCTCTGAAAAAATATTTGGCCTTCTAGCAGTGTGTCGGACTTTCTCTATTAGTCCATCTATACTGACCTCCATCAGGTTGCAAATTCAAAATAATTTTTATCTGCATCTACAGTACCTCTGAAAAAATATTTGGGCTTCTAGCTGTGTGTGGGACTTGTTGTATTAGTCCATCTATACTGACCTCCATCAGGTTGCAAACTGAATATATTTTTTTCTGCATCTACCTCTGAAAAAATATTGGGCTTCTAGCTGTGTGTGGGACTTGTTGTATTAGTCCATCTATACTGACCTCCATCAGGTTGCAAACTGAATATATTTTTTTCTGCATCTACCTCTGAAAAAATATTGGGCTTCTAGCTGTGTGTGGGACTTGTTGTATTAGTCCATCTATACTGACCTCCATCAGGTTGCAAACTGAATATAATTTTTTTCTGCATCTAGCTCTGAAAATATATTTGGCCTTCTAGTAGTGTGTCGGACTTTCTCTATTAGTCCATCTATACTGACCTCCATCAGGTTGCAAATTAAAAATAATTTTTATCTGCATCTACAGTACCTCTGAAAAAATATTTGGCCTTCTAGCAGTGTGTCGGACTTTCTCTATTAGTCCATCTATACTGACCTCCATCAGGTTGCAAATTCAAAATAATTTTTATCTGCATCTACAGTACCTCTGAAAAAATATTTGGCCTTCTAGCTGTGTGTGGGACTTGTTGTATTAGTCCATCTATACTGACCTCCATCAGGTTGCAAACTGAATATATTTTTTTCTGCATCTACCTCTGAAAAAATATTGGGCTTCTAGCTGTGTGTGGGTCTTGTTCTATTAATCCATCTATACAGACCTCCATCAGGTTGCAAACTGAATATAATTTTTTTCTGCATCTAGCTCTGAAAAAATATTTGGCCTTCTAGCAGTGTGTCGGACTTTCTCTATTAGTCCATCTATACTGACCTCCATCAGGTTGCAAATTCAAAATAATTTTTATCTGCATCTACAGTACCTCTGAAAAAATATTTGGCCTTCTAGCTGTGTGTGGGACTTGTTGTATTAGTCCATCTATACTGACCTCCATCAGGTTGCAAACTGAATATATTTTTTTCTGCATCTACCTCTGAAAAAATATTGGGCTTCTAGCTGTGTGTGGGACTTGTTGTATTAGTCCATCTAAACTGACCTCCATCAGGTTGCAAACTGAATATATTTTTTTCTGCATCTACCTCTGAAAAAATATTGGGCTTCTAGCTGTGTGTGGGACTTGTTGTATTAGTCCATCTATACTGACCTTCATCAGGTTGCAAACTGAATATAATTTTTTTCTGCATCTAGCTCTGAAAAAATATTTGGCCTTCTAGCAGTGTGTCAGACTTTCTCTATTAGTCCATCTATACTGACCTCCATCAGGTTGCAAATTCAAAATAATTTTTATCTGCATCTACAGTACCTCTGAAAAAATATTTGGGCTTCTAGCTGTGTGTGGGACTTGTTGTATTAGTCCATCTATACTGACCTCCATCAGGTTGCAAACTGAATATAATTTTTTTCTGCATCTACCTCTGAAAAAATATTGGGCTTCTAGCTGTGTGTGGGACTTGTTGTATTAGTCCATCTATACTGACCTCCATCAGGTTGCAAACTGAATATATTTTTTTCTGCATCTACCTCTGAAAAAATATTGGGCTTCTAGCTGTGTGTGGGACTTGTTGTATTAGTCCATCTATACTGACCTCCATCAGGTTGCAAACTGAATATAATTTTTTTCTGCATCTACCTCTGAAAAAATATTGGGCTTCTAGCTGTGTGTGGGACTTGTTGTATTAGTCCATCTATACTGACCTCCATCAGGTTGCAACTTGAATATAATTTTTTTCTGCATCTAACCCAGCCAATAGTTTTGGCCTAATACCACAGTTTGGCCACTCAGCTCTGCTCGGTTACCATCCATTGTTTTTTTGTGCAAACAACTCCAGAGTTGTGAATTAGTTAACCACCAAAATGAGTGGAAAAAGGCCTGCTGCTGGTGGAAAGGGGAATAGGCGTGTTGGGAAGGGGAAAAAAGGTTGTGTCCGTGGGGTAGGTGTTAAAGCAACAGTAACATCTGCAGAAGAAAGACCATCTTCCAGCCAAACTAAAATGTCTACTTCTTTTAGCGGACAATGTGATAAGATCCCTTTCTTATGGCCACGCCAATCGCTACAAATTCCAGATGAGGCACAAAAACAGCAGGTGCTTCAACGGATATCAAGTGCTCCTTTAAGTGGGCTCTCCTCCACATCAACTTCAACATCACAAATACTCCAGTCCTCAAAGGTGTCACCCAAATCGCACTTGCTTCCTCACAGCTCCCAAATCTCCAGCTGCCCGTCTGAGTATGAGGTAGAACAGATGGTTGAGTCTGCAGAGCTGTTTACTCATACTATAGCCTGGGAATCAGAGGTCGACTCCAGCGCTTCTGTGAATCCAGACGAGGAAATGATCTGCACTGATGCCCAGAATCTTTATGAGTCGGATCCAGGACCAGACGCAGAAGGTTCTGACCATAATGTAGACCCTCATTCCCAAACTGTAACTCCTGTTGGTGGAGACAATGAGGAAGACGATGATAAGACTAAAATACCTGATTGGAGCGACAACTTTAGTTTTTTGTCAGGGCAGGAACAGGTTGGCTCTGAGGACGACGGGTGTGATAACACACAGGGTGATGATGATGAGGTTGGAGATCCCACTTACTGTCAACCCACAATCAGCCAAGAGATGAGGTCAGCAGAGGAGGTGGAGGAAGATGCTAGTGACGATGAGGTCAGGTTGCGCCTTCCTGGACAGAGACGTAGTACTGGAAGCACGTCAACAACTGCATCCTCAAACACAACTCTGCCTCTCACCACAAGTCGTGGTGGCTCTTCAGGTCGCATGGGTGCTAAGCCTTGCATAGCCTGGGCATTTTTTCAGATCGATAAAGATGAACCAACTCGTGTTATCTGTAACATTTGTCAGCAAAAGCTAAGTAGAGGCCAAAAAATACATAGTTTGAGTACTTCATGCATGAACCGGCACATGGACATGAAGCATAAGTTGCAGTGGGAAGCTCACTGTGCTACAATGCGGCCTAGCCGGCCGGGCCAACCACCGTCTGCCATACCTTGTGCATCCGCGGCCTCTTCATCCTCTGTGACTGGGGGGACAGCAGTCACACCTGTTTTGGGGCGCAGACCTGCCACCTCTTTACCCGCAACAGCCAGCGTGATTGGCAGGTCATCATTTTCTTTGGAGGTGGTAACACCAGCTGGTGTTGAGCGCTGTCCAACATCGATAGCACCACCTTTGGATCAAGGCAACCTAACATGTCCGCCTGCATCTTCCTCACAGACCGGCAGTTTGCCGGGGACACCCTTATCAACCCCGTCTAAGCACAATAGCCAGCCCTCGGTCCCTCAGATGTGGACAAGTAAAAGACCATTTCCTCCTAGCCATGAGAAAGCTAAGAGTTTGAATTTCACCATCTGCAAGCTCTTGGCTACAGAAATGCTGCCTTTCCGCCTGGTGGACACAGAGGATTTTCGAGACCTTATGTCCGTCGCAGTGCCCCAGTACCAGATGCCCAGTCGGCACTACTTCTCAAAGAAAGGTGTGCCTGCGCTCCACCAGCATGTCGCACACAACATCACCGCTTCTTTGAGAAACTCTGTGTGTGACAGGGTGCATTTCACCACAGACACTTGGACGAGTAGGCATGGACAGGGGCGTTACATGTCGTTGACTGGGCACTGGGTAACTATGGTGACAGCAGGACAAGGGGCTGCTGTCCAAGTCTTGCCGTCCCCACGAGTTGTGCGTCAATCCTCTTTATGTCAAAGTTCCTCCACTGCTTCTGCCTCCTCAACCTCCTCTCGGTCTTCCACCTGCACCCAAAGCCTGTCTGGTCATGCCACAAGCTTTCTAACTGCGCAGAAGGGATCCTGCACACCTCCTTACTATGCTGGCAGTAGGGCTCAACGTCATCAGGCGGTTTTTACTTTGAAATGTCTGGGAAATGTGAGTCACACAGCTGAGGAGTTGCGGTCAGCTCTGGAGAACCAATTTCATGAATGGTTGTCTCCACTGGACCTGAAACCAGGGAAGGCCGTGTGCGACAATGCTGCAAACCTGGGTGCGGCCCTTCGCCGGGGCAATGTCACACACGTGCCTTGTATGGCTCACGTGTTGAACCTGGTTGTCCAGCAATTTTTAGCCCACTATCCCAGACTAGATGGCCTTCTGCAGAGGGCACGGTCGCTGTGTGCTCACTTCCGCCGTTCGCATCCCGCAGCTCAGCGACTTACATCTCTACAGAAGTCGTTGGGCCTGCCACTTCACCGGCTAAAATGCGATGTGCCTACCCGGTGGAATTCAACTCTGCACATGTTGCAGCGACTGTGGCAGCACCGACAAGCCCTGGTGCAATACGTTCTGACGTATAGCCTGGGCCAACGAGATTCAGAGGTGGGGCAAATCACGCTGGAGGAGTGGTCTCAGATCAGGGACCTATGCACCCTTCTGCACAGTTTTGAAATGGCGACGAAGATGTTTAGTGGTGACGATGCCATTATCAGCATGACTATTCCGGTGATTTACATGCTGGAGCACATGTTAAACAGAATTCGGAGTCAGGTGGTGGCACAAGAGGAGGTGGAGGAAGTAGAGGAGGAGGAGTTGTATGCGGAAGGGCTAACATCTGCAAGGTCCAGACGGTCGGCAGCACCAAGGCGGCAGGCATGTGAGGGTGGGGGAGATGGTTTTACCAGGGCGCATGGTAGCAGCCAAACTAGTGAGGAAGGTGCAGGAGCCCAGGAAGAAGTGGAGGACGAACTGATGGAAGACTCATCAGATGAGGGAGACCTTGATCACATTTCTGTTGTGCGAGGTTGGGGGGAGAGGACAGAGGAAGGAAGCATGATTGTTACCTCGCCACCAACACAACAGGGACTTGGTGCTCCTGGATGCGCAACACACATGAGTGCCTTCTTGCTGCACTACCTGCAACATGACCCTCGAATTGTGAGAATTAGAAATAATCCTGACTACTGGGTTGCCACACTGTTAGATCCCCGGTACAAAAGTAAATTTGCAGATATTATTCCTGCCATAGAAAGGGATGCACGCATGCAGGAGTATCAGCAGAGACTGTTGCAGAATCTTACATGTGCTTTTCCACAAAATACCAGTGGTGCACGTAGTGAATCTCACAGTTCCAACTTGCCAACCGTGGGACCGTCAAGTGTTCAGCACTCAAACCGTAACAGAACCACAGTATCTGCTGGTAACATCAATTTTGCGGAATCATTTCACCACTTTTTTAGCCCATCCTTTGCAAGGCCACAGGAGACAAGAAGTCTGACACATAGTCAACGCCTAGAGACGATGGTACAGGAGTATCTCCAAGTAAACATTGAAGCCACGACTGTGTCACTGGACCCTTGCTCTTTTTGGGCTTCCATTCTGGATAAATGGCCGGAGCTAGCCACTTACGTCTTGGAGATCTTGTCATGCCCCGCAGCCAGCGTTCTGTCTGAACGTGTGTTCAGCGCTGCTGGTGGTGTGCTGACAGATAAGCGCACGCGGCTCTCCACTGATAATGTAGACAGACTCACGTTCATAAAGATGAACAAATCATGGATCCGAAACGACTTTTCTACCCCTGTGTCATCCTGGGGAGAGTAAAAGCTTGATGATTGGTTAAAATCACCCTACCAACCGTTTTAAGCTTTCAAATTACTAATCATGTTTATCTGTATCTTGACTGGAAAATAATTTGGGCTTTGTAGCAGTGTGCAGCACTGATCCTATTAGGCCATCTATAATAAGCTCCACCAGATTTAAAATTAAAAATAATTTTTAGCTGCATCTAGCCCGGAAAATAATTTTGGGGCTCCGAGATGCGCAAGACACATAAGTGCCTTCTTGCTGCACTACCTGCAGCATGACCCTCATATTGTCAGAATTCAAAGTAATCATGACTACTGGGTTGCCACACTCTTAGATCCCCCAAACTTTTCGATCAACCTTTTCATTTTAATAAAGACCAAAAAAATGGTCATTTTTGAAATTATAAGCATTAGCAGGTTGTTAGTGTAACGGGTCTGGGAGGCGGAACCTCTGGGCTACTATACAAGGGAGCGGTCCTTGTAAGGGGGCGGGTGGCGACCAGGCAGGCAGTCACAGCAGGTGACCGGGACAGTCTCTGGGTGTACGGGCAGGAGGTCACGGCAAGTGATCAGGGCAGTCTCTGGAAGAACGGGCTGGAGGTCACGGCAAGTGACCGGGGCAGTCTCTGGAAGAACGGGCTGGAGGTCACGGCAAGTGACCGGGGCAGTCTCTAGGTAAAGGGTAGGTACGACCTATGATGGCTGAACCTCCAGGTAGGCTAGCAAGGCAGATGGAGGATGTGTGCTCCCAGGTGAGCAAGCGAGAGTCTCTGGAATAGCAGGTGGTCACAGCACGTGACGGCGGAGCCTCCAGGTAGGCAAGCAGGCAGGTAGCGGAGAAGCGCTCCCAGGTGAGCGTGCAAGAGTCTCTGGAATAGCTGGTGGTCCCAGCACGTGACAGCGGAACCCCCGGGCAGGCAAGCAGGCAGGTAGTGGAGAAGCGCTCCCAGGTGAGCGGGCAAGAGTCTGGAATAGCTGGTGGTCACAGCACGTGACAGCGGAGCCTCCGGGCAGGCAAGCAGGCAGGTAGCGGAGAAGCGCTCCCAGGTGAGCGGGCAAGCTGGTCCATAGACAGACTGACCGGAGTTGTAAGGCAGACCGTCGGACCTCAGGCAAGCAGGCAGGTATCTGATGTGCGCTCCCAGGTGAGCGGGCAAGTTGGTCCTTAGACAGACTGACCGGAGCTGTAAGGCAGACCGTCGGACCTCAGGCAGGCAGGCAGGTAACAGGAAATCAGGCAGGATTAGGACAGCAAGCTGGCAGGAATCTGGCAGGTAACTGGCAGGTAACTGGCAACGGGACCTGAGGGCTGAAGCAGAGTAGAACGGTGCAACAACATTGCTCGGGCACCTCCATTTTGGAGGAGGTGCCTTATATATGGTAAAGTCCTCCGGCCATTGGCCGGGGACTCCTTAGGACGGCGCGCGCGGCCCCTTTAAGAGGGAGGGAGGGCGCGCGCGCGCGCCCTAAGCACAGTGGCCGGGAAGGAGCGCGCGCTGCCAGCAGAGCGGGAGAGGGACGCCGGGCACGGAGCAGAGCGGTGAGGGGAACAGCGTCCCTGCCTAGCAGAGGGCAGGGACGTCGGCACTACAGTACCCCCCCCTTTAGGCCCCCCCTTTTTTAGGCCAGATAGAAATTTAGCTAGGATGAGAGGGGCATGGATGTTCTCCCGGGGCTCCCACGTTCTTTCCTCAGGACCAAACCCCTTCCAATCTACCAGAAAAAAGGTCTTTCCTCTTACCCTTTTGGTGGCAAGAATGTTCTCTACCTCAAACTCGTCCTCAGCAGAAACCGGAGCAGGAGGCGTACCTGTAGACTTGGAAAAAGAGTTAAGCACCACGGGTTTGAGGAGAGATACATGGAAGGAGTTAGGGATCCGTAAGTTGGCCGGGAGTTTCAATTTATAGGCCACCGGGTTGATCTGACTGATGACCTCCAGAGGACCGATGAACCGAGGCCCTAACTTGTAAGAAGGTATCTTGAGTCGAACATATTTAGATGAGAGCCAGACTTTATCTCCTGGACGAAATTGTGGAGGATCCAGGCGTTTTTTGTCAGCGTGTCTTTTCATACGCTCGGATGACAGAAGGAGTGCGGACCGGGTACTCTCCCATATGGAGGAAAATTTGCTAACGAGAGATTCCGCAGCCGGGTTGTCCACAGAGGTGGAGACAGGAAAAGGAATCCGAGGATGCTGACCAAAGACAACAAAAAAAGGGGATTTGGAGGAGGATTCGCTCTCGTGATTATTATAAGAGAACTCGGCCCATGGTAGGAGATCCACCCAGTCAGAATGGTGGGCATTAACGAAGTGCCGGAGGTAACTGGTCAGGTTCTGATTGATCCGCTCCACTTGACCATTGGACTGTGGGTGGTAAGCGGAAGAGAAGTCCAGGGTGACGTCTAGTAGTTTACAAGTGGCTCTCCAGAAACGTGAGGTGAACTGTACCCCACGATCCGACACGATGTGGAGGGGCAGGCCATGAAGACGGAAGATGTGGCGGATAAAGTCTTTAGCCAGCTCGGGTGCAGACGGAAGGCCTGGCAGGGGAATAAAGTGAGCCATCTTGGAAAAGCGGTCAGCGACCACCCAAATGACCGTACAACCGGCAGAGACGGGGAGATCAGTTATAAAGTCCATTGCTATATGCTGCCAGGGGGCAGCAGGTACAGGAAGCGGAAGGAGGCGTCTGGCTGGCAGATGTCTCGGGACTTTGTTGCGGGCGCAGGACACACAGGCAGAAACAAAGTCTATTATGTCCTTGTGCAGGGTAGGCCACCAATAGTGCCGGGCAATAAGCTGGAGGGTCTTTTTCTGACCGGCGTGGCCAGCTAGTTTAGACGAATGGCCCCAGTGTAGGATCTTCTCCCGATCAGGTACTGAAACAAACGTCTTAACGGGAGGGAGACGATTTAGACTCACGGGAGCCACCTGCATTACTCTGGCGGGATCGATGATATGTTTAGGTTCTTCCTCGAGATCGGACACCAGAAAGGATCGGGACAAGGCGTCTGCTTTGACGTTTTTGTCAGCCGGGCGAAAATGAAGAACAAAGTCAAAGCGAGCAAAAAACAAGGACCACCGGGCTTGGCGCGGGTTAAGTCTCTGGGCATGCTGGAGGTAAGCCAAGTTCTTGTGGTCAGTGTAAATTATTACTGGATGAAGAGCCCCCTCGAGTAGGTAACGCCACTCCTCCAACGCCAGCTTGATGGCCAATAACTCTCGGTATCCTATGGAATAGTTGCGCTCAGAAGAGGAGAAGAGTTTGGAGAAGAAGCCACAAGTTACCATTCTCCCGGAAGATGATTTTTGAGTAAGTACCGCTCCGGCTCCAGAGGAGGAGGCGTCAACTTCCAGGAAGAACTGCTTGTTGCCGTCCGGGCGATGCAGCACCGGGGCGGAAGAGAAGGCCTGTTTTAGGGAAAGAAAGGCCTCCTCTGCTTCGGGCGGCCACTCTTTGGGATTAGTACCCTTACGGGTGAGCGTGGAAATTGGGGCAGTCCGGGAAGAGAAGTGCGGGATGAAGAGGCGGTAATAGTTGGCGAAGCCCAGGAACCGTTGAATAGCCTTCAACCCCTCTGGTCGGGGCCATTTCTCGATGGCAGACAGTTTCTCAGGATCCATTTGTAGGCCGGTCTGAGAGATAATGTAGCCCAGAAACGGAAGCGAGGTCTGCTCAAAGAGGCACTTCTCATATTTAGCGTAGAGATGGTTCTGCCTGAGCCTGAGCAGGACCTGACGAACATCCCTCCGGTGAGTCTGGAGATCCGGAGAGAAGATCAAGATGTCGTCCAGGTACACCACTACGCAGGAGTAGAGAAGGTCCCGGAAGATGTCATTGACCAACTCTTGAAAGACGGCAGGAGCGTTACAGAGGCCAAAGGGCATTACCAGATATTCATAGTGGCCGTCCCGGGTGTTGAATAGAGATGAGCGTTGTTCTACTCGAACTGTTCGCCAATCTCAAATTCGAGCTGTTTTGGGCGGTGTTCGAGCCGGTCGGCGAACACGAACAATTTGAGAAAAATTCGGCTGTTCGAGGTTATGTTCGATAACTGTTCGTGCACCAAAATCATAACTGGATTTTTTCTCAGTAATGATGAAAATTAATGTTAATACGCAGTTTGAGTGTACAGCGGGGCGGGGGGAGGGGCAGGGGATGGATCTCTGCAGGAACAATGAAGATCTCCATTTTTTTTTCTCTTTCCCGCATTTGCAGTGGGGAGGTGCAATCTGTCAGCCTATCAGCAGCGCACACACGGAGCGAAGTGCTTTTTTTCACACAAGCAAGGGCATGTGTGATTGGCAGTGTATGTCACATGTCCTTGCCCTATAAGACCAAGCCATTTTCCCCGTCGCCACCATTTTCTCACTGCTGCAGCTGCGTGTTAGACGGCACCGCTGTTGCTGTGTGCGCTATACCTTGTTAATTTCAAGCCAATTTTCGCACAAATATACAGATAGCTTGGGAGTAGGGAATAGTTGTGATTGCAGTCCTTTTAAGGACTAGGTTACAGCATTTCCTACGACTTTTATCAGGCAGGTCTGTGCTCTTAAATAGATAGATTGTGGGAGTAAAGACTAATTGTAATTGGAGTCCTTTTCAGGACTAGGTTACATCAGTTCCTATCAGTTTTTGCCAGGCAGGTCTGTGCCAGTGCTGTGCAAGTTTTTTTCACAGCATTTGGCTGAATCTAGCAAAGCTAATCCTTTTTGGCCTATTGCAGAGTGTGTTAGTCAGTGGAGTAGCCTATCTGTGTTGCAAGATATACCACCTGTGTATAGAATACCAATTTTTTTACTGCACCTAGTGAAGTAAAATCTTTTGGGCATAGCATCATTCTATTAGTCCATCTATACTGACCTCCATCAGGTTGCAAACTGAATATAATTTTTTTCTGCATCTAGCTCTGAAAAAATATTTGGGCTTCTAGCGGTGTGTGGGACTTGGTCTATTAGTCCATCTATACTGACCTCCATCAGGTTGCAAATTAAAAATAATTTTTTTCTGCATCTAGCTCTGAAAAAATATTTGGGCTTCTAGCAGTGTGTGGGATTTGGTCTATTAGTCCATCTATACTGACCTCCATCAGGTTGCAAATTAAAAATAATTTTTTTCTTCATTTATCTCTGAAAAAATATTTGGGCTTCTAGCAGCGTGTGGGACTTGTTCTATTAGTCCATCTATACTGACCTCCTTCAGGTTGCAAATTAAAAATAATTTTTTTCTGCATCTAGCTCTGAAAAAATATTTGGGCTTCTAGCAGTGTGTGGGACTTGGTCTATTAGTCCATCTATACTGACCTCCATCAGGTTGCAAATTAAAAATATTTTTTTTCTGCATCTAGCTCTGAAAAAATATTTGGGCTTCTAGCAGTGTGTGGGACTTGGTCTATTAGTCCATCTATACTGACCTCCATCAGGTTGCAAATTAAAAATAATTTTTTTCTTCATTTATCTCTGAAAAAATATTTGGGCTTCTAGCAGCGTGTGGGACTTGTTCTATTAGTCCATCTATACTGACCTCCATCAGGTTGCAAATTAAAAATAATTTTTTTCTGCATCTAGCTCTGAAAAAATATTTGGGCTTCTAGCAGTGTGTGGGACTTGGTCTATTAGTCCATCTATACTGACCTCCATCAGGTTGCAAATTAAAAATAATTTTTTTCTTCATTTAGCTCTGAAAAAATATTTGGGCTTCTAGCAGTGTGTGGGACTTGTTCTATTAGTCCTTCTATACTGACGTCCAGCAGGTTGCAAATTGAATATAATTTTTTTCTGCATCTAGCTCTGAAAAAATATTTGGGCTTCTAGCGGTGTGTGGGACTTGGTCTATTAGTCCATCTATACTGACCTCCATCAGGTTGCAAATTGAATAAAAAAAATTTCTGCATCTAGCTCTGAAAAAATATTTGGGCTTCTAGCGGTGTGTGGGACTTGGTCTATTAGTCCATCTATACTGACCTCCATCAGGTTGCAAATTAAAAATAATTTTTTTCTGCATCTAACCCAGCCAATAGTTTTGGCCTAATACCACAGTTTGGCCACTCAGCTCTGCTCGGTTACCATCCATTGTTTTTTTGTGCAAACAACTCCAGAGTTGTGAATTAGTTAACCACCAAAATGAGTGGAAAAAGGCCTGCTGCTGGTGGAAAGGGGAATAGGCGTGTTGGGAAGGGGAAAAAAGGTTGTGTCCGTGGGGTAGGTGCAGAAGAAAGACCATCTTCCAGCCAAACTAAAATGTCTACTTCTTTTAGCGGACAATGTGATAAGATCCCTTTCTTACGGCCACACCAATCGCTACAAATTCCAGATGAGGCACAAAAACAGCAGGTGCTTCAACGGATATCAAGTGCTCCTTTAAGTGGGCTCTCCTCCACATCAACTTCAACATCACAAATACTCCAGTCCTCAAAGGTGTCACCCAAATCGCACTTGCTTCCTCACAGCTCCCAAATCTCCAGCTGCCCGTCTGAGTATGAGGTAGAACAGATGGTTGAGTCTGCAGAGCTGTTTACTCATACTATAGCCTGGGAATCAGAGGTCGACTCCAGCGCTTCTGTGAATCCAGACGAGGAAATGATCTGCACTGATGCCCAGAATCTTTATGAGTCGGTTCCAGGACCAGACGCAGAAGGTTCTGACCATAATGTAGACCCTCATTCCCAAACTGTAACTCCTGTTGGTGGAGACAATGAGGAAGACGATGATAAGACTCAAATACCTGATTGGAGCGACAACTTTAGTTTTTTGTCAGGGCAGGAACAGGTTGGCTCTGAGGACGACGGGTGTGATAACGCACAGGGTGATGATGATGAGGTCGGAGATCCCACTTACTGTCAACCCACAGTCAGCCAAGAGATGAGGTCAGCAAAGGAGGTGGAGGAAGATGCTAGTGACGACGAGGTCAGGTTGCGCCTTCCTGGACAGAGACGTAGTACTGGAAGCACATCAACAACTGCATCCTCAAACACAACTCTGCCTCTCACCACAAGTCGTGGTGGCTCTTCAGGTCGCATGGGTGCTAAGCCTTGCATAGCCTGGGCATTTTTTCAGATCGATAAAGATGACCCAACTCGTGTTATCTGTAACATTTGTCAGCAAAAGCTAAGTAGAGGCCAAAAAATACATAGTTTGAGTACTTCATGCATGAACCGGCACATGGACATGAAGCATAAGTTGCAGTGGGAAGCTCAGTGTGCTACAATGCGGTCTAGCCGGCCGGGCCAACCACCGTCTGCCATATCTTGTGCATCCGCGGCCTCTTCATCCTCTGTGACTGGGGGGACAGCAGTCACACCTGTTTTGGGGCGCAGACCTGCCACCTCTTTACCCGCAACAGCCAGCGTGATTGGCAGGTCATCATTTTCTTTGGAGGTGGTAACACCAGCTGGTCTTGAGCGCTGTCCGACATCGATAGCACCACCTTTGGATCAAGGCAACCTAACATGTCCGCCTGCATCTTCCTCACAGACCGGCAGTTTGCCGGGGACACCCTTATCAACCCCGTCTAAGCACAATAGCCAGCCCTCGGTCCCTCAGATGTGGACAAGTAAAAGACCATTTCCTCCTAGCCATGAGAAAGCTAAGAGGTTGAATTTCACCATCTGCAAGCTCTTGGCTACAGAAATGCTGCCTTTCCGCCTGGTGGACACAGAGGATTTTCGAGACCTTATGTCCGTCGCAGTGCCCCAGTACCAGATGCCCAGTCGGCACTACTTCTCAAAGAAAGGTGTGCCTGCGCTCCACCAGCATGTCGCACACAACATCACCGCTTCTTTGAGAAACTCTGTGTGTGACAGGGTGCATTTCACCACAGACACTTGGACGAGTAGGCATGGACAGGGGCGTTACATGTCGCTGACTGGGCACTGGGTAACTATGGTGACAGCAGGACAAGGGGCTGCTGTCCAAGTCTTGCCGTCCCCACGAGTTGTGCGTCAATCCTCTTTATGTCATTTTTCCTCCACTGCTTCTGCCTCCTCAACCTCCTCTCGGTCTTCCACCTGCACCCAAAGCCTGTCTGGTCATGCCACAAGCTTTCTAACTGCACAGAAGGGATCCTGCACACCTCCTTACTATGCTGGCAGTAGGGCTCAACGTCATCAGGCGGTTTTTACATTGAAATGTCTGGGAAATGTGAGTCACACAGCTGAGGAGTTGTGGTCAGCTCTGGAGAACCAATTTCATGAATGGTTGTCTCCACTGGACCTGAAACCAGGGAAGGCCGTGTGCGACAATGCTGCAAACCTGGGTGCGGCCCTTCGCCGGGGCAATGTCACACACGTGCCTTGTATGGCTCACGTGTTGAACCTGGTTGTCCAGCAATTTTTAGCCCACTATCCCAGACTAGATGGCCTTCTGCAGAGGGCACGGTCGCTGTGTGCTCACTTCCGCCGTTCGCATCCCGCAGCTCAGCGACTTACATCTCTACAGAAGTCGTTGGGCCTGCCACTTCACCGGCTAAAATGCGATGTGCCTACCCAGTGGAATTCAACTCTGCACATGTTGCAGCGACTGTGGCAGCACCGACAAGCCCTGGTGCAATACGTTCTGACGTATAGCCTGGGCCAACGAGATTCAGAGGTGGGGCAAATCACGCTGGAGGAGTGGTCTCAGATCAGGGACCTATGCACCCTTCTGCACAGTTTTGAAATGGCGACGAAGATGTTTAGTGCTGACGATGCCATTATCAGCATGACTATTCCGGTGATTTACATGCTGGAGCACATGTTAAACAGAATTCGGAGTCAGGTGGTGGCACAAGAGGAGGTGGAGGAAGTAGAGGAGGAGGAGTTGTATGCGGAAGGGCTAACATCTGCAAGGTCCAGACGGTCGGCAGCACCAAGGCGGCAGGCATGTGAGGGTGGGGGAGATGGTTTAACCAGGGCGCATGGTAGAAGCCAAACTAGTGAGGAAGGTGCAGGAGCCCAGGAAGAAGTGGAGGACGAACTGATGGAAGACTCATCAGATAAGGGAGACCTTGATCACATTTCTGTTGTGCGAGGTTGGGGGGAGAGGACAGAGGAAGGAAGCATGATTGTTACCTCGCCACCCACACAACAGGGACTTGGTGCTCCTGGATGCGCAACACACATGAGTGCCTTTTTGCTGCACTACCTGCAACATGACCCTCGAATTGTGAGAATTAGAAATAATCCTGACTACTGGGTTGCCACACTGTTAGATCCCCGGTACAAAAGTAAATTTGCAGAAATTATTCCTGCCATAGAAAGGGATGCACGCATGCAGGAGTATCAGCAGAGACTGTTGCAGAATCTTACATGTGCTTTTCCACAAAATACCAGTGGTGCACGTAGTGAATCTCACAGTTCCAACTTGCCAACCGTGGGACCGTCAAGTGTTCAGCACTCAAACCGTAACAGAACCACAGTATCTGCTCTTAACATCAATTTTGCGGAATCATTTCACCACTTTTTTAGCCCATCCTTTGCAAGGCCACAGGAGACAAGAAGTCTGACACATAGTCAACGCCTAGAGACGATGGTACAGGAGTATCTCCAAGTAAACATTGAAGTCACGACTGTGTCACTGGACCCTTGCTCTTTTTGGGCTTCCAATCTGGATAAATGGCCGGAGCTAGCCACTTACGCCTTGGAGATCTTGTCATGCCCCGCAGCCAGCGTTCTGTCTGAACGTGTGTTCAGCGCTGCTGGTGGTGTGCTGACAGATAAGCGCACGCGGCTCTCCACTGATAATGTAGACAGACTCACGTTCATAAAGATGAACAAATCATGGATCCGAAACGACTTTTCTACCCCTGTGTCATCCTGGGGAGAGTAAAAGCTTGATGATTGGTTAAAATCACCCTACCAACCGTTTTAAGCTTTCAAATTACTAATCATGTTTATCTGTATCTTGACTGGAAAATAAGTTGGGCTTTGTAGCAGTGTGCAGCACTGATCCTATTAGGCCATCTATAATAAGCTTCACCAGATTTAAAATTAAAAATAATTTTTAGCTGCATCTAGCCCGGAAAATAATTTTGGGGCTCCGAGATGCGCAAGACACATAAGTGCCTTCTTGCTGCACTACCTGCAGCATGACCCTCATATTGTCAGAATTCGAAGTAATCATGACTACTGGGTTGCCACACTCTTAGATCCCCCAAACTTTTCGATCAACCTTTTCATTTTAATAAAGACCAAAAAAATGGTCATTTTTGAAATTATAAGCATTAGCAGGTTGTTAGAAACTGAAATCAAACAGTTTTCAACTCAAAACTTTATTCTAGGTGATATTACATTTTCACATAGGACCCCTTGTTCGAAAGGAGCTTCTGAACTCTCTCGTCCATTGAATTTGTCAGGTTTTGGATGGTTTCTGCTTCAATTGTTTTGCATGAGGACAGAATACCCTCCCAGAGCTGTTGCTTAGATGTGAACTGCCTCCCGCCATCATAGACACTCCTTTTAATGATGCTCCAAAGGTTCTGAATGGGGTAGAGGTCAGGGGAGCATGGGGGTCACACCATAAGTTTGTCCCCTTTTATCCCCATATCAGCCAGAGATGCAGATGTTTTATGTGCAGCATGAGATGGTGCATTATCATGCAGAAAAATGATCTTGCTGTGAAATACACGGTTCTTCTTCTTGAACCATGGCAGGAAGTGCTGTTTGAGAAAATCCACATACATTATGGAGTTCATCTTTAGCGCCTTCAGGGATCCTAAAGGGGCCGACAATCTCTCTCCCCATGATTCCAGCCCAAAACATTACTCCACCTCCTCCTTGTTGGCGCTGTAGCCGTGTTTGCGTGGGGTGTCCATCAACCAGCCATCCTCCACTCCATCCATCTGGACCATCGAGCGCTGCACGGCACTCATCCGTGAACAAAACAGTTTTGAAATCAGTCTTCATGTAATGTTTGGCCCACTGGAGCCGTTTCTGCTTGTGTGAAGTGGATAGAGGAGGTCGACAGGATGGCGTATGCACAGCTGCAAACCTCTGAAGGACCCTGCATCTTGTTGTTCGGGGGACGTTGGAGGCACCAGCAGCTTCAAAAACTTGTCTGCTGCTATGACAAGGCTTTCTTGCCGCTGCTCTTTTAACCTGACGTAATTGCCTGTAGGAAAGAGTCCTCAATTTGCCCTTATCAGCACGCACACGTGTGTACTGTGAATCAGCTACATACTTCTTGATTGCCAAGACACTTCATCCTCATCATCGCACAATGTTGATTGTAGTCATGCCTTGACCTAAACACTCCACAATTTGTTGCTTCTCAGCAGCCGACACATCCTTTTTCTTTCCCATTTTGGCAGAAAATGTAGGCTGCTTAATAATGTGAGAGAGCCTTCTTAAGTAGTCTTGCCTTTCATTGGACACACCTGCCAAACTAATTAGCACAGGTGTCTGCAATTGCTTACAGTGATATAAAGAGCCCTGACACACATCACCATCAATGAGTTTAACTGACAAACAAACAAATTCTTCCCTTATCACTCCTAAACACTTTTTGCATAATAATTTGGAACGCAGTGTACATGTGCTTTTCCACAAAACACCAGTGGTTCACGTAGTGAATCTTACAGTTCTAACTTGCCAACCGTGGTCTGTATGGAATTGTTCAATAAAGGGCCCAAAATTAAGATAACATAGATGGGAGAGGTCTCTATGAATAGGAATTCCTAAGTATTTGATACCCTGTGAGGGCCAGGCAAAGGGAAAGTTGGACTGGATGGAATCCTATATGGATTTGGGGAGGGAGACATCGAGGGCCTCAGACTTCGCTGCATTGATTTTAAAATTTTACCATGTAACAAAGTGATCTATTTCAGCCATAACAGCAGGGATGGATATATGTGATTGAGTGATATATACTAGGACATCATCAGCAAATAGAGAGCACTTGTACTCGGTGCCTCCCACCTCAATCCACCTAATATTGGGGTTATGGCGAATTGATGAGAGCAGGTGCTCCGTCACTAGGATGTGTAAGAGAGGGGACAGAGGACATCCCTGCCTTGTCCCATTGGTGATTGTGAAAGGTGATGAAAATGTTCTGACGCACCCTTTTTGGTGGATGCTGGTGGTTGTAGTCTTCGTGGCGGCGACCCGGTTCCGTGGCTCAGGGCGGTCAAACCAGTGGCGGAACTATTTATGTGGTTTTGATGTTTAAATGTCCGACTACGCCACCCGTGGATTGCGGTCAGAGTGAACCGCCGCTACAGGGCAGACCGCTGAGGCTGGTGTTGTGGGTGCAGCAGAGCGTAGCATAACTCCCCACGGGAGGAGTATAGCCTCAGGGCAGTGTATGCGGAGGATGGGGGTGATGATGCAGGGCAGCAGCAGTAACAACACGGAGTCAGTGATGCAGTCCAGGGCCTTTACTCACAGTTCTTATTATCCAGACCACGTCTGCAGGTAACGGCTGCCCACGTCGTACTGTGCTCACCAGGTGAGGGGCTCAGACAACTCCCAGATAACTTTGGAGCACTTCACAGGACCCCCTTTGTGTGTCCTTTGTCTGGCCTTTCTTACCAACACTTCTGTCCGGCTGCCTCGGGCCTCCTCTTGGTAAACTTGGCGCCAGTTTCCCTGACCCTATGTGGTGCCTTCCTAGCGGGTGTAGCGAGGGGCTGCGCCACATAAAATGTCAGAGCCTCCGGTTTCTAGCTGAGGGTCGTTTCCTGCCTCCACTAGTTCGGGGACCGGTCTCCCCCTTTGGCCTGACCCCTCCACGCAGGTGGATTCGGGCGTACGGTGGCGACTCGCCCGTCCGCACCCCTGGGATCCCTTCATTCCTCGTTCCTGGAGCCTTCTCCGCTCCTCTTCCTTCCTTCTCCCTCTTCCAGGCCTGGGCCTCTGTTACTAGGCCCGCCTCCGGAGCAGAGCTCATGCAGAGCCCCTGCTCCCTGCCACTTCTGCTCAGACTTCTCTGCACTGAACTAAGATGGTGCCCACCTTTTATACTCCCTTCTCAATGCACCCAGGAACTGCTTCCTCCCTGCTCCTGCACTACAGGGTTCCCCTTCCTCAGTGTTCCCTCCCCCCACTCCAGCCAGGGACAGGGACTGTCGTGCCCATCTCAGGGGCATATTGGTCGCCCTGCCCCACGGCAATGTGGTGTAATGCATGCAGGTGTCGGGTCCTGATCCACACTCCATCCTTACCTGAGAGTGAGATATCACACCTCTGGGTGAGGTGCAATACGTCTGTAGCAACCGAGCCCTCAGGGTGCTACAGTTCCATTTATCTTCAGCCTAGGTGACGTATTGCGATACAGGGCCGTGATTTTGGCTATAAAAGGGTCCCCTAGACCCCTACCCCAAGATTTTTAAGAGAATCATATATGGCGTGCCAGGAGACTCTATGGAATGCTTTCTCAGCATCCAACGAGAGTATCTAATTACAAATTTTTAACTGCATCTAGCCCAGGAAATACTTTGTGCCTAGTAGCAGTGTCTGCTAGTCAGCGGATTATCCCGGCTGTTAAGCAAGCTACACCACCTGTAGTTTAGACACTTAATTTTTTCAAAGGAAATGCTTCGGGACCATGGGATACTTAGTGAAGAGCATCAGGAGGCACCCCAAGGCATAGGGGCTGGGACTGGCAGTAGGATGCCTTGCGGTGGACAGCCGAGCTCGATCCTTATAAAAGCTTTTTAACTGCAGCAGCTTTAGTGGACGCTACTGGAGCTGGAATTACCGCGGCTGCTGGCATGAGACTTGCCCTCCAATAGATCCTTGTAAATGGATTTAAAGTGTATTCATTCAAATTAGAGAGACAATTTAAATTAAAAAGCTTAGAGCTGCCTCCACCACAGGGGGGCTCGCTCGACCCACCAGCGGACAGGCACCAGTATTGGGAGAGGGGGGCTGGCCGTCAGGGTTCACCTCGGCTCTTGCACAAACCCGGCGACACGGAGGTGGCACGGGCAGGAGCGGACTGGCCGTGTCGGCTTCTCACTTTTTGGATTTTAGAAGGGCATGACATGCCTATATCTGTGTCTCCCCCTCCTTTTACTCCTCCACCTCTTTTATTTTCGCATGACTATATGTACTTGTCACTTTTCCATGTGTTAGTTATGTCTTCTGAGCAGTTTGTCAGCTTTTGGACACCTTTGAAGGTGTTTTCTATGTGTTTCTATGTGTTTTTGTTTGCCTGCCATTGGTTTTAACGGTGTTCGAAGGTGTTCGACGAACAGTTCGACGAACAGTTCGGCGAACACACGGGTGTTCGACGAACCGAACCGAACTCGAACACTACGGGGGTGGCTCAACACTAGTGTCTAAAGTGTTATCTTTAGCCAATTAGATGTATGTATGCTAATGGCACCACATATTTAGAGAAAAGCTGAGCCAATTATATTGTTACAATGCATGACTATTAAAAACCTATATAAACCCTGACCCATGATGTATATAATAAAGGAGTTATGTTCTGATACTAAGCGTGTCAGTGTGGTTCTCTCTTTTTGCACATTTACTTGGATTTTATAATTTAATTTGGAGCACACACAACCTTTCAGTACGTCTCAGAATTCCTGGCGACGACACAGAGAAAGATATACTGGTGGGAACATTATAGCTGTAAATATTGTAGGGGTTTTACTCACTTGGGTGCAACGGGAGGAAAACAGGAGGCATGTTCTTTTAAAAGTTCATGTGAGTTTATTGCTTCATAAATGCAGAAGCCAAACAGAAAAGTAAACAGCTTTCAAATCAGGCAAACAAAGTAAAATGTCCTTAGCAGGTCTCTGCTCAGCTAGGCCTGTGTGGCTGTTAGGCTGGTACGCAGGAGAAGGGCTTTCTCGCAATGTCCGGCCAGGCCCTTTCCTGCTGGTCAGTAATTGTCAGCATTTAAGTTCCGTTCTAGGGATTCTAAGTGTGGTTTCTGCGTTTCTGCTCATGTGCAGCTAAGCCTCGCCCCTTGTGGTCATGTGCCGCTAAGCCACACCCCTTGCGGTCATGTGCCACTAAGCCACGCCCCCTGCTGTCTGGTACAGTGTGGTTGGTTGTCCTGGGGGGCTGGGGCTGTCTCTAGTGTATTTAAGGGTTCCGTGGGCTCCGCCCCGGTGCCTAGTCTATCACTTTCTAACCTGGGGTGAGGTCTCTGGCAGTAAATGCAGTGTGTGAGAGTCGTTGTCAAGGGTTCCTGCTGAAAGCTCCCTAGTCATCCTAGCCATCAATTAGGGCTAGGGGAATGCTGTGAGCAGCACGCTCTACTGTGTCGGTTCACTGGTTGGTGTGAACGCCACGGAGGTGTCCTTGCTACCAATCCAGTATTCCAAGGTCCACCATTGTATGTGTGGTCACACTGCGGCTTTTACACCCATGTGTTGGGTGCTGCAGAGATTCTCCTCCTCTTTTGGAACATAGGTTCCATGCCTTTCCTGGCCTGCAGCAATCTGCAGCTCTATACGCCGCCATCTAGTGCTCAGGCGTTTCATGCTGCCAAATCCTTCCTGCTCTGCACAGCGGTGTCTTGCAGTGCAGAAGTTTATTAGTTTTGTTTCTGAAATGTTGTTAACTCCCAGCATTGTACCTTGTTTTGTTACTACTAGTGTGTGCACTTAACACAGTAGTTTATTTCTTTCTCTGTGCTTAGCTGAACATTCCTCTGGGACTCAGCTGCTGCAGCTCCTCTGCAGTCCGGTGGACCCCGACGTGTCCTTTAAGTTTTATTTTATTAAAGGACACACCAGCGTAACATTAGACTAGGCCAGGTTCTGGCTGAGTATGACGGCTACTGCACAGAGTCAGAACGGCTCATCCTCGATGCAACGCCATATCCAGCAGCTGGAATCTCGGTTGCAACAAGTAGAACAATGTCTGCCGACTCTGGACATTGCGACTCTGACCGCTCAGGATGTGGGCCAGACGGTAGCCGCCCTAATCCCCTCCCCTGTCCCAACTCCTCGCCTAGCGCTTCCAAGTAAGTTTTCTGGGAGCGCTTGTACCTGTTGGGGGTTTCTCAACCAATGTGTGGTGCAATTCGAGTTACAACCGCAGGTGTACCCCACTGATAGGTCTAGAGTGGGATTTATATTTTCCTTGCTCTCCGAGCGGGCGCTGGAGTGGGCTACTCCACTCTGGGAACGATCGGATCCAGTTGTGCAGACTGTAGCCATTTTCACAACAGCCCTCAAACAGGTCATTTTGGGTCCTGAGGTCACCAATGACACTGCCATGCATCTTCTCGCTATTAGGCTACATCGTCTGTAACCGACTGTGTGGTGCGTTTCCGCACCCTAGCAGCTGAGTTGGATTGGCCAGACAAAGCTCTGATTCCCATTTTCTGGAGAGGTCTTGCCTCCCATGTAAAAGATGCGTTGGCTACCTGAGAGGTGCCAGTAACGATTGAGGCATTGATTAATCTCGCTACTAGAATTGACCTTCGGTTTGCCGAGAGACGACTGGAGGTAACTGCTGAGAAGCTACAGGAGCATTCTGCTCCAACCTTCTCAGTGCCCCTGAGTGAGAGTTCAGGCAATTTCGACCCCTCTGTGCCCATGGAGGTGTCACGCATGGAGGGTCTTTGTCCTCCCAAACAGTCAAAATCCGGTCTATTGTCCCACAACCCTCGGGGGTCTGGGCGACTCGGCAGTCGCTCTCCGCATATTAAATGGGGAGTTCTAGTGTCTGTTGGAGGCGAGTCACTAGTAAATGAATTTGTTTCCTCCAAAATTCTGTTGCCTTCCTCAGTCATTCTTGATCAGAAGACTGTGGAGATAGGAGCTTGTGTGGACTCAGGAGCTGAGGCAAACTTTATGTCTGCGTCTTTCGCTCAGAGCCACTCAGTTCCATTAATTTTACTTCCTAATCCAGTTAAAATCCGAGTAGTTAACCGGTTTGTTCTGCCTAAGGAGGTTACCCATTGCACTGAGACTATACAGCTCCAGAAAGGAGCTAGCCATTATGAATCTATTTCTTGCCTAGTGATGGAGGAGGGGGTGGATTCGGTACTTTTGGGCCTGCCCTGGCTCCGGAGGCATCCCCCCCATCTGGACTGGTCGACTGGTCAGGTTATCCAGTGGAGCTCTTCCTGCCAGGGGAATTGTATTCGTCCAGCGCTTCCGGTTTCTCATTCTGAGTTACCTCTGGAGCTGTCAGTGTTATCCGTTCGATACACGGAGTATGCAGATGTTCTCTCCAAAAAAGCTGCAGAGACTCTACCACCTCACCGGGCGTATGATTGCCCCATAAATTTACTACCGGGTTCGGAATCCCCAAGAGGCAGGGTATATCCTTTGTCGGTCCCTGAGACGAAAGCAATGTCAGAATACATTGCAGATAATCTGGCAAGGGGGTTTATCTGTAAATCTAATCCACGGGCAGATGCTCTGTCTCGCTCTTTTAACCCTTTGGGTGAAGATTCAGAACCGCAGCTTATTGTCAAATCCGAGAGTTTACTCTCTGTAAACCCTGTTACCTTGCAGGGACTTCTGCCTGGGAGGACCTTTGTGCCAGAGTCTCGTAGGCAATAGGTTCTCCATTGGGGTCACTCCTCCAAGATTGGAGGGCACTTTGGGGACAAACGGACAAAAGAGCTAATTTCTCGGTCTTATTGGTGGCCCAAGATGTCTTCTGATATCTCCCATTTTGTCGCCGCCTGCGTCTCTTGTGCGCGAAGTAAGCAGTCTGGGTAACGGTCGGCGGGGATTCTTATGCCTCTTCCCGCTGTGGAGGATTGGGCAACGAATGCCAGGGATATCTGAGATCAGACTCAGGAGTCTTTGCGTGCTTCTAAGGAGCGTATGAGGGTCACGGCCGATAGGCATCGGCGTCATGCTCCAAGCTATGCTCCTGGGGACTTGGTGTGGCTTTCTGCACGCAGTATTCGCCTCCGGGTGATTTCGACTAAATTTGCTCCCCGGTATTTAGGGCCATTTAAAATCTTGGCCAAAGTGAATGATGCGGCCTATCGGCTGAAATTGCCGGCTGCTTGGCGAATTTCTAACACCTTCCATGTTTCTTTACTCAAACCGGTTACTCTCAATGAATTCTCTGGTTCCTTTCTGGCTGAATCGGAATCTGAACAGGATGACTTTGAGGTAAATGAAATCATTGCTTCTAAGGTGGTTAGGGGCAAGAAGTTTTATTTGGTGGACTGGCGGGATTATGGTCCGGAGGATAGGACTTTGGAGCCGGTAGACAACATCAACGCTTCGGATCTTATTGCCGCTTTTGAGCATATTCATAATTCCGGGAGGGGGAGCCCTAGAGAGGGGGGTAATGTTAGGCCGGTACGCAGGAGAAGGGCTTTCTTGCGGCATCCGGCCAGGCCCTTTCCTGCTGGTCAGTAATTGTCAGCATTTAGGTTCCGTTCTAGGGATTCTAAGTGTGGTTTCTGCTCATGTGCAGCTAAGCCACGCCCCTTTCATTCATTTACCGCTAAGCCACGCCCCTTGCCAGCACAAGACGCTAAGTCATGCCCCATTGTGGTCATGTGCCGCTAAGCCACGCCCCCTGCTGTCTGGTACAGCGTGGTTGGTTGTCCTGGGGGGCTGGGGCTGTCTCTAGTGTATTTAAGGGCTCCGTGGGCTCCGCCCCGGTGCCTACTCTATCTCTTTCTAACCTGGGGTGAGGCAGTGTGTGAGAGTCGTTGTCAAGGGTTCCTGCTGAGAGCTCCCTAGTCACCCTAGCCATCAATTAGGGCTAGGGGAATGCTGTGAGCAGCACGCTCTACCGTGTCGGTTCACCGGTTGGTGTCCACGCCATGGAGGCGTCCTTGCTACTGATCCAGTGTTCCAGGGTCCGCCATTGTATGTGTAGTCACACTGCCGCTTTTACACCCATGTGTTCGGTGCTGCAGAGATTCTCCTCCTCTTTTGGAACATAGGTTCCAGGCCCTTCCTGGCCTGCAGCTATCTGCAGCTCTATACGCTGCCATCTAGTACTCAGGCGTTTCATGCTGCCAAATCCTTCCTGCTCTGCACAGCGGTGTCTTGCAGCGCAGAAGTTTATTAGTTTCGTTTCTGGAGTGTTGTTAACTCCCAGCATTGTACCTTGTTTAGTTACTACTAGTGTGTGCACTTAACACACTAGTTCATTTCTTTCTCTGTGCTTAGCTGAACATTCCTCTGGTATTCAGCTGCTGAAGCTCCACTGAAGTCCGGTGGACCCCGACGTGTCCTTTAAGTTTTATTTTATTAAAGGACACGCCAGCGTAACAGTGGCACCCAGGCTGGGATAGCGTCCAGTTTCCTGGCTCGGTCTGGAGACAATCATACACAGGAGCCTTCTACCTCCAAACACACAGACCATGTGCCAAACAACAGCCTCCTTTTTATAGGATGTTAACCACACCCAGAGGTGAGGTATGTGGGTAGCTGGACCCGCCTATGTCTCCTATCTACCTGTAACCCGGTTCCCACTAAAGAAACACTCCGGGTTACATCACAGAGACCAGCCATCTCTGTCACACATACTTCCCTTCGACTACGCGATCATTAGCCACCTTACATACCTCCCCCCTCTGCCTAAATCCGTGGTGCTTGGCACCTTCTCCTACCAGACAGGGTATTCTTGAGAGGGCATCGGCATTACCATGTAGCTTCCCTGCTCTATGTTCTATATGTAAGTGGAAGTCCTGTAGAGCTAAAAATCAGCCAGTGACCCTGGCATTTTTTCCCTTTGTTTCCCTCATCTATCTGAGTGGGGCATGGTCAGATACTAATCTAAATTTTCGACCTAACAGATAGTACCGTAAGGTGTCCACTGCCCACTTTATGGCCAAGCACTCCTTCTCTATGATCGAATGATTTTTCTGTAAGGAGGACAGCTTTCTACTCAGGTAGAGGACAGGATGCTCCTCCCCGTGTATCTCCTGGGAAAGGACTGCTCCTAAACCGACATCTGAGGCATGTGTCTGGAGTATAAATTCTTTCTTGAAGTCGGGGGCAACCAGGACCGGTTGCCTACACAGAGCCACTTTCAACTCTTGAAAGGCCATCTCTGCCTCTGCAGTCCATTTTGACAAGGCTGATTTTGTCCCTTTAAGGAGGTCAGTCAGGGGTGCGGCCATCATGACGAAGTTTGGGATGAACCTCCTGTAGTATCCCACGATTCCATATATATATTTAATTGTCCACGGAGGCCTGGTATGAAAGTCTCAGAAAGTCCAGAACAGACCTGTGCTCTGATTCTATTTAAAGTAGTTAGGAACAGAGCAGAAACCAGCTTACTTGCTCAGCAAATGCAGGTAGGAGCAGAGGCACAAAGGAAGCAGTACGAGCAGCAGAGGCAGAAGGAATGCTGGAAATCAGGGTACTCATCAGGATCTCTTGTGAGCAGGAGACAGGAGAATCACACAGGATTGCAGGAGTGTGCAGAAAGCCAGGAAGCCACCAGGAACAGGTCACAGGCAGAGTACACAAACACTGGCTGGAGGGTGGGGTGGAGTTACAGTACAGACCAAAAGTTTGGACACACCTTCTCATTTAAAGATTTTTCTGTATTTTCATGACTATGAAAATTGTACATTCACACTGAAGGCATCAAAACTATGAATTAACACATGTGGAATTATATACTTAACAAAAAAGTGTGAAACAACTGAAAATATGTCTTATATTCTAGGTTCTTCAAAGTAGCCACCTTTTGCTTTGATGACTGCTTTGCACACTCTTGGCATTCTCTTGATGAGCTTCAAGAGGTACTCACCGGAAATGGTCTTCCAACAATCTTGAAGGAGTTCCCAGAGATGCTTAGCACTTGTTGGCCCTTTTGCCTTCACTCTGTGGTCCAACTCACCCCAAACCATCTCGATTGGGTTCAGGTCTGGTGACTGTGGAGGCCAGGTCATCTGGCGTAGCACCCCATCACTCTCCTTCTTGGTCAAATAACCCTTGCACAGCCTGGAGGTGTGTTTGGGATCATTGTCCTGTTGAAACATAAATGATGGTCCAACTAAAGGCAAACCAGATGGAATAGCATGCCGCTGCAAGATGCTGTGGTAGCCATGCTGGTTCAGTATGCCTTCAATTTTGAATAAATCCCCAACAGTGTCACCAGCAAAGCACACCCACACCATCACACCTCCTCCTCCATGCTTCACGGTGGGAACCAGGCATGTAGAGTTCATCCGTTCACCTTTTCTGCGTCGCACAAAGACACGGTGGTTGGAACCAAAGATCTCAAATTTGGACTCATCAGACCAAAGCACAGATTTCCACTGGTCTAATGTCCATTCCTTGTGTTCTTTAGCCCAAACAAGTCTCTTCTGCTTGTTGCCTGTCCTTAGCATTGGTTTCCTAGCAGCTATTTTACCATGAAGGTCAGCTGCACAAAGTCTCCTCTTAACAACTGTTGTAGAGATGTGTCTGCTGCTAGAACTCTGTGTGGCATTGACCTGGTCTCTAATCTGAGCTGCTGTTAACCTGCGATTTGTGAGGCTGGTGACTCGGATAAACTTATCCTCAGAAGGAGAGGTGACTCGTGGTCTTCCTTTCCTTGGGCTTTCCTAATGTGAGCCAGTTTCTTTGTAGCGCTTGATGGTTTTTGCAACTGCACTTGGGGACATTTTCAAAATTTTCCCAATTTTTCGCACTGACTGACCTTCATTTCTTAAAGTAATGATGGCCACTCGTTTTTCTTTACTTAGCTGCTTTTTTTTTGCTATAATACAAATTCTATCAGTCTATTCAGTAGGACTATCAGCTGTGTATCCACCAGACTTCTGCACAACACAACTGATGGTCCCAACCCCATTTATAAGGCAAGAAATCCCACTTATTAAACCTGACAGGGCACACTTGTGAAGTGAAAACCATTTCCGGTGAATACCTCTTGAAGCTCATCAAGAGAATGCCAAGAGTGTGCAAAGCAGTCATAAAAGCAAAAGGTGGCTACTTTGAAGAACCTAGAATATAAGACATATTTTCAGTTGTTTCACACTTTTTTGCTAAGTGCATAATTCCACATGTGTTAATTCATAGTTTTGATGCCTTCAGTGTGAATGTACAATTTTCATAGTCATGAAAATACAGAAAAATCTTTAAATGAGAAGGTGTCTCCAAACTTTTGGTCTGTACTGTATAAAGCAGAAGACAAAGGGCACATGAGACCAAGGACGCCCTCTTGAAAGAGGGCTGGAATGGCCAAAAAGTAATAGAAAATACTCAGAGTCCTGGCATTACTCTCTCCTTAGAAGTGGCCTCAGGACGATCCTGGACCTGGTTTCTCAGGGAATCTCTGGTGGAAACAAGAAATTTTCTGTTGGGCATTGATGTTTTCCACAGGTTCCCAGGAGTCATCTTCAGGGGGATACCCCTGCCTTCTTATCAGACATTGTAGCCGATTCCTGCAAATCCTAGAACCAATAATTTCCTCCACCACAAATTCTTCTTGCCCATCAATAACTACAGGCTGCAGAGGTGGCACAACACGTCCCTGGAAGGTATTAGGAAACACAGACTTCAATAAGGAAACATGGAAAACTGGGTGTACCTTCATAGTCCTAGGCATCTTCAGACGGGAGGCTACAGAGCTCACAATACCATTGATCTTGAAAGGGCCGATGAATTTCTGTCCAAGTTTCTGTGAAGGAACGTTTAACTTCAGATTTTTAGTGTATAACCACACGGAATCTCCTACCTTGAACATGGGTGCCGGTTTACGGAATGTATCAGCCAATCTCTTGTAACGTTCTTGAGCTGAGGTCAGAGATTCCTTCAAAACCTCCAGATTTTGCCTCATCACAGTCAGCCTCTCCTCTACAGCTGGAAAAGGAGCATTAATCAGAGACCTAGGTAAGATACTCAGATGGTAACCCAGATTAGCAAAGAAAAGTGTAACCTTAGTGGAGGCACTCTGAGAATTGTTCTATGAGAATTCCGCTAATGGAAGTAACTCCAACCAATCATCCTGAAGATGGCTGACATAGCATCGTAGGTATTGTTCCAAAGTCTGATTGGTACACACAGTTTGACCATTCGTCTGGGGGTGATAGGCGGAAGAAATACAGACATTAATATTGAGTGTAGAGCAAAACCCCCTCCAGAATCTTGAGGTGAACTGATGATCTCATCCCAGACCCCATGCAGCCGAAAAACATTCTGTATAGCCAAGTTCACTGTATCTTTAGCTGAGGGAAGGCCGGTGCAAGGAACAAAATGAGCGGCCTTGGTTAGGAGATCAACCTGATGTAGGCAGTTCCACAATGAAGTCCATTGAGATAGACTCCCATGGGCGGGACGGAACAGGTAATGGTTGAAAAAGACCCATAGGTGACACACGAGTGTTACGCTCGCGCCCGGACTGACTGTCGTGAGCGTGATTAGTGATCCTACTGTACCATGAACCGAGGAGTGCCTGGAGGGATGTAACTAAGTATCAACCCGATCTGACCAAGGTCGCACGGCAGCTCAGTCGACTCTGTGAACCAGGGAGGAACCAAGCAGAGTGACCAGGTGCTACTCCAGGTCAGACCCCGGTCACAGCTGTTGACCCACACCGGGGAATGCAGGAACAGGCAGGTTAGACTGGCATATTAGCAGGTGGGTACTGGCAGGTACGGCTGGTATGCAGACAGGTGGATATTGACAGGCACAGCTGGTATGCAGACAGGTTGGCACTGGCAGGCACAGCTGGCATGCAGACAGGTGGGCACAGGCAGGCACGGCTGACATGCAGACAGGCGGGTACTGGCAGGTAGAAACATAGGCAGGATAGGGACCAGTACAGACTGGGATACAGGAACAGAGCCGCTGGTGCGGTAGACAAGCAGAGCGGAAGCAAAACCCGCAGATGCGGTGAACAAGCAGAGCAGAGCAAAACCGCAGATGCGGTGAACAAGCAAAGCAGAGCAAAACCGCAGATGCGGTGAACATGCAAAGCAGAGCAAAACCCGCAGATGCGGTGAACAAGCAAAGCAGAGCAAAACCACAGGTGCGCGGAACAAGCAAAGCTGAGCAAAACTGCAGATGCGGTGAACAAGCAAAGCAGAGCAAAATCCGCAGATGTGGTGAACAAGCAAAGCAGAGCAAAACCGCAGATGCGGTAAACAAGCAAGGCAGAGAAAAACCCGCAGATGCGGTGAACAAGCAAAGCAGAGCAAAACCCGCAGATGCGGTGAACAAGCAAAGCAAAGCAAAACCCGCAGATGGGGTAGACAGGACAGGGCTCTTTTCACATGGAACAGACTAGAAAACACAAGAAGATAGCTGGAAAACAGGACTTAGATACAGAGGCAGGGAAACAGAACAAGCAGAACCAGATACACAAAAAGCTACTTGCAATGAAGTAGCGAGTGGACACAAAACTCACAAACAGAAGTACAGAGACAATGAGTTGGAGTTAGGTGCAGGTTCAGATACTGCAGGAAAAAGGGAGGATACAGACATGGAGACAAACAAGTAACGGACTAGGACACTGTTCAGACAGGATCTGAACCAGGAACAAGATACAGGAACGAGCCTGGGAACTCAGCCCCCAGGGTGGCAGAAACTGACTAGAAGCCAGAGATACAGGTAGCGTCCCTGGGTACTCAGCCCCCAGGGTGGCAGAACAGACTAGCTACAGGACAGGACCTTGCAACTCAGTTGCAAAAGACAAACTGAGTGAAAGTGTTGCTCAGGCCCCTCCTACTGGGTGGAGGGGGTTTACGTATCCCGTGACTCACAGCAGTAGGCTGAGGACGCATTAGGACTGTGCACACAGTAGCTATATGAAACAAGCAGAAAGCTGTGCAGACGCCCTAAGCAATCAGACAAGAGACATGGACACAGCAGGTACTGGAGCATAGAATGCAGCATGGACTGACAGGTAAGATTGCGGTCTTGCATGGTTGGAGGTGGTGCACCATGCAAGCACGCCGCCAGGGATGTTACAACGAGGAGTCTTGTAATGAGCACATACCTCGCAAGAGAGAACATAGTCCTTAGTATCCTTCAGGCAAGTTGGCCACAATGAAAAATTGGCTTAGGAACTCTTGTGTCTTCTGTACCCCCTGTGACCAGCCAACGTGGAGTCATGGACCAGCTTGAGGATCTGCAGACGAACGGCCTCAGGGACATAGATACGTCGATCTCTGAACCACATGCCACCCCTAAGGACAAGAATGATATCAACAAGTGGACTGGCTAGAAATACATCACATTCATAGGCCTCCTTGAACTCCCTCCACTAGTCCTGATCGTGAATAACTCCGATGAAGTTGGCATCAGATAGAATGGTCTTGGACGGGGCTCCAGGTACGAAATCCGCAGCATGGATTCGGGATAAAGCATCAGCCTTCCCATTACGAGAACCTGGATGGTATGAAATAACAAAGTTAAATTGATTTAAAAATAGATTCCAACGAGCCTGCCAAGGAGAAAGACATCTAGCGGATCTGAGGAACTCTAAATTGTGATAGTCAGTCAGCACTACGATCTGTTGTGCGGCTCCTTGCAGATGGTGCCTCCATTCCTTGAAAGCTACAATAATAGCCAACAGTTCCTTGTCTCACATATCTTAGTTCTTCTCTGCTGAGGTAAGTCTATGGGAAAAGAAAGCACAAGGATATAGTAGACCCTTCTCTCCAGTTCTTTGGGAAAGAATGGCCCCCAAAGCATTATCAGAAGAGTCCACCTCCACAATGAACAGATGTGCTGGGTCTGGGTGGATCAACAGCGGTGCTGAAGAGAAACAGGTCTTAAGCCGATCAAAAGCTTCTTGAGCCAGTGATGACCACTTAAAGGGCCTTTCCTTCTTTGTCAACGAAGTAATGTGACGGACAATATCAGAAAAATTTCGAATAAAACGTCTATATAAATTTGCAAAACCGATAAAATGTTGGACTTCTTTAAAGTTCTTGGGTACTGGCCAGTCAAGGATTGCCTGAATCTTACCAGATTCCATGTTAAGCCCCTGAGGAGAGATGACATAACCTAAAAAAATGTATCTCAGAACGGTGGAACTCAGACTTCTCCGGCTTGATATACAGATGGTTCTCTTTCAGACGTTTCAAAACAGATTTGACATGTTCTTCGTGTTCCTGTAGAGAGTCAGAAAAAATTAGAATATTGCCTAAATAGATCTACACGAACTGATCCAATAGATCTCTAAAAATGTCATTGGCAAGATGTTGAAACGTCGCAGGGGCATTGCAAAGCCCGAAGGGCATCACAAGATATTCAAAGTGTCCATACCGACATCTGAATGGTGTCTTCCATTCATCACCGGGATGAATACGCACCAGATTATAAGCCCCACGAAGATCCAGTTTAGAGAATACCTTGGCATGACGGACTCTTTCCAATAATTCGGGATCAAAGGCAAAGAATAACGATTCCGTATGGTTACCTTATTGAGTTCCCGATAGTCAATACAGGGTCTTAGGGCAAAACCGCTGCATAAACGCTTAAAAAACGCTTGGTAGAAGGCCTGCCATGTTCCCCAATGATAATCCGCTGTGCACATGCTGCGGAAATTTCCGCTGCGGATTACCATTGCGGAAAAAAATGCAGCACTACCAATTATTTTGCGAAAGTGCTGCGTTTTCACCGCCATTGACTTGCATTGAAACGCATGGATTCCGCATCACTGGATATGTAGAAGCGCATTCCATGCATTCCAATGTGCGGATGGTACTCAGGTCTAGAGGAGAGGAGACTTTCCTCCCGACCCAGGTACCATAGAAAACAGTAAAAAAAATAAAATAAAATAAAATAAAAAATAAATATATACTTACCTTCTGGCGGTCCCCGATGCGCTCCTCCTCTCATGCCGGCAGTTCGCGATGGACAGAAGGACCTGCGCTGACGTCATAGTCACACAACGCTGACGTCGGCAGGTCCTTCAGTGTACCGCGATCTGCCAGCAGCCGGGACCGAGCGAATCAAGACACTGGGGGCCATCGGAAGGTAAGTATAGATTTATTTTTTATTTTTTGACATTCTCTCGGGTCACACTATATAAATCCATGCTGTTTGCATGGATTTATATAGTGTGACCAAGTGATGCTAAAATTGCTTGGAAAGCGCTTGACAACCCGCATGCGGAAATGCATGTGAAGAACGCTTCACATCCGCATGTCCCTGGCAGGAAAAACGCATGTACAATCCGCATGCGTTTTTTCTGCCAGGGGAAATGCAGAAACGCTCAGGAAAAATCCGGAGCATTTCTGCATCGTGGACACATAGCTTAAAAAAAGACCGTGGTCTTTTTCTTGTAGTATCTTTGCTAGAGGCTTTGCCATTATCTTTGCTGTGGCTCCATCATTGGTGTATTTTTACAATGATTTAAACGATAACTAGTGAGTGGCCTCCTAACAGAAACTGGCCAAATAATGAAAATGCTACTTCTTTTTTTAACAACTTCAAGGTTTACCAACCTGGAAGCAGTTAAAAGAAAGAATAAAAGATTGAATATGTGCACAGCAATATTGTTTCTAAATTGCTTGTACAATATCTTCCGTTTTTCTGATGGTTTTGCATTGCTTTTTCAGGCGGGTTCAGGGAAGAATCCATCTAAAATAGACATTGTGCGCACATGTCCTAAAGATTCCTTTGGTCTGAAAAATGGGTTTTCTAACTTCACTATAGTGCTCAAATGCTTTAAAATATATAAAATAACAAACAGAACAGGTACTCACTCTCCCTGGATCTAACGTTGACTTCCCGCTATTGCTTGGGTCTTTGAGTTTTTGCTGTAGCAGTGATGTCATGTCAGCAGCTTGCAGCACTGCTGTAGCCAATCACTGTGTTCAACAGCTTGTGCTGTCTACATGAGTGGAGTGATGAATAGAGATGAGCGAATATGTTAGGGAAACGATTGCAAGTTTCAAATTCGGCAAGAATATGGCACATTCGGATTCGTGTTCGTGTTACCGATATTTTTGCGCAAAATTCGGCAAAAGTCGGCTCGGAAAATGAACATCCCTGTTTTCCCACACTGTCAGCTGCGTGACAGCATGGGACTCAGGGGCTGTGACCGGCGGTAAGATCGGTACCACCGGTCACAGCATTGCGGGATCATGCTGACAGGTGTCAGCGTGATCCCGCAGCTGTGACAGTGACCTGCGGTAAAAAGCTTACCACGGCTCACAGGCGCCGGCTGATGGGACTACTACCCCCATCATCCGCCGCCTGCTGTCACTGTAGAAAAGCTGCGCAACCACCACTGATGGGACAAGTAAACTCTCATCAGCTGCGCTTGCACATTTAAAGTGAAAGTAAAAAAAGTGAATAGTGTATAGTGCTGCGTTGCTGCTGGGGCTAAGGTCACTGGAGTTCAAACAGCTGATGTTCAGCTGATAAACTCCGGTGGCCTCATTTACGGCATTAATGTTGCATGGGAAAATTCCCACACAGCACCGGTGCCGTAAGTGAGGTCCCGGAGCGCTCAGCTGATCATCAGCTGTTTGAACTCCGGTGACCTCAGTGCCGGCAGCTTCTCGCGATACACTGCAGGAGCCATAGCCCTCCTGTCAGTGTATCGTCAGCTGCCTGATAGGAAGGATACATCTCCGGATGTGGCTGTGCAATCAGTGAGATCGCTGTGGGACACTCGGTATATGGACCACAGTGGACAGGTTGGTTTATTATTTTACCTTTATTGCAGGGGACAATAGCTTCGGGGATTAGCTGTAAGGTGAGTATATGGTGTTTTTTTATTTTTTTATTTTTTATAGGGGACAAGAACATGGGGGTCAAGGTGTAGATAAGTGGTAGGTGATTATAATGTGTTTATTTTTTTTATTGAAAAAATTATTTATTTCAACTTTTTTCTTTTACTTTCACTTTCACTGCGCAAGCACACCTGATGAGAGATTACTTCTCCCATCAGCAGTGGTTACGCAGCTTGTATATGGTGACAGCAGATGTCAGATGATGGGGGTAGTAGTCCCATTAGCCGGTGTTTGTGACCCACGGTAAGCTTTTTACCGCAGATCACTGTCACAGCTGTGGGATCACGCTGACACCTGTCAGCATGATCCCGCTTCAATGTGACCGGAGGTCACAGCCCCTGATTCCCGTGCTGTCACGCAGATGACAGCGCAGGAAACCGAACACAAACATTTTTTTGATGTTTGGGTTTATTCGCCGAACCCAAACCATCAAAACATTTGCTCATCTCTAGTGATGAACTCCAAGATTGGCTACATCGGTGGTGCCCAGGGCAGTGGCAAGGAACGGTGCTAGACTTTGGTATGATGAGTACCTGTTATGTTTATTTTATTATGCAATGTGAGTGTTTGGGTGTCCCTTTTCTGAAGGTGTAAAACCATTTTAAATCCAGTTAAATTTGTAGAACAGTCTATTTGTGTGCATTATTTGCCTCACCTGTGTTTCTTTTGATCCCTCTTACCTACCCACTCCCTTTTCCTTCACTTCCCCAGGGCATAATTATTATGTAGTAATATTAATTTAGAAGTTATCAATTTTGATAATACTGAAGATGCTTTACTGACAGAGAGTGGTGTAACTAGAGTCTGATGGGCCCCAGTGCAAAATTTGAACCTGGTCCCCCACCAGCTTGTTGGTCAGATGTATGGGCCCCTGTAGCGTTCTGTACCCTATAAAAATGTGTTCTCTCCCCCCCATTAAAAAAAGACTACAGATAAAATATAATAATCTAACAGAAAAGATCATTTTCTAAGTAATACTTCTGAATAGTAGTCATACAGTAGCCAGATAAGAAATGTCACTATATTTCTGTTCCTGAATAAATCCGCTATATACCAATTATAAACCACATAAAGAGAATACATTCTAACACATAATGACCATACACTATTATATCACCACATAATCCCCCTTTTTTGTCTTGTTTTGTGCCTTTTTTTAATTTGCATGCAATTCATTTTTCTATTTGTGCCTTTTTCAAGTAAATTTTATATGTGCTCACCATTTTTTTTATTTTCCGCTTTGTGGGTGGAATCTACCGATTCCTGATGTCTTAGCCTGATTTATCAATTGCAACTTTTTAAAAAGTACCAAAATTTGGAGAAATTTCACTCCAGTCATCCCTAGTATATTTTTAAGTATAAGAAAATCTAGACGCATTTTTGTGCGACTTTTGGCACTTCTTCCAGTTGGAATTGATCTCTGTGAAAAATAACACATACATCTATTACTTATTAGTTTTACAGCACCCTCAATAATTCCCTACCACCACATTAACCCCCAAAAAACAATTGCAATGGCACTGCCCTAGTGTCCTGTACAGTGACAATTAGTATCTTTTGTGCCTCTCTCTGTGGCCTCCATACAATATTAATGCTTATGTCCCCTTTTTTATGCTCCCATACAGTAGTAATGTCTGTCTTGGTACTCAAATACAATAATACACCCTCCTCATAGGCAAAAAATACAGTGGTAACCTGCATCATTACTGCCCCCTCATAGTAATAGTGACTCGCCCAGGTGAATATGGGAGACTCAGTACCCGGGCCTTTACCTTCTTGGGATGTCATGGCGGTCGGCTACCGGGCCCTTACCCTGGGGTCACTCTTAAAAGGGGTTGTTGCTTGAAGGGATGATAAATGGTTTTGTCTCGTGATGCCACCTGTGGTTCCTGGTAATGGGTAACAGCTCTGCTGCAGACCTCCGGGGGTGATGGGATGGCAGCAGAGATGTTTCTGCTCCCCTCAGGCGGACGGGCCACCGGGGCAGGGTTGATGGAAGGGATGCAGGTGAGAGGTGGCCCAGCCAGGTCAGGGGAGAATAACAGACATGCACACAGGGGATTCGCTTCAGTACCTTTACTGGTGTAAATAGCAGGTACGGTCCAGGGTACTTGGTAGGAAGGGTGCACTTCTGGACTCTCCCCAGTGAGCGGGTATAAGGCCTCCTTGTCTGTTTCTTCCTCTCTCTCTCTGAAGCTCCTGACCTGCTTGGAACTAGGCCTAGCTTCTGTACTCTTTCTCACTCTCTCACCTGTCTGCTTGGTGATAAGAGCTTTCCTCCGGCTACCACTATCCCTGGACGCTGGGGCCTTCGTGGTTCCTAGTTCTTTGGATGGTTGCAGCTTCAGGTTGACCAGGGGTCTAGAATCCTCTTGGTATACCGGTTATTCCTACTGGGCGTAGAGGACCCTGTAGGCGCGGACCCGGTGTCCGGCTTGTGTTCTTGGGTGAGCCTAAGATGCTCCTCTGCCCCCCAACACTTCTCTCTCCTCTCCTTGCCTCCGGCCACGCTCTAGGCCCTCAGGCTTCAGCACGTGCTTTAGGCCTTAACTTGCCCTCAGCACAGCAGCTAACATGTGCTGCTTCTTCACTGCTCTCAAGTGTCAGCACACTCTGCCTACCTAACTCCACCTTCCAGTATATATATCCCTAACAGGGCTCCCTCTGGTGGTATGAGGTGGAAGAGTGGATGTGTCTGTGTGTACTGAGGGCCTTTTGTGGAGAAGTCCGTCCATGCACCCTTTTGGGTCCTGTGGTACCTGTGGGTAGCAGGGTGCCACATTTCCCCCTAGTACAATTCAGTACTCCTGGACTGAAGCATTTTTGTAACCAGGTAACAACAACAAATACAATTATAATAACAATAACACTTAGATAATATATGTACAAGCTTTGAAAAATTCAAAAATGTAACAAAAACCAACTGGGTAACTATCTACATCGGACAGTCCTGGGCCACTCACAGTTGTTGACTTCCAAGCCTCTGGTATTTTTTGAATAAATGCAGGCAATAAATAAAGGCATGTTATAAATAAAACACATATCAAAGGCACACAATAAATAACAATAGGCAATACCCGAACTGGGTACAAGTTTGACACATTTTTACACTTCAGGCTTTTGTACTTTATTCCCTATACCTGGTAGGGATTTACATAGCACTGGGGTGATACTGGTGTCTGTCTCTGACGTGCATGCACTATCCGCTAACCTATCAGGTGTACGTGCGGGTAAGTTATAGAACTGCCTCAACATCTGTATAGGGCTGGCAAGTGCACTGTTTACTGGACCCTGAGGCTCTGCTTCAACTGGTGATCCTCCTCTTACTGGGGACTCTTCCTGTTCCTGAGCAAGTTCTTCCATGGCGCTCACAGGTTCTTCTTGTGGTGGAGGTTCTTCTGGTGGCTGATAGAAGTGTATCACTGGTATGATAACTGCTCCATCGAGTTGAGGCCAGTCCACGGGGAAGTCTTCAAGAACTGTATGAACTACATCTTCCTTGGGTTTTTCCGGTATTATAAGAGGTACTTCTTCCTCCTGTGTCTTCAGTAGACCTGGGCACAATTTCAAGTGGTCTCTTGAGACTGTTGTAGTTGTCCTACCTCCATCCTTGCTGATCAGGCAGGTGTTGGTGTTGTCAAATTTAACACGGTGTAGGGCTCTCTTTCCCACTGGTCATCGAGCTTGTAACCTCTTCTTTTCCGCTTTAGCACTATTTCTCCGGGTGCCAAGGATTCTGCTGATGCATGCTTGTTATACTGGTCTTCTTGTCTTTCTCTTACTTTGTTTAGGCTTTCTTCAACACAGGCCTGTACTTTACTGTAGTGCTCTTGCCGATTTGTGTACCAGTCTTCAGTGGAAATACCTGCAGCAGGTTCTACCACTCCGAGTTCCAGGTCCATGGGCAATTTTCCGGGTCTTGCTCTCATGGAGTACGCTGGGGTACAATAAGTAGAACTCACATATATGTGGTTATACAGGTCCACCAGATCAGGTAGTTTGTCTGGCCACTGGTTCCCCTCTTCCAAAGGTAGGGTTTTTAACAGGTCAATGACGATGTTATTCATTTGCTCGCACATACCGTTGGTTTTAGGATGATATGGTGTATTCCGGATCTTCTTACATCCATACAGGTGACAGAATTCTTTGAATAGTTCAGCTTCAAAGGCAGGGACTTGATCTGTTAGCACCTTGTCCGGGTATCCATGGGGCCTGCAGAAGTAGGTTTGGAATGTTCTTGCTGCAGTTTCTGCTGTCAGGTCCTTGACAGGGGCTACCACCAGGAAATGGGAATAGTGATCCACCATGGTCAGGGCATAGGAATAGACTGCTGGGCGACAGTTTGACGTGATCCAGAGCTACAATCTCCAGGGGTTGGGTTGTTTTGATGGACTGCAAGGGTGCTTTCTGACTCCCGCAGTCTTTTCTTCTGAGGCTACAGGGCACACAATTCTGGCACTACCTTTCTATGGAACTCCGCATTCCAACCCAATAGAACCGGTCCTTCAGCAGGGTTTCCAACTTCTTCCAGCCAAAATGACCTGCTTGGTCATGGTAGGTCTCTAGCACCATCTGGATATCTTTCCTTGGTACTACAATCTGCCACACCATTTCATGGGTTCTGGGGTTGACATTAGTGTTGAGCCACCCCCGTAGTGTTTGAGTTCAGTTCGGTTCGTCGAACACCAGTATGTTCGCCGAACTGTTCGTCGAACTGTTCGTCGTACACCTTCGAACACCGTTAAAACCAATGGCAGTCAAACAAAAACACATAGAAACACATAGAAAACACCTTCAAAGGTGTCCAAAAGCTGACAAACTGCTCAGAAGACACAACTAACACATGGAAAAGTGACAAGTACATATAGTCATGCGAAAAGAAAAGAGGTGGAGGAGTAAAACGAGGGGGGAACACAGATATAGGTATGTCATGCCCTTCTAAAACCAAAAAAGTGCGAAGCCGACATGGCCAGTCCGTTCCTGCCCGTGCGACCTCCGTGTTGCCGGCTTTGTGCCAGAGCTGCGGTGGACCCTGACGGCCAGCCCCCCTCTCCCAATACTGGTGCCTGTCCGCTGGTGGGTCGAGCGAGCCCCCCTGTGGTGGAGGCAGGTCTAAGCTTTTTAATTTAAATTGTCTCTCTAATTTGAATGAATACACTTTAAATCCTTTTACAAGGATCTATTGGAGGGCAAGTCTCATGCCAGCAGCCGCGTACTTCCAGCTTCAGAAGCGTCCACTAAAGCTGCTGCAGTTAAAAAGCTTTCATAAGGAACGAGCTCGGCGGTCCACCGCAAGGCGTCCTACCGCCAGTCCCAGCCCCTATGCCTTGGGGTGCCTCATGATGCTCTTCACTGAGTATCCCGGGGTCCCGAAGCATTTCCTTTGAAAAAATTAAGTTTCCAAACTACAGGTGGTGTAGCTTGCTTAACAGCTGGGATAATCCGCTGACTAGCAGACACTGCTACTAGGCACAAAGTATTTCCTGGGCTAGATGCAGTTAAAGATTTGTAATTAGATCCTCTCGTTGGATGCTGAGAAAGCATTCCATAGAGTCTCCTGGCACGCCATATATTATTCTCTTAAAAAGCTTGGGGTAGGGGTCTAGGGGACCCTTTTATAGCCAAAATCACGGCCCTGTAACGCAATACGTCACCTAGGCTGAAGATAAATGGAACTGTAGCACCCCGAGGGCTCGGTTGCTACAGAGGTATTGCACCTCACCCAGAGGTGTGATATCTCACGCTCAGGTAAGGATAGAGTGTGGATCAGGACCCCGACACCTGCATGCATTGCACCACATTGCCGTTGGGCAGGGCGACCAATATGCCCCTGAGATGGGCACAACAGTCCCTGTCCCTGGCTGGAGTGGGGGGAGGGAACACCGAGGAAGGGGAACCCTGTAGTGCAGGAGCAGGGAGGAAGCAGTTCCTGGGTGCATTGAGAAGGAAGTATAAAAGGTGGGCACCAACTTAGTTCAGTGCAGAGAAGTCTGAGCAGAAGTGACAGGGAGCAGGGGCTCTGCATGAGCTCTGCTCCGGAGGCGGGCCTAGTAACAGAGACCCAGGCCTGGAAGAGGGAGAAGGAAGGAAGAGGAGCGGAGAAGGCTCCAGGAACGAGGAACGAAGGGATCCCAGGGGTGCGGACGGGCGAGTCGCCACCGCACGCCCGAATCCACCTGCGTGGAGGGGTCAGGCCAAAGGGGGAGACCGGTCCCCGAAAGTAGTGGACGCGGGAAACGACCCTCAGCTAGAAACCGGAGGCTGTGACATTTTATTTGGCGCAGCCCCTCGCAAAACCCCCTAGGAAGGCACCACATAGGGTCAGGGAAACTGGCGCCATGTTTACCAAGAGGAGGCTCGAGGCAGCCGGACAGAAGCGTTGGTAAGAAAGGCCAGACAAAGCACACACAAAGGGGGTCCTGTGAAGCGCTCCAAAGTTATCTGGAAGTTGTCTGAGCCCCTCACCTGGTGAGCACAGTATGACGTGGGCAGCCGTTACCTGCAGAAGTGGTCTGGATAATAAGAACTGTGAGTAAAGGCCCTGGACTGCATCACTGACTCCGTGTCGTTACTGCTGCTGCCCTGCACCATCACCCCCATCCTCCGCATACACTGCCCTGAGGCTATACTCCTCCCGTGGGGAGTTATACTACGCTCTGCTGCACCCACAACACCAGCCTCAGCGGTCTGCCCTGCAGCGGCGGTTCACTCTGACCGCAATCCACGGGTGGCGTAGTTGGACATTTAAGCATCAAAACCACATAAATAGTTACATAGTAACATAGTAACATAGTTTGTAAAGCCGAATAAAGACTTGCGTCCATCAAGTTCGACCTGTTAGTTCTGTAATTGCTAAAGTTGATCCAGAGGAGGGCAAAAACCCCAAATGATTTAGCCAATCTTCACATGAGGAAAAATTCCCTCCCGACTCTGAAACCAGCAGTCAGAATAAATCCCTGTATCAACCTACTATTTTATTTTATTTTTAAGTGTATGCTGAAATCTGCCTCGTATCTAGAAATGCATCCAGTCCCCGCTTGAACTGGTGTAGTGAATCTGACATTACCGTCTCCTCACTCAGTGAATTCCATATTCTCACTGCTCTTACCGTAAAGAACCCCTTCCTATGCTGGTGCTGAAACCTTTTCTCTTCCAGTCTTAGTGAATGCCCTCTTGTTACCGTAATATCCCTCCTTTTGAACAAATCCCGGGCAAGATCTCTATACTGTCCCCTAACATATTTGTACACATTTATTATGTCCCCCCTCAACCTTCTCTTTTCCAGGCTGAATAGTCCTAGTTTTGCCAACCTCTCTGGGTATTGTAGTCCCTCCATTCCCTTTATTAATTTTGCTGCCCTCCTTTGTACCTTTTCAAGCTCATTTATATCCTTTCTATATATTGGGGCCCATAACTGAGCACAGTATTCCAAGTGTGGTCTGACCAGTGCTTTGTACAGTGGAAGAACAATGTTCTCATCCTTTGCAGCTATACCTCTTCTGATACATCCCATTACCCTGTTTGCCCTTACAGCAGCGGCCTGACTTTGGGCACTCCAATTTAGTTTGCTATCAATCAAGATGCCCAAGTCCTTCTCCATCTCTGAATTCCCCAATGATTTCCCATTCAGTTAGTACTGGTGACTTCCATTTTTCCTTCCCATATGTATGACCTTACATTTCTCCTCGTTAAACCTCATTTGCCATTTAATGATCCACCTACCCAGCTTATCCAAATCCCTCTGTAGGTCTGCACTGTCCTCTTTTGTATTAATTGTTTTACATAGCTTTGTGTCATCTGCAAATATTGATATTTTACTATTTATCCCGTTGACTATGTCATTAATAAAGATATTAAATAACATTGGGCCTAGTACAGACCCCTGTGGTACCCCACTAGTGACGCTTACCCAATCTGAGTATATTCCATTTATAACCACCCTCTGCCTTCTATCCTTTAGCCAGTTAGCTACCCACTTGCAGACATTTTCCCCCAGCCCCATCATTCTCATTTTGTATACCAACCTATTATGTGGCACGCTATCGAACGCTTTTGAGAAGTCGAGATACACGACATCCACTGGTTCCCCCTGATCTACCCGAGAGCTAACCTCCTCGTAGAAGTCAATCAGGTTTGTTTGGCAGGAGCGATTCCTCATGAATCCATGTTGGTTCGGGATTAAAAGATTATTACCATCAAGATGTTCCGTAATTGCCTCTTTAATGAAGCTTTCAAAAATTTTGCCCACAACGGACGTCAGACTCACCGGCCGATAGTTTCCGGCGTCACTTTTTGCTCCCTTTTTGAATATTGGCACTACATTCGCCTGTCGCCAATCAAGTGGTACAGACCCAGTCTCAACAGAGTCCTTAAATATAAGATACAACGGTCTGTCTATCACATTACTTAGTTCCCTTAGTACCCGTGGGTGTATACCATCAGGTTCTGGTGATTTGTTTATTTTAATGTTACTGAGGCGTTTCTGTACCTCAACTTGGGTTAGATATGTCATACTTGTCATACTTAGTGGAGGATTAAGCTTGTCACTTCTCATTTCTCCTGTTAGTTCTATTTCCTTTGTGAAAGTTGTCGAAAAAAAATTATTTAATAGATTAGCTTTATCCTCATCTTTTCACTTTTTATCGGTCCAATATTATCCGATTTAATCCTTTTACTATTTATATACATAAAGAACAGTTTGGGATTTGATCTACTTTCCCTAGCAATACGTTTCTCTGTTTCCTCCTTCGCTATTTTTATTTGTTTTTTACAGGTTCTCGTTTTTTCCTTGCAACACATTAGTGCCTCCTTACTGATTTCCTGTTTTAATCTCTTGAATGCCTCTTTTTTTGCTATTTAACGCCCCTTTTACGTTCTCATTCAACCATATTGGTTTCCTCTTATTTCTGGCCCTTTTATTCCCATACGGTATATACCTCTCGCACTGAGTATTCAGAATTCTTTTGAAGGTTTCCCATTTACTATTCGTATTCCATTGATTAAGTACTTTGTCCCAGTCAATAAGTTGAAGGTTTTCTATCAGCTAATCAAACTTCGCCCTCCTAAAGTTTAATGTTTTTGTTGTTCCCTTATTGATAACCCTACTGAAGGGCATTTTGAAGTCGATAATATTATGGTCGCTATTACCTAGGTGCCCCCCTATCTGTACCTCAGTTATTCTATCAGGCCTATTAGTCAATATTAAGTCCAACACGGCCTTCCCCCTCGTTGGTTCCTGCACTAGTTGGGAGAGATAATTATCCTTAATATTTGTCAAGAACCTTTTTCCCTTCTGAGATCTACAGGTTTCTGTTTCCCAGTCAATATCCGGGTAGTTGAAATCCCCCATTACCATCACTTCATTATGTTTTGCTACTTTGTCTGTTTGTCCTAATAGCAGATTCTCATTCTCCTCTGTTATATTTGGTGGCTTATAGCAGACCCCCAGTAATATTTTATTATTATTTTTTGCCCCCTCTATCTCTACCCACATGGACTCGACCCCCTCTTCTCCCTCTCCTATATCTTCCCTTAGTCTGGGTTTTAGACATGACTTTACATATAAGCAGACTCCTCCGACTTTCCCCTGTTTCCGGTCCCTTCTAAATAAACTATAATCTAATAGATTTACCGCCCAGTCGTAGCTATCGTCTAGCCAAGTCTCTGTTATACCTACGATGTCATACCTCTCCTCCGATATAAGCGCCCGCAGCTCATCCGCCTTATTGGTCAGGCTTCTTGCGTTGGTCAGCATGCAAGATAAAACTTTGGGGTTATTTAGCATCCTATTCTTCTCTAACGATCTTACTGTACTATCCCCACCCCCCTCTCCACCCTCATTATATTCACTTCTCCCCTTCCCCCTTGCTTGCCTCACATCCCACCTACTTCCTTGGTTTCCCCCCCCCCATCTCTAGTTTAAAAACTCCTCCAACCTATTAGCCATCTTCTTCCCCAGCACCGCTGCACCCTCCCCATTGAGGTGCAGCCCGTCCCTACGGTAGAGCCTGTAGCCGACCGCGAAGTCGGCCCAGTTCTCCATGAACCCAAACCCTTCTGCCTTGTACCAACTCTTTAGCCACTTATTCACCTCCCTAACTTCCCGTTGGCGCTCCTGTGTGGCTCGTGGGATTGGTAGTATTTCTGAGAAAACTACCTTGGAGGTCCTTGCCCTAAGCTTCCTACCTAGGTCCCTGAAATCATTTTTAAGGACCCTCCATCTACCACTCACTTTGTCATTGGTGCCGATGTGGACCATGACCGCTGGGTCTTCACCAGCCCCACCCAGTAACCTGTCAACACGATCCGCGATGTGCCGGACTCGAGCGCCAGGGAGGCAGCACACCGTTAGGCGATCCCGGTCTTTGTGACAGATTGCCCTGTCTGTCCTCCTAATAATAGAGTAACCCACTACCAGAACCTGTCTTGTCTGCCCTACACTTCCCCCCTCCCCCTCATTACTGGAGCATACACTCCCCCGGCGGTCAGAGGATCTGTCGTGCTCCAATAATGCCGATTCTGAACCAGCTTTCCTATACTTCTTCCCTCTATCCCTCCTAACTGTTATCCAGCTCCCTGCCTGTTCAGCGTGCACTTCCCCTCTATGCTCCACCCCCAGTATTGACCCATTGAGTGTCTGCTCGGTGAGCAGCAAACTCCGTTCCATGTTGTCGATGCTCCTCAGTATCACTATCTGAGCACTTAGCTCCAGAATTTGGGCTTCCAAGTGTACAATATGCTCACATCTCTCACAGCAGTATGGATCCTCGAGCGGTTGCTCACGGAATGCATACATTGCGCAAGATGTACACTGCACGGCTCTGGCCAACATGGACGTCATTCTAAATATGGGGATACAGTCAGTATATATATACAAGTACAAAACACAATTATTTGTATATAGGTGTATGGACGGGGATCAGTTAGGGATGTGCAAGTGTATCAATTAGATATCGGCGGGGGATCAGTTAAGTATGGACAGGGGATCAATTAAGTATCAAGTATGGACGGGGAATCAGCTAAGTAGGTCAGGTGGATTAATTAAGTAAAAAGAAAAGTAAAGAAAGAATGAATGAAATACAGTCAGAAATTCAGTCCTAAGTCCTCCCTTCCAAACTCCCTGAATCCAAAGTCACTGAAAAACAAGTCACACACTTACTTTCGTTCGCACTTAAGCTCCGGACACACGCAGCTCGTTCACACTTGCAAACTAAGAGATTTAAAGAGTTTTTTTTTTTTTTCCTTTTCCAGCAATGTACCCTTCACCTCAAAGCACTTCCAAAGGTTTGACCACTGGTTTGACCGCCCTGAGCCACGGAACCGGGTCGCCGCCACGGAGACTACAACCACCAGAATTCACCAAAAAGGGTCCGGCTCCAGGTGTCCCAAGGCCCAGGGGGCGCGTCAGAACATTTTCATCACCTTTCATAATCACCAATAAGACAAGGCAGGGATGTCCTCTGTCCCCTCTCTTATACATCCTAGTGACGGAGCACCTGCTCTCATCAATTCACCATAACCCCAATATTAGGTGGATTGAGGTGGGAGGCACCGAGTACAAGTGCTCTGCATTTGCTGATGATGTCCTAGTATACATCACTCAATCACATATATCCATCCCTGCTGTTATGGCTGAAATAGATCACTTTGTTACATGGTCAAATTTTAAAATCAATGCAGCGAAATCTGAGGCCCTCGATGTCTCCCTCCCCAAATCCATACAGGATTCCATCCAGTCCAACTTTCCCTTTGCCTGGCCCTCACAGGGTATCAAATACTTAGGAATTCCTATTCATAGAGACCTCTCCCGTCTATGTTATCTTAATTTTGGGCCCTTTATTGAACAACTCCATACAGACCATGGTTGGCAAGTTAGAACTGTAAGATTCACTACATGAACCACTGGTGTTTTGTAGAAAAGCACATAACTGTGTTCCAAATTATTATGCAAAAAGTGTTTAGGAGTGATAAGGTAAGAATTTGTTTGTTTGTCAGTTAAACTCATTGATGGTGATGTGTGTCAGGGCTCTTTATATCACTGTAAGCAATTGCAGACACCTGTGCTAATTAGTTTGGCAGGTGTGTCCAATGAAAGGCAAGACTACTTAAGAAGGCTGTCCCACATTATTAAGCAGCCTACATTTTCTGCCAAAATGGGAAAGAAAAAGGATGTGTCGGCTGCTGAGAAGCAACAAATTGTGGAGTGTTTAGGTCAAGGCATGACTACAATCAACATTGCCAAGACACTTCATCCTGATCATCGCACAATCAAGTATGTAGCTGACTCACAGTACACACGTGTGCGTGCTGATAAGGGAAAATTGAGGACTCTTTCCTACAGGCAATTACGTCACATTAAAAGAGCAGCGCCATCATGTCGACCTCCTCTATCCACTGCACACAAGCAGAAAAGGCTCCAGTGGGCCAAACATTGCATGAAGACTGATTTCAAAACTGTTTTGTTCACGGATGAGTGCCGTGCAACGCTCGATGGTCCAGATGGATGGAGTGGAGGATGGCTGGTTGATGGACACCCCACGCAAACACGGCTACAGCGCCAACAAGGAGGAGGTGGAGAAATGTTTTGGGCTGGAATCATGGGGAGAGAGATTGTCGGCCCCTTTAGGATCCCTGAAGGGGTAAAGAAGAACTCCATAATGTATGTGGAGTTTCTCAAACAGCACTTCCTGCCATGGTTCAAGAAGAAGAACCGTGTACTCCACAGCAAGATCATTTTCATGCATGAAAATGCACCGTCTCATGCTGCACATAACACATCTGCATCTCTGGCTGATATGGGCATAAAAGGGGACAAACTTATGGTGTGACCACCATGCTCCCCTGACCTCAACCCCATTCAGAACCTTTGGAGCATCATCAAAAGGTGTGTCTATGATGGCGGGAGGCAGCTCTGGGAGGGTATTCTGTCCTCATGCAAAACAATTGAAGCAGAAACCATCCAAAACCTGACAAATTCAATGGACAAGACAGTTCAGAAGCGCCTTTCGAACAAGGGGTCCTATGTGCAAATGTAACATCACCTAGAATAAAGTTTTGAGTTGAAAACTGTTTGATTTCAGTTTCTAACTTGCTAATGCTTATAATTTCAAAAATGACCATTTTTTTGTTCTTTATTAAAATGAAAAGGTGGATCGAAGAGTGTGGGGGATCTAAGAGTGTGGCAACCCAGTAGTCAGGATTACTTCGAATTCTGACAATCTGAGGGTCATGTTGCAGGTAGTGCAGCAAGAAGGAACTCATGTGTCTTGCGCATCTAGGAGACCCAAAATTATTTTCCGGGCTAGATGCAGCTAAAGATTTATATTAATTTGAAAGCTGGTGGAGCTTAGTATAGATGGCCTAATAGAATCAGTACTGCACACTGCTACAAAGCCCAAATTATTTTCCAGCCAAGATACAGATAAACATGATTAGTAATTTTAAATCTGGTGGAGCTTAGTATAGATGGCCTAATAGAATCAGTACTGCACACTGCTACAAAGCCCAAATTATTTTCCAGCCAAGATACAGATAAACATGATTAGTAATTTTAAAGCTTAAAATGGTTGGTGAGGTGATTTTAACAAATCATCAAGCTTTTACTCTCCCCAGGATGACACAGGGGTAGAAAAGTCGTTTCGGATCCATGATTTGTTCATCTTTATGAACGTGAGTCTGTCTACAATACCAGTGGAGCGCCGCGTGCGCTTATGTGTCAGCACACCACCAGCAGCGCTGAACACACGTTCAGACAGAACGCTGGCTGCAGGGCATGACAAGATCTCCAAGGCGTAAGTGGCGAGCTCCGGCCATTTATCCAGATTGGAAGCTCAAAAAGAGCAAGGGTCTAGTGACACAGTCATGGCTTCAATGTTTACTTGGAGATACTCCTGTACCATCGTCTCTAGGCGTTGACTATGTGTTAGACTTCTTGTCTCCTGTGGCCTTGCAAAGGATGGGCTAAAAAAGTGGTGAAATGATTCCGCAAAATTGATGTTACCAGCAGATACTGTGTTTCTGTTATGGCTTGAGTGCTGAACACTCGACGGTCCCACGGTTGGCAAGTTGGAACTGTGAGATTCACTACGTGCACCACTGGTGTTTAGTGGAAAAGCACATGTCAGATTCTGCAACAGTCTCTGCTGATACTCCTGCATGCGTGCATCCCTTTCTATGGCAGGAATAATTTCTGCAAATTTACTTTTGTACCGGGGATCTAACAGTGTGGCAACCCAGTAGTCAGGATTATTTCTAATTCTCACAATTCGAGGGTCATGTTGCAGGTAGTGTAGCAAGAAGGCACTCATGTGTCTTGCGCATCCAGGAGCACCAAGTCCCTGTTGTATTGGTGGAGAGGTAACAATCATGCTTCCTTCCTCTGTCCTCTCCCCCCAACCTCGCACAACAGAAATGTGATCAAGGTTTCCCTCATCTGATGAGTCTTCCATCAGTTCGTTCTCCACTTCTTCCTGGGCTCCTGCACCTTCCTCACTAGTTTGGCTGCTACCATGCGCCCTGGTAAAACCATCTCCCCCACCCTCACATGCCTGCCACCTTGGTGCTGCCGACCGTCTGGACCTTGCAGATGTTAGCCTTTCCGCATACAACTCCTCCTCCTCTACTTCCTCCACCTCCTCTTGTGCCACCACCTGACTCCGAATTCTGTTTAACATGTGCTCCAGCATGTAAATCACCGGAATAGTCATGCTGATAATGGCATCGTCAGCACTAAACATCTTCGTCGCCATTTCAAAACTGCGCAGAAAGGTGCATAGGTCCCTGATTTGAGACCACTCCTTCAGCGTGATTTGCCCCACCTCTTGATCTCGTTGGCCCAGGCTATACATCAGAACGTATTACACCAGGGCTTGTCGGTGCTGCCACAGTCGCAGCAACATGTGCAGAGTTGAAATCCACCAGGTAGGCACATCGCAATTTAGCCGGTGAAGTGGCAGGCCCAACGACTTCTGTAGAGATGTAAGTCGCTGAGCTGCGGGATGCGAATGGCGGAAGTGAGCACACAGCGACCGTGCCCTCTGCAGAAGGCCATCTAGTCTGTGATAGTGGGCTAAAAATTGCTGGACAACCAGGTTCAACACGTGAGCCATACAAGGCACGTGTGTGACATTGCCCCGGTAAAGGGCCGCACCCAGGTTTGCAGCATTGTCGCACACGGCCTTCCCTGGTTTCAGGTCCAGTGGAGACAACCATTCATGAAACTGGTTCTCCAGAGCTGACCACAACTCCTCAGCTGTGTGACTCATATTTCCAAGATATTTCAAAAAAACCGCCTGATGATGTTGAGCCCTGCTGCCACCATAGTAAGGAGGTGTGCAGGATCCCTTAGAAAGCTTGTGGCATGACCAGACAGGCTTTGGGTGCAGGTGGAGGACCGAGAGGAGGTTGAGGAGGCAGAAGCAGTTGAGGAACTTTGAGATAAAGAGGATTGACGCATAACTCGTGGGGACGGCAAGACTTGGACAGCAGCCCCTTGTCCTGCTGTCACCATAGTTACCCAGTGCCCATTCAGCGACATGTAACACCCCTGTCCATGCCTACTCGTCCAAGTGTCTGTGGTGAAATGCACCCTGTCACACACAGAGTTTCTCAAAGAAGCTGTGATGTTGTGTGCGACATGCTGGTGTAGAGCAGGCACATCTTTCTTTGAGAAGTAGTGCCGACTGGGCATCTGGTACTGGGGCACTGCGACGGACATAAGGTCTCGAAAATCCTCTGTGTCTACCAGGTGGAAAGGCAGCATTTCTGTAGCCAAGAGCTTGCAGATGGTGAAATTCAACCTCTTAGCTTTCTCATGGCTAGGAGGAAATGGTCTTTTACTTGTCCACATCTGAGGGACCGAGGGCTGGCTGTTGTGCTTAGACGGGGTTGAGAAGGGTGTCCCCAGCAAACTGCCGGTCTGTGAGGAAGATGCAGGCAGACATGTTAGGTTGCCTTGATCCAAAGGTGGTGCTATCGATGTCGGACAGCGCTCAACACCAGCTGGTGTTACCACCTCCAAAGAAAATGATGACCTGCCAATCACGCTGGCTGTTGCGGGTAAAGAGGTGGCTGGTCTGCGTCCCAAAACAGGTGTAACCGCTGTCCCCCCAGTCACAGAGGATGAAGAGGCTACGGATGCACAAGATGTGGCAGATGGTGGTTGGCCAGGCCGGCTAGGCCGCATTGTAGCACAGTGAGCTTCCCACTGCAACTTATGCTTCATGTCCATGTGCCGGTTCATGCATGAAGTACTCAAACTATGTATTTTTTTGGCCTCTACTTAGCTTTTGCTGACAAATATTACAGATAACACGAGTTGGGTCTTCTTTATCGATCTGAAAAAATGCCCAGGCTATGCAAGGCTTAGCACCCATGCGACCTGAAGAGCCACCATGACTTGTGGTCAGAGGCAGAGTTGTGTTTGAGAATGTAGTGGTTGACATGCTTCCAGTACTACGTCTCAGTCCAGGAAGGCGCAACCTGACCTCGTCGTCACTAGCATCCTCCTCCACCTCCTCTGCTGACCTCATCGACTGGCTGACTGTGGGTTGACAGTAAGTGGGATCTCCAACCTCATCATTATCACCCTGTGTTTTATCGCACCCGTCGCCCTCAGAGCCAACCTGTTCCTGCCCTGACATAAGACTAAAGTTGTCGCTCCAATCAGGTATTTGAGTCTCATCATTGTCTTCCTCATTGTCTCTACCAACAGGAGTTACAGTTTGGGAACAAGGGTCTACATTATGGTCAGAACGTTCTGCGTCTGGTCCTGGATCCGACTCATAAAGATTCTGGGCATCAGTGCAGATCATTTCCTCGTCTGGATTCACAGAAGCTCTGGAGCCGACCTCTGATTCCCAGGCTATAGTATGAGTAAACAGCTCTGCAGACTCAACCATCTGTTCTACCCCATACTCAGACGGGCAGCTGGAGACTTGGGAGCTGTGAGGAAGCAAGTGCGATTGGGGTGACACCTCTGAGGACTGGAGTATTTGTGATGTTGAAGTTGAGGTGGAGGAGAGCCCACTTAAAGGAGCACTTGATATCCGTTGAAGCATCTGCTGTTTTTGTGCCTCATCTGGAATTTGTAGCGATTAGCATGTCCGTAAGAAATGGATCTTATCACATTGTCCGCTAAAAGAAGTAGACATTTTAGTTTGGCTGGAAGATGAACATTCTTCTGCAGAAGTTACTGTTGCTTTAACACCTACCCCACGGACACAACCTTTTTTCACCTTCCCATCACACCTATTCCCCTTTCCACCAGCAGCAGGCCTTTTTCCACTCATTTTGGTGGTTAACTAATTCACAACTCTGGAGTTGTTTGCACAAAAAAACAATGGATGGGAACCGAGCAGAGCTGAGTGGCCAAACTGTGGTATTCGGCCAAAAGTATTGGCTGGGTTAGATGCAGATAAAAATTATATTGAATTTGCAACCTGATGGAGGTCAGTATAGATGGACTAATAGAACAAGTCCCACACACTGCTAGAAGCTGAAACATTTTTTCAGAGCTAGATGCAGAAAAAAATTATATTGAATTTGCAACCTGATGGAGGTCAGTAAAGATGGACTATTAGAGCAAGTCCCACACACTGCTACAAGCTGAAATATTTTTTCAAAGCTACATGCAGAAAAAAATTATATTGAATTTGCAACATGATGGAGGTTAGTATAGATGGACAAATAGAACAAGTCCCACACACTGCTACAAGCTGAAATATTTTTTCAGAGCTAGATGCAGAAAAAAATTATATTGAATTTGCAACCTGATGGAGGTTAGTATAGATGGCCTAATAGAACAAGTCCCACACACTGCTAGAAGCCGAAATATTTTTTCAGAGCTAGATGCAGAAAAAAATTATATTGAATTTGCAACCTGATAAAGGTTAGTATAGATGGACTAATAGAACAAGTCCCACACACTGCTAGAAGCGGAAATATTTTTTCAGAGCTAGATGCAGAAAAAAATTATATTGAATTTGCAACCTGATGGAGGTTAGTATAGATGGACTAATAGAACAAGTCCCACACACTGCTAGAAGCCGAAATATTTTTTCAGAGCTAGATACATAAAAAAATTATATTGAATTTGCAACCTGATGGAGGTCAGTATAGATGGACTAATAGAACAAGCCCACACACTGCTACAAGCTGAAATATTTTTTCAGAGCTACATGCAGAAAAAAATTATATTGAATTTGCAACCTGATGGAGGTTAGTATAGATGGACTAATTGAACATGTCCCACACACTGCTAGAAGCGTAAATATTTTTTCAGAGCTCGATGCAGAAAAAAATTATATTGAATTTGCAACCTGATGGAGTTCAGTATAGATGGACTAATAGAACAAGTCCCACACACTGCTACAAGCTGAAATATTTTTTCAGAGCTAGATGCAGAAAAAAATTAAATTGAATTTGCAACCTGACGGAGGTTAGTATAGATGGACTAATAGAACAAGTCCCACACACTGCTAGAAGCCAAAATATTTTTTCAGAGCTAGATGCAGAAAAAAATTATATTGAATTTGCAACCTGATGGAGGTCAGTATAGATGGCCTAATAGAACAAGTCCCACACACTGCTACAAGCTGTAATATTTTTTCAGAGCTAGATGCAGAAAAAAATTATATTGAATTTGTAATCTGATGGAGGTTAGTATAGATGGACTAATAGAACAAGTCCCACACACTGCTATAAGCCTAAATATTTTTTCAGAGCTAGATGCAGAAAAAAATTATATTGAATTTGCAACCTGATGGAGGTTAGTATAGATGGACTAATAGACCAAGTCCCACACACTGCTACAAGCTGAAATATTTTTTCAGAACTAGATTCAGAAAAAAATTATATTGAATTTGCAACCTGATGGAGGTCAGTATAGATGGACTAATAGAACAAGTCCCACACACTGCTAGAAGCCTAAATATTTTTTCAGAGCTAGATGCAGAAAAAAATTATATTGAATTTGCAACCTGATGGAGGTCAGTATAGATGGACTAATAGAACAAGTCCCACACACTGCTAGAAGCCGAAATATTTTTTCAGAGCTAGATGCAGAAATAATTTTATTGAATTTGCAACCTGATGGAGGTCAGTATAGATGGACTAATAGAACAAGTCCCACACTTCTACAAGCTGAAATATTTTTTCAGAGCTAGATGCAGAAAAAAATTATATTGAATTTGCAACCTGATGGAGGTTAGTATAGATGGACTAATAGAATGATGCTATGCCCAAAAGGTTTTACTTCACTAGGTGCAGTAAAAAAATTTGTATTCTATACACAGGTGGTGTAGCTTGCAACACAGATAGGCTACTCCACTGACTAACACACTCTGCAATAGGCCAAAAAGGATTTGCTTTGCTAGATTTAGCCAAATGCTTTAAAAAAAACTTGCACAGCACTGGCACAGACCTGCCTGGCAAAAAGTGATAGGAACTCATGTAACCTAGCCCTGAAAAGGACTGCAATTACAAATAGTCTTTACTCCCAACCTATCAATTTAAGAGCACAGACCTGCCTGATAAAAGTCGTATGAAATGATGTAACCTAGTCCTTAAAATGACTGCAATCACAACTCTTCCCTACTCCCAAGCTATCTGTGGATTTGTGCGAAAATTGGCTTGAAATTAACAAAGTATAGCACACACAGCAACAGTGGTGCCGTCTAACACGCAGCTGCAGCAGTGAGAAAATGGTGGCGATGGGGAAAATGGCTGGGTCTTATAGGGCAAGGACATGTGACATACACTTCCAATGACACATGCCCTTGCTTGTGTGAAAAAAAGCAGTTCGCTCCGCGTGTGCGCTGCTGATAGGCTGACAGACTGCACCTCCCCACTGTAAATGCGGGAAAGAGAAAAAAAAATGGAGATCTTCATTATTCCTGCAGAGATCCATCTCCTGCCTCTCCCCCCGCCCCGCTGTACACTCAAACTGCACATTAACATTAATTTTCAGCATTACTGAGAAAAAATCCAGTTATGATTTTGGTGCACGAACAGTTATCGAACATAACCTCGAACAGCCAAATTTTTTTCAAATCGTTCGTGTTCGCCGAACGTCTCGAACACCGCCCAAAACAGCTCGAATTTGAGATTGGCGAACAGTTCGAGTCGAACACCGCTCATCTCTAGTTGACATACCTTCTGCACAGCTTTTCTCTGTAGATGAACAGCCGGCTTCTCTCATTCCACAGGTGTTTGGCTTGTGGAGGAGCATCCTTCTCCAGGTGAGAACCTTCTTTGGTTATCAGTCCTTTGATGAGGCTTACAACGGGGTCACTGTCCTGGGTCTCCTTCCAGCTGTGCTGAGGTAAAGGGTTTAGTGTCTTACCATGACGTCTTCTGGAGGTGTGTTGCTCTTGGACCATTCCATTCCTGTGGAAAGCAGGTAATTCAATTTCTTCTAGGTCATCCACTTCATCCTCGGTGTCCGACTGGTGGGGCATTCTTGACAGGGCATCAGCATCAGCATTGGTGTTCTTGTGACCTGTCCGGTACTTGATTGTGAACTGGTAATTCGACAATCTGGCCACCCAACACTGTTCCGTGGCTCCCAACCTGGCTGTCTCCAGGTGTGTCAAGGGGTTATTGTCGGTAAAGGCTGTAAATTTAGTTGAGGCTAGGTAATGTTTGAATCTTTCGGTGATAGCCCAGACCAAGGCCAGGAACTCCAGCTTGAAGGAACTGTAATTCTCCGGGTTCCTCTCAGTAGGGCGAAGCTTTCTACTGGCATAGGCCAGTAGAAATAGTAGTACCTTTTCTCTTCCGTTTTGCTTCTGGGACAACACAGCTCCCAGTCCCTCACTGCTGGCATCTGTGTATAACAGGAAAGGTTGGCTTTAGTCGGGGTAAGCCAGGATTTCCTCACCGGTTAGGGCTTCCTTCATTAACGCAAAGGACTCAGCCTGTTCTTTGCCCCACTGGAATGGGGAACTTTTACCTCTTTTGGACTGTCCTACTAGGAGATCTTGTAAAGGTGCTGCCTTTTTGGTGTAGTCCTTAATGAATCTCCTGTAGTTCCCGACCAGTCCCAGGAATTGACGTACTTCTTTTATGTTCTTTGGTTCAGGCCACTTCTGGATGGCAGTGACCTTCTCCGGGTCTGGTGCTACTCCCTCTGAGCTGACCACATGTCCCAGGTACTGAACCTTCTGTTTGAGCAGGTGGCACTTGGAAGGTTTTAGTTTCATCCCATATCGGGACAATGCCTCAAATACCTCTGCCAGGTGTTTTATATGGTCTTCATATGTCCTTGAGTACACGATAAAGTCATCCAGGTATAACAGCACTGTTTTAAAGTTCCGGTGTCCTAAGCAACACTCCATCAACCTCTGGAGTCCAAATGGCATGCTGTTAAATTCACATAATCCCATTCAGGGTGGTGAAGGCTGTCTTCTCCCGGTCTTCCTCAGCAACAGAGACTTGCCAGTACCCGCTAGTGAGATCCAATGTGGAGAAATAATTGGCAGATTTTAGTGCAGCCAGGGATTCCTCTATATGGGGCAAAGGGTATGCATGTTTATGTGTTATTCGATTAATTTGTCTCTAATCTGCACACATCCTCATGCTACCGTCCTTCTTTCTGACCAGGACAAGGGGAGCTGATCAGGGGCTACAGCTATCCCTTACTACCCCTGCCTTTTTCATGTCATGCAAAATTTCTTTTGCTTTTTGGTAATGTGCTGGTGGTATGGGTCTGTAACGCTCCTTTATGGGTGGATGGTTACCTGTGGGTATGTGGTGTTGTATCCCTTTGACCCTTCCAAAATCAAGTGAGTGTTTACTAAACACCTGTTCATATTCCTGAACCACTCTGTAGACACCGTGTTTTTGATGGACAGGAGTGGCATCAGTTCCAACATGGAGCTGTTGACACCATTCCTCCAGCTGGGCTTTGGAGTCATTGTCCTCCAGCGTGTCTGGTGGGGTCAAGGGTTCCACTGTGTGTATGGCATTATTATTCACAGTATACAGTCTGGCAACAGTGGCGTATCTTGGCAATTTGACTTCCTCCTCCCCACAATTTAGGAAGCGTACGGGTACCCTTCCATTGCGCACATCAACTACCCCTCTAGCAGTTAGGAGTGCAGGTCTGTGTTCTGAGCTGATGGGCTGGTAGTCCTGTCCCTTGAGACCTATAGCTGCCCTACACCAAATCAGCATTTCACTAATTGGGGGAATCACAATTGGTATCGGGTCTGTCACCCGTGCATTACCAATCTCACCACCTGTTAGTTTTACCTGTTGCTGGTACAGGAGGGTTCGAATCTCTCTCTGGAGCACCTTCCGCTGCCCTGGCCTAGCAGTGTAAGCAATCTGTTGGAGTAAAAACAACACTTCTCCCAGACAGTTACCAACAACATTTGTACCAAGTATCATATATGGGTTTTTATCACCAGGGTTAGACTCTACCACAATCAGTCCTTGATCCTTTAATTCCACTCTTCCCACCTTCACTGTCACGTCCTTAACCCCGACTAGGTTAAGAGGAAGGCCATTGGAGGCATACACGGTGAGGTTTGGGTCTGGCGGGTGGAGTTCATCTATGGACCAGTACCTTTTGTAGAGGACATCAGGTATGATGATCAACTGTGACCCGGTGTCCAGTAGTGCAGGTGTTGCTATGCCATCCAGCACAATGGACAGGAAAGGTCTTCCTCCTACAAACCGGTCTTACCAGCCTGATGGGCCTTGTTGGTCTACTCCTGGGTGTTGGCCCTCGGCCCCAGGGTTTGCTCGTTTAAAGGACAGGTCCGGGTGAGGTGGACTGCCTTGTGGCAACGGTAGCAGATGAGTTCTCCTGAAGGGCGACGTCGGTCATTGGTCCTCCCATGGGGTGACGTTGTCCTTCTTCTTCTCCTCATCCAGGAGACTTCCTCGGGACTGTCGGCGAGTAGGATCCTTCCATCCGGCTCAGGCTCCATCTGTAGGTGCAGGGCGCTTAGGATGGTGGTCAGGGTTTTACTTAGCTGACGCACTTCAGAGTGCAGGCTGTCCAGCTCGCTAGGGGGTGCTGTTTGCACTTTTGCCTCAGCCGCTAATGAAGGAGCAGTGGGTGCTGTGGGCACTGGGGTGGCCCCACCCTGGTAAGGCTGGATAGCAGTATCTGATGTTTCCAGGGGCTGCAGACCATTAATAGCCATGTCCTTCAGGGCATCAAAGGTGGCATTTGGATGATCTAAGGCCCACCACCGTACAGTTCTGCTCTCCTCCTGGGACCTCAACCCCCGGATGAATTGTTCTGTCAGCATTTTGTTCTCATCATGTATGCAGGCTGGACTAACCAGTTTCAGGGCTCGCAGTGCCTCTTGTAAGCGCCAGGCATAGTCCCGGATACTGTCCTCGGGTTTCTGGGCACAGTGGTAGAACCTCATCCGGAGATCTGTCTCAGTGCGGTTTTCAAAGACAGTTTGCAGTCTCTTGACTATAATAGGTACTGATTCCTGGTCTGTGGCTGGCCAGGTTTCAATTTCCCGCTCTGCGGCACCAGTCAATTGTCCCAGCACAACAGCAGCTCTCTGTTTACCAGTCATTGAGTACATGTCCAATACACCGCATATTTTTCTTTTGAACCCAGACAGGGTGTCTGGTTTGCCGTCATACTGGGGAAGCCACTTCGCTCCGGGGACGTAAGGCAGGGCCATGGTTATTATTGGAGTTACGGCTAGAGATGAGCGTTGCTCGACTCGAACTGTTCGCCAATCTCAAATTCGAGCTGTTTTGGGCGGTGTTCGAGCCGTTCGGCGAACACGAACGATTTGAAAGAAATTCGGCTGTTCGAGGTTATGTTCGATAACTGTTCGTGCACCAAAATCATAACTGGATTTTTTCTCAGTAATGATGAAAATTAATGTTAATACGCAGTTTGAGTGTACAGCGGGGTGGGGAGAGGGGCAGGGGATGGATCTCTGTAGGAATAATGAAGATCTCCATTTTTTTTGTCTCTTTCCCGCATTTACAGTGGGGAGGTGCAATCTGTCAGCCTATCAGCAGCGCACACACGGAGCGAACTGTTTTTTTTCACACAAGCAAGGGCATGTGTCATTGGCAATGTATGTCACATGTCCTTGCCCTATAAGACCCAGCCATTTTCCCCGTCGCCACCATTTTCTCACTGCTGCAGCTGCGTGTTAGACGGCACCGCTGTTGCTGTGTGCGCTATACCTTGTTAATTTCAAGCCAATTTTCGCACAAATCTACAGATAGCTTGGGAGTAGGGAATAGTTGTGATTGCAGTCCTTTTAAGGACTAGTTTACAGCATTTCCTATCACTTTTATCAGGCAGGTCTGTGCTCTTAAATAGATAGGTTGGGAGTAGAGATGAGCGTTGTTCTACTCGAACTGTTCGCCAATCTCAAATTCGAGCTGTTTTGGGCGGTGTTCGAGCCGGTCGGCGAACACGAACAATTTGAGAAAAATTCGGCTGTTCGAGGTTATGTTCGATAACTGTTCGTGCACCAAAATCATAACTGGATTTTTTCTCAGTAATGATGAAAATTAATGTTAATACGCAGTTTGAGTGTACAGCGGGGCGGGGGGAGGGGCAGGGGAAGGATCTCTGCAGGAACAATGAAGATCTCCATTTTTTTTTCTCTTTCCCGCATTTGCAGTGGGGAGGTGCAATCTGTCAGCCTATCAGCAGCGCACACACGGAGCGAAGTGCTTTTTTTCACACAAGCAAGGGCATGTGTGATTGGCAGTGTATGTCACATGTCCTTGCCCTATAAGACCAAGCCATTTTCCCCGTCGCCACCATTTTCTCACTGCTGCAGCTGCGTATTAGACGGCACCGCTGTTGCTGTGTGCGCTATACCTTGTTAATTTCAAGCCAATTTTCGCACAAATATACAGATAGCTTGGGAGTAGGGAATAGTTGTGATTGCAGTCCTTTTAAGGACTAGGTTACAGCATTTCCTACGACTTTTATCAGGCAGGTCTGTGCTCTTAAATAGATAGATTGTGGGAGTAAAGACTAATTGTAATTGGAGTCCTTTTCAGGACTAGGTTACATCAGTTCCTATCAGTTTTTGCCAGGCAGGTCTGTGCCAGTTCTGTGCAAGTTTTTTTCACAGCATTTGGCTGAATCTAGCAAAGCTAATCCTTTTTGGCCTATTGCAGAGTGTGTTAGTCAGTGGAGTAGCCTATCTGTGTTGCAAGATATACCACCTGTGTATAGAATACCAATTTTTTTACTGCACCTAGTGAAGTAAAATCTTTTGGGCATAGCATCATTCTATTAGTCCATCTATACTGACCTCCATCAGGTTGCAAACTGAATATAATTTTTTTCTGCATCTAGCTCTGAAAAAATATTTGGGCTTCTAGCAGTGTGTGGGACTTGGTCTATTAGTCCATCTATACTGACCTCCATCAGGTTGCAAATTAAAAATATTTTTTTTCTTCATTTAGCTCTGAAAAAATATTTGGGCTTCTAGCAGTGTGTGGGACTTGTTCTATTAGTCCTTCTATACTGACCTCCAGCAGGTTACAAATTGAATATAATTTTTTTCTGCATCTAGCTCTGAAAAAATATTTGGGCTTCTAGCGGTGTGTGGGACTTGGTCTATTAGTCCATCTATACTGACCTCCATCAGGTTGCAAATTAAAAATAATTTTTTTCTGCATCTAGCTCTGAAAAAATATTTGGGCTTCTAGCAGTGTGTGGGACTTGGTTTATTAGTCCATCTATACTGACCTCCATCAGGTTGCAAATTAAAAATAATTTTTTTCTTCATTTATCTCTGAAAAAATATTTGGGCTTCTAGCAGTGTGTGGGACTTGGTCTATTAGTCCATCTATACTGACCTCCATCAGGTTGCAAATTAAAAATAATTTTTTTCTTCATTTAGCGCTGAAAAAATATTTGGGCTTCTAGCAGTGTGTGGGACTTGTTCTATTAGTCCTTCTATACTGACGTCCAGCAGGTTGCAAATTGAATATAATTTTTTTCTGCATCTAGCTCTGAAAAAATATTTGGGCTTCTAGCGGTGTGTGGGACTTGGTCTATTAGTCCATCTATACTGACCTCCATCAGGTTGCAAATTAAAAATAATTTTTTTCTGCATCTAGCTCTGAAAAAATATTTGGGCTTCTAGCAGTGTGTGGGACTTGGTCTATTAGTCCATCTATACTGACCTCCATCAGGTTGCAAATTAAAAATAATTTTTTTCTGCATCTAGCTCTGAAAAAATATTTGGGCTTCTAGCAGTGTGTGGGACTTGGTCTATTAGTCCATCTATACTGACCTCCATCAGGTTGCAAATTAAAAATATTTTTTTTCTTCATTTAGCTCTGAAAAAATATTTGGGCTTCTAGCAGTGTGTGGGACTTGTTCTATTAGTCCTTCTATACTGACCTCCAGCAGGTTGCAAATTGAATATAATTTTTTTCTGCATCTAGCTCTGAAAAAATATTTGGGCTTCTAGCGGTGTGTGGGACTTGGTCTATTAGTCCATCTATACTGACCTCCATCAGGTTGCAAATTAAAAATAATTTTTTTCTGCATCTAGCTCTAAAAAAATATTTGGGCTTCTAGCAGTGTGTGGGACTTGGTCTATTAGTCCATCTATACTGACCTCCATCAGGTTGCAAATTGAATAAAAAAAATTTCTGCATCTAGCTCTGAAAAAATATTTGGGCTTCTAGCGGTGTGTGGGACTTGGTCTATTAGTCCATCTATACTGACCTCCATCAGGTTGCAAATTAAAAATAATTTTTTTCTGCATCTAACCCAGCCAATAGTTTTGGCCTAATACCACAGTTTGGCCACTCAGCTCTGCTCGGTTACCATCCATTGTTTTTTTGTGCAAACAACTCCAGAGTTGTGAATTAGTTAACCACCAAAATGAGTGGAAAAAGGCCTGCTGCTGGTGGAAAGGGGAATAGGCGTGTTGGGAAGGGGAAAAAAGGTTGTGTACGTGGGGTAGGTGCAGAAGAAAGACCATCTTCCAGCCAAACTAAAATGTCTACTTCTTTTAGCGGACAATGTGATAAGATCCCTTTCTTACGGCCACGCCAATCGATACAAATTCCAGATGAGGCACAAAAACAGCAGGTGCTTCAACGGATATCAAGTGCTCCTTTAAGTGGGCTCTCCTCCACATCAACTTCAACATCACAAATACTCCAGTCCTCAAAGGTGTCACCCAAATCGCACTTGCTTCCTCACAGCTCCCAAATCTCCAGCTGCCCGTCTGAGTATGAGGTAGAACAGATGGTTGAGTCTGCAGAGCTGTTTACTCATACTATAGCCTGGGAATCAGAGGTCGACTCCAGCGCTTCTGTGAATCCAGACGAGGAAATGATCTGCACTGATGCCCAGAATCTTTATGAGTCGGATCCAGGACCAGACGCAGAAGGTTCTGACCATAATGTAGACCCTCATTCCCAAACTGTAACTCCTGTTGGTGGAGACAATGAGGAAGACGATGATAAGACTCAAATACCTGATTGGAGCGACAACTTTAGTTTTTTGTCAGGGCAGGAACAGGTTGGCTCTGAGGACGACGGGTGTGATAACGCACAGGGTGATGATGATGAGGTCGGAGATCCCACTTACTGTCAACCCACAGTCAGCCAAGAGATGAGGTCAGCAGAGGAGGTGGAGGAAGATGCTAGTGACGACGAGGTCAGGTTGCGCCTTCCTGGACAGAGACGTAGTACTGGAAGCACGTCAACAACTGCATCCTCAAACACAACTCTGCCTCTCACCACAAGTCATGGTGGCTCTTCAGGTCGCATGGGTGCTAAGCCTTGCATAGCCTGGGCATTTTTTCAGATCGATAAAGATGACCCAACTCGTGTTATCTGTAACATTTGTCAGCAAAAGCTAAGTAGAGGCCAAAAAATACATAGTTTGAGTACTTCATGCATGAACCGGCACATGGACATGAAGCATAAGTTGCAGTGGGAAGCTCAGTGTGCTACAATGCGGTCTAGCCGGCCGGGCCAACCACTGTCTGCCATATCTTGTGCATCCGCGGCCTCTTCATCCTCTGTGACTGGGGGGACAGCAGTCACACCTGTTTTGGGGCGCAGACCTGCCACCTCTTTACCCGCAACAGCCAGCGTGATTGGCAGGTCATCATTTTCTTTGGAGGTGGTAACACCAGCTGGTCTTGAGCGCTGTCCGACATCGATAGCACCACCTTTGGATCAAGGCAACCTAACATGTCCGCCTGCATCTTCCTCACAGACCGGCAGTTTGGCGGGGACACCCTTATCAACCCCGTCTAAGCACAATAGCCAGCCCTCGGTCCCTCAGATGTGGACAAGTAAAAGACCATTTCCTCCTAGCCATGAGAAAGCTAAGAGGTTGAATTTCACCATCTGCAAGCTCTTGGCTACAGAAATGCTGCCTTTCCGCCTGGTGGACACAGAGGATTTTCGAGACCTTATGTCCGTCGCAGTGCCCCAGTACCAGATGCCCAGTCGGCACTACTTCTCAAAGAAAGGTGTGCCTGCGCTCCACCAGCATGTCGCACACAACATCACCGCTTCTTTGAGAAACTCTGTGTGTGACAGGGTGCATTTCACCACAGACACTTGGACGAGTAGGCATGGACAGGGGCGTTACATGTCGCTGACTGGGCACTGGGTAACTATGGTGACAGCAGGACAAGGGGCTGCTGTCCAAGTCTTGCCGTCCCCACGAGTTGTGCGTCAATCCTCTTTATGTCATTTTTCCTCCACTGCTTCTGCCTCCTCAACCTCCTCTCGGTCTTCCACCTGCACCCAAAGCCTGTCTGGTCATGCCACAAGCTTTCTAACTGCGCAGAAGGGATCCTGCACACCTCCTTACTATGCTGGCAGTAGGGCTCAACGTCATCAGGCGGTTTTTACATTGAAATGTCTGGGAAATGTGAGTCACACAGCTGAGGAGTTGTGGTCAGCTCTGGAGAACCAATTTCATGAATGGTTGTTTCCACTGGACCTGAAATCAGGGAAGGCCGTGTGCGACAATGCTGCAAACCTGGGTGCGGCCCTTCGCCGGGGCAATGTCACACACGTGCCTTGTATGGCTCACGTGTTGAACCTGGTTGTCCAGCAATTTTTAGCCCACTATCCCAGACTAGATGGCCTTCTGCAGAGGGCACGGTCGCTGTGTGCTCACTTCCGCCGTTCGCATCCCGCAGCTCAGCGACTTACATCTCTACAGAAGTCGTTGGGCCTGCCACTTCACCGGCTAAAATGCGATGTGCCTACCCGGTGGAATTCAACTCTGCACATGTTGCAGCGACTGTGGCAGCACCGACAAGCCCTGGTGCAATACGTTCTGACGTATAGCCTGGGCCAACGAGATTCAGAGGTGGGGCAAATCACGCTGGAGGAGTGGTCTCAGATCAGGGACCTATGCACCCTTCTGCACAGTTTTGAAATGGCGACGAAGATGTTTAGTGCTGACGATGCCATTATCAGCATGACTATTCCGGTGATTTACATGCTGGAGCACATGTTAAACAGAATTCGGAGTCAGGTGGTGGCACAAGAGGAGGTGGAGGAAGTAGAGGAGGAAGAGTTGTATGCGGAAGGGCTAACATCTGCAAGGTCCAGACGGTCGGCAGCACAAAGGCGGCAGGCATGTGAGGGTGGGGGAGATGGTTTTACCAGGGCGCATGGTAGCAGCCAAACTAGTGAGGAAGGTGCAGGAGCCCAGGAAGAAGTGGAGGACGAACTGATGGAAGACTCATCAGATGAGGGAGACCTTGATCACATTTCTGTTGTGCGAGGTTGGGGGGAGAGGACAGAGGAAGGAAGCATGATTGTTACCTCGCCACCAACACAACAGGGACTTGGTGCTCCTGGATGCGCAACACACATGAGTGCCTTCTTGCTGCACTACCTGCAACATGACCCTCGAATTGTGAGAATTAGAAATAATCCTGACTACTGGGTTGCCACACTGTTAGATCCCCGGTACAAAAGTAAATTTGCAGAAATTATTCCTGCCATAGAAAGGGATGCACGCATGCAGGAGTATCAGCAGAGACTGTTGCAGAATCTTACATGTGCTTTTCCACAAAATACCAGTGGTGCACGTAGTGAATCTCACAGTTCCAACTTGCCAACCGTGGGACCGTCAAGTGTTCAGCAGTCAAACCGTAACAGAACCACAGTATCTGGTGGTAACATCAATTTTGCGGAATCATTTCACCACTTTTTTAGCCCATCCTTTGCAAGGCCACAGGAGACAAGAAGTCTGACACATAGTCAACGCCTAGAGACGATGGTACAGGAGTATCTCCAAGTAAACATTGAAGCCACGACTGTGTCACTGGACCCTTGCTCTTTTTGGGCTTCCAATCTGGATAAATGGCCGGAGCTAGCCACTTACGCCTTGGAGATCTTGTCATGCCCCGCAGCCAGCGTTCTGTCTGAACGTGTGTTCAGCGCTGCTGGTGGTGTGCTGACAGATAAGCGCACGCGGCTCTCCACTGATAATGTAGACAGACTCACGTTCATAAAGATGAACAAATCATGGATCCGAAACGACTTTTCTACCCCTGTGTCATCCTGGGGAGAGTAAAAGCTTGATGATTGTTTAAAATCACCCTACCAACCGTTTTAAGCTTTCAAATTACTAATCATGTTTATCTGTATCTTGACTGGAAAATAATTTGGGCTTTGTAGCAGTGTGCAGCACTGATCCTATTAGGCCATCTATAATAAGCTCCACCAGATTTAAAATGAAAAATAATTTTTAGCTGCATCTAGCCCGGAAAATAATTTTGGGGCTCCGAGATGCGCAAGACACATAAGTGCCTTCTTGCTGCACTACCTGCAGCATGACCCTCATATTGTCAGAATTCGAAGTAATCATGACTACTGGGTTGCCACACTCTTAGATCCCCCAAACTTTTCGATCAACCTTTTCATTTTAATAAAGACCAAAAAAATGGTCATTTTTGAAATTATAAGCATTAGCAGGTTGTTAGAAACTGAAATCAAACAGTTTTCAACTCAAAACTTTATTCTAGGTGATGTTACATTTTCACATAGGACCCCTTGTTCGAAAGGAGCTTCTGAACTCTCTCGTCCATTGAATTTGTCAGGTTTTGGATGGTTTCTGCTTCAATTGTTTTGCATGAGGACAGAATACCCTCCCAGAGCTGTTGCTTAGATGTGAACTGCCTCCCGCCATCATAGACACTCCTTTTAATGATGCTCCAAAGGTTCTGAATGGGGTAGAGGTCAGGGGAGCATGGGGGTCACACCATAAGTTTGTCCCCTTTTATGCCCATATCAGCCAGAGATGCAGATGTTTTATGTGCAGCATGAGATGGTGCATTATCATGCAGAAAAATGATCTTGCTGTGAAATACACGGTTCTTCTTCTTGAACCATGGCAGGAAGTGCTGTTTGAGAAAATCCACATACATTATGGAGTTCATCTTTAGCGCCTTCAGGGATCCTAAAGGGGCCGACAATCTCTCTCCCCATGATTCCAGCCCAAAACATTACTCCACCTCCTCCTTGTTGGCGCTGTAGCCGTGTTTGCGTGGGGTGTCCATCAACCAGCCATCCTCCACTCCATCCATCTGGACCATCGAGCGCTGCACGGCACTCATCCGTGAACAAAACAGTTTTGAAATCAGTCTTCATGTAATGTTTGGCCCACTGGAGCCGTTTCTGCTTGTGTGAAGTGGATAGAGGAGGTCGACAGGATGGCGTATGCACAGCTGCAAACCTCTGAAGGACCCTGCATCTTGTTGTTCGGGGGACGTTGGAGGCACAAGCAGCTTCAAAAACTTGTCTGCTGCTATGACAAGGCTTTTTTGCCGCTACTCTTTCAACCTGACGTAATTGCCTGTAGGAAAGAGTCCTCAATTTGCCCTTATCAGCACGCACACGTGTGTACTGTGAATCAGCTACATACTTCTTGATTGCCAAGACACTTCATCCTGATCATCGCACAATGTTGATTGTAGTCATGCCTTGACCTAAACACTCCACAATTTGTTGCTTCTCAGCAGCCGACACATCCTTTTTCTTTCCCATTTTGGCAGAAAATGTAGGCTGCTGAATAATGTGAGAGAGCCTTCTTAAGTAGTCTTGCCTTTCATTGGACACACCTGACAAACTAATTAGCACTGGTGTCTGCAATTGCTTACAGTGATATAGAGAGCCCTGACACACATCACCATCAATGAGTTTAACTGACAAACAAACAAATTCTTCCCTTATCACTCCTAAACACTTTTTGCATAATAATTTGGAACACAGTGTACATGTGCTTTTCCACAAAACACCAGTGGTTCACGTAGTGAATCTTACAGTTCTAACTTGCCAACCGTGGTCTGTATGGAGTTGTTCAATAAAGGGCCCAAAATTAAGATAACATAGATGGGAGAGGTCTCTATGAATAGGAATTCCTAAGTATTTGATACCCTGTGAGGGCCAGGCAAAGGGAAAGTTGGACTGGATGGAATCCTGTATGGATTTGGGGAGGGAGACATCGAGGGCCTCAGACTTCGCTGCATTGATTTTAAAATTTGACCATGTAACAAAGTGATCTATTTCAGCCATAACAGCATGGATGGATATATGTGATTGAGTGATATATACTAGGACATCATCAGCAAATAGAGAGCACTTGTACTCGGTGCCTCCCACCTCAATCCACCTAATATTGGGGTTATGGCGAATTGATGAGAGCAGGTGCTCCGTCACTAGGATGTATAAGAGAGGGGACAGAGAACATCCCTGCCTTGTCCCATTGGTGATTGTGAAAGGTGATGAAAATGTTCTGACGCGCCCCCTGGGCCTTGGGACACCCGGAGCCGGACCCTTTTTGGTGGATGCTGGTGGTTGTAGTCTTCGTGGCGGCGATCCGGTTCCGTGGCTCAGGGCGGTCAAACCAGTGGCGGAACTATTTATGTGGTTTTGATGTTTAAATGTCCGACTACGCCACCCGTGGATTGCGGTCAGAGTGAACCGCCGCTACAGGGCAGACCGCTAAGGCTGGTGTTGTGGGTGCAGCAGAGCGTAGCATAACTCCCCACGGGAGGAGTATAGCCTCAGGGCAGTGTATGCAGAGGATGGGGGTGATGGTGCAGGGCAGCAGCAGTAACGACACGGAGTCAGTGATGCAGTTCAGGGCCTTTACTCACAGTTCTTATTATCCAGACCACGTCTGCAGGTAACGGCTGCCCACGTCGTACTGTGCTCACCAGGTGAGGGGCTCAGACAACTCCCAGATAACTTTGGAGCGCTTCACAGGACCCCCTTTGTGTGTCCTTTGTCTGGCCTTTCTTACCAACACTTCTGTCCGGCTGCCTCGGGCCTCCTCTTGGTAAACTTGGCGCCAGTTTCCCTGACCCTATGTGGTGCCTTCCTAGCGGGTGGAGCAAGGGGCTGCGCCACATAAAATGTCAGAGCCTCCGGTTTCTAGCTGAGGGTCGTTTCCTGCCTCCACTAGTTCGGGGACCGGTCTCCCCCTTTGGCCTGACCCCTCCACGCAGGTGGATTCGGGCGTGCGGTGGCGACTCGCCCGTCCGCACCCCTGGGATCCCTTCATTCCTCGTTCCTGGAGCCTTCTCCGCTCCTCTTCCTTCCTTCTCCCTCTTGCAGGCCTGGGCCTCTGTTACTAGGCCCGCCTCCGGAGCAGAGCTCATGCAGAGCCCCTGCTTCCTGCCACTTCTGCTCAGACTTCTCTGCACTGAACTAAGATGGTGCCCACCTTTTATACTCCCTTCTCAATGCACCCAGGAACTGCTTCCTCCCTGCTCCTGCACTGCAGGGTTCCCCTTCCTCAGTGTTCCCTCCCCCCACTCCAGCCAGGGACAGGGACTGTCGTGCCCATCTCAGGGGCATATTGGTCGCCCTGCCCCACGGCAATGTGGTGTAATGCATGCAGGTGTCGGGTCCTGATCCACACTCCATCCTTATCTGAGAGTGAGATATCACACCTCTGGGTGAGGTGCAATACGTCTGTAGCAACCGAGCCCTCGGTGCTACAGTTCCATTTATCTTCAGCCTAGGTGACGTATTGTGATACAGGGCCGTGATTTTGGCTATGAAAGGGTCCCCTAGACCCCTACCCCAAGCTTTTTAAGAGAATCATATATGGCGTGCCAGGAGACTCTATGGAATGCTTTCTCAGCATCCAACGAGAGTATCTACTTACAAATTTTTAACTGCATCTAGCCCAGGAAATACTTTGTGCCTAGTAGCAGTGTCTGCTAGTCAGCGGATTATCCCGGCTGTTAAGCAAGCTACACCACCTGTAGTTTGGACACTTAATTTTTTCAAAGGAAATGCTTCGGGACCACGGGATACTTAGTGAAGAGCATCAGGAGGCACCCCAAGGCATAGGGGCTGGGACTGGCACTAGGATGCCTTGCGGTGGACAACCGAGCTCGATCCTTATAAAAGCTTTTTAACTGCAGCAGCTTTAGTGGACGCTACTGGAGCTGGAATTACGCGGCTGCTGGCATGAGACTTGCCCTCCAATAGATCCTTGTAAATGGATTTAAAGTGTATTCATTCAAATTAGAGGGACAATTTAAATTAAAAAGCTTAGAGCTGCCTCCACCACAGGGGGGCTCTCTCGACCCACCAGCGGACAGGCACCAGTATTGGGAGAGGGGGGCTGGCCGTCAGGGTTCACCGCGGCTCTGGCACAAACCCGGCGACACGGAGGTGGCACGGGCAGGAGCGGACTGGCCGTCTCGGCTTCTCACTTTTTGGATTTTAGAAGGGCATGACATGCCTATATCTGTGTCTCCCCCTCCTTTTACTCCTCCACCTCTTTTCTTTTCGCATGACTATATGTACTTGTCACTTTTCCATGTGTTAGTTGTGTCTTCTGAGCAGTTTGTCAGCTTTTGGACACCTTTGAAGGTGTTTTCTATGTGTTTCTATGTGTTTTTGTTTGCCTGCCATTGGTTTTAACGGTGTTCGAAGGTGTTCGACGAACAGTTCGACGAACAGTTCGGCGAACACACGGGTGTTCGACGAACCGAACCGAACTCGAACACTACGGGGGTGGCTCAACACTAGTTGGGAGTAAAGACTAATTGTAATTGCAGTCCTTTTCAGGACTCAGTTACATCAGTTCCTATCAGTTTTTTCCAGGCAGGTCTGTGCCAGTGCTGTGCAAGTTTTTTTCACAGCATTTGGCTAAATCTAGCAAAGCTAATCCTTTTTGGCCTATTGCAGAGTGTGTTAGTCAGTGGAGTAGCCTATCTGTGTTGCAAGCTACACCACCTGTGTATAGAATACCAATTTTTTTACTGCACCTAGTGAAGTAAAACCGTTTGGGCATAGCATCATTCTATTAGTCCATCTATACTGACCTCCATCAGGTTGCAAATTGAATATAATTTTTTTCTGCATCTAGCTCTGAAAAAATATTTAGTCTTCTAGCAGTGTTTGGGACTTGTTCTATTAGTCCATGTATACTGACCTCCACCAGGTTGCAAATTGAATATAATTTTTTTCTGCATCTAACTCTGAAAAAATATTTGGGCTTCTAGCAGTGTGTGGGACTAGTTCTATTAGTCCATCTGTACTGACCTCCATCAGGTTGCAAATTAAAAATAATTTTTATCTGCATCTAGCTCTGAAAAAATATTTGGGCTTCAAGCAGTGTGTGGGACTTGGTCTATTAGTCCATCTATACTGACCTCCATCAGGTTGCAAATTGAATATAATTTTATTCTGCATCTAGCTCTGATAAAATATTTGGGCTTCTAGCAGTGTGTGGGACTTGTTCTATTAGTCCATCTATACTGACCTCCACCAGGTTGCAAATTGAATATAATTTTTTTCTGCATCTAGCTCTGAAAAAATATTTGGGCTTCTAGCAGTGTGTGGGACATGTTCTATTAGTCCATCTATACTGACCTCCATCAGGTTGCAAATTAAAAATAATTTTTATCTGCATCTAGCTCTGAAAAAAATAATTGGGCTTCTAGCAGTGTGTGGGACTTCGTCTATTAGTTCATCTATACTGACCTCCATCAGGCTGCAAATTCAATATAATTTTTTTCTGCATCTAGCTCTGAAAAAATATTTCGGCATCTAGCAGTTTGTGGGACTTGTTCTATTAGTCCATCTATACTGACCTCCATCAGGTTGTAAATTAAAAATAATTTTTATCTGCATCTAGCTCTGAAAAAATATTTGGGCTTCTAGCAGCGTGTGGGACTTGGTCTATTAGTCCATCTATACTGTCCTCCATTAGGTTGCAAATTGAATATAATTTTTTTCTGCATCTAGCTCTGAAAAAATATTTGGGCTTCTAGCATTGTGTGGGACTTGTTCTATTAGTGCATCTATACTGACCTCCATCAGGTTGCAAATTCAATATAATTTTTTTCTGCATCTAGCTCTGAAAAAATATTTGGGCTTCTAGCAGTGTGTGGGACATGTTCTATTAGTCCATCTATACTGACCTCCATCAGGTTGCAAATTAAAAATAATTTTTATCTGCATCTAGCTCTGAAAAAATATTTGGGCATCTAGCAGTGTGTGGGACTTGGTCTATTAGTTCATCTATACTGACCTCCATCAGGCTGCAAATTCAATATAATTTTTTTCTGCATCTAGCTCTGAAAAAATATTTCGGCATCTAGCAGTTTGTGGGACTTGTTCTATTAGTCCATCTATACTGACCTCCATCAGGTTGTAAATTAAAAATAATTTTTATCTGCATCTAGCTCTGAAAAAATATTTGGGCTTCTAGCAGCGTGTGGGACTTGGTCTATTAGTCCATCTATACTGTCCTCCATTAGGTTGCAAATTGAATATAATTTTTTTCTGCATCTAGCTCTGAAAAAATATTTGGGCTTCTAGCATTGTGTGGGACTTGTTCTATTAGTGCATCTATACTGACCTCCATCAGGTTGCAAATTCAATATAATTTTTTTCTGCATCTAGCTCTGAAAAAATATTTGGGCTTCTAGCAGTGTGTGGAACTTGTACTATTAGTCCATCTATACTGACCTCCATCAGGTTGCAAATTAAAAATAATTTTTATCTGCATCTAGCTCTGAAAAAATATTTGGGCATCTAGCAGTGTGTGGGACTTGGTCTATTAGTCCATCTATACTGACCTCCATCAGGTTGCAAATTCAATATAATTTTTTTCTGCATCTAGCTCTGAAAAAAATATTTTGGCTTCTAGCAGTGTGTGGGACTTGTTCTATTAGTCCATCTATACTGACCTCCATCAGGTTGCAAATTGAATATAATTTTTTTCTGCATCTAGCTCTGAAAAAATATTTGGACTTCTAGCAGTGTGTGGGACTTGGTCTATTAGTCCATCTATACTGACCTCCATCAGGTTGCAAATTGAATATAATTTTTTTCTGCATCTAGCTCTGAAAAAATATTTGGGCTTCTAGCATTGTGTGGGACTTCGTCTATTAGTCCATCTATACTGACCTCCATCAGGTTGCAAATTGAATATAATTTTTTTCTGCATCTAGCTCTGAAAAAATATTTGGGCTTCTAGCAGTGAGTGGGACTTGTTCTATAAGTCCATCTATACTGACCTCCATCAGGTTGCAAATTAAAAATAATTTTTATCTCCATCTAGCTCTGAAAAAATATTTGGGTTTCTAGCAGTGTGTGGGACTTGGTCAATTAGTCCATCTATACTGACCTCCATCAGGCTGCAAATTCAATATAATTTTTTTCTGCATCTAGCTCTGAAAAAATATTTGGGCTTCTAGCAGTGTGTGGGACTTGGTCTATTAGTCCATCTATACTGACCTTCATCAAGTTGTAAATTAAAAATAATTTTTATCTGCATCTAGCTCTGAAAAAATATTTGGGCTTCTAGCAGTGTGTGGGACTTGGTCTATTAGTCCATCTATACCGTCCTCCGTTAGGTTGCAAATTGAATATAATTTTTTTATGCATCTAGCTCTGAAAAAATATTTGGGCTTCTAGCAGTGTGTGGGACTTGTACTATTAGTCCATCTATACTGACCTCCATCAGGTTGCAAATTAAAAATAATTTTTATCTGCATCTAGCTCTGAAAAAATATTTGGGCATCTAGCAGTGTGTGGGACTTGGTCTATTAGTCCATCTATACTGACCTCCATCAGGTTGCAAATTCAATATAATTTTTTTCTGCATCTAGCTCTGAAAAAAATATTTTGGCTTCTAGCAGTGTGTGGGACTTGTTCTATTAGTCCATCTATACTGACCTCCATCAGGTTGCAAATTGAATATAATTTTTTTCTGCATCTAGCTCTGAAAAAATATTTGGACTTCTAGCAGTGTGTGGGACTTGGTCTATTAGTCCATCTATACTGACCTCCATCAGGTTGCAAATTGAATATAATTTTTTTCTGCATCTAGCTCTGAAAAAATATTTGGGCTTCTAGCAGTGTGTGGGACTTCGTCTATTAGTCCATCTATACTGACCTCCATCAGGTTGCAAATTGAATATAATTTTTTTCTGCATCTAGCTCTGAAAAAATATTTGGGCTTCTAGCAGTGTGTGGGACTTGTTCTATAAGTCCATCTATACTGACCTCCATCAGGTTGCAAATTAAAAATAATTTTTATCTCCATCTAGCTCTGAAAAAATATTTGGGTTTCTAGCAGTGCGTGGGACTTGGTCAATTAGTCCATCTATACTGACCTCCATCAGGCTGCAAATTCAATATAATTTTTTTCTGCATCTAGCTCTGAAAAAATATTTGGGCTTCTAGCAGTGTGTGGGACTTGGTCTATTAGTCCATCTATACTGACCTTCATCAAGTTGTAAATTAAAAATAATTTTTATCTGCATCTAGCTCTGAAAAAATATTTGGGCTTCTAGCAGTGTGTGGGACTTGGTCTATTAGTCCATCTATACCGTCCTCCGTTAGGTTGCAAATTGAATATAATTTTTTTATGCATCTAGCTCTGAAAAAATATTTGGGCTTCTAGCAGTGTGTGGGACTTGGTCTATTAGTGCATCTATACTGACCTCCATCAGGTTGCAAATTGAATATAATTTTTTTCTACATCTAGCTCTGAAAAAATATTTGGGCTTCTAGCACTGTGTGGGACTTGTTCTATTAGTCCATCTATACTGACCTCCATCAGGTTGCAAATTAAAAATAATTTTTATCTGCATCTAGCTCTGAAAAAATATTTTGGCATCTAGCAGTGTGTGGGACTTGGTCTGTTAGTCCATCTATACTGACCTCCATCAGGTTGCAAATTCAATATAATTTTTTTATGCATCTAGCTCTGAAAAAATATTTGGGCTTCTAGCAGTGTGTGGGACTTGGTCTATTAGTGCATCTATACTGACCTCCATCAGGTTGCAAATTGAATATAATTTTTTTCTGCATCTAGCTCTGAAAAAATATTTGGGCTTCTAGCAGTGTGTGGGACTTGTTCTATTAGTCCATCTATACTGACCTCCATCAGGTTGCAAATTAAAAATAATTTTTTATCTGCATCTAGCTCTGAAAAAATATTTGGGCATCTAGCAGTGTGTGGGACTTGGTCTATTAGTCCATCTATACTGACCTCCATCAGGTTGCAAATTCAATATAATTTTTTTCTGCTTCTAGCTCTGAAAAAAATATTTGGGCTTCTAGCAGTGTGTGGTACTTGTTCTATTAGTCCATCTATACTGACCTCCATCAGGTTGCAAATTGAATATAATTTTTTTTTGCATCTAGCTCTGAAAAAATATTTGGGCTTCTAGCAGTGTGTGGGACTTGTTCTAATAGTCCATCCATACTGACCTCCATCAGGTTGCAAATTGAATATCATTTTTTTCTGCATCTAGCTCTGAAAAAATATTTGGGCTTCTAGCAGTGTGTGGGACTTGTTCTAATAGTCCATCTATACTGACCTCCATCAGGTTGCAAATTGAATATATTTTTTTTCTGCATCTAGCTCTGAAAAAATATTTGGGCTTCTAGCAGTGTGTGGGACTTGGTCTATTAGTTCATCTAATCTGACCTCCATCAGGTTGCAAATTGAATATAATTTTTTTCTGCATCTAGCTCTGAAAAAATATTTGGGCTTCTAGCAGTGTGTGGGACTTGGTCTATTAGTCCATCTATACTGACCTCCGTCAGGTTGCAAATTGAATATAATTTTTTTCTGCATCTAGCTCTGAAAAAATATTTGGGCTTCTAGCAGTGTGTGGGACTTGTTCTATTAGTCCATCTATACTGACCTCCAACAGGTTGCAAATTAAAAATAATTTTTATCCGCATCTAGCTCTGAAAAAATATTTAAGCATCTAGCAGTGTGTGGGACTTGGTCTATTAGTCCATCTATACTGACCTCCATCAGGTTGCAAATTCAATATAATTTTTTTCTGCATCTAGCTCTGAAAAAAATATTTGGGCTTCTAGCAGTGTATGGGACTTGTTCTATTAGTCCATCTATACTGACCTTCATCAGGTTGCAAATTCAATATAATTTTTTTCTGCATCTAGCTCTGAAAAAAATATTTGGGCTTCTAACAGAGTATGGGACTTGTTCTATTAGTCCATCTATACTGACCTTCATCAGGTTGCAAATTGAATATAATTTTTTCTGCATCTAGCTCTGAAAAAATATTTGGGCTTCTAGCAGTGTGTGGGACTTGGTCTATTAGTCCATCTATACTGACCTCCATCAGGCTGCAAATTCAATATAATTTTTTTCTGCATCTAGCTCTGAAAAAATATTTGGGCTTCTAGCAGTGTGTGGGACTTGGTCTATTAGTCCATCTATACTGACCTTCATCAGATTGTAAATTAAAAATAATTTTTATCTGCATCTAGCTCTGAAAAAATATTTGGGCTTCTAGCAGTGTGTGGGACTTCGTCTAATAGTCCATCTATACTGTCCTCCATTAGGTTGCAAATTGAATATAATTTTTTTATGCATCTAGCTCTGAAAAAATATTTGGGCTTCTAGCAGTGTGTGGGACTTGGTCTATTAGTTCATCTATACTGACCTCCATCAGGTTGCAAATTGAATATAATTTTTTTCTGCATCTAGCTCTGAAAAAATATTTGGGCTTCTAGCAGTGTGTGGGACTTGGTCTATTAGTCCATCTATACTGACCTCCATCAGGTTGCAAATTCAATATAATTTTTTTCTGCATCTAGCTCTGAAAAAAATATTTGGGATTCTAGCAGTGTATGGGACTTGTTCTATTAGTCCATCTATACTGACCTTCATCAGGTTGCAAATTCAATATAATTTTTTTCTGCATCTAGCTCTGAAAAAAATATTTGGGCTTCTAGCAGTGTATGGGACTTGTTCTATTAGTCCATCTATACTGACCTTCATCAGGTTGCAAATTGAATATAATTTTATTCTGCATCTAGCTCTGAAAAAATATTTGGGCTTCTAGCAGTGTGTGGGACTTGTTCTAATAGTCCATCTATACTGACCTCCATCAGGTTGCAAATTGAATATAATTTTTTTCTGCATCTAGCTCTGAAAAAATATTTGGGCTTCTAGCAGTGTGTGGGACTTGGTCTATTAGTCCATCTATACTGACCTCTATCAGGCTGCAAATTCAATATAATTTTTTTCTGCATCTAGCTCTGAAAAAATATTTGGGCTTCTAGCAGTTTGTGGGACTTGGTCTATTAGTCCATCTATACTGACCTTCATCAGGTTGTAAATTAAAAATAATTTTTATCTGCATCTAGCTCTGAAAAAATATTTGGGCTTCTAGCAGTGTGTGTGACTTGGTCTATTAGTCCATCTATACTGTCCTCCATTAGGTTGCAAATTGAATATTATTTTTTTATGCATCTAGCTCTGAAAAAATATTTGGGCTTCTAGCAGTGTGTGGCACTTGGTCTATTAGTGCATCTATACTGACCTCCATCAGGTTGCAAATTGAATATAATTTTTTTCTGCATCTAGCTCTGAAAAAATATTTGGGCTTCTAGCAGTGTGTGGGACTTGTTCTATTAGTCCATCTATACTGACCTCCATCAGGTTGCAAATTAAAAATAATTTTTATCTGCATCTAGCTCTGAAAAAATATTTGGGCATCTAGCAGTGTGTGGGACTTGGTCTATTAGTCCATCTATACTGACCTCCATCAGGTTGCAAATTCAATATAATTTTTTTATGCATCTAGCTCTGAAAAAATATTTGGGCTTCTAGCAGTGTGTGGGACTTGGTCTGTTAGTGCATCTATACTGACCTCCATCAGGTTGCAAATTGAATATAATTTTTTTCTGCATCTAGCTCTGAAAAAATATTTGGGCTTCTAGCAGTGTGTGGGACTTGTTCTATTTGCACATCTATACTGACCTCCATCAGGTTGCAAATTAAAAATAATTTTTATCTGCATCTAGCTCTGAAAAAATATTTGGGCATCTAGCAGTGTGTGGGACTTGGTCTATTAGTCCATCTATACTGACCTCCATCAGGTTGCAAATTCAATATAATTTTTATCTGCATCTAGCTCTGAAAAAATATTTGGGCTTCTAGCAGTGTGTGGGACTTCGTCAATTAGTTCATCTATACTGACCTCCATCAGGTTGTAAATTAAAAATAATTTTTATCTGCATCTAGCTCTGAAAAAATATTTGGGCTTCTAGCAGTGTGTGGGACTTGGTCTATTAGTCCATCTATACTGTCCTCCATTAGGTTGCAAATTGAATATAATTTTTTTCTGCATCTAGCTCTGAAAAAATATTTGGGCTTCTAGCATTGTGTGGGACTTGTTCTATGAGTGCATCTATACTGACCTCCATCAGGTTGCAAATTCAATATATTTTTTTTCTGCATCTAGCTCTGAAAAAATATTTGGGCTTCTAGCAGTGTGTGGGACTTGTACTATTAGTCCATCTATACTGACCTCCATCAGGTTGCAATTTAAAAATAATTTTTATCTGCATCTAGCTCTGAAAAAATATTTGGGCATCTAGCAGTGTGTGGGACTTGGTCTATTAGTCCATCTATACTGACCTCCATCAGGTTGCAAATTCAATATAATTTTTTTCTGCATCTAGCTAAGAAAAAAATATTTGGGCTTCTAGCAGTGTGTGGGACTTGTTCTATTAGTCCATCTATACTGACCTCCATCAGGTTGCAAATTGAATATAATTTTTTTCTGCATCTTGCTCTGAAAAAATATTTGGGCTTCTAGCAGTGTGTGGGACTTGGTCTATTAGTCCATCTATACTGACCTCCATCAGGTTGCAAATTGAATATAATTTTTTTCTGCATCTAGCTCTGAAAAAATATTTGGACTTCTAGCAGTGTGTGGGACTTGGTCTATTAGTCCATCTATACTGACCTCCATCAGGTTGCAAATTGAATATAATTTTTTTCTGCATCTAGCTCTGAAAAAATATTTGGGCTTCTAGCAGTGTGTGGTACTTCGTCTATTAGTCCATCTATACTGACCTCCATCAGGTTGCAAATTGAATATAATTTTTTTCTGCATCTAGCTCTGAAAAAATATTTGGGCTTCTAGCAGTGTGTGGGACTTGTTCTATAAGTCCATCTACACTGACCTCCATCAGGTTGCAAATTAAAAATAATTTTTATCTCCATCTAGCTCTGAAAAAATATTTGGGTTTCTAGCAGTGTGTGGGACTTGGTCAATTAGTCCATCTATACTGACCTCCATCAGGCTGCAAATTCAATATAATTTTTTTCTGCATCTAGCTCTGAAAAAATATTTGGGCTTCTAGCAGTGTGTGGGACTTGGTCTATTAGTCCATCTATACTGACCTTCATCAAGTTGTAAATTAAAAATAATTTTTATCTGCATCTAGCTCTGAAAAAATATTTGGGCTTCTAGCAGTGTGTGGGACTTGGTCTATTAGTCCATCTATACCGTCCTCCGTTAGGTTGCAAATTGAATATAATTTTTTTATGCATCTAGCTCTGAAAAAATATTTGGGCTTCTAGCAGTGTGTGGGACTTGGTCTATTAGTGCATCTACACTGACCTCCATCAGGTTGCAAATTGAATATAACTTTTTTCTACATCTAGCTCTGAAAAAATATTTGGGCTTCTAGCACTGTGTGGGACTTGTTCTATTAGTCCATCTATACTGACCTCCATCAGGTTGCAAATTAAAAATAATTTTTATCTGCATCTAGCTCTGAAAAAATATTTGGGCATCTAGCAGTGTGTGGGACTTGGTCTGTTAGTCCATCTATACTGACCTCCATCAGGTTGCAAATTGAATATAATTTTTTTATGCATCTAGCTCTGAAAAAATATTTGGGCTTCTAGCAGTGTGTGGGACTTGTTCTATTAGTCCATCTATACTGACCTCCATCAGGTTGCAAATTAAAAATAATTTTTTATCTGCATCTAGCTCTGAAAAAATATTTGGGCATCTAGCAGTGTGTGGGACTTGGTCTATTAGTCCATCTATACTGACCTCCATCAGGTTGCAAATTAAAAATAATTTTTATCTGCATCTAGCTCTGAAAAAATATTTGGGCTTCAAGCAGTGTGTGGGACTTGGTCTATTAGTCCATCTATACTGACCTCCATCAGGTTGCAAATTGAATATAATTTTATTCTGCATCTAGCTCTGATAAAATATTTGGGCTTCTAGCAGTGTGTGGGACTTGTTCTATTAGTCCATCTATACTGACCTCCACCAGGTTGCAAATTGAATATAATTTTTTTCTGCATCTAGCTCTGAAAAAACATTTGGGCTTCTAGCAGTGTGTGGGACTTGTACTATTAGTCCATCTATACTGACCTCCATCAGGTTGAAAATTAAAAATAATTTTTATCTGCATCTAGCTCTGAAAAAATATTTGGGCATCTAGCAGTGTGTGGGACTTGGTCTATTAGTCCATCTATACTGACCTCCATCAGGTTGCAAATTCAATATAATTTTTTTCTGCATCTAGCTCTGAAAAAAATATTTTATCTTCTAGCAGTGTGTGGGACTTGTTCTATTAGTCCATCTATACTGACCTCCATCAGGTTGCAAATTGAATATAATTTTTTTCTGCATCTAGCTCTGAAAAAATATTTGGGCTTCTAGCAGTGTGTGGGACTTGGTCTATTAGTCCATCTATACTGACCTCCATCAGGTTGCAAATTGAATATAACTTTTTTCTGCATCTAGCTCTATAAAAATATTTGGGCTTCTAGCAGTGTGTGGGACTTGGTCTATTAGTCCATCTATACTGACCTCCATCAGGTTGCAAATTGAATATAATTTTTTTTTGCATCTAGCTCTGAAAAAATATTTGGGCTTCTAGCAGTGTGTGGGACTTGGTCTATTAGTGCATCTATACTGACCTCCATCAGGTTGCAAATTGAATATAATTTTTTTCTGCATCTAGCTCTGAAAAAATATTTGGGCTTCTAGCAGTGTGTGGGACTTGTTCTATTAGTCCATCTATACTGACCTCCATCAGGTTGCAAATTAAAAATAATTTTTTATCTGCATCTAGCTCTGAAAAAATATTTGGGCATCTAGCAGTGTGTGGGACTTGGTCTATTAGTCCATCTATACTGACCTCCATCAGGTTGCAAATTCAATATAATTTTTTTCTGCATCTAGCTCTGAAAAAAATATTTTGGCTTCTAGCAGTGTGTGTGACTTGTTCTATTAGTCCATCTATACTGACCTCCATCAGGTTGCAAATTGAATATAATTTTTTTCTGCATCTAGCTCTGAAAAAATATTTGGGCTTCTAGCAGTGTGTGGGACTTGGTCTATTAGTCCATCTATACTGACCTCCATCAGGTTGCAAATTGAATATAACTTTTTTCTGCATCTAGCTCTATAAAAATATTTGGGCTTCTAGCAGTGTGTGGGACTTGGTCTATTAGTCCATCTATACTGACCTCCATCAGGTTGCAAATTGAATATAATTTTTTTTTGCATCTAGCTCTGAAAAAATATTTGGGCTTCTAGCAGTGTGTGGGACTTGGTCTATTAGTCCATCTATACTGACCTCCATCAGGTTGCAAATTGAATATAATTTTTTTCTGCATCTAGCTCTGAAAAAATATTTGGGCTTCTAGCAGTGTGTGGGACTTGTTCTATTAGTCCATCTATACTGACCTCCATCAGGTTGCAAATTAAAAATAATTTTTATCTCCATCTAGCTCTGAAAAAAAATTTGGGCTTCTAGCAGTGTGTGGGACTTGGTCAATTAGTCCATCTATACTAACCTCCATCAGGCTGCAAATTCATTATAATTTTTTTCTGCATCTAGCTCTGAAAAAATATTTGGGCTTCTAGCAGTGTGTGGGACTTGTTCTATTAGTCCATCTATACTGACCTCCATCAGGTTGCAAATTGAATATAATTTTTTTCTGCATCTAGCTCTGAAAAAATATTTGGGCTTCTAGCAGTGTGTGGGACTTGGTCTATTAGTCCATCTATGCTGACCTCCATCAGGTTGCAAATTCAATATAATTTTTTTCTGCATCTAGCTCAGAAAAAAATATTTGGGCTTCTAGCAGTGTGTGGGACTTGTTCTATTAGTCCATCTATACTGACCTCCATCAGGTTGCAAATTGAATATAATTTTTTTCTGCATCTAGCTCTGAAAAAATATTTGGGCTTCTAGCAGTGTGTGGGACTTGGTCTATTAGTCCATCTATACTGACCTCCATCAGGTTGCAAATTCAATATAATTTTTTTCTGCATCTAGCTCTGAAAAAATATTTGGACTTCTAGCAGTGTGTGGGACTTGGTCTATTAGTCCATCTATACTGACCTCCATCAGGTTGCAAATTGAATATAATTTTTTTCTGCATCTAGCTCTGAAAAAATATTTGGGCTTCTAGCAGTGTGTGGGACTTGGTCTATTAGTCCATCTATACTGACCTCCATCAGGTTGCAAATTGAATATAATTTTTTTCTGCATCTAGCTCTGAAAAAATATTTGGGCTTCTAGCACTGTGTGGGACTTGTTCTATTAGTCCATCTATACTGACCTCCATCAGGTTACAAATTAAAAATAATTTTTATCTGCATCTAGCTCTGAAAAAATATTTGGGCATCTAGCAGTGTGTGGGACTTGGTCTGTTAGTCCATCTATACTGACCTCCATCAGGTTGCAAATTCAATATAATTTTTTTATGCATCTAGCTCTGAAAAAATATTTGGGCTTCTAGCAGTGTGTGGGACTTGGTCTATTAGTGCATCTATACTGACCTCCATCAGGTTGCAAATTGAATATAATTTTTTTCTGCATCTAGCTCTGAAAAAATATTTGGGCTTCTAGCAGTGTGTGGGACTTTTTCTATTAGTCCATCTATACTGACCTCCATCAGGTTGCAAATTGAAAATAATTTTTTATCTGCATCTAGCTCTGAAAAAATATTTGGGCATCTAGCAGTGTGTGGGACTTGGTCTATTAGTCCATCTATACTGACCTCCATCAGGTTGCAAATTCAATATAATTTTTTTCTGCTTCTAGCTCTGAAAAAAATATTTGGGCTTCTAGCAGTGTGTGGGACTTGTTCTATTAGTCCATCTATATTGACCTCCATCAGGTTGCAAATTGAATATAATTTTTTTTTGCATCTAGCTCTGAAAAAATATTTGGGCTTCTAGCAGTGTGTGGGACTTGTTCTAATAGTCCATCCATACTGACCTCCATCAGGTTGCAAATTGAATATCATTTTTTTCTGCATCTAGCTCTGAAAAAATATTTGGGCTTCTAGCAGTGTGTGGGACTTGTTCTAATAGTCCATCTATACTGACCTCCATCAAGTTGCAAATTGAATATATTTTTTTTCTGCATCTAGCTCTGAAAAAATATTTGGGCTTCTAGCAGTGTGTGGGACTTGGTCTATTAGTTCATCTAATCTGACCTCCATCAGGTTGCAAATTGAATATAATTTTTTTCTGCATCTAGCTCTGAAAAAATATTTGGGCTTCTAGCAGTGTGTGGGACTTGGTCTATTAGTCCATCTATACTGACCTCCGTCAGGTTGCAAATTGAATATAATTTTTTTCTGCATCTAGCTCTGAAAAAATATTTGGGCTTCTAGCAGTGTGTGGGACTTGTTCTATTAGTCCATCTATACTGACCTCCAACAGGTTGCAAATTAAAAATAATTTTTATCCGCATCTAGCTCTGAAAAAATATTTGGGCATCTAGCAGTGTGTGGGACTTGGTCTATTAGTGCATCTATACTGACCTCCATCAGGTTGCAAATTCAATATAATTTTTTTCTGCATCTAGCTCTGAAAAAAATATTTGGGCTTCTAACAGAGTATGGGACTTGTTCTATTAGTCCATCTATACTGACCTTCATCAGGTTGCAAATTGAATATAATTTTTTCTGCATCTAGCTCTGAAAAAATATTTGGGCTTCTAGCAGTGTGTGGGACTTGGTCTATTAGTCCATCTATACTGACCTCCATCAGGTTGCAAATTAAAAATAATTTTTATCTGCATCTAGCTCCGAAAAAATATTTGGGCTTCAAGCAGTGTGTGGGACTTGGTCTATTAGTCCATCTATACTGACCTCCATCAGGTTGCAAATTGAATATAATTTTATTCTGCATCTAGCTCTGATAAAATATTTGGGCTTCTAGCAGTGTGTGGGACTTGTTCTATTAGTCCATCTATACTGACCTCCACCAGGTTGCAAATTGAATATAATTTTTTTCTGCATCTAGCTCTGAAAAAATATTTGGGCTTCTAGCAGTGTGTGGGACTTGTACTATTAGTCCATCTATACTGACCTCCATCAGGTTGCAAATTAAAAATAATTTTTATCTGCATCTAGCTCTGAAAAAATATTTGGGCATCTAGCAGTGTGTGGGACTTGGTCTATTAGTCCATCTATACTGACCTCCATCAGGTTGCAAATTCAATATAATTTTTTTCTGCATCTAGCTCTGAAAAAAATATTTTGGCTTCTAGCAGTGTGTGGGACTTGTTCTATTAGTCCATCTATACTGACCTCCATCAGGTTGCAAATTGAATATAATTTTTTTCTGCATCTAGCTCTGAAAAAATATTTGGGCTTCTAGCAGTGTGTGGGACTTGGTCTATTAGTCCATCTATACTGACCTCCATCAGGTTGCAAATTGAATATAACTTTTTTCTGCATCTAGCTCTATAAAAATATTTGGGCTTCTAGCAGTGTGTGGGACTTGGTCTATTAGTCCATCTATACTGACCTCCATCAGGTTGCAAATTGAATATAATTTTTTTTTGCATCTAGCTCTGAAAAAATATTTGGGCTTCTAGCAGTGTGTGGGACTTGGTCTATTAGTGCATCTATACTGACCTCCATCAGGTTGCAAATTGAATATAATTTTTTTATGCATCTAGCTCTGAAAAAATATTTGGGCTTCTAGCAGTGTGTGGGACTTGTTCTATTAGTCCATCTATACTGACCTCCATCAGGTTGCAAATTAAAAATAATTTTTTATCTGCATCTAGCTCTGAAAAAATATTTGGGCATCTAGCAGTGTGTGGGACTTGGTCTATTAGTCCATCTATACTGACCTCCATCAGGTTGCAAATTAAAAATAATTTTTATCTGCATCTAGCTCTGAAAAAATATTTGGGCTTCAAGCAGTGTGTGGGACTTGGTCTATTAGTCCATCTATACTGACCTCCATCAGGTTGCAAATTGAATATAATTTTATTCTGCATCTAGCTCTGATAAAATATTTGGGCTTCTAGCAGTGTGTGGGACTTGTTCTAGTAGTCCATCTATACTGACCTCCACCAGGTTGCAAATTGAATATAATTTTTTTCTGCATCTAGCTCTGAAAAAATATTTGGGCTTCTAGCAGTGTGTGGGACTTGTACTATTAGTCCATCTATACTGACCTCCATCAGGTTGCAAATTAAAAATAATTTTTATCTGCATCTAGCTCTGAAAAAATATTTGGGCATCTAGCAGTGTGTGGGACTTGGTCTATTAGTCCATCTATACTGACCTCCATCAGGTTGCAAATTCAATATAATTTTTTTCTGCATCTAGCTCTGAAAAAAATATTTTGGCTTCTAGCAGTGTGTGGGACTTGTTCTATTAGTCCATCTATACTGACCTCCATCAGGTTGCAAATTGAATATAATTTTTTTCTGCATCTAGCTCTGAAAAAATATTTGGGCTTCTAGCAGTGTGTGGGACTTCGTCTATTAGTCCATCTATACTGACCTCCATCAGGTTGCAAATTGAATATAACTTTTTTCTGCATCTAGCTCTATAAAAATATTTGGGCTTCTAGCAGTGTGTGGGACTTGGTCTATTAGTCCATCTATACTGACCTCCATCAGGTTGCAAATTGAATATAATTTTTTTTTGCATCTAGCTCTGAAAAAATATTTGGGCTTCTAGCAGTGTGTGGGACTTGGTCTATTAGTCCATCTATACTGACCTCCATCAGGTTGCAAATTGAATATAATTTTTTTCTGCATCTAGCTCTGAAAAAATATTTGGGCTTCTAGCAGTGTGTGGGACTTGTTCTATTAGTCCATCTATACTGACCTCCATCAGGTTGCAAATTAAAAATAATTTTTATCTCCATCTAGCTCTGAAAAAATATTTGGGCTTCTAGCAGTGTGTGGGACTTGGTCTATTAGTCCATCTATGCTGACCTCCATCAGGTTGCAAATTCAATATAATTTTTTTCTGCATCTAGCTCAGAAAAAAATATTTGGGCTTCTAGCAGTGTGTGGGACTTGTTCTATTAGTCCATCTATACTGACCTCCATCAGGTTGCAAATTGAATATAATTTTTTTCTGCATCTAGCTCTGAAAAAATATTTGGGCTTCTAGCAGTGTGTGGGACTTGGTCTATTAGTCCATCTATACTGACCTCCATCAGGTTGCAAATTCAATATAATTTTTTTCTGCATCTAGCTCTGAAAAAATATTTGGACTTCTAGCAGTGTGTGGGACTTGGTCTATTAGTCCATCTATACTGACCTCCATCAGGTTGCAAATTGAATATAATTTTTTTCTGCATCTAGCTCTGAAAAAATATTTGGGCTTCTAGCAGTGTGTGGGACTTGGTCTATTAGTCCATCTATACTGACCTCCATCAGGTTGCAAATTGAATATAATTTTTTTCTGCATCTAGCTCTGAAAAAATATTTGGGCTTCTAGCACTGTGTGGGACTTGTTCTATTAGTCCATCTATACTGACCTCCATCAGGTTGCAAATTAAAAATAATTTTTATCTGCATCTAGCTCTGAAAAAATATTTGGGCATCTAGCAGTGTGTGGGACTTGGTCTGTTAGTCCATCTATACTGACCTCCATCAGGTTGCAAATTCAATATAATTTTTTTATGCATCTAGCTCTGAAAAAATATTTGGGCTTCTAGCAGTGTGTGGGACTTGGTCTATTAGTGCATCTATACTGACCTCCATCAGGTTGCAAATTGAATATAATTTTTTTCTGCATCTAGCTCTGAAAAAATATTTGGGCTTCTAGCAGTGTGTGGGACTTGTTCTATTAGTCCATCTATACTGACCTCCATCAGGTTGCAAATTGAAAATAATTTTTTATCTGCATCTAGCTCTGAAAAAATATTTGGGCATCTAGCAGTGTGTGGGACTTGGTCTATTAGTCCATCTATACTGACCTCCATCAGGTTGCAAATTCAATATAATTTTTTTCTGCTTCTAGCTCTGAAAAAAATATTTGGGCTTCTAGCAGTGTGTGGGACTTGTTCTATTAGTCCATCTATACTGACCTCCATCAGGTTGCAAATTGAATATAATTTTTTTTTGCATCTAGCTCTGAAAAAATATTTGGGCTTCTAGCAGTGTGTGGGACTTGTTCTAATAGTCCATCCATACTGACCTCCATCAGGTTGCAAATTGAATATCATTTTTTTCTGCATCTAGCTCTGAAAAAATATTTGGGCTTCTAGCAGTGTGTGGGACTTGTTCTAATAGTCCATCTATACTGACCTCCATCAAGTTGCAAATTGAATATATTTTTTTTCTGCATCTAGCTCTGAAAAAATATTTGGGCTTCTAGCAGTGTGTGGGACTTGGTCTATTAGTTCATCTAATCTGACCTCCATCAGGTTGCAAATTGAATATAATTTTTTTCTGCATCTAGCTCTGAAAAAATATTTGGGCTTCTAGCAGTGTGTGGGACTTGGTCTATTAGTCCATCTATACTGACCTCCATCAGGTTGCAAATTGAATATAATTTTTTTTTGCATCTAGCTCTGAAAAAATATTTGGGCTTCTAGCAGTGTGTGGGACTTGGTCTATTAGTCCATCTATACTGACCTCCATCAGGTTGCAAATTGAATATAATTTTTTTCTGCATCTAGCTCTGAAAAAATATTTGGGCTTCTAGCAGTGTGTGGGACTTGTTCTATTAGTCCATCTATACTGACCTCCATCAGGTTGCAAATTAAAAATAATTTTTATCTCCATCTAGCTCTGAAAAAATATTTGGGCTTCTAGCAGTGTGTGGGACTTGGTCTATTAGTCCATCTATGCTGACCTCCATCAGGTTGCAAATTCAATATAATTTTTTTCTGCATCTAGCTCAGAAAAAAATATTTGGGCTTCTAGCAGTGTGTGGGACTTGTTCTATTAGTCCATCTATACTGACCTCCATCAGGTTGCAAATTGAATATAATTTTTTTCTGCATCTAGCTCTGAAAAAATATTTGGGCTTCTAGCAGTGTGTGGGACTTGGTCTATTAGTCCATCTATACTGACCTCCATCAGGTTGCAAATTCAATATAATTTTTTTCTGCATCTAGCTCTGAAAAAATATTTGGACTTCTAGCAGTGTGTGGGACTTGGTCTATTAGTCCATCTATACTGACCTCCATCAGGTTGCAAATTGAATATAATTTTTTTCTGCATCTAGCTCTGAAAAAATATTTGGGCTTCTAGCAGTGTGTGGGACTTGGTCTATTAGTCCATCTATACTGACCTCCATCAGGTTGCAAATTGAATATAATTTTTTTCTGCATCTAGCTCTGAAAAAATATTTGGGCTTCTAGCACTGTGTGGGACTTGTTCTATTAGTCCATCTATACTGACCTCCATCAGGTTGCAAATTAAAAATAATTTTTATCTGCATCTAGCTCTGAAAAAATATTTGGGCATCTAGCAGTGTGTGGGACTTGGTCTGTTAGTCCATCTATACTGACCTCCATCAGGTTGCAAATTCAATATAATTTTTTTATGCATCTAGCTCTGAAAAAATATTTGGGCTTCTAGCAGTGTGTGGGACTTGGTCTATTAGTGCATCTATACTGACCTCCATCAGGTTGCAAATTGAATATAATTTTTTTCTGCATCTAGCTCTGAAAAAATATTTGGGCTTCTAGCAGTGTGTGGGACTTGTTCTATTAGTCCATCTATACTGACCTCCATCAGGTTGCAAATTGAAAATAATTTTTTATCTGCATCTAGCTTTGAAAAAATATTTGGGCATCTAGCAGTGTGTGGGACTTGGTCTATTAGTCCATCTATACTGACCTCCATCAGGTTGCAAATTCAATATAATTTTTTTCTGCTTCTAGCTCTGAAAAAAATATTTGGGCTTCTAGCAGTGTGTGGGACTTGTTCTATTAGTCCATCTATACTGACCTCCATCAGGTTGCAAATTGAATATAATTTTTTTTTGCATCTAGCTCTGAAAAAATATTTGGGCTTCTAGCAGTGTGTGGGACTTGTTCTAATAGTCCATCCATACTGACCTCCATCAGGTTGCAAATTGAATATCATTTTTTTCTGCATCTAGCTCTGAAAAAATATTTGGGCTTCTAGCAGTGTGTGGGACTTGTTCTAATAGTCCATCTATACTGACCTCCATCAAGTTGCAAATTGAATATATTTTTTTTCTGCATCTAGCTCTGAAAAAATATTTGGGCTTCTAGCAGTGTGTGGGACTTGGTCTATTAGTTCATCTAATCTGACCTCCATCAGGTTGCAAATTGAATATAATTTTTTTCTGCATCTAGCTCTGAAAAAATATTTGGGCTTCTAGCAGTGTGTGGGACTTGGTCTATTAGTCCATCTATACTGACCTCCGTCAGGTTGCAAATTGAATATAATTTTTTTCTGCATCTAGCTCTGAAAAAATATTTGGGCTTCTAGCAGTGTGTGGGACTTGTTCTATTAGTCCATCTATACTGACCTCCAACAGGTTGCAAATTAAAAATAATTTTTATCCGCATCTAGCTCTGAAAAAATATTTGGGCATCTAGCAGTGTGTGGGACTTGGTCTATTAGTGCATCTATACTGACCTCCATCAGGTTGCAAATTCAATATAATTTTTTTCTGCATCTAGCTCTGAAAAAAATATTTGGGCTTCTAACAGAGTATGGGACTTGTTCTATTAGTCCATCTATACTGACCTTCATCAGGTTGCAAATTGAATATAATTTTTTCTGCATCTAGCTCTGAAAAAATATTTGGGCTTCTAGCAGTGTGTGGGACTTGGTCTATTAGTCCATCTATACTGACCTCCATCAGGTTGCAAATTAAAAATAATTTTTATCTGCATCTAGCTCTGAAAAAATATTTGGGCTTCAAGCAGTGTGTGGGACTTGGTCTATTAGTCCATCTATACTGACCTCCATCAGGTTGCAAATTGAATATAATTTTATTCTGCATCTAGCTCTGATAAAATATTTGGGCTTCTAGCAGTGTGTGGGACTTGTTCTATTAGTCCATCTATACTGACCTCCACCAGGTTGCAAATTGAATATAATTTTTTTCTGCATCTAGCTCTGAAAAAATATTTGGGCTTCTAGCAGTGTGTGGGACTTGTACTATTAGTCCATCTATACTGACCTCCATCAGGTTGCAAATTAAAAATAATTTTTATCTGCATCTAGCTCTGAAAAAATATTTGGGCATCTAGCAGTGTGTGGGACTTGGTCTATTAGTCCATCTATACTGACCTCCATCAGGTTGCAAATTCAATATAATTTTTTTCTGCATCTAGCTCTGAAAAAAATATTTTGGCTTCTAGCAGTGTGTGGGACTTGTTCTATTAGTCCATCTATACTGACCTCCATCAGGTTGCAAATTGAATATAATTTTTTTCTGCATCTAGCTCTGAAAAAATATTTGGGCTTCTAGCAGTGTGTGGGACTTGGTCTATTAGTCCATCTATACTGACCTCCATCAGGTTGCAAATTGAATATAACTTTTTTCTGCATCTAGCTCTATAAAAATATTTGGGCTTCTAGCAGTGTGTGGGACTTGGTCTATTAGTCCATCTATACTGACCTCCATCAGGTTGCAAATTGAATATAATTTTTTTTTGCATCTAGCTCTGAAAAAATATTTGGGCTTCTAGCAGTGTGTGGGACTTGGTCTATTAGTGCATCTATACTGACCTCCATCAGGTTGCAAATTGAATATAATTTTTTTCTGCATCTAGCTCTGAAAAAATATTTGGGCTTCTAGCAGTGTGTGGGACTTGTTCTATTAGTCCATCTATACTGACCTCCATCAGGTTGCAAATTAAAAATAATTTTTTATCTGCATCTAGCTCTGAAAAAATATTTGGGCATCTAGCAGTGTGTGGGACTTGGTCTATTAGTCCATCTATACTGACCTCCATCAGGTTGCAAATTAAAAATAATTTTTATCTGCATCTAGCTCTGAAAAAATATTTGGGCTTCAAGCAGTGTGTGGGACTTGGTCTATTAGTCCATCTATACTGACCTCCATCAGGTTGCAAATTGAATATAATTTTATTCTGCATCTAGCTCTGATAAAATATTTGGGCTTCTAGCAGTGTGTGGGACTTGTTCTATTAGTCCATCTATACTGACCTCCACCAGGTTGCAAATTGAATATAATTTTTTTCTGCATCTAGCTCTGAAAAAATATTTGGGCTTCTAGCAGTGTGTGGGACTTGTACTATTAGTCCATCTATACTGACCTCCATCAGGTTGCAAATTAAAAATAATTTTTATCTGCATCTAGCTCTGAAAAAATATTTGGGCATCTAGCAGTGTGTGGGACTTGGTCTATTAGTCCATCTATACTGACCTCCATCAGGTTGCAAATTCAATATAATTTTTTTCTGCATCTAGCTCTGAAAAAAATATTTTGGCTTCTAGCAGTGTGTGGGACTTGTTCTATTAGTCCATCTATACTGACCTCCATCAGGTTGCAAATTGAATATAATTTTTTTCTGCATCTAGCTCTGAAAAAATATTTGGGCTTCTAGCAGTGTGTGGGACTTGGTCTATTAGTCCATCTATACTGACCTCCATCAGGTTGCAAATTGAATATAACTTTTTTCTGCATCTAGCTCTATAAAAATATTTGGGCTTCTAGCAGTGTGTGGGACTTGGTCTATTAGTCCATCTATACTGACCTCCATCAGGTTGCAAATTGAATATAATTTTTTTTTGCATCTAGCTCTGAAAAAATATTTGGGCTTCTAGCAGTGTGTGGGACTTGGTCTATTAGTCCATCTATACTGACCTCCATCAGGTTGCAAATTGAATATAATTTTTTTCTGCATCTAGCTCTGAAAAAATATTTGGGCTTCTAGCAGTGTGTGGGACTTGTTCTATTAGTCCATCTATACTGACCTCCATCAGGTTGCAAATTAAAAATAATTTTTATCTCCATCTAGCTCTGAAAAAATATTTGGGCTTCTAGCAGTGTGTGGGACTTGGTCAATTAGTCCATCTATACTGACCTCCATCAGGCTGCAAATTCATTATAATTTTTTTCTGCATCTAGCTCTGAAAAAATATTTGGGCTTCTAGCAGTGTGTGGGACTTGGTCTATTAGTCCATCTATGCTGACCTCCATCAGGTTGCAAATTAAAAATAATTTTTATCTGCATCTAGCTCTGAAAAAATATTTGGGCATCTAGCAGTGTGTGGGACTTGGTCTATTAGTCCATCTATGCTGACCTCCATCAGGTTGCAAATTCAATATAATTTTTTTCTGCATCTAGCTCAGAAAAAAATATTTGGGCTTCTAGCAGTGTGTGGGACTTGTTCTATTAGTCCATCTATACTGACCTCCATCAGGTTGCAAATTGAATATAATTTTTTTCTGCATCTAGCTCTGAAAAAATATTTGGGCTTCTAGCAGTGTGTGGGACTTGGTCTATTAGTCCATCTATACTGACCTCCATCAGGTTGCAAATTCAATATAATTTTTTTCTGCATCTAGCTCTGAAAAAATATTTGGACTTCTAGCAGTGTGTGGGACTTGGTCTATTAGTCCATCTATACTGACCTCCATCAGGTTGCAAATTGAATATAATTTTTTTCTGCATCTAGCTCTGAAAAAATATTTGGGCTTCTAGCAGTGTGTGGGACTTGGTCTATTAGTCCATCTATACTGACCTCCATCAGGTTGCAAATTGAATATAATTTTTTTCTGCATCTAGCTCTGAAAAAATATTTGGGCTTCTAGCACTGTGTGGGACTTGTTCTATTAGTCCATCTATACTGACCTCCATCAGGTTGCAAATTAAAAATAATTTTTATCTGCATCTAGCTCTGAAAAAATATTTGGGCATCTAGCAGTGTGTGGGACTTGGTCTGTTAGTCCATCTATACTGACCTCCATCAGGTTGCAAATTCAATATAATTTTTTTATGCATCTAGCTCTGAAAAAATATTTGGGCTTCTAGCAGTGTGTGGGACTTGGTCTATTAGTGCATCTATACTGACCTCCATCAGGTTGCAAATTGAATATAATTTTTTTCTGCATCTAGCGCTGAAAAAATATTTGGGCTTCTAGCAGTGTGTGGGACTTGTTCTATTAGTCCATCTATACTGACCTCCATCAGGTTGCAAATTGAAGATAATTTTTTATCTGCATCTAGCTCTGAAAAAATATTTGGGCATCTAGCAGTGTGTGGGACTTGGTCTATTAGTCCATCTATACTGACCTCCATCAGGTTGCAAATTCAATATAATTTTTTTCTGCTTCTAGCTCTGAAAAAAATATTTGGGCTTCTAGCAGTGTGTGGGACTTGTTCTATTAGTCCATCTATACTGACCTCCATCAGGTTGCAAATTGAATATAATTTTTTTTTGCATCTAGCTCTGAAAAAATATTTGGGCTTCTAGCAGTGTGTGGGACTTGTTCTAATAGTCCATCCATACTGACCTCCATCAGGTTGCAAATTGAATATCATTTTTTTCTGCATCTAGCTCTGAAAAAATATTTGGGCTTCTAGCAGTGTGTGGGACTTGTTCTAATAGTCCATCTATACTGACCTCCATCAAGTTGCAAATTGAATATATTTTTTTTCTGCATCTAGCTCTGAAAAATTATTTGGGCTTCTAGCAGTGTGTGGGACTTGGTCTATTAGTTCATCTAATCTGACCTCCATCAGGTTGCAAATTGAATATAATTTTTTTCTGCATCTAGCTCTGAAAAAATATTTGGGCTTCTAGCAGTGTGTGGGACTTGGTCTATTAGTCCATCTATACTGACCTCCGTCAGGTTGCAAATTGAATATCATTTTTTTCTGCATCTAGCTCTGAAAAAATATTTGGGCTTCTAGCAGTGTGTGGGACTTGTTCTATTAGTCCATCTATACTGACCTCCAACAGGTTGCAAATTAAAAATAATTTTTATCCGCATATAGCTCTGAAAAAATATTTGGGCATCTAGCAGTGTGTGGGACTTGGTCTATTAGTGCATCTATACTGACCTCCATCAGGTTGCAAATTCAATATAATTTTTTTCTGCATCTAGCTCTGAAAAAAATATTTGGGCTTCTAACAGAGTATGGGACTTGTTCTATTAGTCCATCTATACTGACCTTCATCAGGTTGCAAATTGAATATAATTTTTTCTGCATCTAGCTCTGAAAAAATATTTGGGCTTCTAGCAGTGTGTGGGACTTGGTCTATTAGTCCATCTATACTGACCTCCATCAGGCTGCAAATTCAATATAATTTTTTTCTGCATCTAGCTCTGAAAAAATATTTGGGCTTCTAGCAGTGTGTGGGACTTGGTCTATTAGTCCATCTATACTGACCTTCATCAGATTGTAAATTAAAAATAATTTTTATCTGCATCTAGCTCTGAAAAAATATTTGGGCTTCTAGCAGTGTGTGGGACTTGGTCTATTAGTTCATCTATACTGACCTCCATCAGGTTGCAAATTGAATATAATTTTTTTCTGCATCTAGCTCTGAAAAAATATTTGGGCTTCAAGCAGTGTGTGGGACTTGGTCTATTAGTCCATCTATACTGACCTCCATCAGGTTGCAAATTCAATATAATTTTTTTCTGCATCTAGCTCTGAAAAAAATATTTGGGATTTTAGCAGTGTACGGGACTTGTTCTATTAGTCCATCTATACTGACCTTCATCAGGTTACAAATTCAATATAATTTTTTTCTGCATCTAGCTCTGAAAAAAATTTTTGGGCTTCTAGCAGTGTATGGGACTTGTACTATTAGTCCATCTATACTGACCTCCATCAGGTTGCAAATTAAAAATAATTTTTATCTGCATCTAGCTCTGAAAAAATATTTGGGCATCTAGCAGTGTGTGGGACTTGGTCTATTAGTCCATCTATACTGACCTCCATCAGGTTGCAAATTCAATATAATTTTTTTCTGCATCTAGCTCTGAAAAAAATATTTTGGCCTCTAGCAGTGTGTGGGACTTGTTCTATTAGTCCATCTATACTGACCTCCATCAGGTTGCAAATTGAATATAATTTTTTTCTGCATCTAGCTCTGAAAAAATATTTGGGCTTCTAGCAGTGTGTGGGACTTGGTCTATTAGTCCATCTATACTGACCTCCATCAGGTTGCAAATTGAATATAACTTTTTTCTGCATCTAGCTCTATAAAAATATTTGGGCTTCTAGCAGTGTGTGGGACTTGGTCTATTAGTCCATCTATACTGACCTCCATCAGGTTGCAAATTGAATATAATTTTTTTTTGCATCTAGCTCTGAAAAAATATTTGGGCTTCTAGCAGTGTGTGGGACTTGGTCTATTAGTCCATCTATACTGACCTCCATCAGGTTGCAAATTGAATATAATTTTTTTCTGCATCTAGCTCTGAAAAAATATTTGGGCTTCTAGCAGTGTGTGGGACTTGTTCTATTAGTCCATCTATACTGACCTCCATCAGGTTGCAAATTAAAAATAATTTTTATCTCCATCTAGCTCTGAAAAAATATTTGGGCTTCTAGCAGTGTGTGGGACTTGGTCAATTAGTCCATCTATACTGACCTCCATCAGGCTGCAAATTCATTATAATTTTTTTCTGCATCTAGCTCTGAAAAAATATTTGGGCTTCTAGCAGTGTGTGGGACTTGTTCTATTAGTCCATCTATACTGACCTCCATCAGGTTGCAAATTGAATATAATTTTTTTCTGCATCTAGCTCTGAAAAAATATTTGGGCTTCTAGCAGTGTGTGGGACTTGGTCTATTAGTCCATCTATACTGACCTCCATCAGGTTGCAAATTCAATATAATTTTTTTCTGCATCTAGCTCTGAAAAAATATTTGGACTTCTAGCAGTGTGTGGGACTTGGTCTATTAGTCCATCTATACTGACCTCCATCAGGTTGCAAATTGAATATAATTTTTTTCTGCATCTAGCTCTGAAAAAATATTTGGGCTTCTAGCAGTGTGTGGGACTTCGTCTATTAGTCCATCTATACTGACCTCCATCAGGTTGCAAATTGAATATAATTTTTTTCTGCATCTAGCTCTGAAAAAATATTTGGGCTTCTAGCACTGTGTGGGACTTGTTCTATTAGTCCATCTATACTGACCTCCATCAGGTTGCAAATTAAAAATAATTTTTATCTGCATCTAGCTCTGAAAAAATATTTGGGCATCTAGCAGTGTGTGGGACTTGGTCTGTTAGTCCATCTATACTGACCTCCATCAAGTTGCAAATTGAATATATTTTTTTTCTGCATCTAGCTCTGAAAAAATATTTGGGCTTCTAGCAGTGTGTGGGACTTGGTCTATTAGTTCATCTAATCTGACCTCCATCAGGTTGCAAATTGAATATAATTTTTTTCTGCATCTAGCTCTGAAAAAATATTTGGGCTTCTAGCAGTGTGTGGGACTTGGTCTATTAGTCCATCTATACTGACCTCCGTCAGGTTGCAAATTGAATATAATTTTTTTCTGCATCTAGCTCTGAAAAAATATTTGGGCTTCTAGCAGTGTGTGGGACTTGGTCTATTAGTCCATCTATACTGACCTTCATCAGATTGTAAATTAAAAATAATTTTTATCTGCATCTAGCTCTGAAAAAATATTTGGGCTTCTAGCAGTGTGTGGGACTTGGTCTATTAGTTCATCTATACTGACCTCCATCAGGTTGCAAATTGAATATAATTTTTTTCTGCATCTAGCTCTGAAAAAATATTTGGGCTTCAAGCAGTGTGTGGGACTTGGTCTATTAGTCCATCTATACTGACCTCCATCAGGTTGCAAATTCAATATAATTTTTTTCTGCATCTAGCTCTGAAAAAAATATTTGGGATTTTAGCAGTGTATGGGACTTGTTCTATTAGTCCATCCATACTGACCTTCATCAGGTTGCAAATTCAATATAATTTTTTTCTGCATCTAGCTCTGAAAAAAATATTTGGGCTTCTAGCAGTGTATGGGACTTGTTCTATTAGTCCATCTATACTGACCTTCATCAGGTTGCAAATTGAATATAATTTTATTCTGCATCTAGCTCTGAAAAAATATTTGGGCTTCTAGCAGTGTGTGGGACTTGTTCTAATAGTCCATCTATACTGACCTCCATCAGGCTGCAAATTGAATATAATTTTTTTCTGCATCTAGCTCTGAAAAAATATTTGGGCTTCTAGCAGTGTGTGGGACTTGGTCTATTAGTCCATCTATACTGACCTCCATCAGGCTGCAAATTCAATATAATTTTTTTCTGCATCTAGCTCTGAAAAAATATTTGGGCTTCTAGCAGTTTGTGGGACTTGGTCTATTAGTCCATCTATACTGACTTTCATCAGGTTGTAAATTAAAAATAATTTTTATCTGCATCTAGCTCTGAAAAAATATTTGGGCTTCTAGCAGTGTGTGTGACTTGGTCTATTAGTCAATCTATACTGTCCTCCATTAGGTTGCAAATTGAATATTATTTTTTTATGCATCTAGCTCTGAAAAAATATTTGGGCTTCTAGCAGTGTGTGGCACTTGGTCTATTAGTGCATCTATACTGACCTCCATCAGGTTGCAAATTGAATATAATTTTTTTCTATATCTAGCTCTGAAAAAAAATTTGGGCTTCTAGCAGTGTGTGGGACTTGTTCTATTAGTCCATCTATACTGACCTCCATCAGGTTGCAAATTAAAAATAATTTTTATCTGCATCTAGCTGTGAAAAAATATTTGGGCATCTAGCAGTGTGTGGGACTTGGTCTATTAGTCCATCTATACTGACCTCCATCAGGTTGCAAATTCAATATAATTTTTTTATGCATCTAGCTCTGAAAAAATATTTGGGCTTCTAGCAGTGTGTGGGACTTGGTCTGTTAGTGCATCTATACTGACCTCCATCAGGTTGCAAATTGAATATAATTTTTTTCTGCAACTAGCTCTGAAAAAATATTTGGGCTTCTAGCAGTGTGTGGGACTTGTTCTATTTGCACATCTATACTGACCTCCATCAGGTTGCAAATTAAAAATAATTTTTATCTGCATCTAGCTCTGAAAAAATATTTGGGCATCTAGCAGTGTGTGGGACTTGGTCTATTAGTCCATCTATACTGACCTCCATCAGGTTGCAAATTCAATATAATTTTTATCTGCATCTAGCTCTGAAAAAATATTTGGGCTTCTAGCAGTGTGTGGGACTTCGTCAATTAGTTCATCTATACTGACCTCCATCAGGCTGCAAATTCAATATTATTTTTTTCTGCATCTAGCTCTGAAAAAATATTTCGGCTTCTAGCAGTTTGTGGGACTTGTTCTATTAGTCCATCTATACTGACCTCCATCAGGTTGTAAATTAAAAATAATTTTTATCTGCATCTAGCTCTGAAAAAATATTTGGGCTTCTAGCAGTGTGTGGGACTTGGTCTATTAGTCCATCTATACTGTCCTCCATTAGGTTGCAAATTGAATATAATTTTTTTCTGCATCTAGCTCTGAAAAAATATTTGGGCTTCTAGCATTGTGTGGGACTTGTTCTATTAGTGCATCTATACTGACCTCCATCAGGTTGCAAATTCAATATAATTTTTTTCTGCATCTAGCTCTGAAAAAATATTTGGGCTTCTAGCAGTGTGTGGGACTTGTACTATTAGTCCATCTATACTGACCTCCATCAGGTTGCAAATTAAAAATAATTTTTATCTGCATCTAGCTCTGAAAAAATATTTGGGCATCTAGCAGTGTGTGGGACTTGGTCTATTAGTCCATCTATACTGACCTCCATCAGGTTGCAAATTCAATATAATTTTTTTCTGCATCTAGCTCTGAAAAAAATATTTGGGCTTCTAGCAGTGTGTGGGACTTGTTCTATTAGTCCATCTATACTGACCTCCATCAGGTTGCAAATTGAATATAATTTTTTTCTGCATCTAGCTCTGAAAAAATATTTGGGCTTCTAGCAGTGTGTGGGACTTGGTCTATTAGTCCATCTATACTGACCTCCATCAGGTTGCAAATTGAATATAATTTTTTTCTGCATCTAGCTCTATAAAAATATTTGGGCTTCTAGCAGTGTGTGGGACTTGGTCTATTAGTCCATCTATACTGACCTCCATCAGGTTGCAAATTGAATATAATTTTTTTTTGCATCTAGCTCTGAAAAAATATTTGGGCTTCTAGCAGTGTGTGGGACTTGGTCTATTAGTCCATCTATACTGACCTCCTTCATTTTGCAAATTGAATATAATTTTTTTCTGCATCTAGCTCTGAAAAAATATTTGGGCTTCTAGCAGTGTGTGGGACTTGTTCTATTAGTCCATCTATACTGACCTCCATCAGGTTGCAAATTAAAAATAATTTTTATCTGCATCTAGCTCTGAAAAAATATTTGGGCATCTAGCAGTGTGTGGGACTTGGTCTATTAGTCCATCTATACTGACCTCCATCAGGTTGCAAATTCAATATAATTTTTTTATGCATCTAGCTCTGAAAAAATATTTGGGCTTCTAGCAGTGTGTGGGACTTGGTCTGTTAGTGCATCTATACTGACCTCCATCAGGTTGCAAATTGAATATAATTTTTTTCTGCATCTAGCTCTGAAAAAATATTTGGGCTTCTAGCAGTGTGTGGGACTTGTTCTATTTGCACATCTATACTGACCTCCATCAGGTTGCAAATTAAAAATAATTTTTATCTGCATCTAGCTCTGAAAAAATATTTGGGCATCTAGCAGTGTGTGGGACTTGGTCTATTAGTCCATCTATACTGACCTCCATCAGGTTGCAAATTCAATATAATTTTTATCTGCATCTAGCTCTGAAAAAATATTTGGGCTTCTAGCAGTGTGTGGGACTTCGTCAATTAGTTCATCTATACTGACCTCCATCAGGCTGCAAATTCAATATAATTTTTTTCTGCATCTAGCTCTGAAAAAATATTTCGGCTTCTAGCAGTTTGTGGGACTTGTTCTATTAGTCCATCTATACTGACCTCCATCAGGTTGTAAATTAAAAATAATTTTTATCTGCATCTAGCTCTGAAAAAATATTTGGGCTTCTAGCAGTGTGTGGGACTTGGTCTATTAGTCCATCTATACTGTCCTCCATTAGGTTGCAAATTGAATATAATTTTTTTCTGCATCTAGCTCTGAAAAAATATTTGGGCTTCTAGCATTGTGTGGGACTTGTTCTATTAGTGCATCTATACTGACCTCCATCAGGTTGCAAATTCAATATAATTTTTTTCTGCATCTAGCTCTGAAAAAATATTTGGGCTTCTAGCAGTGTGTGGGACTTGTACTATTAGTCCATCTATACTGACCTCCATCAGGTTGCAATTTAAAAATAATTTTTATCTGCATCTAGCTCTGAAAAAATATTTGGGCATCTAGCAGTGTGTGGGACTTGGTCTATTAGTCCATCTATACTGACCTCCATCAGGTTGCAAATTCAATATAATTTTTTTCTGCATCTAGCTCTGAAAAAAATATTTGGGCTTCTAGCAGTGTGTGGGACTTGTTCTATTAGTCCATCTATACTGACCTCCATCAGGTTGCAAATTGAATATAATTTTTTTCTGCATCTAGCTCTGAAAAAATATTTGGGCTTCTAGCAGTGTGTGGGACTTGGTCTATTAGTCCATCTATACTGACCTCCATCAGGTTGCAAATTGAATATAATTTTTTTCTGCATCTAGCTCTATAAAAATATTTGGGCTTCTAGCAGTGTGTGGGACTTGTTCTATTTGCACATCTATACTGACCTCCATCAGGTTGCAAATTAAAAATAATTTTTATCTGCATCTAGCTCTGAAAAAATATTTGGGCATCTAGCAGTGTGTGGGACTTGGTCTATTAGTCCATCTATACTGACCTCCATCAGGTTGCAAATTCAATATAATTTTTATCTGCATCTAGCTCTGAAAAAATATTTGGGCTTCTAGCATTGTGTGGGACTTGTTCTATTAGTGCATCTATACTGACCTCCATCAGGTTGCAAATTCAATATAATTTTTTTCTGCATCTAGCTCTGAAAAAATATTTGGGCTTCTAGCAGTGTGTGGGACTTGTACTATTAGTCCATCTATACTGACCTCCATCAGGTTGCAATTTAAAAATAATTTTTATCTGCATCTAGCTCTGAAAAAATATTTGGGCATCTAGCAGTGTGTGGGACTTGGTCTATTAGTCCATCTATACTGACCTCCATCAGGTTGCAAATTCAATATAATTTTTTTCTGCATCTAGCTCTGAAAAAAATATTTGGGCTTCTAGCAGTGTGTGGGACTTGTTCTATTAGTCCATCTATACTGACCTCCATCAGGTTGCAAATTGAATATAATTTTTTTCTGCATCTAGCTCTGAAAAAATATTTGGGCTTCTAGCAGTGTGTGGGACTTGGTCTATTAGTCCATCTATACTGACCTCCATCAGGTTGCAAATTGAATATAATTTTTTTCTGCATCTAGCTCTATAAAAATATTTGGGCTTCTAGCAGTGTGTGGGACTTGGTCTATTAGTCCATCTATACTGACCTCCATCAGGTTGCAAATTGAATATAATTTTTTTTTGCATCTAGCTCTGAAAAAATATTTGGGCTTCTAGCAGTGTGTGGGACTTGTTCTATTTGCACATCTATACTGACCTCCATCAGGTTGCAAATTAAAAATAATTTTTATCTGCATCTAGCTCTGAAAAAATATTTGGGCATCTAGCAGTGTGTGGGACTTGGTCTATTAGTCCATCTATACTGACCTCCATCAGGTTGCAAATTCAATATAATTTTTATCTGCATCTAGCTCTGAAAAAATATTTGGGCTTCTAGCAGTGTGTGGGACTTCGTCAATTAGTTCATCTATACTGACCTCCATCAGGCTGCAAATTCAATATAATTTTTTTCTGCATCTAGCTCTGAAAAAATATTTCGGCTTCTAGCAGTTTGTGGGACTTGTTCTATTAGTCCATCTATACTGACCTCCATCAGGTTGTAAATTAAAAATAATTTTTATCTGCATCTAGCTCTGAAAAAATATTTGGGCTTCTAGCAGTGTGTGGGACTTGGTCTATTAGTCCATCTATACTGTCCTCCATTAGGTTGCAAATTGAATATAATTTTTTTCTGCATCTAGCTCTGAAAAAATATTTGGGCTTCTAGCATTGTGTGGGACTTGTTCTATTAGTGCATCTATACTGACCTCCATCAGGTTGCAAATTCAATATAATTTTTTTCTGCATCTAGCTCTGAAAAAATATTTGGGCTTCTAGCAGTGTGTGGGACTTGTACTATTAGTCCATCTATACTGACCTCCATCAGGTTGCAATTTAAAAATAATTTTTATCTGCATCTAGCTCTGAAAAAATATTTGGGCATCTAGCAGTGTGTGGGACTTGGTCTATTAGTCCATCTATACTGACCTCCATCAGGTTGCAAATTCAATATAATTTTTTTCTGCATCTAGCTCTGAAAAAAATATTTGGGCTTCTAGCAGTGTGTGGGACTTGTTCTATTAGTCCATCTATACTGACCTCCATCAGGTTGCAAATTGAATATAATTTTTTTCTGCATCTAGCTCTGAAAAAATATTTGGGCTTCTAGCAGTGTGTGGGACTTGGTCTATTAGTCCATCTATACTGACCTCCATCAGGTTGCAAATTGAATATAATTTTTTTCTGCATCTAGCTCTATAAAAATATTTGGGCTTCTAGCAGTGTGTGGGACTTGGTCTATTAGTCCATCTATACTGACCTCCATCAGGTTGCAAATTGAATATAATTTTTTTTTGCATCTAGCTCTGAAAAAATATTTGGGCTTCTAGCAGTGTGTGGGACTCGGTCTATTAGTCCATCTATACTGACCTCCTTCATTTTGCAAATTGAATATAATTTTTTTCTGCATCTAGCTCTGAAAAAATATTTGGGCTTCTAGCAGTGTGTGGGACTCGTTCTATTAGTCCATCTATACTGACCTCCATCAGGTTGCAAATTAAAAATAATTTTTATCTCCATCTAGCTCTGAAAAAATATTTGGGCTTCTAGCAGTGTGTGGGACTTGGTCAATTAGTCCATCTATACTGACCTCCATCAGGCTGCAAATTCATTATAATTTTTTTCTGCATCTAGCTCTGAAAAAATATTTGGGCTTCTAGCAGTGTGTGGGACTTGGTCTATTAGTCCATCTATGCTGACCTCCATCAGGTTGCAAATTAAAAATAATTTTTACCTGCATCTAGCTCTGAAAAAATATTTGGGCATCTAGCAGTGTGTGGGACTTGGTCTATTAGTCCATCTATGCTGACCTCCATCAGGTTGCAAATTCAATATAATTTTTTTCTGCATCTAGCTCAGAAAAAAATATTTGGGCTTCTAGCAGTGTGTGGGACTTGGTCTATTAGTGCATCTACACTGACCTCCATCAGGTTGCAAATTGAATATAATTTTTTTCTACATCTAGCTCTGAAAAAATATTTGGGCTTCTAGCACTGTGTGGGACTTGTTCTATTAGTCCATCTATACTGACCTCCATCAGGTTGCAAATTAAAAATAATTTTTATCTGCATCTAGCTCTGAAAAAATATTTGGGCATCTAGCAGTGTGTGGGACTTGGTCTGTTAGTCCATCTATACTGACCTCCATCAGGTTGCAAATTCAATATAATTTTTTTATGCATCTAGCTCTGAAAAAATATTTGGGCTTCTAGCAGTGTGTGGGACTTGGTCTATTAGTGCATCTATACTGACCTCCATCAGGTTGCAAATTGAATATAATTTTTTTCTGCATCTAGCTCTGAAAAAAATATTTGGGCTTCTAGCAGTGTATGGGACTTGTTCTATTAGTCCATCTATACTCACCTTCATCAGGTTACAAATTCAATATAATTTTTTTCTGCATCTAGCTCTGAAAAAAATATTTGGGCTTCTAACAGAGTATAGGACTTGTTCTATTAGTCCATCTATACTGACCTTCACCAGGTTGCAAATTGAATATAATTTTTTCTGCATCTAGCTCTGAAAAAATATTTGGGCTTCTAGCAGTGTGTGGGACTTGGTCTATTAGTCCATCTATACTGACCTCCATCAGGCTGCAAATTCAATATAATTTTTTTCTGCATCTAGCTCTGAAAAAATATTTGGGCTTCTAGCAGTGTGTGGGACTTGGTCTATTAGTCCATCTATACTGACCTTCATCAGATTGTAAATTAAAAATAATTTTTATCTGCATCTAGCTCTGAAAAAATATTTGGGCTTCTAGCAGTGTGTGGGACTTGGTCTAATAGTCCATCTATACTGTCCTCCATTAGGTTGCAAATTGAATATAATTTTTTTATGCATCTAGCTCTGAAAAAATATTTGGGCTTCTAGCAGTGTGTGGGACTTAGTCTATTAGTTCATCTATACTGACCTCCATCAGGTTGCAAATTGAATATAATTTTTTTCTGCATCTAGCTCTGAAAAAATATTTGGGCTTCTAGCAGTGTGTGGGACTTGGTCTATTAGTCCATCTATACTGACCTCCATCAGGTTGCAAATTCAATATAATTTTTTTCTGCATCTAGCTCTGAAAAAAATATTTGGGATTTTAGCAGTGTATGGGACTTGTTCTATTAGTCCATCTATACTGACCTTCATCAGGTTGCAAATTCAATATAATTTTTTTCTGCATCTAGCTCTGAAAAAAATATTTGGGCTTCTAGCAGTGTATGGGACTTGTTCTATTAGTCCATCTATACTGACCTTCATCAGGTTGCAAATTGAATATAATTTTATTCTGCATCTAGCTCTGAAAAAATATTTGGGCTTCTAGCAGTGTGTGGGACTTGTTCTAATAGTCCATCTATACTGACCTCCATCAGGTTGCAAATTGAATATAATTTTTTTCTGAATCTAGCTCTGAAAAAATATTTGGGCTTCTAGCAGTGTGTGGGACTTGGTCTATTAGTCCATCTATACTGACCTCCATCAGGCTGCAAATTCAATATAATTTTTTTCTGCATCTAGCTCTGAAAAAATATTTGGGCTTCTAGCAGTTTGTGGGACTTGGTCTATTAGTCCATCTATACTGACCTTCATCAGGTTGTAAATTAAAAATAATTTTTATCTGCATCTAGCTCTGAAAAAATATTTGGGCTTCTAGCAGTGTGTGTGACTTGGTCTATTAGTCCATCTATACTGTCCTCCATTAGGTTGCAAATTGAATATTATTTTTTTATGCATCTAGCTCTGAAAAAATATTTGGGCTTCTAGCAGTGTGTGGCACTTGGTCTATTAGTGCATCTATACTGACCTCCATCAGGTTGCAAATTGAATATAATTTTTTTCTATATCTAGCTCTGAAAAAAAATTTGGGCTTCTAGCAGTGTGTGGGACTTGTTCTATTAGTCCATCTATACTGACCTCCATCAGGTTGCAAATTAAAAATAATTTTTATCTGCATCTAGCTCTGAAAAAATATTTGGGCATCTAGCAGTGTGTGGGACTTGGTCTATTAGTCCATGTATACTGACCTCCATCAGGTTGCAAATTCAATATAATTTTTTTATGCATCTAGCTCTGAAAAAATATTTGGGCTTCTAGCAGTGTGTGGGTCTTGGTCTGTTAGTGCATCTATACTGACCTCCATCAGGTTGCAAATTGAATATAATTTTTTTCTGCATCTAGCTCTGAAAAAATATTTGGGCTTCTAGCAGTGTGTGGGACTTGTTCTATTTGCACATCTATACTGACCTCCATCAGGTTGCAAATTAAAAATAATTTTTATCTGCATCTAGCTCTGAAAAAATATTTGGGCATCTAGCAGTGTGTGGGACTTGGTCTATTAGTCCATCTATACTGACCTCCATCAGGTTGCAAATTCAATATAATTTTTATCTGCATCTAGCTCTGAAAAAATATTTGGGCTTCCAGCAGTGTGTGGGACTTCGTCAATTAGTTCATCTATACTGACCTCCTTCAGGCTGCAAATTCAATATAATTTTTTTCTGCATCTAGCTCTGAAAAAATATTTCGGCTTCTAGCAGTTTGTGGGACTTGTTCTATTAGTCCATCTATACTGACCTCCATCAGGTTGTAAATTAAAAATAATTTTTATCTGCATCTAGCTCTGAAAAAATATTTGGGCTTCTAGCAGTGTGTGGGACTTGGTCTATTAGTCCATCTATACTGTCCTCCATTAGGTTGCAAATTGAATATAATTTTTTTCTGCATCTAGCTCTGAAAAAATATTTGGGCTTCTAGCATTGTGTGGGACTTGTTCTATTAGTGCATCTATACTGACTTCCATCAGGTTGCAAATTCAATATAATTTTTTTCTGCATCTAGCTCTGAAAAAATATTTGGGCTTCTAGCAGTGTGTGGGACTTGTACTAATAGTCCATCTATACTGACCTCCATCAGGTTGCAAATTAAAAATAATTTTTATCTGCATCTAGCTCTGAAAAAATATTTGGGCATCTAGCAGTGTGTGGGACTTGGTCTATTAGTCCATCTATACTGACCTCCATCAGGTTGCAAATTCAATATAATTTTTTTCTGCATCTAGCTCTGAAAAAAATATTTGGGCTTCTAGCAGTGTGTGGGACTTGTTCTATTAGTCCATCTATACTGACCTCCATCAGGTTGCAAATTGAATATAATTTTTTTCTGCATCTAGCTCTGAAAAAATATTTGGGCTTCTAGCAGTGTGTGGGACTTGGTCTATTAGTCCATCTATACTGACCTCCATCAGGTTGCAAATTGAATATAATTTTTTTCTGCATCTAGCTCTATAAAAATATTTGGGCTTCTAGCAGTGTGTGGGACTTGGTCTATTAGTCCATCTATACTGACCTCCATCAGGTTGCAAATTGAATATAATTTTTTTTTGCATCTAGCTCTGAAAAAATATTTGGGCTTCTAGCAGTGTGTGGGACTTGGTCTATTAGTCCATCTATACTGACCTCCTTCATTTTGCAAATTGAATATAATTTTTTTCTGCATCTAGCTCTGAAAAAATATTTGGGCTTCTAGCAGTGTGTGGGACTCGTTCTATTAGTCCATCTATACTGACCTCCATCAGGTTGCAAATTAAAAATAATTTTTATCTCCATCTAGCTCTGAAAAAATATTTGGGCTTCTAGCAGTGTGTGGGACTTGGTCAATTAGTCCATCTATACTGACCTTCATCAGGCTGCAAATTCATTATAATTTTTTTCTGCATCTAGCTCTGAAAAAATATTTGGGCTTCTAGCAGTGTGTGGGACTTGGTCTATTAGTCCATCTATGCTGACCTCCATCAGGTTGCAAATTAAAAATAATTTTTATCTGCATCTAGCTCTGAAAAAATATTTGGGCATCTAGCAGTGTGTGGGACTTGGTCTATTAGTCCATCTATGCTGACCTCCATCAGGTTGCAAATTCAATATAATTTTTTTCTGCATCTAGCTCAGAAAAAAATATTTGGGCTTCTAGCAGTGTGTGGGACTTGTTCTATTAGTCCATCTATACTGACCTCCATCAGGTTGCAAATTGAATATAATTTTTTTCTGCATCTTGCTCTGAAAAAATATTTGGGCTTCTAGCAGTGTGTGGGACTTGGTCTATTAGTCCATCTATACTGACCTCCATCAGGTTGCAAATTGAATATAATTTTTTTCTGCATCTAGCTCTGAAAAAATATTTGGACTTCTAGCAGTGTGTGGGACTTGGTCTATTAGTCCATCTATACTGACCTCCATCAGGTTGCAAATTGAATATCATTTTTTTCTGCATCTAGCTCTGAAAAAATATTTGGGCTTCTAGCAGTTTGTGGGACTTCGTCTATTAGTCCATCTATACTGACCTCCATCAGGTTGCAAATTGAATATAATTTTTTTCTGCATCTAGCTCTGAAAAAATATTTGGGCTTCTAGCAGTGTGTGGGACTTGTTCTATAAGTCCATCTACACTGACCTCCATCAGGTTGCAAATTAAAAATAATTTTTATCTCCATCTAGCTCTGAAAAAATATTTGGGTTTCTAGCAGTGTGTGGGACTTGGTCAATTAGTCCATCTATACTGACCTCCATCAGGCTGCAAATTCAATATAATTTTTTTCTGCATCTAGCTCTGAAAAAATATTTGGGCTTCTAGCAGTGTGTGGGACTTGGTCTATTAGTCCATCTATACTGACCTTCATCAAGTTGTAAATTAAAAATAATTTTTATCTGCATCTAGCTCTGAAAAAATATTTGGGCTTCTAGCAGTGTGTGGGACTTGGTCTATTAGTCCATCTATACCGTCCTCCGTTAGGTTGCAAATTGAATATAATTTTTTTATGCATATAGCTCTGAAAAAATATTTGGGCTTCTAGCAGTGTGTGGGACTTGGTCTATTAGTGCATCTATACTGACCTCCATCAGGTTGCAAATTGAATATAATTTTTTTCTACATCTAGCTCTGAAAAAATATTTGGGCTTCTAGCACTGTGTGGGACTTGTTCTATTAGTCCATCTATACTGACCTCCATCAGGTTGCAAATTAAAAATAATTTTTATCTGCATCTAGCTCTGAAAAAATATTTGGGCATCTAGCAGTGTGTGGGACTTGGTCTGTTAGTCCATCTATACTGACCTCCATCAGGTTGCAAATTCAATATAATTTTTTTATGCATCTAGCTCTGAAAAAATATTTGGGCTTCTAGCAGTGTGTGGGACTTGGTCTATTAGTGCATCTATACTGACCTCCATCAGGTTGCAAATTGAATATAATTTTTTTCTGCATCTAGCTCTGAAAAAATATTTGGGCTTCTAGCAGTGTGTGGGACTTGTTCTATTAGTCCATCTATACTGACCTCCATCAGGTTGCAAATTAAAAATAATTTTTTATCTGCATCTAGCTCTGAAAAAATATTTGGGCATCTAGCAGTGTGTGGGACTTGGTCTATTAGTCCATCTATACTGACCTCCATCAAGTTGCAAATTCAATATAATTTTTTTCTGCTTCTAGCTCTGAAAAAAATATTTGGGCTTCTAGCAGTGTGTGGGACTTGTCCTATTAGTCCATCTATACTGACCTTCATCAGGTTGCAAATTTAATATAATTTTTTCTGCATCTAGCTCTGAAAAAATATTTGGGCTTCTAGCAGTGTGTGGGACTTGGTCTATTAGTCCATCTATACTGACCTCCATCAGGCTGCAAATTCAATATAATTTTTTTCTGCATCTAGCTCTGAAAAAATATTTGGGCTTCTAGCAGTGTGTGGGACTTGGTCTATTAGTCCATCTATACTGACCTTCATCAGATTGTAAATTAAAAATAATTTTTCTCTGCATCTAGCTCTGAAAAAATATTTGGGCTTCTAGCAGTGTGTGGGACTTGGTCTAATAGTCCATCTATACTGTCCTCCATTAGGTTGCAAATTGAATATAATTTTTTTATGCATCTAGCTCTGAAAAAATATTTGGGCTTCTAGCAGTGTGTGGGACTTGGTCTATTAGTTCATCTATACTGACCTCCATCAGGTTGCAAATTGAATATAATTTTTTTCTGCATCTAGCTCTGAAAAAATATTTGGGCTTCTAGCAATGTGTGGGACTTGGTCTATTAGTCCATCTATACTGACCTCCATCAGGTTGCAAATTCAATATAATTTTTTTCTGCATCTAGCTCTGAAAAAAATATTTGGGATTCTAGCAGTGTATGGGACTTGTTCTATTAGTCCATCTATACTGACCTTCATCAGGTTGCAAATTCAATATAATTTTTTTCTGCATCTAGCTCTGAAAAAAATATTTGGGCTTCTAGCAGTGTATGGGACTTGTTCTATTAGTCCATCTATACTGACCTTCATCAGGTTGCAAATTGAATATAATTTTATTCTGCATCTAGCTCTGAAAAAATATTTGCGCTTCTAGCAGTGTGTGGGACTTGTTCTAATAGTCCATCTATACTGACCTCCATCAGGTTGCAAATTGAATATAATTTTTTTCTGCATCTTGCTCTGAAAAAATATTTGGGCTTCTAGCAGTGTGTGGGACTTGGTCTATTAGTCCATCTATACTGACCTCCATCAGGCTGCAAATTCAATATAATTTTTTTCTGCATCTAGCTCTGAAAAAATATTTGGGCTTCTAGCAGTTTGTGGGTCTTGGTCTATTAGTCCATCTATACTGACCTTCATCAGGTTGTAAATTAAAAATAATTTTTATCTGCATCTAGCTCTGAAAAAATATTTGGGCTACTAGCAGTGTGTGTGACTTGGTCTATTAGTCCATCTATACTGTCCTCCATTAGGTTGCAAATTGAATATAATTTTTTTATGCATCTAGCTCTGAAAAAATATTTGGGCTTCTAGCAGTGTGTGGCACTTGGTCTATTATTGCATCTATACTGACCTCCATCAGGTTGCAAATTGAATATAATTTTTTTCTATATCTAGCTCTGAAAAAATATTTGGGCTTCTAGCAGTGTGTGGGACTTGTTCTATTAGTCCATCTATACTGACCTCCATCAGGTTGCAAATTAAAAATAATTTTTATCTGCATCTAGCTCTGAAAAAATATTTGGGCATCTATCAGTGTGTGGGACTTGGTCTATTAGTCCATCTATACTGACCTCCATCAGGTTGCAAATTCAATATAATTTTTTTATGCATCTAGCTCTGAAAAAATATTTGGGCTTCTAGCAGTGTGTGGGACTTGGTCTGTTAGTGCATCTATACTGACCTCCATCAGGTTGCAAATTGAATATAATTTTTTTCTGCATCTAGCTCTGAAAAAATATTTGGGCTTCTAGCAGTGTGTGGGACTTGTTCTATTTGCACATCTATACTGACCTCCATCAGGTTGCAAATTAAAAATAATTTTTATCTGCATCTAGCTCTGAAAAAATATTTGGGCATCTAGCAGTGTGTGGGACTTGGTCTATTAGTCCATCTATACTGACCTCCATCAGGTTGCAAATTCAATATAATTTTTTTCTGCTTCTAGCACTGAAAAAAATATTTGGGATTCTAGCAGTGTGTGGGACTTGTTCTAATAGTCCATCTATACTGACCTCCATCAGGTTGCAAATTGAATATAATTTTTTTCTGCATCTAGCTCTGAAAAAATATTTGGGCTTCTAGCAGTGTGTGGGACTTGGTCTATTAGTCCATCTATACTGACCTCCATCAGGCTGCAAATTCAATATAATTTTTTTCTGCATCTAGCTCTGAAAAAATATTTGGGCTTATAGCAGTGTGTGGGACTTGGTCTATTAGTCCATCTATACTGACCTTCATTAGGTTGTAAATTAAAAATAATTTTTATCTGCATCTAGCTCTGAAAAAATATTTGGGCTTCTAGCAGTGTGTGGGACTTGGTCTATTAGTCCATCTATAATGTCCTCCATTAGGTTGCAAATTGAATATAATTTTTTTCTGCATCTAGCTCTGAAAAAATATTTGGGCTTCTAGCAGTGTGTGGGACTCGTTCTAATAGTACATCTATACTGACCTCCATCAGGTTGCAAATTGAATATAATTTTTTTCTGCATCTAGCTCTGAAAAAATATTTGGGCTTCTAGCAGTGTGTGGGACTTGTTCTAATAGTCCATCTATACTGACCTCCATCAGGTTGCAAATTGAATATAATTTTTTTCTGCATCTAGCTCTGAAAAAATATTTGGGCTTCTAGCAGTGTGTGGGACTTGGTCTATTAGTGCATCTATACTGACCTCCATCAGGTTGCAAATTGAATATAATTTTTTTCTGCATATAGCTCTGAAAAAATATTTGGGCTTCTAGCAGTGTGTGGGACTTGGTCTATTAGTCCATCTATACTGACCTCCACCAGGTTGCAAATTGAATATAATTTTTTTCTGCATCTAGCGCTGAAAAAATATTTGGGCTTCTAGCAGTGTGTGGGACTTATTCTATTCGTCCATCTATACTGACCTCCATCAGGTTGCAAATTAAAAATAATTTTTATCCGCATCTAGCTCTGAAAAAATATTTGGGCATCTAGCAGTGTGTGGGATTTGGTCTATTAGTCCATCTATACTGACCTCCATCAGGTTGCAAATTCAATATAATTTTTTTCTGCATCTAGCTCTGAAAAAAATATTTGGGCTTCTAGCAGTGTATGGGACTTGTTCTATTAGTCCATCTATACTGACCTTCATCAGGTTGCAAATTGAATATAATTTTTTTCTGCATCTAGCTCTGAAAAAAATATTTGGGCTTCTAGCAGTGTATGGGACTTGTTCTATTAGTCCATCTATACTGACCTTCATCAGGTTGCAAATTGAATATAATTTTTTTCTGCATCTAGCTCTGATAAAAATATTTGGGCTGCTAGCAGTGTATGGGACTTGTTCTATTAGTCCATCTATACTGACCTTCATCAGGTTGCAAATTGAATATAATTTTTTTCTGCATCTAGCTCTGAAAAAATATTTGGGCTTTTAGCAGTGTGCGGGACTTGTTCTAATAGTCCATCTATACTGACCTCCATCAGGTTGCAAATTGAATATAATTTTTTTCTGCATCTAGCTCTGAAAAAATATTTGGGCTTCTAGCAGTGTGTGGGACTTGGTCTATTAGTCCATCTATACTGTCCTCCATCAGGCTGCAAATTCAATATAATTTTTTTCTGCATCTAGATCTGAAAAAATATTTGGGCTTCTAGCAGTGTGTGGGACTTGGTCTATTAGTGCTTCTATATTGACCTCCATCAGGTTGCAAATTGAATATAATTTTTTTCTACATCTAGCTCTGAAAAAATATTTGGGCTTGTAGCAGTGTATGGGACTTGTTCTATTAGTCCATCTATACTGACCTCCATCAGGTTGCAAATTTAAAATAATTTTTATCTGCATCTAGCTCTGAAAAAATATTTGGGCATCTAGCAGTGTGTGGGACTTGGTCCATTAGTCCATCTATACTGACCTCCATCAGGTTGCAAATTCAATATAATTTTTTTCTGCATCTAGCTCTGAAAAAAATATTTGGACTTCTAGCAGTGTATGGGACTTGTTCTATTAGTCCATCTACACTGACCTTCATCAGGTTGCAAATTCAATATAATTTTTTTCTGCATCTAGCTCTGAAAAAAATATTTGGGCTTCTAGCAGTGTATGGGACTTGTTCTATTAGTCCATCTATACTGACCTTCATCAGGTTGCAAATTGAATATAATTTTTTTCTGCATCTAGCTCTGAAAAAATATTTGGGCTTCTAGCAGTGTGCGGGACTTGTTCTAATAGTCCACCGATACTAACCTCCATCAGGTTGCAAATTGAAAATAATTTTTTTCTGCATCTAGCTCTGAAAAAATATTTGGGCTTCTAGCAGTGTGTGGGACTTGGTCTATTAGTCCATCTATACTGACCTCCATCAGGCTGCAAATTCAAGATAATTTTTTTCTGCATCTAGCTTTGAAAAAATATTTGGGCTTCTAGCAGTGTGTGGGACTTGGTCTATTAGTCCATCTATACTGACCTCCATCAGGCTGCAAATTCAATATAATTTTTTTCTGCATCTAGCTCTGAAAAAATATTTGGGCTTCTAGCAGTGTGTGGGACTTGGTCTATTAGTCCATCTATACTGACCTTCATCAGGTTGTAAATTAAAAATAATTTTTCTCTGCATCTAGCTCTGAAAAAATATTTGGGCTTCTAGCAGTGTGTGGGACTTGGTCTAATAGTCCATCTATACTGTCCTCCATTAGGTTGCAAATTGAATATAATTTTTTTATGCATCTAGCTCTGAAAAAATATTTGGGCTTCTAGCAGTGTGTGGGACTTGGTCTATTAGTTCATCTATACTGACCTCCATCAGGTTGCAAATTGAATATAATTTTTTTCTGCATCTAGCTCTGAAAAAATATTTGGGCTTCTAGCAGTGTGTGGGACTTGGTCTATTAGTCCATCTATACTGACCTCCATCAGGTTGCAAATTCAATATAATTTTTTTCTGCATCTAGCTCTGAAAAAAATATTTGGGATTCTAGCAGTGTATGGGACTTGTTCTATTAGTCCATCTATACTGACCTTCATCAGGTTGCAAATTCAATATAATTTTTTTCTGCATCTAGCTCTGAAAAAAATATTTGGGCTTCTAGCAGTGTATGGGACTTGTTCTATTAGTCCATCTATACTGACCTTCATCAGGTTGCAAATTGAATATAATTTTATTCTGCATCTAGCTCTGAAAAAATATTTGCGCTTCTAGCAGTGTGTGGGACTTGTTCTAATAGTCCATCTATACTGACCTCCATCAGGTTGCAAATTGAATATAATTTTTTTCTGCATCTTGCTCTGAAAAAATATTTGGGCTTCTAGCAGTGTGTGGGACTTGGTCTATTAGTCCATCTATACTGACCTCCATCAGGCTGCAAATTCAATATAATTTTTTTCTGCATCTAGCTCTGAAAAAATATTTGGGCTTCTAGCAGTTTGTGGGACTTGGTCTATTAGTCCATCTATACTGACCTTCATCAGGTTGTAAATTAAAAATAATTTTTATCTGCATCTAGCTCTGAAAAAATATTTGGGCTTCTAGCAGTGTGTGTGACTTGGTCTATTAGTCCATCTATACTGTCCTCCATTAGGTTGCAAATTGAATATAATTTTTTTATGCATCTAGCTCTGAAAAAATATTTGGGCTTCTAGCAGTGTGTGGCACTTGTTCTATTAGTCCATCTATACTGACCTCCATCAGGTTGCAAATTAAAAATATTTTTTATCTGCATCTAGCTCTGAAAAAATATTTGGGCATCTAGCAGTGTGTGGGACTTGGTCTATTAGTCCATCTATACTGACCTCCATCAGGTTGCAAATTCAATATAATTTTTTTATGCATCTAGCTCTGAAAAAATATTTGGGCTTCTAGCAGTGTGTGGGACTTGGTCTGTTAGTGCATCTATACTGACCTCCATCAGGTTGCAAATTGAATATAATTTTTTTCTGCATCTAGCTCTGAAAAAATATTTGGGCATCTAGCAGTGTGTGGGACTTGTTCTATTTGCACATCTATACTGACCTCCATCAGGTTGCAAATTAAAAATAATTTTTATCTGCATCTAGCTCTGAAAAAATATTTGGGCAGCTAGCAGTGTGTGGGACTTGGTCTATTAGTCCATCTATACTGACCTCCATCAGGTTGCAAATTCAATATAATTTTTTTCTGCTTCTAGCACTGAAAAAAATATTTGGGATTCTAGCAGTGTGTGGGACTTGTTCTAATAGTCCATCTATACTGACCTCCATCAGGTTGCAAATTGAATATAATTTTTTTCTGCATCTAGCTCTGAAAAAATATTTGGGCTTCTAGCAGTGTGTGGGACTTGGTCTATTAGTCCATCTATACTGACCTCCATCAGGCTGCAAATTCAATATAATTTTTTTCTGCATCTAGCTCTGAAAAAATATTTGGGCTTATAGCAGTGTGTGGGACTTGGTCTATTAGTCCATCTATACTGACCTTCATTAGGTTGTAAATTAAAAATAATTTTTATCTGCATCTAGCTCTGAAAAAATATTTGGGCTTCTAGCAGTGTGTGGGACTTGGTCTATTAGTCCATCTATAATGTCCTCCATTAGGTTGCAAATTGAATATAATTTTTTTCTGCATCTAGCTCTGAAAAAATATTTGGGCTTCTAGCAGTGTGTGGGACTCGTTCTAATAGTACATCTATACTGACCTCCATCAGGTTGCAAATTGAATATAATTTTTTTCTGCATCTAGCTCTGAAAAAATATTTGGGCTTCTAGCAGTGTGTGGGACTTGTTCTAATAGCCCATCTATACTGACCTCCATCAGGTTGCAAATTGAATATAATTTTTTTCTGCATCTAGCTCTGAAAAAATATTTGGGCTTCTAGCAGTGTGTGGGACTTGGTCTATTAGTGCATCTATACTGACCTCCATCAGGTTGCAAATTGAATATAATTTTTTTCTGCATATAGCTCTGAAAAAATATTTGGGCTTCTAGCAGTGTGTGGGACTTGGTCTATTAGTCCATCTATACTGACCTCCACCAGGTTGCAAATTGAATATAATTTTTTTCTGCATCTAGCGCTGAAAAAATATTTGTGCTTCTAGCAGTGTGTGGGACTGATTCTATTCGTCCATCTATACTGACCTCCATCAGGTTGCAAATTAAAAATAATTTTTATCCGCATCTAGCTCTGAAAAAATATTTGGGCATCTAGCAGTGTGTGGGATTTGGTCTATTAGTCCATCTATACTGACCTCCATCAGGTTGCAAATTCAATATAATTTTTTTCTGCATCTAGCTCTGAAAAAAATATTTGGGCTTCTAGCAGTGTATGGGACTTGTTCTATTAGTCCATCTATACTGACCTTCATCAGGTTGCAAATTGAATATAATTTTTTTCTGCATCTAGCTCTGAAAAAAATATTTGGGCTTCTAGCAGTGTATGGGACTTGTTCTATTAGTCCATCTATACTGACCTTCATCAGGTTGCAAATTGAATATAATTTTTTTCTGCATCTAGCTCTGAAAAAAATATTTGGGCTGCTAGCAGTGTATGGGACTTGTTCTATTAGTCCATCTATACTGACCTTCATCAGGTTGCAAATTGAATATAATTTTTTTCTGCATCTAGCTCTGAAAAAATATTTGGGCTTTTAGCAGTGTGCGGGACTTGTTCTAATAGTCCATCTATACTGACCTCCATCAGGTTGCAAATTGAATATAATTTTTTTCTGCATCTAGCTCTGAAAAAATATTTGGGCTTCTAGCAGTGTGTGGGACTTGGTCTATTATTCCATCTATACTGTCCTCCATCAGGCTGCAAATTCAATATAATTTTTTTCTGCATCTAGATCTGAAAAAATATTTGGGCTTCTAGCAGTGTGTGGGACTTGGTCTATTAGTGCATCTATATTGACCTCCATCAGGTTGCAAATTGAATATAATTTTTTTCTACATCTAGCTCTGAAAAAATATTTGGGCTTGTAGCAGTGTATGGGACTTGTTCTATTAGTCCATCTATACTGACCTCCATCAGGTTGCAAATTTAAAATAATTTTTATCTGCATCTAGCTCTGAAAAAATATTTGGGCATCTAGCAGTGTGTGGGACTTGGTCTATTAGTCCATCTATACTGACCTCCATCAGGTTGCAAATTCAATATAATTTTTTTCTGCATCTAGCTCTGAAAAAAATATTTGGACTTCTAGCAGTGTATGGGACTTGTTCTATTAGTCCATCTACACTGACCTTCATCAGGTTGCAAATTCAATATAATTTTTTTCTGCATCTAGCTCTGAAAAAAATATTTGGGCTTCTAGCAGTGTATGGGACTTGTTCTATTAGTCCATCTATACTGACCTTCATCAGGTTGCAAATTGAATATAATTTTTTTCTGCATCTAGCTCTGAAAAAATATTTGGGCTTCTAGCAGTGTGCGGGACTTGTTCTAATAGTCCACCGATACTAACCTCCATCAGGTTGCAAATTGAAAATAATTTTTTTCTGCATCTAGCTCTGAAAAAATATTTAGGCTTCTAGCAGTGTGTGGGACTTGGTCTATTAGTCCATCTATACTGACCTCCATCAGGCTGCAAATTCAAGATAATTTTTTTCTGCATCTAGCTTTGAAAAAATATTTGGGCTTCTAGCAGTGTGTGGGACTTGGTCTATTAGTCCATCTATACTGACCTCCATCAGGCTGCAAATTCAATATAATTTTTTTCTGCATCTAGCTCTGAAAAAATATTTGGGCTTCTAGCAGTGTGTGGGACTTGGTCTATTAGTCCATCTATACTGACCTTCATCAGGTTGTAAATTAAAAATAATTTTTATCTGCATCTAGCTCTGAAAAAATATTTGGGCTTCTAGCAGTGTGTGGGACTTGGTCTCTTAGTCCATCTATACTGTCCTCCATTAGGTTGCAAATTGAATATAATTTTTTTATGCATCTAGCTCTGAAAAAATATTTGGGCTTCTAGCAGTGTGTGGGACTTGGTCTATTAGTGCATCTATACTGACCTCCATCAGGTTGCAAATTGAATATAATTTTTTTCTACATCTAGCTCTGAAAAAATATTTGGGCTTCTAGCAGTGTATAGGACTTGTTCTATTAGTCCATCTATACTGAACTCCATCAGGTTGCAAATTAAAAATAATTTTTATCTGCATCTAGCTCTGAAAAAATATTTGGGCATCTAGCAGTGTGTGGGACTTGGTCTATTAGTCCATCTATACTGACCTCCATCAGGTTGCAAATTCAATATAATTTTTTTATGCATCTAGCTCTGAAAAAATATTTGGGCTTCTAGCAGTGTGTGGGACTTGGTCTCTTAGTCCATCTATACTGTCCTCCATTAGGTTGCAAATTGAATATAATTTTTTTATGCATCTAGCTCTGAAAAAATATTTGGGCTTCTAGCAGTGTGTGGGACTAGGTCTATTAGTGCATCTATACTGACCTCCATCAGGTTGCAAATTGAATATAATTTTTTTCTACATCTAGCTCTGAAAAAATATTTGGGCTTCTAGCAGTGTATAGGACTTGTTCTATTAGTCCATCTATACTGAACTCCATCAGGTTGCAAATTAAAAATAATTTTTATCTGCATCTAGCTCTGAAAAAATATTTGGGCATCTAGCAGTGTGTGGGACTTGGTCTATTAGTCCATCTATACTGACCTCCATCAGGTTGTAAATTCAATATAATTTTTTTCTGCTTCTATCTCTGAAAAAAATATTTGGGCTTCTAGCAGTGTGTGGGACTTGTTCTATTAGTCCATCTATACTGACCTCCATCAGGTTGCAAATTGAATATAATTTTTTTCTGCATCTAGCTCTGAAAAAATATTTGGGCTTCTAGCAGTGTGTGGGACTTGCTGTAATAGTCCATCTATACTGACCTCCATCAGGTTGCAAATTGAATATAATTTTTTTCTGCATCTAGCTCTGAAAAAATATTTGTGTTTCTAGCAGTGTGTGGGACTTGGTCTATTAGTTCATCTATACTGACCTCCATCAGGTTGAAAATTGAATATAATTTTTTTCTGCATCTAGCTCTGAAAAAATATTTGGGCATCTAGCAGTGTGTGGGACTTGGTCTATTAGTCCATCTATACTGACCTCCATCAGGTTACAAATTCAATATAATTTTTTTCTGCATCTAGCTCTGAAAAAAATATTTGGGCTTCTAGCAGTGTATGGGACTTGTTCTATTAGTCCATCTATACTGACCTTCATCAGGTTGCAAATTCAATATCATTTTTTTCTGCATCTAGCTCTGAAAAAAATATTTGGGCTTCTAGCAGTGTATGGGACTTGTTCTATTAGTCCATCTATATTGACCTTCATCAGGTTGCAAATTGAATATAATTTTTTTCTGCATCTAGCTCTGAAAAAATATTTGGGCTTCTAGCAGTGTGTGGGACTTGTTCTAATAGTCCATCTATACTGACCTCCATCAGGTTGCAAATTGAATATAATTTTTTTCTGCATCTAGCTCTGAAAAAATATTTGGGCTTCTAGCAGTGTGTGGGACTTGTTCTATTATTCCATCTATACTGACCTCCATCAGGTTGCAAATTAAAAATAATTTTTATCTCCATCTAGCTGTGAAAAAATATTTGGGCTTCTAGCAGTGTGTGGGACTTGGTCAATTATTCCATATATACTGACCTCCATCAGGCTGCAAATTCAATATAATTTTTTTCTGCATCTAGCTCTGAAAAAATATTTGGGCTTCTAGCAGTGTGTGGTACTTGGTCTATTAGTCCATCTATGCTGACCTCCATCAGGTTGCAAATTAAAAATAATTTTTATCTGCATCTAGCTCTGAAAAAATATTTGGGCTTCTAGCAGTGTGTGGGACTTGTTCTATTAGTCCATATATACTGGCCTCCATCAGGTTGCAAATTGAATATAATTTTTTTCTGCATCTAGCTCTGAAAAAAATATTTGGGCTTCTAGCAGTGTGTGGGGCTTGTTCTATTAGTCCATCTATACTGACCTCCATCAGGTTGCAAATTGAATATAATTTTTTTCTGCATCTAGCTCTGAAAAAATATTTGGGCTTCTAGCAGTGTATAGGACTTGTTCTATTATTCCATCTATACTGAACTCCATCAGGTTGCAAATTAAAAATAAATTTTATCTGCATCTAGCTCTGAAAAAATATTTGGGCATCTAGCAGTGTGTGGGACTTGGTCTATTAGTCCATCTATACTGACCTCCATCAGGTTGCAAATTCAATATAATTTTTTTATGCATCTAGCTCTGAAAAAATATTTGGGCTTCTAGCAGTGTGTGGGACTTGGTCTATTAGTGCATCTATACTGACCTCCATCAGGTTGCAAATTGAATGTAATTTTTTTCTGCATCTAGCTCTGAAAAAATATTTGGGCTTCTAGCAGTGTGTGGGACTTGTTCTATTTGTCCATCTATACTGACCTCCATCAGGTTGCAAATTAAAAATAATTTTTATCTGCATCTAGCTCTGAAAAAATATTTGGGCATCTAGCAGTGTGTGGGACTTGGTCTATTAGTCCATCTATACTGACCTCCATCAGGTTGCAAATTCAATATAATTTTTTTCTGCTTCTAGCTCTGAAAAAAATATTTGGGCTTCTAGCAGTGTGTGGGACTTGTTCTATTAGTCCATCTATACTGACCTCCATCAGGTTGCAAATTGAATATAATTTTTTTTTGCATCTAGCTCTGAAAAAATATTTGGGCTTCTAGCAGTGTGTGGGACTTGTTCTAATAGTACATCTATACTGACCTCCATCAGGTTGCAAATTGAATATAATTTTTTTCTGCATCTAGCTCTGAAAAAATATTTGGGCTTCCAGCAGTGTGTGGGACTTGGTCTATTAGTCCATCTATACTGACCTTCATCAGGTTGTAAATTAAAAATAATTTTTATCTGCATCTAGCTCTGAAAAAATATTTGGGCTCCTAGCAGTGTGTGGGACTTGGTCTCTTAGTCCATCTATACTGTCCTCCATTAGGTTGCAAATTGAATATAATTTTTTTATGCATCTAGCTCTGAAAAAATATTTGGGCTTCTAGCAGTGTGTGGGACTTGGTCTATTAGTGCATCTATACTGACCTCCATCAGGTTGCAAATTGAAAATAATTTTTTTCTACATCTAGCTCTGAAAAAATATTTGGGCTTCTAGCAGTGTATAGGACTTGTTCTATTAGTCCATCTATACTGAACTCCATCAGGTTGCAAATTAAAAATAATTTTTATCTGCATCTAGCTCTGAAAAAATATTTGGGCATCTAGCAGTGTGTGGGACTTGGTCTATTAGTCCATCTATACTGACCTCCATCAGGTTGCAAATTCAATATAATTTTTTTATGCATCTAGCTCTGAAAAAATATTTGGGCTTCTAGCAGTGTGTGGGACTTGGTCTCTTAGTCCATCTATACTGTCCTCCATTGGGTTGCAAATTGAATATAATTTTTTTATGCATCTAGCTCTGAAAAAATATTTGGGCTTCTAGCAGTGTGTGGGACTTGGTCTATTAGTGCATCTATACTGACCTCCATCAGGTTGCAAATTGAATATAATTTTTTTCTACATCTAGCTCTGAAAAAATATTTGGGCTTCTAGCAGTGTATAGGACTTGTTCTATTAGTCCATCTATACTGAACTCCATCAGGTTGCAAATTAAAAATAATTTTTATCTGCATCTAGCTCTGAAAAAATATTTGGGCATCTAGCAGTGTGTGGGACTTGGTCTCTTAGTCCATCTATACTGACCTCCATCAGGTTGCAAATTCAATATAATTTTTTTATGCATCTAGCTCTGAAAAAATACTTGGGCTTCTAGCAGTGTGTGGGACTTGGTCTATTAGTGCATCTATACTGACCTCCATCAGGTTGCAAATTGAATGTAATTTTTTTCTGCATCTAGCTCTGAAAAAATATTTGGGCTTCTAGCAGTGTGTGGGACTTGTTCTATTTGTCCATCTATACTGACCTCCATCAGTTTGCAAATTAAAAATAATTTTTATCTGCATCTAGCTCTGAAAAAATATTTGGGCATCTAGCAGTGTGTGGGACTTGGTCTATTAGTCCATCTATACTGACCTCCATCAGGTTGCAAATTCAATATAATTTTTTTCTGCTTCTAGCTCTGAAAAAAATATTTGGGCTTCTAGCAGTGTGTGGGACTTGTTCTATTAGTCCATCTATACTGACCTCCATCAGGTTGCAAATTGAATATAATTTTTTTTTGCATCTAGCTCTGAAAAAATATTTGGGCTTCTAGCAGTGTGTGGGAATTGTTCTAATAGTACATCTATACTGACCTCCATCAGGTTGCAAATTGAATATAATTTTTTTCTGCATCTAGCTCTGAAAAAATATTTGGGCTTCTAGCAGTGTGTGGGACTTGCTCTAATAGTCCATCTATACTGACCTCCATCAGGTTGCAAATTGAATATAATTTTTTTCTGCATCTAGCTCTGAAAAAATATTTGGGTTTCTAGCAGTGTGTGGGACTTGGTCTATTAGTTCATCTATACTGACCTCCATCAGGTTGCAAATTGAATATAATTTTTTTCTGCATCTAGCTCTGAAAAAATATTTGGGCATCTAGCAGTGTGTGGGACTTGGTCTATTAGTCCATCTATACTGACCTCCATCAGGTTACAAATTCAATATAATTTTTTTCTGCATCTAGCTCTGAAAAAAATATTTGGGCTTCTAGCAGTGTATGGGACTTGTTCTATTAGTCCATCTATACTGACCTTCATCAGGTTGCAAATTCAATATCATTTTTTTCTGCATCTAGCTCTGAAAAAAGTATTTGGGCTTCTAGCAGTGTATGGGACTTGTTCTATTAGTCCATCTATATTGACCTTCAACAGGTTGCAAATTGAATATAATTTTTTTCTGCATCTAGCTCTGAAAAAATATTTGGGCTTCTAGCAGTGTGTGGGACTTGTTCTAATAGTCCATCTATTCTGACCTCCATCAGGTTGCAAATTGAATATAATTTTTTTCTGCATCTAGCTCTGAAAAAATATTTGGGCTTCTAGCAGTGTGTGGGACTTGTTCTATTATTCCATCTATACTGACCTCCATCAGGTTGCAAATTAAAAATAATTTTTATCTCCATCTAGCTCTGAAAAAATATTTGGGCTTCTAGCAGTGTGTGGGACTTGGTCAATTATTCCATCTATACTGACCTCCATCAGGCTGCAAATTCAATATAATTTTTTTCTGCATCTAGCTCTGAAAAAATATTTGGGCTTCTAGCAGTGTGTGGTACTTGGTCTATTAGTCCATCTATGCTGACCTCCATCAGGTTGCAAATTAAAAATTTTTTTTATCTGCATCTAGCTCTGAAAAAATATTTGGGCTTCTAGCAGTGTGTGGGACTTGTTCTATTAGTCCATATATACTGGCCTCCATCAGGTTGCAAATTGAATATAATTTTTTTCTGCATCTAGCTCTGAAAAAAATATTTGGGCTTCTAGCAGTGTGTGGGGCTTGTTCTATTAGTCCATCTATACTGACCTCCATCAGGTTGCAAATTTAATATAATTTTTTTCTGCATATAGCTCTGAAAAAATATTTGGGCTTCTAGCAGTGTGTGGGACTTGTTCTAATAGACCATCTATACTGACCTCCATCAGGTTGCAAATTGAATATAATTTTTTTCTGCATCTAGCTCTGAAAAAATATTTGGGCTTCTAGCAGTGTGTGCGACTTGGTCTATTAGTCCATCTATACTGACCTCCATCAGGTTGCAAATTGAATATAATTTTTTTCTGCATCTAGCTCTGAAAAAATATTTGGGCTTCTAGCAGTGTGTGCGACTTGGTCTATTAGTCCATCTATACTGACCTCCATCAGGTTGCAAATTGAATATAATTTTTTTCTGCATCTAGCTCTCAAAAAATATTTGGGCTTCTAGCAGTGTGTGGGACTTGGTCTATTAGTCCATCTATACTGACCTCCATCAGGCTGCAAATTCAATATAATTTTTTTATGCATCTAGCTCTGAAAAAATATTTGGGCTTCTAGCAGTGTGTGGGACTTGGTCTATTAGTGCATCTATACTGACCTCCATCAGGTTGCAAATTGAATATAATTTTTTTCTGCATCTAGCTCTGAAAAAATATTTGGGCTTCTAGCAGTGTGTGGGACTTGTTCTATTTGTCCATCTATACTGACCTCCATCAGGTTGCAAATTAAAAATAATTTTTTGTCTGCATCTAGCTCTGAAAAACTATTTGGGCATCTAGCAGTGTGTGGGACTTGGTCTATTAGTCCATCTATACTGACCTCCATCAGGTTGCAAATTCAATATAATTTTTTTCTGCTTCTAGCTCTGAAAAAAATATTTGGGCTTCTAGCAGTGTGTGGGACTTGTTCTATTAGTCCATCTATACTGACCTCCATCAGGTTGCAAATTGAATATAATTTTTATTTGCATCTAGCTCTGAAAAAATATTTGGGCTTCTAGCAGTGTGTGGGACTTGTTCTAATAGTACATCTATACTGACCTCCATCAGGTTGCAAATTAAAAATAATTTTTATCCGCATCTAGCTCTGAAAAAATATTTGGGCATCTAGCAGTGTGTGGGACTTGGTCTATTAGTCCATCTATACTGACCTCCATCAGGTTGCAAATTCAATATAATTTTTTTCTGCATCTAGCTCTAAAAAAAATATTTGGGCTTCTAGCAGTATATGGGGCTTGTTCTATTAGTCCATCTATACTGACCTTCATCAGGTTGCAAATTGAATATAATTTTTTTCTGCATCTAGCTCTGAAAAAATATTTGGGCTTCTAGCAGTGTGTGGGACTTGTTCTGATAGTCCATCTATACTGACCTCCATCAGGTTGCAAATTGAATATAATTTTTTTCTGCATCTAGCTCTGAAAAAATATTTGGGCTTCTAGCAGTGTGTGGGACTTGGTCTATTAGTCCATCTATACTGACCTCAATCAGGTTGCAAATTGAATATAATTTTTTTCTGCATCTAGCTCTCAAAAAATATTTGGGCTTCTAGCAGTGTGTGGGACTTGTGCTAATAGTTCATCTATACTGACCTCCATCAGGTTGCCAATTGAATATAATTTTTTTCTGCATCTAGCTCTGAAAAAATATTTGGGCTTCTAGCAGTATTTGGGACTTGGTCTATTAGTCCATCTATACTGACCTCCGTCAGGTTGCAAATTGAATATAATTTTTTTCTGCATCTAGCTCTGAAAAAATATTTGGGCTTCTAGCAGTGTGTGGGACTTGTTCTATTAGTCCATCTATACTGACCTCCATCAGGTTGCAAATTCAATATAATTTTTTTCTGCATCTAGCTCTGAAAAAATATTTGGGCTTCTAGCAGTGTGTGGGACTTTTTCTAATAGCCCATCTATGCTGACCTCCATCAGGTTGCAAATAGAATATAATTTTTTTCTGCATCTAGCTCTGAAAAAACATTTGGGCTTCTAGCAGTGTGTGGGACTTGGTCTATTAGTCCATCTATACTGACCTCCATCAGGTTGCAAATTGAATATAATTTTTTTCTGCATCTAGCTCTGAAAAAATATTTGGGCTTCTAGCAGTGTGTGGGACTTGGTCTATTAGTCCATCTATACTGACCTCCATCAGGTTGCAAATTGAATATAATTTTTTTCTGCATCTAGCTCTGAAAAAATATTTGGGCTTCTAGCAGTTTGTGGGACTTGGTCTATTAGTCCATCTATATTGACCTCCATCAGGTTGCAAATTAAAAATAATTTTTATCTGCATCTAGCTCTGAAAAAATATTTGGGCTTCTAGCAGTGTGTGGGACTTGTTCGATTAGTCCATCTATACTGACCTCCATCAGGTTGCAAATTGAATATAATTTTTTTCTGTATCTAGCTCTGAAAAAATATTTGGGCTTCTAGCAGTGTGTGGGACTTGGTCTATTAGTCCATCTATACTGACCTCCATCAGGTTGCAAATTAAAAATAATTTTTATCTGCATCTAGCTCTGAAAAAATATTTGGCAATCTAGCAGTGTGTAGGACGTGGTCTATTAGTCCATCTATACTGACCTCCATCAGGTTGCAAATTGAATATAATTTTTTTCTGCATCTAGCTCTGAAAAAATATTTGGGCTTATAGCAGTGTGTGGGACTTGTTCTATTAGTCCATCTATACTGACCTCCATCAGGTTGCAAATTAAAAATAATTTTTATCTGCATCTAGCTCTGAAAAAATATTTGGGCTTCTAGCAGTGTGTGGGACTTGGTCTATTAGTCCATCTATACTGACCTCCATCAGGTTGCAAATTCAATATAATTTTTTTCTGCATCTAGCTCTGAAAAAATATTTGGGCTTCTAGCAGTGTGTGGGACTTGGTCTATTAGTCCATCTATACTGACCTCCATCAGGTTGCAAATTAAAAATAATTTTATTCTGCATCTAGCTCTGAAAAAATATTTGGGCTTCTAGCAGTGTGTGGGACTTGTTCTATTAGTCCATCTATACTGACCTCCATCAGGTTGCAAATTAAAAATAATTTTTATCTGCATCTAGCTCTGAAAAAATATTTGGGCATCTAGCAGTGTGTAGGACTTGGTCTATTAGTCCATCTATACTGACCTCCATCAGGTTGCAAATTGAATATAATTTTTTTCTGCATCTAGCTCTGAAAAAATATTTGGGCTTCTAGCAGTGTGTGGGACTTGTTCTATTAGTCCATCTATACTGACCTCCATCAGGTTGCAAATTAAAAATAATTTTTATCTGCATCTAGCTCTGAAAAAATATTTGGGCTTCTAGCAGTGTGTGGGACTAGGTCTATTAGTCCATCTATACTGACCTCCATCAGGTTGCAAATTCAATATAATTTTTTTCTGCATCTATCAGTGAAAAAATATCTGGGCTACTTGCAGTGTGTGGGGCTTGGTCTATTAGTCCATCTATACTGACCTCCATCAGGTTGTAAATTAAAAATAATTTTTACCTGCATCTTGCTCTGAAAAAATACTTGGGCTTCTAGCAGTGTGTGGGACTCGGTCTATTAGTCCATCTATACTGACCTCCATCAGGTTGCAAATTGAATATAATTTTTTTCTGCATCTAGCTCTGAAAAAATATTTTGGCTTCTAGCAGTGTGTGGGACTTGGTCTATTAGTCCGTCTATACTGACCTCCATCAGGTTGCAAATTGAATATAATTTTTTTCTGCATCTAGCTCTCAAAAAATATTTGGGCTTCTAGCAGTGTGTGGGACTTGGTCTATTAGTCCATCTATACTGACCTCCATCAGGTTGCAAATTGAATATAATTTTTTTCTGCATCTAGCTCTGAAAAAATATTTGGGCATCTAGCAGTGTGTAGGACTTGGTCTATTAGTCCATCTATACTGACCTCCATCAGGTTGCAAATTGAATATAATTTTTTTCTGCATCTAGCTCTGAAAAAATATTTGGGCTTTTAGCAGTGTGTGGGACTTGGTCTATTAGTCCATCTATACTGACCTCCATCAGGTTGCAAATTGAATATAATTTTTTTCTGCATCTAGCTCTCAAAAAATATTTGGGTTTCTAGCAGTGTGTGGGACTTGTTCTAATAGTTCATCTATACTGACCTCCATCAGGTTGCAAATTGAATATAATTTTTTTCTGCATCTAGCTCTGAAAAAATATTTGGGCTTCTAGCAGTGTGTGGGACTTGGTCTATTAGTCCATCTATACTGACCTCCGTCAGGTTACAAATTGAATATAATTTTTTTCTGCATCTATCTCTGAAAAAATATTTGGGCTTCTAGCAGTGTGTGGGACTTGTTCTATTAGGCCATCTATACTGACCTCCATCAGGTTGCAAATTAAAAATAATTTTTATCTGCATCTAGCTCTGAAAAAATATTTGGGCATCTAGCAGTGTGGGACTTGGTCTATTAGTCCATCTATACTGACCTCCATCAGGTTGCAAATTGAATATAATTTTTTTCTGCATCTAGCTCTGAAAAAATATTTGGGCTTCTAGCAGTGTGTGGGACTTTTTCTACTAGTCCATCTATACTGACCTCCATCAGGTTGCAAATTGAACATAATTTTTTTCTGCATCTAGCTCTGAAAATATATTTGGGCTTCTAGCAGTGTGTGGGACTTGGTCTATTAGTCCATCTATACTGACCTCCATCAGGTTGCAAATTGAATATAATTTTTTTCTGCATCTAGCTCTGAAAAAATATTTGGGTTTCTAGCAGTGTGTGGGACTTGGTCTATTAGTCCATCTATACTGACCTCCATCAGGTTGCAAATTGAATATAATTTTTATCTGCATCTAGCTCTGAAAAAATATTTGGGCATCTAGCAGTGTGTAGGACTTGGTCTATTAGTCCATCTATACTGACCTCCATCAGGTTGCAAAGTGAATATAATTTTTTTCTGCATCTAGCTCTGAAAAAATATTTGGGCTTCTAGCAGTGTGTGGGACTAGGTCTATTAGTCCATCTATACTGACCTCCATCAGGTTGCAAATTCAATATAATTTTTTTCTGCATCTATCAGTGAAAAAATATCTGGGCTACTTGCAGTGTGTGGGGCTTGGTCTATTAGTCCATCTATACTGACCTCCATCAGGTTGTAAATTAAAAATAATTTTTACCTGCATCTAGCTCTGAAAAAATACTTGGGCTTCTAGCAGTGTGTGGGACTCGGTCTATTAGTCCATCTATACTGACCTCCATCAGGTTGCAAATTGAATATAATTTTTTTCTGCATCTAGCTCTGAAAAAATATTTTGGCTTCTAGCAGTGTGTGGGACTTGGTCTATTAGTCCGTCTATACTGACCTCCATCAGGTTGCAAATTGAATATAATTTTTTTCTGCATCTAGCTCTCAAAAAATATTTGGGCTTCTAGCAGTGTGTGGGACTTGGTCTATTAGTCCATCTATACTGACCTCCATCAGGTTGCAAATTGAATATAATTTTTTTCTGCATCTAGCTCTGAAAAAATATTTGGGCATCTAGCAGTGTGTAGGACTTGGTCTATTAGTCCATCTATACTGACCTCCATCAGGTTGCAAATTGAATATAATTTTTTTCTGCATCTAGCTCTGAAAAAATATTTGGGTTTCTAGCAGTGTGTGGGACTTGGTCTATTAGTCCATCTATACTGACCTCCATCAGGTTGCAAATTGAATATAATTTTTTTCTGCATCTAGCTCTGAAAAAATATTTGGGCTTCTAGCAGTGTGTGGGACTTGGTCTATTAGTCCATCTATACTGACCTCAATCAGGTTGCAAATTAAAAATAATTTTTATCTGCATCTAGCTCTGAAAAAATATTTGGGCATCTAGCAGTGTGTAGGACTTGGTCTATTAGTCCATCTATACTGACCTCCATCAGGTTGCAAAGTGAATATAATTTTTTTCTGCATCTAGCTCTGAAAAAATATTTGGTCATCTAGCAGTGTGTAGGACTTGGTCTATTAGTCCATCTATACTGACCTCCATCAGGTTGCAAATTGAATATAATTTTTTTCTGCATCTAGCTCTGAAAAAATATTTGGGCTTTTAGCAGTGTGTGGGACTTGGTCTATTAGTCCATCTATACTGACCTCCATCAGGTTGCAAATTGAATATAATTTTTTTCTGCATCTAGCTCTCAAAAAATATTTGGGCTTCTAGCAGTGTGTGGGACTTGTGCTAATAGTTCATCTATACTGACCTCCATCAGGTTGCAAATTGAATATAATTTTTTTCTGCATCTAGCTCTGAAAAAATATTTGGGCTTCTAGCAGTGTGTGGGACTTGGTCTATTAGTCCATCTATACTGACCTCCGTCAGGTTGCAAATTGAATATAATTTTTTTCTGCATCTAGCTCTGAAAAAATATTTGGGCTTCTAGCAGTGTGTGGGACTTGTTCTATTAGTCCATCTATACTGGCCTCCATCAGGTTGCAAATTAAAAATAATTTTTATCCGCATCTAGCTCTGAAAAAATATTTGGGCATCTAGCAGTGTGTGGGACTTGGTCTATTAGTCCATCTATACTGAACTCCATCAGGTTGCAAATTCAATATAATTTTTTTCTGCATCTAGCTCTGAAAAAAATATTTGGGCTTCTAGCAGTGTGTGGGACTTGTGCTAATAGTTCATCTATACTGACCTCCATCAGGTTGCAAATTGAATATAATTTTTTTCTGCATCTAGCTCTGAAAAAATATTTGGGCTTCTAGCAGTGTGTGGGACTTGGTCTATTAGTCCATCTATACTGACCTCCGTCAGGTTGCAAATTAAATATAATTTTTTTCTGCATCTAGCTCTGAAAAAATATTTGGGCTTCTAGCAGTGTGTGGGACTTGTTCTATTAGTCCATCTATACTGGCCTCCATCAGGTTGCAAATTAAAAATAATTTTTATCCGCATCTAGCTCTGAAAAAATATTTGGGCATCTAGCAGTGTGTGGGACTTGGTCTATTAGTCCATCTATACTGAACTCCATCAGGTTGCAAATTCAATATAATTTTTTTCTGCATCTAGCTCTGAAAAAAATATTTGGGCTGCTAGCAGTGTATGGGACTTGTTCTATTAGTCCATCTATACTGACCTTCATCAGGTTGCAAATTGAATATAATTTTTTTCTGCATCTAGCTCTGAAAAAATATTTGGGCTTCTAGCAGTGTGTGGGACTTGTTCTAATAGTCCATCTATACTGTCCTCCATTAGGTTGCAAATTGAATATAATTTTTTTCTGCATCTAGCTCTGAAAAAATATTTGGGCTTCTAGCAGTGTGTGGGACTTGGTCTATTAGTCCATCTATACTGACCTCCATCAGGTTGCAAATTAAAAATAATTTTTATCTCCATCTAGCTCTGAAAAAATATTTGGGCTTCTAGCAGTGTGTGGGACTTGGTCAATTAGTCCATCTATACTGACCTCCATCAGGCTGCAAATTCAATATAATTTTTTTCTGCATCTAGCTCTGAAAAAATATTTGGGCTTCTAGCAGTGTGTGGGACTTGGTCTATTAGTCCATCTATGCTGACCTCCATCAGGTTGTAAATTAAAAATAATTTTTATCTGCATCTAGCTCTGAAAAAATATTTGGGCTTCTAGCAGTGTGTGGGACTTGTTCTATTAGTCCATCTATACTGACCTCCATCAGGTTGCAAATTCAATATAATTTTTTTCTGCATCTAGCTCTGAAAAAATATTTGGGCTTCTAGCAGTGTGTGGGACTTTTTCTAATAGTCCATCTATGCTGACCTCCATCAGGTTGCAAATAGAATATAATTTTTTTCTGCATCTAGCTCTGAAAAAACATTTGGGCTTCTAGCAGTGTGTGGGACTTGGTCTATTAGTCCATCTATACTGACCTCCATCAGGTTGCAAATTGAATATAATTTTTTTCTGCATCTAGCTCTGAAAAAATATTTGGGCTTCTAGCAGTGTGTGGGACTTGGTCTATTAGTCCATCTATACTGACCTCCATCAGGTTGCAAATTGAATATAATTTTTTTCCGCATCTAGCTCTGAAAAAATATTTGGGCTTCTAGCAGTGTGTGGGACTTGGTCTATTAGTCCATCTATACTGACCTCCATCAGGTTGCAAATTAAAAATAATTTTTATCTGCATCTAGCTCTGAAAAAATATTTGGGCTTCTAGCAGTGTGTGGGACTTGTTCGATTAGTCCATCTATACTGACCTCCATCAGGTTAGAAATTGAATATAATGTTTTTCTGCATCTAGCTCTGAAAAAATATTTGGGTTTCTAGCAGTGTGTGGGACTTGGTCTATTAGTCCATCTATACTGACCTCCATCAGGTTGCAAATTAAAAATAATTTTTATCTGCATCTAGCTCTGAAAAAATATTTGGGCATCTAGCAGTGTGTAGGACTTGGTCTATTAGTCCATCTATACTGACCTCCATCAGGTTGCAAATTGAATATAATTTTTTTTTGCATCTAGCTCTGAAAAAATATTTGGGCTTCTAGCAGTGTGTGGGACTTGTTCTAATAGTACATCTATACTGACCTCCATCAGGTTGCAAATTGAATATAATTTTTTTCTGCATCTAGCTCTGAAAAAATATTTGGGCTTCTAGCAGTGTGTGGGACTTGGTCTATTAGTCCATCTATACTGACCTTCATCAGGTTGCAAATTGAATATAATTTTTTTCTGCATCTAGCTCTGAAAAAATATTTGGGCTTCTAGCAGTGTGTGGGACTTGGTCTATTAGTCCATCTATACTGACCTCCGTCAGGTTACAAATTGAATATAATTTTTTTCTGCATCTATCTCTGAAAAAATATTTGGGCTTCTAGCAGTGTGTGGGACTTGTTCTATTAGGCCATCTATACTGACCTCCATCAGGTTGCAAATTAAAAATAATTTTTATCTGCATCTAGCTCTGAAAAAATATTTGGGCATCTAGCAGTGTGTGGGACTTGGTCTATTAGTCCATCTATACTGACCTCCATCAGGTTGCAAATTGAATATAATTTTTTTCTGCATCTAGCTCTGAAAAAATATTTGGGCTTCTAGCAGTGTGTGGGACTTTTTCTACTAGTCCATCTATACTGACCTCCATCAGGTTGCAAATTGAACATAATTTTTTTCTGCATCTAGCTCTGAAAATATATTTGGGCTTCTAGCAGTGTGTGGGACTTGGTCTATTAGTCCATCTATACTGACCTCCATCAGGTTGCAAATTGAATATAATTTTTTTCTGCATCTAGCTCTGAAAAAATATTTGGGTTTCTAGCAGTGTGTAGGACTTGGTCTATTAGTCCATCTATACTGACCTCCATCAGGTTGCAAATTGAATATAATTTTTTTCTGCATCTAGCTCTGAAAAAATATTTGGGCTTTTAGCAGTGTGTGGGACTTGTTCTATTAGTCCATCTATACTGACCTCCATCAGGTTGCAAATTCAATATAATTTTTTTCTGCATCTAGCTCTGAAAAAATATTTGGGCTTCTAGCAGTGTGTGGGACTTTTTCTAATAGTCCATCTATGCTGACCTCCATCAGGTTGCAAATAGAATATAATTTTTTTCTGCATCTAGCTCTGAAAAAACATTTGGGCTTCTAGCAGTGTGTGGGACTTGGTCTATTAGTCCATCTATACTGACCTCCATCAGGTTGCAAATTGAATATAATTTTTTTCTGCATCTAGCTCTGAAAAAATATTTGGGCTTCTAGCAGTGTGTGGGACTTGGTCTATTAGTCCATCTATACTGACCTCCATCAGGGTGCAAATTGAATATAATTTTTTTCCGCATCTAGCTCTGAAAAAATATTTGGGCTTCTAGCAGTGTGTGGGACTTGGTCTATTAGTCCATCTATACTGACCTCCATCAGGTTGCAAATTAAAAATAATTTTTATCTGCATCTAGGTCTGAAAAAATATTTGGGCTTCTAGCAGTGTGTGGGACTTGTTCGATTAGTCCATCTATACTGACCTCCATCAGGTTAGAAATTGAATATAATGTTTTTCTGCATCTAGCTCTGAAAAAATATTTGGGTTTCTAGCAGTGTGTGGGACTTGGTCTATTAGTCCATCTATACTGACCTCCATCAGGTTGCAAATTAAAAATAATTTTTATCTGCATCTAGCTCTGAAAAAATATTTGGGCATCTAGCAGTGTGTAGGACTTGGTCTATTAGTCCATCTATACTGACCTCCATCAGGTTGCAAATTGAATATAATTTTTTTTTGCACCTAGCTCTGAAAAAATATTTGGGCTTCTAGCAGTGTGTGGGACTTGTTCTAATAGTACATCTATACTGACCTCCATCAGGTTGCAAATTGAATATAATTTTTTTCTGCATCTAGCTCTGAAAAAATATTTGGGCTTCTAGCAGTGTGTGGGACTTGGTCTATTAGTCCATCTATACTGACCTTCATCAGGTTGCAAATTGAATATAATTTTTTTCTGCATCTAGCTCTGAAAAAATATTTGGGCTTCTAGCAGTGTGTGGGACTTGGTCTATTAGTCCATCTATACTGACCTCCGTCAGGTTACAAATTGAATATAATTTTTTTCTGCATCTATCTCTGAAAAAATATTTGGGCTTCTAGCAGTGTGTGGGACTTGTTCTATTAGGCCATCTATACTGACCTCCATCAGGTTGCAAATTAAAAATAATTTTTATCTGCATCTAGCTCTGAAAAAATATTTGGGCATCTAGCAGTGTGTGGGACTTGGTCTATTAGTCCATCTATACTGACCTCCATCAGGTTGCAAATTGAATATAATTTTTTTCTGCATCTAGCTCTGAAAAAATATTTGGGCTTCTAGCAGTGTGTGGGACTTTTTCTACTAGTCCATCTATACTGACATCCATCAGGTTGCAAATTGAACATAATTTTTTTCTGCATCTAGCTCTGAAAATATATTTGGGCTTCTAGCAGTGTGTGGGACTTGGTCTATTAGTCCATCTATACTGACCTCCATCAGGTTGCAAATTGAATATAATTTTTTTCTGCATCTAGCTCTGAAAAAATATTTGGGTTTCTAGCAGTGTGTAGGACTTAGTCTATTAGTCCATCTATACTGACCTCCATCAGGTTGCAAATTGAATATAATTTTTTTCTGCATCTAGCTCTGAAAAAATATTTGGGCTTTTAGCAGTGTGTGGGACTTGGTCTATTAGTCCATCTATACTGACCTCCATCAGGTTGCAAATTGAATATAATTTTTTTCTGCATCTAGCTCTCAAAAAATATTTGGGCTTCTAGCAGTGTGTGGGACTTGTGCTAATAGTTCATCTATACTGACCTCCATCAGGTTGCAAATTGAATATAATTTTTTTCTGCATCTAGCTCTGAAAAAATATTTGGGCTTCTAGCAGTGTGTGGGACTTGGTCTATTAGTTCATCTATACTGACCTCCGTCAGGTTGCAAATTGAATATAATTTTTTTCTGCATCTAGCTCTGAAAAAATATTTGGGTTTCTAGCAGTGTGTGGGACTTGGTCTATTAGTCCATCTATACTGACCTCCATCACGTTGCAAATTGAATATAATTTTTTTCTGCATCTAGCTCTGATAAAATATTTGGGCTTCTAGCAGTGTGTGGGACTTGGTCTATTAGTCCATCTATACTGACCTCAATCAGGTTGCAAATTAAAAATAATTTTTTTCTGCATCTAGCTCTGAAAAAATATTTGGTCATCTAGCAGTGTGTAGGACTTGGTCTATTAGTCCATCTATACTGACCTCCATCAGGTTGCAAATTGAATATAATTTTTTTCTGCATCTAGCTCTGAAAAAATATTTGGGCTTTTAGCAGTGTGTGGGACTTGGTCTATTAGTCCATCTATACTGACCTCCATCAGGTTGCAAATTGAATATAATTTTTTTCTGCATCTAGCTCTCAAAAAATATTTGGGCTTCTAGCAGTGTGTGGGACTTGTGCTAATAGTTCATCTATACTGACCTCCATCAGGTTGCAAATTGAATATAATTTTTTTCTGCATCTAGCTCTGAAAAAATATTTGGGCTTCTAGCAGTGTGTGGGACTTGGTCTATTAGTTCATCTATACTGACCTCCGTCAGGTTGCAAATTGAATATAATTTTTTTCTGCATCTAGCTCTGAAAAAATATTTGGGCTTCTAGCAGTGTGTGGGACTTGTTCTATTAGTCCATCTATACTGGCCTCCATCAGGTTGCAAATTAAAAATAATTTTTATCCGCATCTAGCTCTGAAAAAATATTTGGGCATCTAGCAGTGTGTGGGACTTGGTCTATTAGTCCATCTATACTGAACTCCATCAGGTTGCAAATTCAATATAATTTTTTTCTGCATCTAGCTCTGAAAAAAATATTTGGGCTTCTAGCAGTGTGTGGGACTTTTTCTACTAGTCCATCTATACTGACCTCCATCAGGTTGCAAATTGAACATAATTTTTTTCTGCATCTAGCTCTGAAAATATATTTGGGCTTCTAGCAGTGTGTGGGACTTGGTCTATTAGTCCATCTATACTGACCTCCATCAGGTTGCAAATTGAATATAATTTTTTTCTGCATCTAGCTCTGAAAAAATATTTGGGTTTCTAGCAGTGTGTGGGACTTGGTCTATTAGTCCATCTATACTGACCTCCATCAGGTTGCAAATTGAATATAATTTTTTTCTGCATCTAGCTCTGAAAAAATATTTGGGCTTCTAGCAGTGTGTGGGACTTGGTCTATTAGTCCATCTATACTGACCTCCATCAGGTTGCAAATTAAAAATAATTTTTATCTGCATCTAGCTCTGAAAAAATATTTGGGCATCTAGCAGTGTGTAGGACTTGGTCTATTAGTCCATCTATACTGACCTCCATCAGGTTGCAAAGTGAATATAATTTTTTTCTGCATCTAGCTCTGAAAAAATATTTGGTCATCTAGCAGTGTAGGACTTGGTCTATTAGTCCATCTATACTGACCTCCATCAGGTTGCAAATTGAATATAATTTTTTTCTGCATCTAGCTCTGAAAAAATATTTGGGCTTTTAGCAGTGTGTGGGACTTGGTCTATTAGTCCATCTATTCTGACCTCCATCAGGTTGCAAATTGAATATAATTTTTTTCTGCATCTAGCTCTCAAAAAATATTTGAGTTTCTAGCAGTGTGTGGGACTTGTGCTAATAGTTCATCTATACTGACCTCCATCAGGTTGCAAATTGAATATAATTTTTTTCTGCATCTAGCTCTGAAAAAATATTTGGGCTTCTAGCAGTGTGTGGGACTTGGTCTATTAGTCCATCTATACTGACCTCCGTCAGGTTGCAAATTGAATATAATTTTTTTCTGCATCTAGCTCTGAAAAAATATTTGGGCTTCTAGCAGTGTGTGGGACTTGTTCTATTAGTCCATCTATACTGGCCTCCATCAGGTTGCAAATTAAAAATAATTTTTATCCGCATCTAGCTCTGAAAAAATATTTGGGCATCTAGCAGTGTGTGGGACTTGGTCTATTAGTCCATCTATACTGAACTCCATCAGGTTGCAAATTCAATATAATTTTTTTCTGCATCTAGCTCTGAAAAAAATATTTGGGCTGCTAGCAGTGTATGGGACTTGTTCTATTAGTCCATCTATACTGACCTTCATCAGGTTGCAAATTGAATATAATTTTTTTCTGCATCTAGCTCTGAAAAAATATTTGGGCTTCTAGCAGTGTGTGGGACTTGTTCTAATAGTCCATCTATACTGTCCTCCATTAGGTTGCAAATTGAATATAATTTTTTTCTGCATCTAGCTCTGAAAAAATATTTGGGCTTCTAGCAGTGTGTGGGACTTGGTCTATTAGTCCATCTATACTGACCTCCATCAGGTTGCAAATTAAAAATAATTTTTATCTCCATCTAGCTCTGAAAAAATATTTGGGCTTCTAGCAGTGTGTGGGACTTGGTCAATTAGTCCATCTATACTGACCTCCACCAGGCTGCAAATTCAATATAATTTTTTTCTGCATCTAGCTCTGAAAAAATATTTGGGCTTCTAGCAGTGTGTGGGACTTGGTCTATTAGTCCATCTATGCTGACCTCCATCAGGTTGTAAATTAAAAATAATTTTTATCTGCATCTAGCTCTGAAAAAATATTTGGGCTTCTAGCAGTGTGTGGGACTTGTTCTATTAGTCCATCTATACTGACCTCCATCAGGTTGCAAATTCAATATAATTTTTTTCTGCATCTAGCTCTGAAAAAATATTTGGGCTTCTAGCAGTGTGTGGGACTTTTTCTAATAGTCCATCTATGCTGACCTCCATCAGGTTGCAAATAGAATATAATTTTTTTCTGCATCTAGCTCTGAAAAAACATTTGGGCTTCTAGCAGTGTGTGGGACTTGGTCTATTAGTCCATCTATACTGACCTCCATCAGGTTGCAAATTGAATATAATTTTTTTCTGCATCTAGCTCTGAAAAAATATTTGGGCTTCTAGCAGTGTGTGGGACTTGGTCTATTAGTCCATCTATACTGACCTCCATCAGGTTGCAAATTGAATATAATTTTTTTCCGCATCTAGCTCTGAAAAAATATTTGGGCTTCTAGCAGTGTGTGGGACTTGGTCTATTAGTCCATCTATACTGACCTCCATCAGGTTGCAAATTAAAAATAATTTTTATCTGCATCTAGCTCTGAAAAAATATTTGGGCTTCTAGCAGTGTGTGGGACTTGTTCGATTAGTCCATCTATACTGACCTCCATCAGGTTGCAAATTGAATATAATGTTTTTCTGCATCTAGCTCTGAAAAAATATTTGGGTTTCTAGCAGTGTGTGGGACTTGGTCTATTAGTCCATCTATACTGACCTCCATCAGGTTGCAAATTAAAAATAATTTTTATCTGCATCTAGCTCTGAAAAAATATTTGGGCATCTAGCAGTGTGTAGGACTTGGTCTATTAGTCCATCTATACTGACCTCCATCAGGTTGCAAATTGAATATAATTTTTTTTTGCATCTAGCTCTGAAAAAATATTTGGGCTTCTAGCAGTGTGTGGGACTTGTTCTAATAGTACATCTATACTGACCTCCATCAGGTTGCAAATTGAATATAATTTTTTTCTGCATCTAGCTCTGAAAAAATATTTGGGCTTCTAGCAGTGTGTGGGACTTGGTCTATTAGTCCATCTATACTGACCTTCATCAGGTTGTAAATTAAAAATAATTTTTCTCTGCATCTAGCTCTGAAAAAATATTTGGGCTTCTAGCAGTGTGTGGGACTTGGTCTCTTAGTCCATCTATACTGTCCTCCATTAGGTTGCAAATTGAATATAATTTTTTTATGCATCTAGCTCTGAAAAAATATTTGGGCTTCTAGCAGTGTGTGGGACTTGGTCTATTAGTTCATCTATACTGACCTCCATCAGGTTGCAAATTGAATATAATTTTTTTCTGCATCTAGCTCTGAAAAAATATTTGGGCTTCTAGCAGTGTGTGGGACTTGGTCTATTAGTCCATCTATACTGACCTCCGTCAGGTTGCAAATTGAATATAATTTTTTTCTGCATCTAGCTCTGAAAAAATATTTGGGCTTCTAGCAGTGTGTGGGACTTGTTCTATTAGTCCATCTATACTGGCCTCCATCAGGTTGCTAATTAAAAATAATTTTTATCCGCATCTAGCTCTGAAAAAATATTTGGGCATCTAGCAGTGTGTGGGACTTGGTCTATTAGTCCATCTATACTGAACTCCATCAGGTTGCAAATTCAATATAATTTTTTTCTGCATCTAGCTCTGAAAAAAATATTTGGGCTTCTAGCAGTGTGTGGGACTTTTTCTACTAGTCCATCTATACTGACCTCCATCAGGTTGCAAATTGAACATAATTTTTTTCTGCATCTAGCTCTGAAAATATATTTGGGCTTCTAGCAGTGTGTGGGACTTGGTCTATTAGTCCATCTATACTGACCTCCACCAGGTTGCAAATTGAATATAATTTTTTTCTGCATCTAGCTCTGAAATAATATTTGGGTTTCTAGCAGTGTGTGGGACTTGGTCTATTAGTCCATCTATACTGACCTCCATCAGGTTGCTAATTGAATATAATTTTTTTCTGCATCTAGCTCTGAAAAAATATTTGGGCTTCTAGCAGTGTGTGTGACTTGGTCTATTAGTCCATCTATACTGACCTCCATCAGGTTGCAAATTAAAAATAATTTTTATCTGCATCTAGCTCTGAAAAAATATTTGGGCATCTAGCAGTGTGTAGGACTTGGTCTATTAGTCCATCTATACTGACCTCCATCAGGTTGCAAATTGAATATAATTTTTTTTTGCATCTAGCTCTGAAAAAATATTTGGTCATCTAGCAGTGTGTAGGAATTGGTCTATTAGTCCATCTATACTGACCTCCATCAGGTTGCAAATTGAATATAATTTTTTTCTGCATCTAGCTCTGAAAAAATATTTGGGCTTTTAGCAGTGTGTGGGACTTGGTCTATTAGTCCATCTATTCTGACCTCCATCAGGTTGCAAATTGAATATAATTTTTTTCTGCATCTAGCTCTCAAAAAATATTTGGGTTTCTAGCAGTGTGTGGGACTTGTGCTAATAGTTCATCTATACTGACCTCCATCAGGTTGCAAATTGAATATAATTTTTTTCTGCATCTAGCTCTGAAAAAATATTTGGGCTTCTAGCAGTGTGTGGGACTTGGTCTATTAGTCCATCTATACTGACCTCCGTCAGGTTGCAAATTGAATATAATTTTTTTCTGCATCTAGCTCTGAAAAAATATTTGGGCTTCTAGCAGTGTGTGGGACTTGTTCTATTAGTCCATCTATACTGGCCTCCATCAGGTTGCAAATTAAAAATAATTTTTATCCGCATCTAGCTCTGAAAAAATATTTGGGCATCTAGCAGTGTGTGGGACTTGGTCTATTAGTCCATCTATACTGAACTCCATCAGGTTGCAAATTCAATATAATTTTTTTCTGCATCTAGCTCTGAAAAAAATATTTGGGCTGCTAGCAGTGTATGGGACTTGTTCTATTAGTCCATCTATACTGACCTTCATCAGGTTGCAAATTGAATATAATTTTTTTCTGCATCTAGCTCTGAAAAAATATTTGGGCTTCTAGCAGTGTGTGGGACTTGTTCTAATAGTCCATCTATACTGTCCTTCATTAGGTTGCAAATTGAATATAATTTTTTTCTGCATCTAGCTCTGAAAAAATATTTGGGCTTCTAGCAGTGTGTGGGACTTGGTCTATTAGTCCATCTATACTGACCTCCATCAGGTTGCAAATTAAAAATAATTTTTATCTCCATCTAGCTCTGAAAAAATATTTGGGCTTCTAGCAGTGTGTGGGACTTGGTCAATTAGTCCATCTATACTGACCTCCATCAGGCTGCAAATTCAATACAATTTTTTTCTGCATCTAGCTCTGAAAAAATATTTGGGCTTCTAGCAGTGTGTGGGACTTGGTCTATTAGTCCATCTATGCTGACCTCCATCAGGTTGTAAATTAAAAATAATTTTTATCTGCATCTAGCTCTGAAAAAATATTTGGGCTTCTAGCAGTGTGTGGGACTTGTTCTATTAGTCCATCTATACTGACCTCCATCAGGTTGCAAATTCAATATAATTTTTTCTGCATCTAGCTCTGAAAAAATATTTGGGCTTCTAGCAGTGTGTGGGACTTTTTCTAATAGTCCATCTATGCTGACCTCCATCAGGTTGCAAATAGAATATAATTTTTTTCTGCATCTAGCTCTGAAAAAACATTTGGGCTTCTAGCAGTGTGTGGGACTTGGTCTATTAGTCCATCTATACTGACCTCCATCAGGTTGCAAATTGAATATAATTTTTTTCTGCATCTAGCTCTGAAAAAATATTTTGGCTTCTAGCAGTGTGTGGGACTTGGTCTATTAGTCCATCTATACTGACCTCCATCAGGTTGCAAATTGAATATAATTTTTTTCCGCATCTAGCTCTGAAAAAATATTTGGGCTTCTAGCAGTGTGTGGGACTTGGTCTATTAGTCCATCTATACTGACCTCCATCAGGTTGCAAATTAAAAATAATTTTTATCTGCATCTAGCTCTGAAAAAATATTTGGGCTTCTAGCAGTGTGTGGGACTTGTTCGATTAGTCCATCTATACTGACCTCCATCAGGTTGCAAATTGAATATAATTTTTTTCTGCATCTAGCTCTGAAAAAATATTTGGGCTTCTAGCAGTGTGTGGGACTTGGTCTATTAGTCCATCTATACTGACCTTCATCAGGTTGTAAATTAAAAATAATTTTTCTCTGCATCTAGCTCTGAAAAAATATTTGGGCTTCTAGCAGTGTGTGGGACTTGGTCTCTTAGTCCATCTATACTGTCCTCCATTAGGTTGCAAATTGAATATAATTTTTTTATGCATCTAGCTCTGAAAAAATATTTGGGCTTCTAGCAGTGTGTGGGACTTGTTCTAATAGTACATCTATACTGACCTCCATCAGGTTGCAAATTGAATATAATTTTTTTCTGCATCTAGCTCTGAAAAAATATTTGGGCTTCTAGCAGTGTGTGGGACTTGGTCTATTAGTCCATCTATACTGACCTTCATCAGGTTGTAAATTAAAAATAATTTTTCTCTGCATCTAGCTCTGAAAAAATATTTGGGCTTCTAGCAGTGTGTGGGACTTGGTCTCTTAGTCCATCTATACTGTCCTCCATTAGGTTGCAAATTGAATATAATTTTTTTATGCATCTAGCTCTGAAAAAATATTTGGGCTTCTAGCAGTGTGTGGGACTTGGTCTATTAGTTCATCTATACTGACCTCCATCAGGTTGCAAATTGAATATAATTTTTTTCTGCATCTAGCTCTGAAAAAATATTTGGGCTTCTAGCAGTGTGTGGGACTTGGTCTATTAGTCCATCTATACTGACCTCCGTCAGGTTGCAAATTGAATATAATTTTTTTCTGCATCTAGCTCTGAAAAAATATTTGGGCTTCTAGCAGTGTGTGGGACTTGTTCTATTAGTCCATCTATACTGGCCTCCATCAGGTTGCTAATTAAAAATAATTTTTATCCGCATCTAGCTCTGAAAAAATATTTGGGCATCTAGCAGTGTGTGGGACTTGGTCTATTAGTCCATCTATACTGAACTCCATCAGGTTGCAAATTCAATATAATTTTTTTCTGCATCTAGCTCTGAAAAAAATATTTGGGCTTCTAGCAGTGTGTGGGACTTTTTCTACTAGTCCATCTATACTGACCTCCATCAGGTTGCAAATTGAACATAATTTTTTTCTGCATCTAGCTCTGAAAATATATTTGGGCTTCTAGCAGTGTGTGGGACTTGGTCTATTAGTCCATCTATACTGACCTCCACCAGGTTGCAAATTGAATATAATTTTTTTCTGCATCTAGCTCTGAAATAATATTTGGGTTTCTAGCAGTGTGTGGGACTTGGTCTATTAGTCCATCTATACTGACCTCCATCAGGTTGCTAATTGAATATAATTTTTTTCTGCATCTAGCTCTGAAAAAATATTTGGGCTTCTAGCAGTGTGTGTGACTTGGTCTATTAGTCCATCTATACTGACCTCCATCAGGTTGCAAATTAAAAATAATTTTTATCTGCATCTAGCTCTGAAAAAATATTTGGGCATCTAGCAGTGTGTAGGACTTGGTCTATTAGTCCATCTATACTGACCTCCATCAGGTTGCAAATTGAATATAATTTTTTTCTGCATCTAGCTCTGAAAAAATATTTGGTCATCTAGCACTGTGTAGGACTTGGTCTATTAGTCCATCTATACTGACCTCCATCAGGTTGCAAATTGAATATAATTTTTTTCTGCATCTAGCTCTGAAAAAATATTTGGGCTTTTAGCAGTGTGTGGGACTTGGTCTATTAGTCCATCTATTCTGACCTCCATCAGGTTGCAAATTGAATATAATTTTTTTCTGCATCTAGCTCTCAAAAAATATTTGGGTTTCTAGCAGTGTGTGGGACTTGTGCTAATAGTTCATCTATACTGACCTCCATCAGGTTGCAAATTGAATATAATTTTTTTCTGCATCTAGCTCTGAAAAAATATTTGGGCTTCTAGCAGTGTGTGGGACTTGGTCTATTAGTCCATCTATACTGACCTCCGTCAGGTTGCAAATTGAATATAATTTTTTTCTGCATCTAGCTCTGAAAAAATATTTGGGCTTCTAGCAGTGTGTGGGACTTGTTCTATTAGTCCATCTATACTGGCCTCCATCAGGTTGCAAATTAAAAATAATTTTTATCCGCATCTAGCTCTGAAAAAATATTTGGGCATCTAGCAGTGTGTGGGACTTGGTCTATTAGTCCATCTATACTGAACTCCATCAGGTTGCAAATTCAATATAATTTTTTTCTGCATCTAGCTCTGAAAAAAATATTTGGGCTGCTAGCAGTGTATGGGACTTGTTCTATTAGTCCATCTATACTGACCTTCATCAGGTTGCAAATTGAATATAATTTTTTTCTGCATCTAGCTCTGAAAAAATATTTGGGCTTCTAGCAGTGTGTGGGACTTGTTCTAATAGTCCATCTATACTGTCCTTCATTAGGTTGCAAATTGAATATAATTTTTTTCTGCATCTAGCTCTGAAAAAATATTTGGGCTTCTAGCAGTGTGTGGGACTTGGTCTATTAGTCCATCTATACTGACCTCCATCAGGTTGCAAATTAAAAATAATTTTTATCTCCATCTAGCTCTGAAAAAATATTTGGGCTTCTAGCAGTGTGTGGGACTTGGTCAATTAGTCCATCTATACTGACCTCCATCAGGCTGCAAATTCAATATAATTTTTTTCTGCATCTAGCTCTGAAAAAATATTTGGGCTTCTAGCAGTGTGTGGGACTTGGTCTATTAGTCCATCTATGCTGACCTCCATCAGGTTGTAAATTAAAAATAATTTTTATCTGCATCTAGCTCTGAAAAAATATTTGGGCTTCTAGCAGTGTGTGGGACTTGTTCTATTAGTCCATCTATACTGACCTCCATCAGGTTGCAAATTCAATATAATTTTTTCTGCATCTAGCTCTGAAAAAATATTTGGGCTTCTAGCAGTGTGTGGGACTTTTTCTAATAGTCCATCTATGCTGACCTCCATCAGGTTGCAAATAGAATATAATTTTTTTCTGCATCTAGCTCTGAAAAAACATTTGGGCTTCTAGCAGTGTGTGGGACTTGGTCTATTAGTCCATCTATACTGACCTCCATCAGGTTGCAAATTGAATATAATTTTTTTCTGCATCTAGCTCTGAAAAAATATTTTGGCTTCTAGCAGTGTGTGGGACTTGGTCTATTAGTCCATCTATACTGACCTCCATCAGGTTGCAAATTGAATATAATTTTTTTCCGCATCTAGCTCTGAAAAAATATTTGGGCTTCTAGCAGTGTGTGGGACTTGGTCTATTAGTCCATCTATACTGACCTCCATCAGGTTGCAAATTAAAAATAATTTTTATCTGCATCTAGCTCTGAAAAAATATTTGGGCTTCTAGCAGTGTGTGGGACTTGTTCGATTAGTCCATCTATACTGACCTCCATCAGGTTGCAAATTGAATATAATTTTTTTCTGCATCTAGCTCTGAAAAAATATTTGGGCTTCTAGCAGTGTGTGGGACTTGGTCTATTAGTCCATCTATACTGACCTTCATCAGGTTGTAAATTAAAAATAATTTTTCTCTGCATCTAGCTCTGAAAAAATATTTGGGCTTCTAGCAGTGTGTGGGACTTGGTCTCTTAGTCCATCTATACTGTCCTCCATTAGGTTGCAAATTGAATATAATTTTTTTATGCATCTAGCTCTGAAAAAATATTTGGGCTTCTAGCAGTGTGTGGGACTTGGTCTATTAGTGCATCTATACTGACCTCCATCATGTTGCAAATTGAATATAATTTTTTTCTACATCTAGCTCTGAAAAAATATTTGGGCTTCTAGCAGTGTATAGGACTTGTTCTATTAGTCCATCTATACTGAACTCCATCAGGTTGCAAATTAAAAATAATTTTTATCTGCATCTAGCTCTGAAAAAATATTTGGGCATCTAGCAGTGTGTGGGACTTGGTCTATTATTCCATCTATACTGACCTCCATCTGGTTGCAAATTCAATATAATTTTTTTATGCATCTAGCTCTGAAAAAATATTTGGGCTTCTAGCAGTGTGTGGGACTTGGTCTCTTAGTCCATCTATACTGTCCTCCATTAGGTTGCAAATTGAATATAATTTTTTTATGCATCTAGCTCTGAAAAAATATTTGGGCTTCTAGCAGTGTGTGGGACTTGGTCTATTAGTGCATCTATACTGACCTCCATCAGGTTGCAAATTGAATATAATTTTTTTCTACATCTAGCTCTGAAAAAATATTTGGGCTTCTAGCAGTGTATAGGACTTGTTCTATTAGTCCATCTATACTGAACTCCATCAGGTTGCAAATTAAAAATAATTTTTATCTGCATCTAGCTCTGAAAAAATATTTTGGCATCTAGCAGTGTGTGGGACTTGGTCTATTAGTCCATCTATACTGACCTCCATCAGGTTGCAAATTCAATATAATTTTTTTCTGCTTCTAGCTCTGAAAAAAATATTTGGGCATCTAGCAGTGTGTGGGACTTGTTCTATTAGTCCATCTATACTGACCTCCATCAGGTTGCAAATTGAATATAATTTTTTTTTGCATCTAGCTCTGAAAAAATATTTGGGCTTCTAGCAGTGTGTGGGACTTGTTCTAATAGTACATCTATACTGACCTCCATCAGGTTGCAAATTGAATATAATTTTTTTCTGCATCTAGCTCTGAAAAAATATTTGGGCTTCTAGCAGTGTGTGGGACTTGCTCTAATAGTCCATCTATACTGACCTCCATCAGGTTGCAAATTGAATATAATTTTTTTCTGCATCTAGCTCTGAAAAAATATTTGGGTTTCTAGCAGTGTGTGGGACTTGGTCTATTAGTTCATCTATACTGACCTCCATCAGGTTGCAAATTGAATATAATTTTTTTCTGCATCTAGCTCTGAAAAAATATTTGGGCATCTAGCAGTGTGTGGGACTTGGTCTATTAGTCCATCTATACTGACCTCCATCAGGTTACAAATTCAATATAATTTTTTTCTGCATCTAGCTCTGAAAAAAATATTTGGGCTTCTAGCAGTGTATGGGACTTGTTCTATTAGTCCATCTATACTGACCTTCATCAGGTTGCAAATTCAATATCATTTTTTTCTGCATCTAGCTCTGAAAAAAATATTTGGGCTTCTAGCAGTGTATGGGACTTGTTCTATTAGTCCATCTATATTGACCTTCATCAGGTTGCAAATTGAATATAATTTTTTTCTGCATCTAGCTCTGAAAAAATATTTGGGCTTCTAGCAGTGTGTGGGACTTGTTCTAATAGTCCATCTATACTGACCTCCATCAGGTTGCAAATTGAATATAATTTTTTTCTGCATCTAGCTCTGAAAAAATATTTGGGCTTCTAGCAGTGTATGGGACTTGTTCTATTATTCCATCTATACTGACCTCCATCAGGTTGCAAATTAAAAATAATTTTTATCTCCATCTAGCTCTGAAAAAATATTTGGGCTTCTAGCAGTGTGTGGGACTTGGTCAATTATTCCATCTATACTGACCTCCATCAGGCTGCAAATTCAATATAATTTTTTTCTGCATCTAGCTCTGAAAAAATATTTGGGCTTCTAGCAGTGTGTGGTACTTGGTCTATTAGTCCATCTATGCTGACCTCCATCAGGTTGCAAATTAAAAATTATTTTTATCTGCATCTAGCTCTGAAAAAATACTTGGGCTTCTAGCAGTGTGTGGGACTTGTTCTATTAGTCCATATATACTGGCCTCCATCAGGTTGCAAATTGAATATAATTTTTTTCTGCATCTAGCTCTGAAAAAAATATTTGGGCTTCTAGCAGTGTGTGGGGCTTGTTCTATTAGTCCATCTATACTGACCTCCATCAGGTTGCAAATTGAATATAATTTTTTTCTGCATCTAGCTCTGAAAAAATATTTGGGCTTCTAGCAGTGTGTGCGACTTGGTCTATTAGTCCATCTATACTGACCTCCATCAGGTTGCAAATTGAATATAATTTTTTTCTGCATCTAACTCTGAAAAAATATTTGGGCTTCTAGCAGTGTGTGGGACTTGGTCTATTAGTCCATCTATACTGACCTCCAAAAGGTTGCAAATTGAATATAATTTTTTTCTGCATCTAGCTCTGAAAAAATATTTGGGCAACTAGCAGTGTGTGGGACTTGTTCTATTAGTCCATCTATACTGACCTCCATCAGGTTTCAAATTAAAAATAATTTTTATCCGCATCTATCTCTGAAAAAATATTTGGGCATCTAGCAGTGTGTGGGACTTGGTCTATTAGTCCATCTATACTGACCTCCATCAGGTTGCAAATTCAATATAATTTTTTTCTGCATCTAGCTCTGAAATAATATTTGGGCTTCTAGCAGTGTGTGGGACTTGGTCTATTAGTGCATCTATACTGACCTCCATCAGGTTACAAATTCAATATAATTTTTTTCTGCATCTAGCTCGGAAAAAAATATTTGGGCTTCTAGCAGTGTATGGGACTTGTTCTATTAGTCCATCTATACTGACCTTCATCAGGTTGCAAATTCAATATCATTTTTTTCTGCATCTAGCTCTGAAAAAAATATTTGGGCTTCTAGCAGTGTATGGGACTTGTTCTATTAGTCCATCTATATTGACCTTCATCAGGTTGCAAATTGAATATAATTTTTTTCTGCATCTAGCTCTGAAAAAATATTTGGGCTTCTAGCAGTGTGTGGGACTTGTTCTAATAGTCCATCTATACTGACCTCCATCAGGTTGCAAATTGAATATAATTTTTTTCTGCATCTAGCTCTGAAAAAATATTTGGGCTTCTAGCAGTGTGTGGGACTTGGTCTATTAGTCCATCTATACTGACCTCCATCAGGTTGCAAATTGAATATAATTTTTTTCTGCATCTAGCTCTGAAAAAATATTTGGGCTTCTAGCAGTGTGTGGGACTTGTTCTATTATTCCATCTATACTGACCTCCATCAGGTTGCAAATTGAATATAATTTTTTTCTGCATCTAGCTCTGAAAAAATATTTGGGCTTCTAGCAGTGTGTGGGACTTGGTCTATTAGTGCATCTATACTGACCTCCATCAGGTTGCAAATTGAATATAATTTTTTTCTGCATCTAGCTCTGAAAAAATATTTGGGCTTCTAGCAGTGTGTGGGACTTGTTCTATTTGTCCATCTATACTGACCTCCATCAGGTTGCAAATTAAAAATAATTTTTTGTCTGCATCTAGCTCTGAAAAACTATTTGGGCATCTAGCAGTGTGTGGGACTTGGTCTATTAGTCCATCTATACTGACCTCCATCAGGTTGCAAATTCAATATAATTTTTTTCTGCATCTAGCTCTAAAAAAAATATTTGGGCTTCTAGCAGTATATGGGGCTTGTTCTATTAGTCCATCTATACTGACCTTCATCAGGTTGCAAATTGAATATAATTTTTTTCTGCATCTAGCTCTGAAAAAATATTTGGGCTTCTAGCAGTGTGTGGGACTTGTTCTGATAGTCCATCTATACTGACCTCCATCAGGTTGCAAATTGAATATAATTTTTTTCTGCATCTAGCTCTGAAAAAATATTTGGGCTTCTAGCAGTGTGTGGGACTTGGTCTATTAGTCCATCTATACTGACCTCAATCAGGTTGCAAATTAAAAATAATTTTTATCTGCATCTAGCTCTGAAAAAATATTTGGGCATCTAGCAGTGTGTAGGACTTGGTCTATTAGTCCATCTATACTGACCTCCATCAGGTTGCAAATTGAATATAATTTTTTTCTGCATCTAGCTCTCAAAAAATATTTGGGCTTCTAGCAGTGTGTGGGACTTGTGCTAATAGTTCATCTATACTGACCTCCATCAGGTTGCAAATTGAATATAAATTTTTTCTGCATCTAGCTCTGAAAAAATATTTGGGCTTCTAGCAGTGTGTGGGACTTGGTCTATTAGTCCATCTATACTGACCTCCGTCAGGTTGCAAATTGAATATAATTTTTTTCTGCATCTAGCTCTGAAAAAATATTTGGGCTTCTAGCAGTGTGTGGGACTTGTTCTATTAGTCCATCTATACTGACCTCCATCAGGTTGCAAATTAAAAATAATTTTTATCCGCATCTAGCTCTGAAAAAATATTTGGGGATCTAGCAGTGTGTGGGACTTGGTCTATTAGTCCATCTATACTGACCTCCATCAGGTTGCAAATTCAATATAATTTTTTTCTGCATCTATCTCTGAAAAAATATTTGGGCTTCTAGCAGTGTGTGGGACTTTTTCTAATAGTCCAACTATGCTGACCTCCATCAGGTTGCAAATAGAATAGAATTTTTTTCTGCATCTAGCTCTGAAAAAACATTTGGGCTTCTAGCAGTGTGTGGGACTTGGTCTATTAGTCCATCTATACTGACCTCCATCAGGTTGCAAATTGAATATAATTTTTTTCTGCATCTAGCTCTGAAAAAATATTTGGGCTTCTAGCAGTGTGTGGGACTTGGTCTATTAGTCCATCTATACTGACCTCCATCAGGTTGCAAATTGAATATAATTTTTTTCTGCATCTAGCTCTGAAAAAATATTTGGGCTTCTAACAGTTTGTGGGACTTGGTCTATTAGTCCATCTATATTGACCTCCATCAGGTTGCAAATTAAAAATAATTTTTATCTGCATCTAGCTCTGAAAAAATATTTGGGCTTCTAGCAGTGTGTGGGACTTGTTCGATTAGTCCATCTATACTGACCTCCATCAGGTTGCAAATTGAATATAATTTTTTTCTGCATCTAGCTCTGAAAAAATATTTGGGCTTCTAGCAGTGTGTGGGACTTGTTCTATTAGTCCATCTATACTGACCTCCATCAGGTTGCAAATTAAAAATAATTTTTATCTGCATCTAGCTCTGAAAAAATATTTGGGCATCTAGCAGTGTGTAGGACTTGGTCTATTAGTCCATCTATACTGACCTCCATCAGGTTGCAAATAGAATATAATTTTTTTCTGCATCTAGCTCTGAAAAAATATTTGGGCTTCTAGCAGTGTGTGGGACTTGTTCTATTAGTCCATCTATACTGACCTCCATCAGGTTGCAAATTAAAAATAATTTTTATCTGCATCTAGCTCTGAAAAAATATTTGGGCTTCTAGCAGTGTGTGGGACTTGGTCTATTAGTCCATCTATACTGACCTCCATCAGGTTGCAAATTCAATATAATTTTTTTCTGCATCTAGCTCTGAAAAAATATTTGGGCTTCTAGCAGTGTGTGGGACTTGGTCTATTAGTCCATCTATACTGACCTCCATCAGGTTGCAAATTAAAAATAATTTTTATCTGCATCTAGCTCTGAAAAAATATTTGGGCATCTAGCAGTGTGTAGGAGTTGGTCTATTAGTCCATCTATACTGACCTACATCAGGTTGCAAATTGAATATAATTTTTTTCTGCATCTAGCTCTGAAAAAATATTTGGGCTTCTAGCAGTGTGTGGGACTTGTTCTATTAGTCCATCTATACTGACCTCCATCAGGTTGCAAATTAAAAATAATTTTTATCTGCATCTAGCTCTGAAAAAATATTTGGGCATCTAGCAGTGTGTAGGACTTGGTCTATTAGTCCATCTATACTGACCTCCATCAGGTTGCAAATTGAATATAATTTTTTTCTGCATCTAGCTCTGAAAAAATATTTGGGCTTCTAGCAGTGTGTGGGACTTGTTCTATTAGTCCATCTATACTGACCTCCATCAGGTTGCAAATTAAAAATAATTTTTATCTGCATCTAGCTCTGAAAAAATATTTGGGCTTCTAGCAGTGTGTGGGACTTGGTCTATTAGTCCATCTATACTGACCTCCATCAGGTTGCAAATTCAATATAATTTTTTTCTGCATCTATCAGTGAAAAAATATCTGGGCTACTTGCAGTGTGTGGGGCTTGGTCTATTAGTCCATCTATACTGACCTCCATCAGGTTGTAAATTAAAAATAATTTTTACCTGCATCTGGCTCTGAAAAAATACTTGGGCTTCTAGCAGTGTGTGGGACTCGGTCTATTAGTCCATCTATACTGACCTCCATCAGGTTGCAAATTGAATATAATTTTTTTCTGCATCTAGCTCTGAAAAAATATTTTGGCTTCTAGCAGTGTGTGGGACTTGGTCTATTAGTCCGTCTATACTGACCTCCATCAGGTTGCAAATTGAATATAATTTTTTTCTGCATCTAGCTCTCAAAAAATATTTGGGCTTCTAGCAGTGTGTGGGACTTGGTCTATTAGTCCATCTATACTGACCTCCATCAGGTTGCAAATTGAATATAATTTTTTTCTGCATCTAGCTCTGAAAAAATATTTGGGCATCTAGCAGTGTGTAGGACTTGGTCTATTAGTCCATCTATACTGACCTCCATCAGGTTGCAAATTGAATATAATTTTTTTCTGCATCTAGCTCTGAAAAAATATTTGGGCTTTTAGCAGTGTGTGGGACTTGGTCTATTAGTCCATCTATACTGACCTCCATCAGGTTGCAAATTGAATATAATTTTTTTCTGCATCTAGCTCTCAAAAAATATTTGGGTTTCTAGCAGTGTGTGGGACTTGTTCTAATAGTTCATCTATACTGACCTCCATCAGGTTGCAAATTGAATATAATTTTTTTCTGCATCTAGCTCTGAAAAAATATTTGGGCTTCTAGCAGTGTGTGGGACTTGGTCTATTAGTCCATCTATACTGACCTCCGTCAGGTTACAAATTGAATATAATTTTTTTCTGCATCTATCTCTGAAAAAATATTTGGGCTTCTAGCAGTGTGTGGGACTTGTTCTATTAGGCCATCTATACTGACCTCCATCAGGTTGCAAATTAAAAATAATTTTTATCTGCATCTAGCTCTGAAAAAATATTTGGGCATCTAGCAGTGTGTGGGACTTGGTCTATTAGTCCATCTATACTGACCTCCATCAGGTTGCAAATTGAATATAATTTTTTTCTGCATCTAGCTCTGAAAAAATATTTGGGCTTCTAGCAGTGTGTGGGACTTTTTCTACTAGTCCATCTATACTGACCTCCATCAGGTTGCAAATTGAACATAATTTTTTTCTGCATCTAGCTCTGAAAATATATTTGGGCTTCTAGCAGTGTGTGGGACTTGGTCTATTAGTCCATCTATACTGACCTCCATCAGGTTGCAAATTGAATATAATTTTTTTCTGCATCTAGCTCTGAAAAAATATTTGGGTTTCTAGCAGTGTGTGGGACTTGGTCTATTAGTCCATCTATACTGACCTCCATCAGGTTGCAAATTGAATATAATTTTTTTCTGCATCTAGCTCTGAAAAAATATTTGGGCTTCTAGCAGTGTGTGGGACTCGGTCTATTAGTCCATCTATACTGACCTCAATCAGGTTGCAAATTAAAAATAATTTTTATCTGCATCTAGCTCTGAAAAAATATTTGGGCATCTAGCAGTGTGTAGGACTTGGTCTATTAGTCCATCTATACTGACCTCCATCAGGTTGCAAAGTGAATATAATTTTTTTCTGCATCTAGCTCTGAAAAAATATTTGGTCATCTAGCAGTGTGTAGGACTTGGTCTATTAGTCCATCTATACTGACCTCCATCAGGTTGCAAATTGAATATAATTTTTTTCTGCTTCTAGCTCTGAAAAAATATTTGGGCTTTTAGCAGTGTGTGGGACTTGGTCTATTAGTCCATCTATACTGACCTCCATCAGGTTGCAAATTGAATATAATTTTTTTCTGCATCTAGCTCTGAAAAAAATATTTGGGCTGCTAGCAGTGTATGGGACTTGTTCTATTAGTCCATCTATACTGACCTTCATCAGGTTGCAAATTGAATATAATTTTTTTCTGCATCTAGCTCTGAAAAAATATTTGGGCTTCTAGCAGTGTGTGGGACTTGGTCTATTAGTCCATCTATACTGACCTCAATCAGGTTGCAAATTAAAAATAATTTTTATCTGCATCTAGCTCTGAAAAAATATTTGGGCATCTAGCAGTGTGTAGGACTTGGTCTATTAGTCCATCTATACTGACCTCCATCAGGTTGCAAAGTGAATATAATTTTTTTCTGCATCTAGCTCTGAAAAAATATTTGGTCATCTAGCAGTGTGTAGGACTTGGTCTATTAGTCCATCCATACTGACCTCCATCAGGTTGCAAATTGAATATAATTTTTTCTGCATCTAGCTCTGAAAAAATATTTGGGCTTTTAGCAGTGTGTGGGACTTGGTCTATTAGTCCATCTATACTGACCTCCATCAGGTTGCAAATTGAATATAATTTTTTTCTGCATCTAGCTCTCAAAAAATATTTGGGCTTCTAGCAGTGTGTGGGACTTGTGCTAATAGTTCATCTATACTGACCTCCATCAGGTTGCAAATTGAATATAATTTTTTTCTGCATCTAGCTCTGAAAAAATATTTGGGCTTCTAGCAGTGTGTGGGACTTGTTCTCTTAGTCCATCTATACTGGCCTCCATCAGGTTGCAAATTAAAAATAATTTTTATCCGCATCTAGCTCTGAAAAAATATTTGGGCATCTAGCAGTGTGTGGGACTTGGTCTATTAGTCCATCTATACTGACCTCCATCAGGTTGCAAATTGAATATAATTTTTTTCTGCATCTAGCTCTGAAAAAATATTTGGGCTTCTAGCAGTGTGTGGGACTTGTTCTATTAGTCCATCTATACTGACCTCCATCAGGTTGCAAATTAAAAATAATTTTTATCTGCATCTAGCTCTGAAAAAATATTTGGGCATCTAGCAGTGTGTAGGACTTGGTCTATTAGTCCATCTATACTGACCTCCATCAGGTTGCAAATTGAATATAATTTTTTTCTGCATCTAGCTCTGAAAAAATATTTGGGCTTCTAGCAGTGTGTGGGACTTGTTCTATTAGTCCATCTATACTGACCTCCATCAGGTTGCAAATTAAAAATAATTTTTATCTGCATCTAGCTCTGAAAAAATATTTGGGCTTCTAGCAGTGTGTGGGACTTGGTCTATTATTCCATCTATACTGACCTCCATCAGGTTGCAAATTCAATATAATTTTTTTCTGCATCTATCAGTGAAAAAATATCTGGGCTACTTGCAGTGTGTGGGGCTTGGTCTATTAGTCCATCTATACTGACCTCCATCAGGTTGCAAATTGAATATAATTTTTTTCTGCATCTAGCTCTGAAAAAATATTTTGGCTTCTAGCAGTGTGTGGGACTTGGTCTATTAGTCCATCTATACTGACCTCCATCAGGTTGCAAATTGAATATAATTTTTTTTCTGCATCTAGCTCTCAAAAAATATTTGGGCTTCTAGCAGTGTGTGGGACTTGGTCTATTAGTCCATCTATACTGACCTTCATCAGGTTGCAAATTGAATATAATTTTTTTCTGCATCTAGCTCTGAAAAAATATTTGGGCTTCTAGCAGTGTGTGGGACTTTTTCTACTAGTCTATCTATACTGACCTCCATCAGGTTGCAAATTGAACATAATTTTTTTCTGCATCTAGCTCTGAAAATATATTTGGGCTTCTAGCAGTGTGTGGGACTTGGTCTATTAGTCCATCTATACTGACCTCCATCAGGTTGCAAATTGAATATAATTTTTTTCTGCATCTAGCTCTGAAAAAATATTTGGGTTTCTAGCAGTGTGTGGGACTTGGTCTATTAGTCCATCTATACTGACCTCCATCAGGTTGCAAATTGAATATAATTTTTTTCTGCATCTAGCTCTCAAAAAATATTTGGGCTTCTAGCAGTGTGTGGGACTTGGTCTATTAGTCCATCTATACTGACCTCAATCAGGTTGCAAATTAAAAATAATTTTTATCTGCATCTAGCTCTGAAAAAATATTTGGGCATCTAGCAGTTTGTAGGACTTGGTCTATTAGTCCATCTATACTGACCTCCATCAGGTTGCAAAGTGAATATAATTTTTTTCTGCATCTAGCTCTGAAAAAATATTTGGTCATCTAGCAGTGTGTAGGACTTGGTCTATTAGTCCATCTATACTGACCTCCATCAGGTTGCAAATTGAATATAATTTTTTTCTGCATCTAGCTCTGAAAAAATATTTGGGCTTTTAGCAGTGTGTGGGACTTGGTCTATTAGTCCATCTATACTGACCTCCATCAGGTTGCAAATTGAATATAATTTTTTTCTGCATCTAGCTCTCAAAAAATATTTGGGCTTCTAGCAGTGTGTGGGACTTGTGCTAATAGTTCATCTATACTGACCTCCATCAGGTTGCAAATTGAATATAATTTTTTTCTGCATCTAGCTCTGAAAAAATATTTGGGCATCTAGCAGTGTGTGGGACTTGGTCTATTAGTCCATCTATACTGAACTCCATCAGGTTGCAAATTCAATATAATTTTTTTCTGCATCTAGCTCTGAAAAAAATATTTGGGCTGCTAGCAGTGTATGGGACTTGTTCTATTAGTCCATCTATACTGACCTTCATCAGGTTGCAAATTGAATATAATTTTTTTCTGCATCTAGCTCTGAAAAAATATTTGGGCTTCTAGCAGTGTGTGGGACTTGGTCTATTAGTCCATCTATACTGACCTCAATCAGGTTGCAAATTAAAAATAATTTTTATCTGCATCTAGCTCTGAAAAAATATTTGGGCATCTAGCAGTGTGTAGGACTTGGTCTATTAGTCCATCTATACTGACCTCCATCAGGTTGCAAAGTGAATATAATTTTTTTCTGCATCTAGCTCTGAAAAAATATTTGGTCATCTAGCAGTGTGTAGGACTTGGTCTATTAGTCCATCCATACTGACCTCCATCAGGTTGCAAATTGAATATAATTTTTTTCTGCATCTAGCTCTGAAAAAATATTTGGGCTTTTAGCAGTGTGTGGGACTTGGTCTATTAGTCCATCTATACTGACCTCCATCAGGTTGCAAATTGAATATAATTTTTTTCTGCATCTAGCTCTGAAAAATATTTGGGCTTCTAGCAGTGTGTGGGACTTGTGCTAATAGTTCATCTATACTGACCTCCATCAGGTTGCAAATTGAATATAATTTTTTTCTGCATCTAGCTCTGAAAAAATATTTGGGCTTCTAGCAGTGTGTGGGACTTGTTCTATTAGTCCATCTATACTGGCCTAGATCAGGTTGCAAATTAAAAATAATTTTTATCCGCATCTAGCTCTGAAAAATTATTTGGGCATCTAGCAGTGTGTGGGACTTGGTCTATTAGTCCATCTATACTGAACTCCATCAGGTTGCAAATTCAATATAATTTTTTTCTGCATCTAGCTCTGAAAAAAATATTTGGGCTGCTAGCAGTGTATGGGACTTGTTCTATTAGTCCATCTATATTGACCTTCATCAGGTTGCAAATTGAATATAATTTTTTTCTGCATCTAGCTCTGAAAAAATATTTGGGCTTCTAGCAGTGTGTGGGACTTGTTCTAATAGTCCATCTATACTGACCTCCATCAGGTTGCAAATTGAATATAATTTTTTTCTGCATCTAGCTCTGAAAAAATATTTGGGCTTCTAGCAGTGTGTGGGACTTGGTCTATTAGTCCATCTATACTGACCTCCATCAGGTTGCAAATTAAAAATAATTTTTATCTCCATCTAGCTCTGAAAAAATATTTGGGCTTCTAGCAGTGTGTGGGACTTGGTCAATTAGTCCATCTATACTGACCTCCATCAGGCTGCAAATTCAATATAATTTTTTTCTGCATCTAGCTCTGAAAAAATATTTGGGCTTCTAGCAGTGTGTGGGACTTGGTCTATTAGTCCATCTATGCTGACCTCCATCAGGTTGTAAATTAAAAATATTTTTTATCTGCATCTAGCTCTGAAAAAATATTTGGGCTTCTAGCAGTGTGTGGGACTTGTTCTATTAGTCCATCTATACTGACCTCCATCAGGTTGCAAATTCAATATAATTTTTTTCTGCATCTAGCTCTGAAAAAATATTTGGGCTTCTAGCAGTGTGTGGGACTTTTTCTAATAGTCCATCTATGCTGACCTCCATCAGGTTGCAAATAGAATATAATTTTTTTCTGCATCTAGCTCTGAAAAAACATTTGGGCTTCTAGCAGTGTGTGGGACTTGGTCTATTAGTCCATCTATACTGACCTCCATCAGGTTGCAAATTGAATATAATTTTTTTCTGCATCTAGCTCTGAAAAAATATTTGGGCTTCTAGCAGTGTGTGGGACTTGGTCTATTAGTCCATCTATACTGACCTCCATCAGGTTGCAAATTGAATATAATTTTTTTCCGCATCTAGCTCTGAAAAAATATTTGGGCTTCTAGCAGTGTGTGGGACTTGGTCTATTAGTCCATCTATACTGACCTCCATCAGGTTGCAAATTAAAAATAATTTTTATCTGCATCTAGCTCTGAAAAAATATTTGGGCTTCTAGCAGTGTGTGGGACTTGTTCGATTAGTCCATCTATACTGACCTCCATCAGGTTGCAAATTGAATATAATGTTTTTCTGCATCTAGCTCTGAAAAAATATTTGGGTTTCTAGCAGTGTGTGGGACTTGGTCTATTAGTCCATCTATACTGATCTCCATCAGGTTGCAAATTAAAAATAATTTTTATCTGCATCTAGCTCTGAAAAAATATTTGGGCATCTAGCAGTGTGTAGGACTTGGTCTATTAGTCCATCTATACTGACCTCCATCAGGTTGCAATTTGAATATAATTTTTTTCTGCATCTAGCTCTGAAAAAATATTTGGGCTTCTAGCAGTGTGTGGGACTTGTTCTATTAGTCCATCTATACTGACCTCCATCAGGTTGCAAATTAAAAATAATTTTTATCTGCATCTAGCTCTTAAAAAATATTTGGGCTTCTAGCAGTGTGTGGGACTTGGTCTATTAGTCCATCTATACTGACCTCCATCAGGTTGCAAATTGAATATAATTTTTTTCTGCATCTAGCTCTGAAAAAAATATTTGGGCATCTAGCAGTGTGTAGGACTTGGTCTATTAGTCCATCTATACTGACCTCCATCAGGTTGCAAATTGAATATAATTTTTTTCTGCATCTAGCTCTGAAAAAATATTTGGGCTTTTAGCAGTGTGTGGGACTTGGTCTATTAGTCCATCTATACTGACCTCCATCAGGTTGCAAATTGAATATAATTTTTTTCTGCATCTAGCTCTTAAAAAATATTTGGGCTTCTAGCAGTGTGTGGGACTTGTTCTAATAGTTCATCTATACTGACCTCCATCAGGTTGCAAATTGAATATAATTTTTTTCTGCATCTAGCTCTGAAAAAATATTTGGGCTTCTAGCAGTGTGTGGGACTTGGTCTATTAGTCCATCTATACTGACCTCCGTCAGGTTACAAATTGAATATAATTTTTTTCTGCATCTATCTCTGAAAAAATATTTGGGCTTCTAGCAGTGTGTGGGACTTGTTCTATTAGGCCATCTATACTGACCTCCATCAGGTTGCAAATTAAAAATAATTTTTATCTGCATCTAGCTATGAAAAAATATTTGGGCATCTAGCAGTGTGTAGGACTTGGTCTATTAGTCCATCTATACTGACCTCCATCAGGTTGCAAAGTGAATATAATTTTTTTCTGCATCTAGCTCTGAAAAAATATTTGGTCATCTAGCAGTGTGTAGGACTTGGTCTATTAGTCCATCCATACTGACCTCCATCAGGTTGCAAATTGAATATAATTTTTTTCTGCATCTAGCTCTGAAAAAATATTTGGGCTTTTAGCAGTGTGTGGGACTTGGTCTATTAGTCCATCTATACTGACCTCCATCAGGTTGCAAATTGAATATAATTTTTTTCTGCATCTAGCTCTCAAAAAATATTTGGGCTTCTAGCAGTGTGTGGGACTTGTGCTAATAGTTCATCTATACTGACCTCCATCAGGTTGCAAATTGAATATAATTTTTTTCTGCATCTAGCTCTGAAAAAATATTTGGGCTTCTAGCAGTGTGTGGGACTTGTTCTACTAGTCCATCTATACTGGCCTCCATCAGGTTGCAAATTAAAAATAATTTTTATCCGCATCTAGCTCTGAAAAATTATTTGGGCATCTAGCAGTGTGTGGGACTTGGTCTATTAGTCCATCTATACTGAACTCCATCAGGTTGCAAATTCAATATAATTTTTTTCTGCATCTAGCTCTGAAAAAAATATTTGGGCTGCTAGCAGTGTATGGGACTTGTTCTATTAGTCCATCTATACTGACCTTCATCAGGTTGCAAATTGAATATAATTTTTTTCTGCATCTAGCTCTGAAAAAATATTTGGGCTTCTAGCAGTGTGTGGGACTTGTTCTAATAGTCCATCTATACTGACCTCCATCAGGTTGCAAATTGAATATAATTTTTTTCTGCATCTAGCTCTGAAAAAATATTTGGGCTTCTAGCAGTGTGTGGGACTTGGTCTATTAGTCCATCTATACTGACCTCCATCAGGTTGCAAATTAAAAATAATTTTTTTCTCCATCTAGCTCTGAAAAAATATTTGGGCTTCTAGCAGTGTGTGGGACTTGGTCAATTAGTCCATCTATACTGACCTCCATCAGGCTGCAAATTCAATATAATTTTTTTCTGCATCTAGCTCTGAAAAAATATTTGGGCTTCTAGCAGTGTGTGGGACTTGGTCTATTAGTCCATCTATGCTGACCTCCATCAGGTTGTAAATTAAAAATATTTTTTATCTGCATCTAGCTCTGAAAAAATATTTGGGCTTCTAGCAGTGTGTGGGACTTGTTCTATTAGTCCATCTATACTGACCTCCATCAGGTTGCAAATTCAATATAATTTTTTTCTGCATCTAGCTCTGAAAAAATATTTGGGCTTCTAGCAGTGTGTGGGACTTTTTCTAATAGTCCATCTATGCTGACCTCCATCAGGTTGCAAATAGAATATAATTTTTTTCTGCATCTAGCTCTGAAAAAACATTTGGGCTTCTAGCAGTGTGTGGGACTTGGTCTATTAGTCCATCTATACTGACCTCCATCAGGTTGCAAATTGAATATAATTTTTTTCTGCATCTAGCTCTGAAAAAATATTTGGGCTTCTAGCAGTGTGTGGGACTTGGTCTATTAGTCCATCTATACTGACCTCCATCAGGTTGCAAATTGAATATAATTTTTTTCCGCATCTAGCTCTGAAAAAATATTTGGGCTTCTAGCAGTGTGTGGGACTTGGTCTATTAGTCCATCTATACTGACCTCCATCAGGTTGCAAATTAAAAATAATTTTTATCTGCATCTAGCTCTGAAAAAATATTTGGGCTTCTAGCAGTGTGTGGGACTTGTTCGATTAGTCCATCTATACTGACCTCCATCAGGTTGCAAATTGAATATAATGTTTTTCTGCATCTAGCTCTGAAAAAATATTTGGGTTTCTAGCAGTGTGTGGGACTTGGTCTATTAGTCCATCTATACTGACCTCCATCAGGTTGCAAATTAAAAATAATTTTTATCTGCATCTAGCTCTGAAAAAATATTTGGGCATCTAGCAGTGTGTAGGACTTGGTCTATTAGTCCATCTATACTGACCTCCATCAGGTTGCAATTTGAATATAATTTTTTTCTGCATCTAGCTCTGAAAAAATATTTGGGCTTCTAGCAGTGTGTGGGACTTGTTCTATTAGTCCATCTATACTGACCTCCATCAGGTTGCAAATTAAAAATAATTTTTATCTGCATCTAGCTCTTAAAAAATATTTGGGCTTCTAGCAGTGTGTAGGACTTGGTCTATTAGTCCATCTATACTGACCTCCATCAGGTTGCAAATTGAATATAATTTTTTTCTGCATCTAGCTCTGAAAAAAATATTTGGGCATCTAGAAGTGTGTAGGACTTGGTCTATTAGTCCATCTATACTGACCTCCATCAGGTTGCAAATTGAATATAATTTTTTTCTGCATCTAGCTCTGAAAAAATATTTGGGCTTTTAGCAGTGTGTGGGACTTGGTCTATTAGTCCATCTATACTGACCTCCATCAGGTTGCAAATTGAATATAATTTTTTTCTGCATCTAGCTCTTAAAAAATATTTGGGCTTCTAGCAGTGTGTGGGACTTGTTCTAATAGTTCATCTATACTGACCTCCATCAGGTTGCAAATTGAATATAATTTTTTTCTGCATCTAGCTCTGAAAAAATATTTGGGCTTCTAGCAGTGTGTGGGACTTGGTCTATTAGTCCATCTATACTGACCTCCGTCAGGTTACAAATTGAATATAATTTTTTTCTGCATCTAGCTCTGAAAAAATATTTGGGCTTCTAGCAGTGTGTGGGACTTGGTCTATTAGTCCATCTATACTGACCTCCGTCAGGTTGCAAATTGAATATAATTTTTTTCTGCATCTAGCTCTGAAAAAATATTTGGGCTTCTAGCATTGTGTGGGACTTGTTCTATTAGTCCATCTATACTGGCCTCTATCAGGTTGCAAATTAAAAATAATTTTTTTCCGCATCTAGCTCTGAAAAAATATTTGGGCATCTAGCAGTGTGTGGGACTTGGTCTATTAGTCCATCTATACTGACCTCCATCAGGTTGCAAATTCAATATAATTTTTTTCTGCATCTAGCTCTGAAAAAAATATTTGGGCTTCTAGCAGTGTATGGGACTTGTTCTATTAGTCCATCTATACTGACCTTCATCAGGTAGCAAATTGAATATAATTTTTTTCTGCATCTAGCTCTGAAAAAATATTTGGGCTTCTAGCAGTGTGTGGGACTTGTTCTAATAGTCCATCTATACTGACCTCCATCAGGTTGCAAATTGAATATAATTTTTTTCTGCATCTAGCTCTGAAAAAATATTTGGGCTTCTAGCAGTGTGTGGGACTTGGTCTATTAGTCCATCTACACTGACCTCCATCAGGTTGCAAATTAAAAATAATTTTTATCTCCATCTAGCTCTGAAAAAATATTTGGGCATCTAGCAGTGTGTAGGACTTGGTCTATTAGTCCATCTATACTGACCTCCATCAGGTTGCAAATTGAATATAATTTTTTTCTGCATCTAGCTCTGAAAAAATATTTGTTCTTCTAGCAGTGTGTGGGACTTGTTCTATTAGTCCATCTATACTGACCTCCATCAGGTTGCAAATTAAAAATAATTTTTATCTGCATCTAGCTCTTAAAAAATATTTGGGCTTCTAGCAGTGTGTGGGACTTGGTCTATTAGTCCATCTATACTGACTAGTGTTGAGCCACCCCCGTAGTGTTCGAGTTCGGTTCGGTTCGTCGAACACCTTCGAAAACCGTTAAAACCAATGGCAGGCAAACAAAAACACATAGAAACACATAGAAAACACCTTCAAAGGTGTCCAAAAGCTGACAAACTGCTCAGAAGACATAACTAACACATGGAAAAGTGACAAGTACATATAGTCATGCGAAAATAAAAGAGGTGGAGGAGTAAAATGAGGGGGAGACACAGATATAGGCATGTCATGCCCTTCTAAAATCCAAAAAGTGAGAAGCCGACACGGCCAGTCCGCTCCTGCCCGTGCCACCTCCGTGTCGCCGGGTTTGTGCCAGAGCCGCGGTGAACCCTGACGGCCAGCCCCCCTCTCCCAATACTGGTGCCTGTCCGCTGGTGGGTCGAGCGAGCCCCCTGTGGTGGAGGCAGATCTAAGCTTTTTAATTTAAATTGTCTCTCTAATTTGAATGAATACACTTTAAATCCATTTACAAGGATCTATTGGAGGGCAAGTCTCATGCCAGCAGCCGCGGTAATTCCAGCTCCAGTAGTGTCCACTAAAGCTGCTGCAGTTAAAAAGCTTTTATAAGGATCGAGCTCGGCTGTCCACCGCAAGGCATCCTACTGCCAGTCCCAGCCCCTATGCCTTGGGGTGCCTCCTGATGCTCTTCACTAAGTATCCCATGGTCCCGAAGCATTTCCTTTGAAAAAATTAAGTGTCTAAACTACAGGTGGTGCAGCTTGCTTAACAGCCGGGATAATCCGCTCACTAGCAGACACTGCTACTAGGCACAAAGTATTTCCTGGGCTAGATGCAGTTAAAAATGTGTAATTAGATACTCTCGTTGGATGCTGAGAAAGCATTCCATAGAGTCTCCTGGCACGCCATATATGATTCTCTTAAAAAGCTTGGGGTAGGGGTCTAGGGGACCCTTTTATAGCCAGAATCACGGCCCTGTATCGCAAAACGTCACCTAGGCTGAAGATAAATGGAACTGTAGCACCCTGAGAGCTCGGTTGCTACAGACGTATTGCACCTCACCCAGAGGTGTGATATCTCACTCTCAGGTAAGGATGGAGTGTGGATCAGGACCCGACACCTGCATGCATTACACCACATTGCCGTGGGGCAGGGCGACCAATATGCCCCTGAGATGGGCACGACAGTCCCTGTCCCTGGCTGGAGTGGGGGGAGGGAACACTGAGGAAGGGGAACCCTGTAGTGCAGGAGTAGGGAGGAAGCAGTTCCTGGGTGCATTGAGAAGGGAGTATAAAAGGTGGGCACCATCTTAGTTCAGTGCAGAGAAGTCTGAGCAGAAGTGGCAGGGAGCAGGGGCTCTGCATGAGCTCTGCTCCGGAGGCGGGCCTAGTAACAGAGGCCCAGGCCTGGAAGAGGGAGAAGGAAGGAAGAGGAGCGGAGAAGGCTCCAGGAACGAGGAATGAAGGGATCCCAGGGGTGCGGACGGGCGAGTCGCCACCGCACGCCCGAATCCACCTGCGTGGAGGGATCAGGCCAAAGGGGGAGACCGGTCCCCGAACTAGTGGAGGCAGGAAATGACCCTCAGCTAGAAACGGGAGGCTCTGACATTTTATGTGGCGCAGCCCCTCGCTACACCCGCTAGGAAGGCACCACATAGGGTCAGGGAAACTGGCGCCAAGTTTACCAAGAGGAGGCCCGAGGCAGCCGGACAGAAGTGTTGGTAAGAAAGGCCAGACAAAGGACACACAAAGGGGGTCCTGTGAAGTGCTCCAAAGTTATCTGGGAGTTGTCTGAGCCCCTCACCTGGTGAGCACAGTACGACGTGGGCAGCCGTTACCTGCAGACGTGGTCTGGATAATAAGAACTGTGAGTAAAGGCCCTGAACTGCATCACTGACTCCGTGTCGTTACTGCTGCTGCCCTGCACCATCACCCCCATCCTCCGCATACACTGCCCTGAGGCTATACTCCTCCCGTGGGGAGTTATGCTACGCTCTGCTGCACCCACAACACCAGCCTCAGTGGTCTGCACTGTAGCGGCGGTTCACTCTGACCGCAATCCACGGGTGGCGTAGTCAGACATTTAAACATGAAAACCACATAAATAGTTCCGCCACTGGTTTGACCGCCCTGAGCCACGGAACTGGGTCGCCGCCACGAAGACTACAACCACCAGCATCCACCAAAAAGGGTCCGGCTCCGGGTGTCCCAAGGCCCAGGGGGTGCGTCAGAACATTTTCATCACCTTTCACAATCACCAATGGGACAAGGCAGTGATGTCCTCTGTCCCCTCTCTTATACATCCTAGTGACGGAGCACCTGCTCTCATCAATTCGCCATAACCCCAATATTAGGTGGATTGAGGTGGGAGGCACCGAGTACAAGTGCTCTCTATTTGCTGATGATGTCCTAGTATATATCACTCAATCACATATATCCATCCATGCTGTTATGGCTGAAATAGATCACTTTGTTACATGGTAAAATTTTAAAATCAATGCAGCGAAGTCTGAGGCCCTCGATGTCTCCCTCCCCAAATCCCTCCATCAGGTTGCAAATTGAATATAATTTTTTTCTGCATCTAGCTCTAAAAAAATATTTGGGCTTCTAGCAGTGTGTGGGACTTGGTCTATTAGTCCATTTATACTGACCTCCATCAGGTTGCAAATTAAAATAATTTTTATCTGCATCTAGCTCTGAAAAAATATTTGGGCATCTAGCAGTTTGTAGGACTTGGTCTATTAGTCCATCTATATTGACCTCCATCAGGTTGCAAAATGAATATAATTTTTTTCTGCATCGAGCTCTGAAAAAATATTTGGGCATCTAGCAGTTTGTAGGACTTGGTCTATTAGTCCATCTATATTGACCTCCATCAGGTTGCAAAATGAATATAATTTTTATCTGCATCTAGCTCTGAAAAAATATTTGGGCTTCTAGCAGTGTGTGGGACTTGGTCTATTAGTCCATCTATACTGACCTCCATCAGGTTGCAAATTCAATATAATTTTTTTCTGCATCTATCAGTGAAAAAATATTTGGGCTACTATCAGTGTGTGGGACTTGGTCTATTAGTCCATCTATACTGACCTCCATCAGGTTGTAAATTAAAAATAATTTTTATCTGCATCTAGCTCTGAAAAAATATTTGGGCTTCTAGCAGTGTGTGGGACATCGTCTATTTGTCCATCTATGCTGACCTCCATCAGGTTGCAAATTGAATATAATCTTTTTCTGCATCTAGCTCTGAAAAAATATTTGGGCTTCTAGCAGTGTGTGGGACTTGTTCTATTAGTCCATCTATACTGACCTCCATCAGGTTGCAAATTGAATATAATTTTTTTCTGCATCTAGCTCTGAAAAAATATTTGGGCTTCTAGCAGTGTGTGGGACTTGTTCTATTAGGCCATCTATACTGACCTCCATCAGGTTGCAAATTAAAAATAATTTTTATCTGCATCTAGCTCTGAAAAAAGATTTGGGCATCTAGCAGTGTGTGGGACTTGGTCTATTAGTTCATCTATACTGACCTCCATCAGGTTGCAAATTTAATATAATTTTTTTCTGCATCTAGCTCTGAAAAAATATTTGGGCTTCTAGCAGTGTGTGGGACTTTTTCTAATAGTCCATCTATACTGACCTCCATCAGGTTGCAAATTGAACATAATTTTTTTCTGCATCTAGCTCTGAAAAAATATTTGGGCTTCTAGCAGTGTGTGGGACTTGGTCTATTAGTCCATCTATACTGACCTCCATCAGGTTGCAAATTGAATATAATTTTTTTCTGCATCTAGCTCTGAAAAAATATTTGGGTTTCTAGCAGTGTGTGGGACTTGGTCTATTAGTCCATCTATACTGACCTCCATCAGGTTGCAAATTGAATATAATTTTTTTCTGCATATAGCTCTGAAAAAATATTTGGGCTTCTAGCAGTGTGTGGGACTTGGTCTATTAGTCCATCTATACTGACCTTCATCAGGTTGCAAATTAAAAATAATTTTTATCTGCATATAGCTCTGAAAAAATATTTGGGCATCTAGCAGTGTGTAGGACTTGGTCTATTAGTCCATCTATACTGACCTCCATCAGGTTGCAAAGTGAATATAATTTTTTTCTGCATCTAGCTCTGAAAAAATATTTCGGCTTCTAGCAGTGTGTGGGACTTGGTCCATTGGTCCATCTATACTGACCTCCATCAGGTTGCAAATTGAATATAATTTTTTTCTGCATCTAGCTCTGAAAAAATATTTGGGCTTCTAGCAGTGTGTGGGACTTGGTCTATTAGTCCATCTTTACTGACCTCCATCAGGTTGCAAATTCAATATAATTTTTTTCTGCATCTAGCTCTGAAAAAATATTTGGGCTTCTAGCAGTGTGTGGGACTTGGTCTATAAGTCCATCTATACTGACCTCCATCAGGTTGCAAATTGAATTTAATTTTTTTCTGCATCTAGCTCTGAAAAAATATTTGGGCTTCTAGCAGTGTGTGGGACTTGGTCTATTAGTCCATCTATACTGATCTTCATCAGGTTGCAAATTAAAAATAATTTTTATCTGCATCTAGCTCTGAAAAAATATTTGGGCATCTAGCAGTGTGTGGGACTTGGTCTATTAGTCCATCTATACTGACCTCCATCAGGTTGCAAATTGAATATAATTTTTTTATGCATCTAACTCTGAAAAAATATTTGGGCTTCTATCAGTGTGTGGGACTTGGTCTATTAGACCATCTATACTGACCTCCATCAGGTTGCAAATTGAATATAATTTTTTTCTGCATCTAGCTCTGAAAAAGTATTTGGGCTTCTAGCAGTGTGTGGGACTTGGTCTATTAGTCCATCTATACTGACCTCCATCAGGTTGCAAATTGAAAATAATTTTTTTATGCATCTAGCTCTGAAAAAATATTTGGGCTTCTAGCAGTGAGTGGGACTTGGTCTATTAGTCCATCTATACTGACCTCCATCAGGTTGCAAATTCAATATAATTTTTTTCTGCATCTATCAGTGAAAAAATATTTGGGCTACTAGCAGTGTGTGGGACTTGGTCTATTAGTCCATCTATATTGACCTCCATCAGGTTGTAAATTAAAAATAATTTTTATCTGCATCTAGCTCTGAAAAAAATATTTGGGCTTCTGGCAGTGTGTGGGACTTGGTCTATTAGTCTATCTATACTGACCTCCATCAGGTTGCAAATTGAATATAATTTTTTTCTGCATCTAGCTCTGAAAAAATATTTGGGCTTCTAGCAGTGTGTGGGAATTGTTCTATTAGTGCATCTATACTGACCTCCATCAGGTTGCAAATTGAATATAATTTTTTTCTGCATCTAGCTCTGAAAAAATATTTGGGCTTCTAGCAGTGTGTGGGACTTGGTTTATTAGTCCATCTTTACTGACCTCCATCAGGTTGCAAATTCAATATAATTTTTTTCTGCATCTAGCTCTGAAAAAAATATTTGGGCTTCTAGCAGTGTGTGGGACTTGTTCTATTAGTCCATCTATCCTGACCTCCATCAGGTTGCAAATTGAATATAATTTTTTTCCGCATCTAGCTCTGAAAAAATGTTTGGGCTTCTAGCAGTGTGTGGGACTTGGTCTATTAGTCCATCTATACTGACCTCCATCAGGTTGCAAATTAAAAATAATTTTTATCTGCATCTAGCTCTGAAAAAATATTTGGGCATCTAGCAGTGTGTAGGACTTGGTCTATTAGTCCATCTATACTGATCTTCATCAGGTTGCAAATTGAATATAATTTTTTTATGCATCTAGCTCTGAAAAAATATTTGGGCCTCTAGCAGTGTGTGGGTCTTGGTCTATTAGTCCATCTATACTGACCTCCATCAGGTTGCAAATTGAATATAATTTTTTTCTGCATCCAGCTCTGAAAAAATATTTGGGCTTCTAGCATTGTGTGGGACTTTTTCTATTAGTCCATCTATACTGACCTCCATCAGGTTGCAAATTAAAAATAATTTTTATCTGCATCTAACTCTGAAAAAATATTTGGGCTTCTAGCAGTGTGTGGGACTTGGTCTATTAGTCCATCTATACTGACCTCCATCAGGTTGCAAATTCAATATAATTTTTTTCTGCATCTATCAGTGAAAAAATATTTGGGCTACTAGCAGTGTGTGGGACTTGGTCTATTAGTCCATCTATACTGACCTCCATCAGGTTGTAAATTAAAAATAATTTTTATCTGCATCTAGCTCTGAAAAAATATTTGGGCTTCTAGCAGTGTGTGGGACTTGGCCTATTAGTCCATCTATACTGACCTCCATCAGGTTGCAAATTGAATATAATTTTTTTCTGCATCTAGCTCTGAAAAAATATTTGGGCTTCTAGCAGTGTGTGGGACTTGTTCTATTAGTGCATCTATACTGACCTCCATCAGGTTGCAAATTGAATATAATTTTTTTCTGCATCTAGCTCTGAAAAAATATTTGGGCTTCTAGCAGTGTGTGGGACTTGTTCTATTAGTCCATCTATACTGACCTCCATCAGGTTGCAAATTAAAAATAATTTTTATCTGCATCTAGCTCTGAAAAAATATTTGGGCATCTAGCAGTGTGTGGGACTTGGTCTATTAGTCCATCTATACTGACCTCCATCAGGTTGCCAAGTCAATATAATTTTTTTCTGCATCTAGCTCTGAAAAAAATATTTGGGCTTCTAGCAGTGTGTGGGACTTGTTCTATTAGTGCATCTATACTGACCTCCATCAGGTTGCAAATTGAAAATAATTTTTTTCTGCATCTATCTCTGAAAAATTATTTGGGCTTCTAGCAGTGTGTGGGACTTGTTCTATTAGTCCATCTATACTGACCTCCATCAGCTTGCAAATTAAAAATAATTTTTATCTGCATCTAGCTCTGAAAAAATATTTGGGCATCTAGCAGTGTGTGGGACTTGGTCTATTAGTCCATCTATACTGACCTCCATCAGGTTGCAAAGTCAATATAATTTTTTTCTGAATCTAGCTCTGAAAAAAATATTTGGGCTTCTAGCAGTGTGTGGGACTTGTTCTATTAGTGCATCTATACTGACCTCCATCAGGTTGCAAATTGAATATAATTTTTTTCTGCATCTATCTCTGAAAAAATATTTGGGCTTCTAGCAGTGTGTGGGACTTGTTCTATTAGGCCATCTATACTGACCTCCATCAGGTTGCAAATTAAAAATAATTTTTATCTGCTTCTAGCTCTGAAAAAATATTTGGGCTTCTAGCAGTGTGTGGGACTTGGTCTATTAGTCCATTTATACTGACCTCCATCTGGTTGCAAATTGAACATAATTTTTTTCTGCATCTAGCTCTGAAAAAAGATTTGGGCATCTAGCAGTGTGTGGGACTTGGTCTATTAGTCCATCTATACTGACCTCCATCAGGTTGCAAATTTAATATAATTTTTTTCTGCATCTAGCTCTGAAAAAATATTTGGGCTTCCAGCAGTGTGTGGGACTTTTTCTAATAGTCCATCTATACTGACCTCCATCAGGTTGCAAATTGAACATAATTTTTTTCTGCATCTAGCTCTGAAAAAATATTTGGGCTTCTAGCAGTGTGTGGGACTTGGTCTATTAGTCCATCTATACTGACCTCCATCAGGTTGCAAATTGAATATAATTTTTTTCTGCATCTAGCTCTGAAAAAATATTTGGGTTTCTAGCAGTGTGTGGGACTTGGTCTATTAGTCCATCTATACTGACCTCCATCAGGTTGCAAATTGAATATAATTTTTTTCTGCATCTAGCTCTGAAAAAATATTTGGGCTTCTAGCAGTGTGTGGGACTTGGTCTATTAGTCCATCTATACTGACCTTCATCAGGTTGCAAATTAAAAATAATTTTTATCTGCATATAGCTCTGAAAAAATATTTGGGCTTCTAGCAGTGTGTAGGACTTGGTCTATTAGTCCATCTATACTGACCTCCATCAGGTTGCAAAGTGAATATAATTTTTTTCTGCATCTAGCTCTGAAAAAATATTTCGGCTTCTAGCAGTGTGTGGGACTTGGTCTATTGGTCCATCTATACTGACCTCCATCAGGTTGCAAATTGAATATAATTTTTTTCTGCATCTAGCTCTGAAAAAATATTTGGGCTTCTAGCAGTGTGTGGGACTTGGTCTATTAGTCCATCTTTACTGACCTCCATCAGGTTGCAAATTCAATATAATTTTTTTCTGCATCTAGCTCTGAAAAAATATTTGGGCTTCTAGCAGTGTGTGGGACTTGGTCTATAAGTCCATCTATACTGACCTCCATCAGGTTGCAAATTGAATTTAATTTTTTTCTGCATCTAGCTCTGAAAAAATATTTGGGCTTCTAGCAGTGTGTGGGACTTGGTCTATTAGTCCATCTATACTGATCTTCATCAGGTTGCAAATTAAAAATAATTTTTATCTGCATCTAGCTCTGAAAAAATATTTGGGCATCTAGCAGTGTGTGGGACTTGGTCTATTAGTCCATCTATACTGACCTCCATCAGGTTGCAAATTGAATATAATTTTTTTATGCATCTAACTCTGAAAAAATATTTGGGCTTCTATCAGTGTGTGGGACTTGGTCTATTAGACCATCTATACTGACCTCCATCAGGTTGCAAATTGAATATAATTTTTTTCTGCATCTAGCTCTGAAAAAGTATTTGGGCTTCTAGCAGTGTGTGGGACTTGGTCTATTAGTCCATCTATACTGACCTCCATCAGGTTGCAAATTGAAAATAATTTTTTCATGCATCTAGCTCTGAAAAAATATTTGGGCTTCTAGCAGTGAGTGGGACTTGGTCTATTAGTCCATCTATACTGACCTCCATCAGGTTGCAAATTAAAAATTATTTTTATCTTCCTCTAGCTCTGAAAAAATATTTGGGCTTCTAGCAGTGTGTGGGACTTGGTCTATTAGTCCATCTATACTGACCTCCATCAGGTTGCAAATTCAATATAATTTTTTTCTGCATCTATCAGTGAAAAAATATTTGGGCTACTAGCAGTGTGTGGGACTTGGTCTATTAGTCCATCTATATTGACCTCCATCAGGTTGTAAATTAAAAATAATTTTTATCTGCATCTAGCTCTGAAAAAAATATTTGGGCTTCTGGCAGTGTGTGGGACTTGGTCTATTAGTCTATCTATACTGACCTCCATCAGGTTGCAAATTGAATATAATTTTTTTCTGCATCTAGCTCTGAAAAAATATTTGGGCTTCTAGCAGTGTGTGGGAATTGTTCTATTAGTGCATCTATACTGACCTCCATCAGGTTGCAAATTCAATATAATTTTTTTCTGCATCTAGCTCTGAAAAAAATATTTGGGCTTCTAGCAGTGTGTGGGACTTGTTCTATTAGTCCATCTATCCTGACCTCCATCAGGTTGCAAATTGAATATAATTTTTTTCCGCATCTAGCTCTGAAAAAATATTTGGGCTTCTAGCAGTGTGTGGGACTTGGTCTATTAGTCCATCTATACTGACCTCCATCAGGTTGCAAATTAAAAATAATTTTTATCTGCATCTAGCTCTGAAAAAATATTTGGGCATCTAGCAGTGTGTAGGACTTGGTCTATTAGTCCATCTATACTGACCTTCATCAGGTTGCAAATTGAATATAATTTTTTTATGCATCTAGCTCTGAAAAAATATTTGGGCCTCTAGCAGTGTGTGGGTCTTGGTCTATTAGTCCATCTATACTGACCTCCATCAGGTTGCAAATTGAATATAATTTTTTTCTGCATCTAGCTCTGAAAAAATATTTGGGCTTCTAGCAGTGTGTGGGACTTTTTCTATTAGTCCATCTATACTGACCTCCATCAGGTTGCAAATTAAAAATAATTTTTATCTGCATCTAACTCTGAAAAAATATTTGGGCTTCTAGCAGTGTGTGGGACTTGGTCTATTAGTCCATCTATACTGACCTCCATCAGGTTGCAAATTCAATATAATTTTTTTCTGCATCTATCAGTGAAAAAATATTTGGGCTACTAGCAGTGTGTGGGACTTGGTCTATTAGTCCATCTATACTGACTTCCATCAGGTTGTAAATTAAAAATAATTTTTATCTGCATCTAGCTCTGAAAAAATATTTGGGCTTCTAGCAGTGTGTGGGACTTGGCCTATTAGTCCATCTATACTGACCTCCATCAGGTTGCAAATTGAATATAATTTTTTTCTGCATCTAGGTCTGAAAAAATATTTGGGCTTCTAGCAGTGTGTGGGACTTGTTCTATTAGTGCATCTACACTGACCTCCATCAGGTTGCAAATTGAATATAATTTTTTTCTGCATCTAGCTCTGAAAAAATATTTGGGCTTCTAGCAGTGTGTGGGACTTGTTCTATTAGTCCATCTATACTGACCTCCATCAGGTTGCAAATTAAAAATAATTTTTATCTGCATCTAGCTCTGAAAAAATATTTGGGCATCTAGCAGTGTGTGGGACTTGGTCTATTAGTCCATCTATACTGACCTCCATCAGGTTGCAAAGTTAATATAATTTTTTTCTGCATCTAGCTCTGAAAAAAATATTTGGGCTTCTAGCAGTGTGTGGGACTTGTTCTATTAGTGCATCTATACTGACCTCCATCAGGTTGCAAATTGAAAATAATTTTTTTCTGCATCTATCTCTGAAAAAATATTTGGGCTTCTAGCAGTGTGTGGGACTTGTTCTATTAGTCCATCTATACTGACCTCCATCATCTTGCAAATTAAAAATAATTTTTATCTGCATCTAGCTCTGAAAAAATATTTGGGCATCTAGCAGTGTGTGGGACTTGGTCTATTAGTCCATCTATACTGACCTCCATCAGGTTGCAAAGTCAATATAATTTTTTTCTGAATCTAGCTCTGAAAAAAATATTTGGGCTTCTAGCAGTGTGTGGGACTTGTTCTATTAGTGCATCTATACTGACCTCCATCAGGTTGCAAATTGAATATAATTTTTTTCTGCATCTATCTCTGAAAAAATATTTGGGCTTCTAGCAGTGTGTGGGACTTGTTCTATTAGGCCATCTATACTGACCTCCATCAGGTTGCAAATTAAAAATAATTTTTATCTGCTTCTAGCTCTGAAAAAATATTTGGGCATCTAGCAGTGTGTGGGACTTGGTCTATTAGTCCATTTATACTGACCTCCATCAGGTTGCAAATTCAATATAATTTTTTTCTGCATCTAGCTCTTAAAAAATATTTGGGCTTCTAGCAGTGTGTGGGACTTTTTCTAATAGTCCATCTATACTGACCTCCATCAGGTTGCAAATTGAATATAATTTTTTTCTGCATCTAGCTATGAAAAAATATTTGGGCTTCTAGCAGTGTGTGGGACTTGGTCTATTAGTCCATTTATACTGACCTCCATCAGGTTGCAAATTGAACATAATTTTTTTCTGCATCTAGCTCTGAAAAAATATTTGGGCTTCTAGCAGTGTGTGGGACTTGGTCTATTAGTACATCTATACTGACCTCCATCAGGTTGCAAATTGAATATAATTTTTTTCTGCATCTAGCTCTGAAAAAATATTTGGGCTTCTAGCATTGTGTGGGACTTGGTCTATTAGTCCATCTTTACTGACCTCCATCAGGTTGCAAATTCAATATAATTTTTTTCTGCATCTAGCTCTGAAAAAATATTTGGGCTTCTAGCAGTGTGTGGGACTTGTTCTATTAGTCCATCTATACTGATCTCCATCAGGTTGCAAATTGAATATAATTTTTTTCCGCATCTAGCTCTGAAAAAATATTTGGGCTTCTAGCAGTGTGTGGGACTTGGTCTATAAGTCGATCTATACTGACCTCCATCAGGTTGCAAATTGAATATAATTTTTTTCTGCATCTAGCTCTGAAAAAATATTTGGGCTTCTAGCAGTGTGTGGGACTTGGTCTATTAGTCCATCTATACTGACCTCCATCAGGTTGCAAATTGAATATAATTTTTTTCTGCATCTAGCTCTGAAAAAATATTTGGGCTTCTAGCAGTGTGTGGGACTTGGTCTATTAGTCCATCTATACTGACCTCCATCAGGTTGCAAATTAAAAATAATTTTTATCTGCATCTAGCTCTGAAAAAATATTTGGGCATCTAGCAGTGTGTAGGACTTGGTCTATTAGTCCATCTATACTGACCTCCATCAGGTTGCAAATTGAATATAATTTTTTTCTGCATCTAGCTCTGGAAAAATATTTGGGCTTCTAGCATTGTGTGGGACTTGGTCTATTAGTCCATCTATACTGACCTCCATCAGGTTGCAAATTGAATATAATTTTTTTCTGCATCTAGCTCTGAAAAAATATTTGGGCTTCTAGCAGTGTGTGGGACTTGGTCTATTAGTCCATCTATACTGACCTCCATCAGGTTGCAAATTGAATATAATTTTTTTGTGCATCTAGCTCTGAAAAAATATTTGGGCTTCTAGCAGTGTGTGGGACTTGGTCTATTAGTCCATCCATAATGACCTCCATCAGGTTGCAAATTGAATATAATTTTTTTCTGCATCTAGCTCTGAAAAAATATTTGGGCTTCTAGCAGTGAGTGGGACTTGGTCTATTAGTCCATCTATACTGACCTCCATCAGGTTGCAAATTAAAAATTATTTTTATCTGCATCTAGCTCTGAAAAAATATTTGTGCTTCTAGCAGTGTGTGGGACTTGGTCTATTAGTCCATCTATACTGACCTCCATCAGGTTGCAAATTCAATATAATTTTTTTCTGCATCTATCAGTGAAAAAATATTTGGGCTACTAGCAGTGTGTGGGACTTGGTCTATAAGTCCATCTATATTGACCTCCATCAGGTTGTAAATTAAAAATAATTTTTATCTGCATCTAGCTCTGAAAAAAATATTTGGGCTTCTGGCAGTGTGTGGGACTTAGTCTATTAGTCCATCTATACTGACCTCCATCAGGTTGCAAATTGAATATAAGTTTTTTCTGAATCTAGCTCTGAAAAAATATTTGGGCTTCTAGCAGTGTGTGGGACTTGTTCTAATAGTCCATTTATACTGACCTACATCAGGTTGCATATTGAATATAATTTTTTTCTGCATCTAGCTCTGAAAAAATATTTGGGCTTCTAGCAGTGTGTAGGACTTGGTCTATTAGTCCATCTATACTGACCTCCATCAGGTTGCAAATTGAATATAATTTTTTTCTGCAACTAGCTCTGAAAAAATATTTGGGCTTCAAGCAGTGTGTGGGACTTGGTCTATTAGTCCATCTATACTGACCTCCATCAGGTTGCAAATTGAATGTAATTTTTTTCTGCATCTAGCTCTAAAAAAATATTTGGGCTTCTAGCAGTGTGTGGGACTTGGTCTATTAGTCCATCTATACTGACCTCCATCAGATTGCAAACTAAAAATAATTTTTATCTGCATCTAGCTCTGAAAAAATATTTGGGCATCTAGCAGTTTGTAGGACTTCGTCTATTAGTCCATCTACAGTACAGACCAAAAGTTTGGATACACCTTCTCATTTAAAGATTTTCCCGTATTTTCATTACTATGAAAATTGTACATTCACACTGAAGGCATCAAAACTATGAATTAACACATGTGGAATTATATACTTAACAAAAAAGTGTGAAACAACTGAAAATATGTCTTATATTCTAGGTTCCTCAAAGTAGCCACCTTTTGCTTTGATGACTTGTTTGCACACTCTTGGCATTCTCTTGATGAGCTTCAAGCGGTAGTCACCAGAAATGGTTTTCACTTCACAGGTGTGCCCTGTCAGGTTTAATAGGTTGGATTTCTTGCCTTATAAATGGGGTTGGGACCATCAGTTGTGTTGTACAGAAGTCTGGTGGATACACAGCTGATAGCCCTACTGAATAGACTGTTAGAATTTGTATTATGGCAAGAAAAAAGCAGCTAAGTAAAGAAAAATGAGTGGCCATCATTACTTTAAGAAATGAAGGTCAGTCAGTGCGAAAAATTGGGAAAATTTTGAAAGTGTCCTCAAGGGCAGTTGCAAAAACCATCAAGCGCTACAAAGAAACTGGCTCACATGAGGACCACCCCAGGAAAGGAAGACCAAGAGTCAACTCTGCTTCTGAGGATAAGTTTATCTGAGTCACCAGCCTCAGAAATCGCAGGTTAACAGCAGCTCAGATTAGAGACTAGGTCTCTACAACAACTGTTAAGAGGAGACTTTGTGCAGCAGTCCTTCATGGTAAAATAGCTGCTAGGAAACCACTGCTAAGGACAGGCAACAAGCAGAAGAGACTTGTTTGGGCTAAAGAACACAAGGAATGGACATTAGACCAGTGGAAATCTGTGCTTTGGTCTGATGAGTCCAAATTTGAGATCTTAGGTTCCAACCACCGTATCTTTGTGCGATGCAGAAAAGGTGAACGGATGGACTCTACATGCCTGGCTCCCACCGTGAAGCATGGAGGAGGAGGTGTGATGGTGTGGGGGTGCTTTCCTGGTGACACTGTTGGGGATTTATTCAAAAGGCATATTGAACCAGCATGGCTACCACAGCATCTTGCAGCGGCATGCTATTCCATCCGATTTGCGTTTAGTTGGACCATCATTTATTTTTCAACAGGACAATGACCCCAAACACACCTCCAGGCTATTTGACCAAGATGGAGAGTGATGGGATGTTACACCAGATGACCTGGCCTCCACAGTCACCAGACCTGAACCCAATCGAGAGCTGGCCGCAGAGTGAAGGCAAAAGGGCCAACAAGTGCTAAGCATCTCTCGGAACTCCTTCAAGATTGTTGGAAGACCATTTCAGGTGACTACCTCTTGAAGCTCATCAAGAGAATGCCAAGAGTGTGCAAAGCAGTCATCAAAGCAAAAGGTGGCTACTTTGAAGAACCTAGAATATAAGACATATTTTCAGTTGTTTCACACTTTTTTGTTAAGTATATAATTCCACATGTGTTAATTCATAGTTTTGATGCCTTCAGTGTGAATGTACAATTTTCATAGTCATGAAAATACAGAAAAATCTTTAAATGAGAAGGTGTGTCCAAACTTTTGGTCTGTACTGTATATTGACCTCCATCAGGTTGCAAATTGAATATAATTTTTTTCTGCATCTAGCTCTGAAAAAATATTTGGGCATCTAGCAGTGTGTGGGACTTGGTCTATTAGTCCATCTATACTGACCTCCATCAGGTTCCAAATTGAATATAATTTTTTTCTGCATCTAGCTCTGAAAAAATATTTGGGCTTCTACCAGTGTGTGGGACTTGTTCTAATAGTCCATCTATACTGACCTCCATCAGGTTGCAAATTGAATATAATTTTTTTCTACATCTAGCTCTGAAAAAATATTTGGGCTCCTAGCAGTGTGCGGGACTTGGTCTATTAGTCCATCTATACTGACCTCCATCAGGTTGCAAATTGAATATAATTTTTTTCTGCATCTATCAGTGAAAAAATATTTGGGCTACTAGCAGTGTGTGGGACTTGGTCTATTAGTCCATCTATATTGACCTCCATCAGGTTGTAAATTAAAAATAATTTTTATCTGCATCTAGCTCTGAAAAAAATATTTGGGCTTATGGCAGTGTGTGGGACTTGGTCTATTAGTCCATCTATACTGACCTCCATAAGGTTGCAAATTGTATATAATTTTTTTCTGCATCTAGCTCTGAAAAAATATTTGGGCTTCTAGCAGTGTGTGGGACTTGTTCTATTAGTCCATCTATACTGACCTCCATCAGGTTGCAAATTGTATATAATTTTTTTTCTGCATCTAGTTCTTAAAAAATATTTGGGCTTCTAGCAGTGTGTGGGACTTGTTCTATTAGTCCATCTATACTGACCTCCATCAGGTTGCAAATTAAAAATAATTGTTATCTGCATCTAGCTCTGAAAAAATATTTGGGCATCTAGCAGTGTGTGGGACTTGGTCTATTATTCCATCTATACTGACCTCCATCAGGTTGCAAATTGAAAATAATTTTTTTCTGCATCTAGCTCTGAAAAAATATTTGGGCTTCTAGCAGTGTGTGGGACTTGTTCTAATAGTCCATTTATACTGACCTCCATCAGGTTGCAAATTGAATATAATTTTTTTTTGCATCTAGCTCTGAAAAAATATTTGGGCTTCTAGCAGTGTGTGGGACTTGGTCTATTAGTCCATCTATACTGACCTCCATCAGGTTGCAAATTGAATATAATTTTTTTCTGCAACTAGCTCTGAAAAAATATTTGGGCTTCTAGCAGTGTGTGGGACTTGGTCTATTAGTCCATCTATACTGACCTCCATCAGGTTGCAAATTGAATATAATTTTTTTCTGCATCTAGCTCTAAAAAAATATTTGGGCTTCTAGCAGTGTGTGGGACTTGGTCTATTAGTCCATTTATACTGACCTCCATCAGGTTGCAAATTAAAATAATTTTTATCTGCATCTAGCTCTGAAAAAATATTTGGGCATCTAGCAGTTTGTAGGACTTGGTCTATTAGTCCATCTATATTGACCTCCATCAGGTTGCAAAATGAATATAATTTTTTTCTGCATCGAGCTCTGAAAAAATATTTGGGCATCTAGCAGTGTGTGGGACTTGGTCTATTAGTCCATCTATACTGACCTCCATCAGGTTCCAAATTGAATATAATTTTTTTCTGCATCTAGCTCTGAAAAAATATTTGGGCTTCTACCAGTGTGTGGGACTTGTTCTAATAGTCCATCTATACTGACCTCCATCAGGTTGCAAATTGAATATAATTTTTTTCTACATCTAGCTCTGAAAAAATATTTGGGCTTCTAGCAGTGTGTGGGACTTGGTCTATTAGTCCATCTATACTGACCTCCATCAGGTTGCAAATTGAATTTAATTTTTTTCTGCATCTAGCTCGGAAAAAGAATTTGGGCTTCTAGCAGTGTGTGGGACTTGGTCTATTAGTCCATTTATGCTGACCTCCATCAGGTTGGAAATTGAATATAATTTTTTTCTGCATCTAGCTCTGAAAAAATATTTGGGCTTCTAGCAGTGTGTGGGACTTGTTCTAATAGTCCATCTATACTGACCTCCATCAGGTTGCAAATTGAATAAAAAAAAATTCTGCATCTAGCTCTGAAAAAATATTTGGGCTTCTAGCAGTGTGTGGGACTTGGTCTATTACTCCATCTATATTGACCTCCATCAGGTTGTAAATTAAAAATAATTTTTATCTGCATCTAGCTCTGAAAAAATATTTGGGCTTCTGGCAGTGTGTGGGACTTGGTCTATTAGTCCATCTATACTGACCTCCATCAGGTTGCAAATTGAATATAATTTTTTTCTGCATCTAGCTCTGAAAAAATATTTGGGCTTCTAGCAGTGTGTGGGACTTGTTCTATTAGTGCATCTATACTGACCTCCATCAGGTTGCAAATTGTATATAATTTTTTTCTGCATCTAGCTCTGAAAAAATATTTGGGCTTCTAGCAGTGTGTGGGACTTGTTCTATTAGTCCATCTATACTGACCTCCATCAGGTTGCAAATTAAAAATAATTTTTATCTGCATCTAGCTCTGAAAAAATATTTGGGCATCTAGCAGTGTGTGGGAGTTGGTCTATTAGTCCATCTATACTGACCTCCATCAGGTTGCAAATTGAATATAATTTTTTTCTGAATCTAGCTCTGAAAAAATATTTGGGCTTCTAGCAGTGTGTGGGACTTGTTCTAATAGTCCATTTATACTGACCTCCATCAGGTTGCATATTGAATATAAATTTTTTCTGCATCTAGCTCTGAAAAAATATTTGGGCTTCTAGCAGTGTGTAGGACTTGGTCTATTAGTCCATCTATACTGACCTCCATCAGGTTGCAAATTGAATATAATTTTTTTCTGCAACTAGCTCTGAAAAAATATTTGGGCTTCAAGCAGTGTGTGGGACTTGGTCTATTAGTCCATCTATACTGACCTCCAACAGGTTGCAAATTGAATGTAATTTTTTTCTGCATCTAGCTCTAAAAAATATTTGGGCTTCTAGCAGTGTGTGGGACTTGGTCTATTAGTCCATCTATACTGACCTCCATCAGATTGCAAATTAAAAATAATTTTTATCTGCATCTAGCTCTGAAAAAATATTTGGGCATCTAGCAGTTTGTAGGACTTCGTCTATTAGTCCATCTATATTGACCTCCATCAGGTTGCAAATTGAATATAATTTTTTTCTGCATCTAGCTCTGAAAAAATATTTGGGCATCTAGCAGTGTGTGGGACTTGGTCTATTAGTCCATCTATACTGACCTCCATCAGGTTCCAAATTGAATATAATTTTTTTCTGCATCTAGCTCTGAAAAAATATTTGGGCTTCTACCAGTGTGTGGGACTTGTTCTAATAGTCCATCTATACTGACCTCCATCAGGTTGCAAATTGAATATAATTTTTTTCTGCATCTATCAGTGAAAAAATATTTGGGCTACTAGCAGTGTGTGGGACTTGGTCTATTAGTCCATCTATATTGACCTCCATCAGGTTGTAAATTAAAAATAATTTTTATCTGCATCTAGCTCTGAAAAAAATATTTGGGCTTATGGCAGTGTGTGGGACTTGGTCTATTAGTCCATCTATACTGACCTCCATCAGGTTGCAAATTGTATATAATTTTTTTCTGCATCTAGCTCTGAAAAAATATTTGGGCTTCTAGCAGTGTGTGGGACTTGTTCTATTAGTCCATCTATACTGACCTCCATCAGGTTGCAAATTGTATATAATTTTTTTCTGCATCTAGCTCTTAAAAAATATTTGGGCTTCTAGCAGTGTGTGGGACTTGTTCTATTAGTCCATCTATACTGACCTCCATCAGGTTGCAAATTAAAAATAATTGTTATCTGCATCTAGCTCTGAAAAAATATTTGGGCATCTAGCAGTGTGTGGGACTTGGTCTATTATTCCATCTATACTGACCTCCATCAGGTTGCAAATTGAATATAATTTTTTTCTGCATCTAGCTCTGAAAAAATATTTGGGCTTCTAGCAGTGTGTGGGACTTGTTCTAATAGTCCATTTATACTGACCTCCATCAGGTTGCAAATTGAATATAATTTTTTTCTGCATCTAGCTCTGAAAAAATATTTGGGCTTCTAGCAGTGTGTGGGACTTGGTCTATTAGTCCATCTCTACTGACCTCCATCAGGTTGCAAATTGAATATAATTTTTTTCTGCAACTAGCTCTGAAAAAATATTTGGGCTTCTAGCAGTGTGTGGGACTTGGTCTATTAGTCCATCTATACTGACCTCCATCAGGTTGCAAATTGAATATAATTTTTTTCTGCATCTAGCTCTAAAAAAATATTTGGGCTTCTAGCAGTGTGTGGGACTTGGTCTATTAGTCCATTTATACTGACCTCCATCAGGTTGCAAATTAAAATAATTTTTATCTGCATCTAGCTCTGAAAAAATATTTGGGCATCTAGCAGTTTGTAGGACTTGGTCTATTCGTCCATCTATATTGACCTCCATCAGGTTGCAAAATGAATATAATTTTTTTCTGCATCGAGCTCTGAAAAAATATTTGGGCTTATGGCAGTGTGTGGGACTTGGTCTATTAGTCCATCTATACTGACCTCCATCAGGTTGCAAATTGAATATAATTTTTTTCTGCATCTAGCTCTGAAAAAATATTTGGGCTTCTAGCAGTGTGTGGGACTTGTTCTATTAGTCCATCTATACTGACCTCCATCAGGTTGCAAATTGTATATAATTTTTTTCTGCATCTAGCTCTTAAAAAATATTTGGGCTTCTAGCAGTGTGTGGGACTTGTTCTATTAGTCCATCTATACTGACCTCCATCAGGTTGCAAATTAAAAATAATTGTTATCTGCATCTAGCTCTGAAAAAATATTTGGGCATCTAGCAGTGTGTGGGACTTGGTCTATTATTCCATCTATACTGACCTCCATCAGGTTGCAAATTGAATATAATTTTTTTCTGCATCTAGCTCTGAAAAAATATTTGGGCTTCTAGCAGTGTGTGGGACTTGTTCTAATAGTCCATTTATACTGACCTCCATCAGGTTGCAAATTGAATATAATTTTTTTCTGCATCTAGCTCTGAAAAAATATTTGGGCTTCTAGCAGTGTGTGGGACTTGGTCTATTAGTCCATCTATACTGACCTCCATCAGGTTCCAAATTGAATATAATTTTTTTCTGCAACTAGCTCTGAAAAAATATTTGGGCTTCTAGCAGTGTGTGGGACTTGGTCTATTAGTCCATCTATACTGACCTCCATCAGGTTCCAAATTGAATATAATTTTTTTCTGCAACTAGCTCTGAAAAAATATTTGGGCTTCTAGCAGTGTGTGGGACTTGGTCTATTAGTCCATCTATACTGACCTCCATCAGGTTGCAAATTGAATATAATTTTTTTCTGCATCTAGCTCTAAAAAAATATTTGGGCTTCTAACAGTGTGTGGGACTTGGTCTATTAGTCCATTTATACTGACCTCCATCAGGTTGCAAATTAAAATAATTTTTATCTGCATCTAGCTCTGAAAAAATATTTGGGCATCTAGCAGTTTGTAGGACTTGGTCTATTAGTCCATCTATATTGACCTCCATCAGGTTGCAAAATGAATATAATTTTTTTCTGCATCGAGCTCTGAAAAAATATTTGGGCATCTAGCAGTGTGTGGGACTTGGTCTATTAGTCCATCTATACTGACCTCCATCAGGTTCCAAATTGAATATAATTTTTTTCTGCATCTAGCTCTGAAAAAATATTTGGGCTTCTACCAGTGTGTGGGACTTGTTCTAATAGTGCATCTATACTGACCTCCATCAGGTTGCAAATTGAATATAATTTTTTTCTACATCTAGCTCTGAAAAAATATTTGGGCTTCTAGCAGTGTGCGGGACTTGGTCTATTATTCCATCTATACTGACCTCCATCAGGTTGCAAATTGAATTTAATTTTTTTCTGCATCTAGCTCGGAAAAAGTATTTGGGCTTCTAGCAGTGTGTGGGACTTGGTCTATTAGTCCATTTATGCTGACCTCCATCAGGTTGCAAATTGAATATAATTTTTTTCTGCATCTAGCTCTGAAAAAATATTTGGGCTTCTAGCAGTGTGTGGGACTTGTTCTAATAGTCCATCTATACTGACCTCCATCAGGTTGCAAATTGAATAAAAAAAAATTCTGCATCTAGCTCTGAAAAAATATTTGGGCTTCTAGCAGTGTATGGGACTTGGTCTATTAGTCCATCTATACTGACCTCCATCAGGTTGCAAATTGAATATAATTTTTTTCTGCATCTAGCTCTGAAAAAATATTTGGGCTTCTAGCAGTGTGTGGGACTTGTTCTATTAGTCCATCTAGACTGACCTCCATCAGGTTGCAAATTAAAAATAATTTTTATCTGCATCTAGCTCTGAAAAAATATTTGGGCTTCAAGCAGTGTGTGGGACTTGGTCTATTAGTCCATCTATACTGACCTCCATCAGGTTGGAAATTAAAAATAATTGTTATCTGCATCTAGCTCTGAAAAAATATTTGGGCATCTAGCAGTGTGTGGGACTTGGTCTATTATTCCATCTATACTGACCTCCATCAGGTTGCAAATTGAATATAATTTTTTTCTGCATCTAGCTCTGAAAAAATATTTGGGCTTCTAGCAGTGTGTGGGACTTGTTCTAATAGTCCATTTATACTGACCTCCATCAGGTTGCAAATTGAATATAATTTTTTTCTGCATCTAGCTCTGAAAAAATATTTGGGCTTCTAGCAGTGTGTGGGACTTGGTCTATTAGTCCATCTATACTGACCTCCATCAGGTTGCAAATTGAATATAATTTTTTTCTGCAACTAGCTCTGAAAAAATATTTGGGCTTCTAGCAGTGTGTGGGACTTGGTCTATTAGTCCATCTATACTGACCTCCATCAGGTTGCAAATTGAATATAATTTTTTTCTGCATCTAGCTCTAAAAAAATATTTGGGCTTCTAACAGTGTGTGGGACTTGGTCTATTAGTCCATTTATACTGACCTCCATCAGGTTGCAAATTAAAATAATTTTTATCTGCATCTAGCTCTGAAAAAATATTTGGGCATCTAGCAGTTTGTAGGACTTGGTCTATTAGTCCATCTATATTGACCTCCATCAGGTTGCAAAATGAATATAATTTTTTTCTGCATCGAGCTCTGAAAAAATATTTGGGCATCTAGCAGTGTGTGGGACTTGGTCTATTAGTCCATCTATACTGACCTCCATCAGGTTCCAAATTGAATATAATTTTTTTCTGCATCTAGCTCTGAAAAAATATTTGGGCTTCTACCAGTGTGTGGGACTTGTTCTAATAGTGCATCTATACTGACCTCCATCAGGTTGCAAATTGAATATAATTTTTTTCTACATCTAGCTCTGAAAAAATATTTGGGCTTCTAGCAGTGTGCGGGACTTGGTCTATTAGTCCATCTATACTGACCTCCATCAGGTTGCAAATTGAATTTAATTTTTTTCTGCATCTAGCTCGGAAAAAGTATTTGGGCTTCTAGCAGTGTGTGGGACTTGGTCTATTAGTCCATTTATGCTGACCTCCATCAGGTTGCAAATTGAATATAATTTTTTTCTGCATCTAGCTCTGAAAAAATATTTGGGCTTCTAGCAGTGTGTGGGACTTGTTCTAATAGTCCATCTATACTGACCTCCATCAGGTTGCAAATTGAATAAAAAAAAATTCTGCATCTAGCTCTGAAAAAATATTTGGGCTTCTAGCAGTGTGTGGGACTTGGTCTTGTAGTCCATCTATACTGACCTCCATCAGGTTGCAAATTGAATATAATTTTTTTCTGCATCTAGCTCTGAAAAAATATTTGGGCTTCTAGCAGTGTGTGAGACTTGCTCTATTAGTCCATCTATACTAACCTCCATCAGGTTGCAAATTGAATATCATTTTTTTCTGCATCTAGCTCTGAAAAAATATTTGGGCTTCTAGCAGTGTGTGGGACTTGGTCTATTAGTCCATCTATACTGACCTCCATCAGGTTGCAAATTAAAAATAATTTTTATCTGCATCTAGCTCTGAAAAAATATTTGGGCATCTAGCAGTGTGTGGGACTTGGTCTATTAGTCCATCTATACTGACCTCCATCAGGTTGCAAATTGAATATAATTTTTTTCTGCATCTAGCTCTGAAAAAATATTTGGGCTTCTAGCAGTGTGTGGGACTTGTTCTATTAGTCCATCTATACTGACCTCCATCAGGTTGCAAATTGAATATAATTTTTTTCTGCAGCTAGCTCTGAAAAAATATTTGGGCTTCTAGCAGTGTGTGAGACTTGTTCTAATAGTCCATCTATACTGACCTCCATCAGGTTGCAAATTGAATAAAAAAAAATTCTGCATCTAGCTCTGAAAAAATATTTGAGCTTCTAGCAGTGTGTGGGACTTGTTCTATTAGTCCATCTATACTGACCTCCATCAGGTTGCAAATTCAATATAATTTTTTTCTGCATCTAACCCAGCCAATAATTTTGGCCTAATACCACAGTTTGGCCACTCATCTCTGCTCGGTTCCCATCCATTGTTTTTTTGTGCAAACAACTCCAGAGTTGTGAATTAGTTAACCACCAAAATGAGTGGAAAAAGGCCTGCTGCTGGTGGAAAGGGGAGTAGGCGTGATGGGAAGGGGAAAAAAGGTTGTGTCCGTGGGGTAGGTTTTAAAGCAACAGTAACATCTGCAGAAGAAAGACCATCTTCCAGCCAAACTAAAATGTCTACTTCTTTTAGCGGACAATGTGATAAGATCCCTTTCTTATGGCCACGCCAATCGCTACAAATTCCAGATGAGGCACAAAAACAGCAGGTGCTTCAACGGATATCAAGTACTCCTTTAAGTGGGCTCTCCTCCACATCACCTTCAACATCACAAATACTCCAGTCCTCAGAGGTGTCACCCCAATCGCACTTGCTTCCTCACAGCTCCCAAATCTCCAGCTGCCCGTCTGAGTATGAGGTAGAACAGATGGTTGAGTCTGCAGAGCTGTTTACTCATACTATAGCCTGGGAATCATAGGTCGGCTCCAGCGCTTCTGTGAATCCAGACGAGGAAATGATCTGCACTGATGCCCAGAATCTTTATGAGTCGGATCCAGGACCAGACCCAGAAGGTTCTGACCATAATATAGACCCTCATTCCCAAACTGTAACTCCTGTTGGTGGAGACAATGAGGAAGACGATGATGAGACTCAAATACCTGATTGGAGCGACAACTTTAGTTTTTTGTCAGGGCAGGAACAGGTTGGCTCTGAGGACAACGGGTGTGATAACACACAGGGTGATGATAATGAGGTTGGAGATCCCACTTACTGTCAAACCACAGTCAGCCAAGAGGTGAGGTCAGCAGAGGAGGTGGAGGAGAATGCTAGTGACGACGAGGTCAGGTTGCGCCTTCCTCGACAGAGACGTAGTACTGGAAGCACGTCAACAACTGCATCCTCAAACACAACTCTGCCTCTCACCACAAGTCGTGGTGGCTCTTCAGGTCACATGGGTGCTAAGCCTTGCATAGCCTGGGCATTTTTTCAGATCGATAAAGATGACCCAACTCGTGTTATCTGTAACATTTGTCAGCAAAAGCTAAGTAGAGGCCAAAAAATACATAGTTTGAGTACTTCATGCCTGAACCGGCACATGGACATGAATCATAAGTTGCAGTGGGAAGCTCACTGTGCTACAATGCGGCCTAGCCGGCCAGGCCAACCTCCGTCTGCCACATCTTGTGTATCCGCGGCCTCTTCATCCTCTGTGACTGGGGGGACAGCAGTCACACCTGTTTTGGGACGCAGACCTGCCACCTCTTTACCCGCAACAGCCAGTGTGATTGGCAGGTCATCATTTTCTTTGGAGGTGGTAACACCAGCTGGTGTTGAGCACTGTCCGACATCGATAGCACCACCTTTGGATCAAGGCAACCTAACATGTCCGCCTGCATCTTCCTCACAGACCGGCAGTTTGCCGGGGACACCCTTATCAACCCCGTCTAAGCACAACAGCCAGCCCTCGGTCCCTCAGATGTGGACAAGTAAAAGACCATTTCCTCCTAGCCATGAGAAAGCTAAGAGGTTGAATTTCACCATCTGCAAGCTCTTGGCTACAGAAATGCTGCCTTTCCGCCTGGTGGACACAGAGGATTTTCGAGACCTTATGTCCGTCGCAGTGCCCCAGTACCAGATGCCCAGTCGGCACTACTTCTCAAAGAAAGGTGTGCCTGCGCTCCACCAGAATGTCGCACACAACATCACCGCTTCTTTGAGAAACTCTGTGTGTGACAGGGTGCATTTCACCACAGACACTTGGACGAGTAGGCATGGACAGGGGCGTTACATGTCGCTGACTGGGCACTGGGTAACTATGGTGACAGCAGGACAAGGGGCTGCTGTCCAAGTCTTGCCGTCCCCACGAGTTGTGCGTCAATCCTCTTTATCTCAATGTTCCTCCACTGCTTCTGCCTCCTCAACCTCCTCTCGGTCCTCCACCTGCACCCAAAGCTTGTCTGGTCATGCCACAAGCTTTCTAACTGCGCAGAAGGGATCCTGCACACCTCCTTACTATGCTGGCAGTAGGGCTCTAAGTCATTAGGCGGTTTTTACTTTGAAATGTCTGGGAAATGTGAGTCACACAGCTGAGGAGTTGTGGTCAGCTCTGGAGAACCAATTTCATGAATGGTTGTCTCCACTGGACCTGAAACCAGGGAAGGCCGTGTGCGACAATGCTGCAAACCTGGGTGCGGCCCTTCGCCGGGGCAATGTCACACACGTGCCTTGTATGGCTCACGTGTTGAACCTGGTTGTCCAGCAATATTTAGCCCACTATCCCGGACTAGATGGCCTTCTGCAGAGGGCATGGTCGCTGTGTGCTAACTTCCGCCGTTCGCATCCTGCAGCTCAGCGACTTACATCTCTACAGAAGTCGTTGGGCCTGCCACTTCACCGGCTAAAATGCGATGTGCCTACCTGGTGGAATTCAACTCTGCACATGTTGCAGCGACTGTGGCAGCACCGACAAGCCCTGGTGCAATACGTTCTGACGTATAGCCTGGGCCAACGAGATCCAGAGGTGGGGCAAATCACGCTGGAGGAGTGGTCTCAGATCAGGAACCTATGCACCCTTCTGCACAGTATTGAAATGGCGATGAAGATGTTTAGTGCTGACGATGTTATTATCAGCATGACTATTCCGGTGATTTACATGCTGGAGCACATGTTAAACAGAATTCGGAGTCAGGTGGTGGCACAAGAGGAGGTGGAGGAAGTAGAGGAGGAGGAGTAGTATGCGGAAAGGCTAACATCTGCAAGGTCCAGACGGTCGGCAGCACCAAGGCGGCAGGCATGTGAGGGTGGGGGAGATGGTTTTACCAGGGCGCATGGTAGCAGCCAAACTAGTGAGGAAGGTGCAGGAGCCCAGGAAGAAGTGGAGGACGAACTGATGGAAGACTCATCAGATGAGGGAGACCTTGATCACATTTCTGTTGTGCGAGGTTGGGGGGAGAGGACAGAGGAAGGAAGCATGATTGTTACCTCGCCTCCAACACAACAGGGACTTGGTACTCCTGGATGCGCAAGACACATGAGTGCCTTCTTGCTGCACTACCTGCAACATGACCCTCGAATTGTAAGAATTAGAAATAATCCTGACTACCAGGTTGCCACACTGTTAGATCCCCGGTGCAAAAGTAAATTTGCAGAAATTATTCCTGCCATAGAAAGGGATGCACGCATGCAGGAGTATCAGCAGAGACTGTTGCAGAATCTTACATGTGCTTTTCCACAAAACACCAGTGGTGCACGTAGTGAATCTCACAGTTCCAACTTGCGAACCGTGGGACCGTCGAGTGTTTAGCACTCAAACCGTAACAGAAACACAGTATCTGCTGGTAACATCAATTTTGCGGAATCATTTCAACACTTTTTTAGCCCATCCTTTGCAAGGCCACAGGAGACAAGAAGTCGGACACATAGTCAACGCCTAGAGACGATGGTACAGGAGTATCTCCAAGTAAACTTTGAAGCCATGATTGTGTCACTGGACCCTTGCTCTTTTTGGGCTTCCAATCAGGATAAATGGCCGTAGCTATCCACTTACGCCTTGGAGATCTTGTCATGCCCTGCAGCCAGCGTTCTGTCTGAACGTGTGTTCAGCGCTGCTGGTGGTGTGCTGACAGATAAACGCACGCGGCTCTCCACTGATAATATAGACAAACTCACGTTCATAAAGATGAACAAATCATGGATCCAAAATGACTTTTCTACCCCTGTGTCATCCTGGGGATAGTAAAAGCTTGATGATTGGTTAAAATCACCTCACCAACCGTTTTAAGCTTTCAAATTACTAATCATGTTTATCTGTATCTTGGCTGGAAAATAATTTGGGCTTTGTAGCAGTGTGCAGTACTGATTCTATTAGGCCATCTATACTAAGCTCCACCAGATTTAAAATTACTAATCATGTTTATCTGTATCTTGGCTGGAAAATAATTTTGGCTTTGTAGCAGTGTGCAGCACTGGTTCTATTAGGCCATCTATACTAAGCTCCAACAGATTTAAAATTACTAATCATGTTTCTCTGTATCTTGGCTGGAAAATAATTTGGGCTTTGTAGCAGTGTGCAGTACTGATTCTATTAGGCCATCTATACTATGCTCCACCAGCTTTCAAATTAATATTAATTTTTAGCTGCATCTAGCCCGGAAAATAATTTTGGGTCTCCTAGATGCGCAAGACACATGAGTGCCTTCTTGCTGCACTACCTACAACATGACCCTCAGATTGTCAGAATTCGAAGTAATCCTGACTACTGGGTTGCCACACTCTTAGATCCCCCACACTCTTCGATCAACCTTTTCATTTTAATAAAGACCAAAAAAATGGTCATTTTTGAAATTATAAGCATTAGCAGGTTATTAGAAACTGAAATCAAACAGTTTTCAACTCAAAACTTTATTCTAGGTGATGTTACATTTGCACATAGGACCCCTTGTTCGAAAGGAGCTTCTGAACTCTCTCGTCCATTGAATTTGTCAGGTTTTAGATGGTTTCTGCTTCAATTGTTTTGCATGAGGACAGAATACCCTCCCAGAGCTGTTGCTTAGATGTGAACTGCCTCCCGCCATCATAGACACTCCTTTTGATGATGCTCCAGAGGTTCTGAATGGGGTAGAGGTCAGGGGAGCATGGGGGTCACACCATAAGTTTGTCCTCTTTTATGCTCATATCAGCCAGAGATGCAGATGTGTTATGTGCAGCATGAGACGGTGCATTATCATGCATGAAAATGATCTTGCTGTGGAATACATGGTTCTTCTTCTTGAACCATGGCAGGAAGTGCTGTTTGAGAAACTCCACATACATTATGGAGTTCATCTTTACCCCTTCAGGGATCCTAAAGGGGCCGACAATCTCTCTCCCCATGATTCCAGCCCAAAACATTACTCCACCTCCTCCTTGTTGACACTGTAGCCGTGTTTGCGTGGGGTGTCCATCAACCAGCCATCCTCCACTCCATCCATCTGGACCATTGAGCGTTGCACGGCACTCATCCGTGAACAAAACAGTTTTTAAATCAGTCTTCATGTAATGTTTGGCCCACTGGAGCAGTTTCTGCTTGTGTGCAGTGGATAGAGGAGGTCGACAGGATGGCTTACGTACAGCTGCAAACCTCTGAAGGACCCTCTTGTTGTTCGGGTGACGTTGGAGGCACCAGCAGCTTCAAAAACTTGTCTGCTGCTATGACAAGGCTTTTTTGCCTCTGCTCTTTTAACCTGACGTAATTGCCTGAAGGAAAGAGTCCTCAATTTGCGCTTATCAGCACGCACACGTGTGTACTGTGAATCAGCTACATACTTCTTGATTGCCAAGACACTTCATCCTGATCATCACACAATGTTGATTGTAGTCATGCCTTCACCTAAACACTCCACAATTTGTTGCTTCTCAGCAGCAGACACATCCTTTTTCTTTCCCATTTTGGCAGAAAATGTAGGCTGCTTAATAATGTGGGACAGCCTTCTTGAGTAGTCTTGCCTTTCATTGGACACACCTGCCAAACTAATTAGCACAGGTATCTGCAATTGCTTACAGTGATATAAAGAGCCCTGACACACATCACCATCAATGAGTTTAACTGACAAACAAACAAATTCTTCCCTTATCACTCCTAAACACTTTTTGCATAATAATTTGGAACACAGTGTACATGTGCTTTTCCACAAAACACCAGTGGTTCACGTAGTGAATCTTACAGTTCTAACTTGCCAACCGTGGTCTGTATGGAGTTGTTCAATAAAGGGCCCAAAATTAAGATAACATAGACGGGAGAGGTCTCTATGAATAGGAATTCCTAAGTATTTGATACCCTGTGAGGGCCAGGCAAAGGGAAAGTTGGACTGGATGGAATCCAGTATGGATTTGGGGAGGGAGACATCAAGGGCCTCAGACTTCGCTGCATTGATTTTAAAATTTGACCATGTAACAAAGTGATCTATTTCAGCCATAACAGCAGAGATGGATATATGTGATTGAGTGATATATACTAGGACATCATCAGCAAATAGAGAGCACTTGTACTCGGTGACTCCCACCTCAATCCACCTAATATTGGGGTTATGGCGAATTGATGAGAGCAGGTGCTCCGTCACTAGGATGTATAAGAGAGGGGACAGAGGAAATCCCTGCCTTGTCCCATTGGTGATTATGAAAGGTGATGAAAATGTTCTGACGCGCCCCCTGGGCCTTGGGACACCCGGAGCCGGACCCTTTTTGGTGGATGCTGGTAGTTGTAGTCTCCATGGCGGTGACCCGGTTCCATGGCTCAGGGCGGTCAAACCAGTGGCGGAACTATTTATGTGGTTTTGATGTTTAAATGTCCGACTACGCCACCCGTGGATTGCGGTCAGAGTGAACTGCCGCTGCAGGGCAGACCGCTGAGGCTGGTGTTGTGGGTGCAGCAGTACGTAGCATAACTCCCCACGGGAGGAGTATAGCCTCAGGGCAGTGTATGCGGAGGATGGGGGTGATGGTGCAGGGCAGCAGCAGTAACGACACGGAGTGAGTGATGCAGTCCAGGGCCTTTACTCACAGTTCTTATTATCCAGACCACTTCTGCAGGTAACGGCTGCCCACGTCGTACTGTGCTCACCAGGTGAGGGGCTCAGAAAACTCCCAGATAACTTTGGAGCGCTTCACAGGACCCCCTTTGTCTGTCCTTTGTCTGGCCTTTCTTACCAACCCTTCTGTCCGGCTGCCTCGGACCTCCTCTTGGTAAACTTGGCGCCAGTTTCCCTGACCCTATGTGGTGCCTTCCTAGCGGGTTTTGCGAGGGGCTGCGCCACATAAAATGTCACAGCCTCCGGTTTCTAGCTGAGGGTCGCTTCCCGCCTCCACTAGTTTCGGGGACCGGTCTCCCCCTTTTGCCTGACCCCTCCACGCAGGTGAATTCGGGCGTGCGGTGGCGACTCGCCCGTCCGCACCCCTGGGATCCCTTCGTTCCTCATTCCTGGAGCCTTCTCCGCTCCTCTTTCTTCCTTCTCCCTCTTCCAGGCCTGGGCCTCTGTTACTAGGCCCGCCTCCGGAGAAGAGCTCATGCAGAGCCCCTGCTCCCTGTCACTTCTGCTCAGACTTCTCTGCACTGAACTTAGATGGTGCCCACCTTTTATACTCCCTTCTCAATGCACCCAGGAACTGCTTCCTCTATGCTCCTGCACTACAGGGTTCCCCTTCCTCAGTGTTCCCTCCCCCCACTCCTGCCAGGGACAGGGACTGTCGTGCCCATCTCAGGGGCATATTGGTCGCCCTGCCCAACGGCAATGTGGTGTAATGCATGCAGGTGTCGGGTCCTGATCCACACTCCATCCTTACCTGAGAGTGAGATATCACACCTCTGGGTGAGGTGCAATACCTCTGTAGCAACCGAGCCCTCAGGGTGCTACAGTTCCATTTATCTTCAGCCTAGGTGACGTATTGCGATACAGGGCCGTGATTTTGGCTATAAAAGGGTCCCCTAGACCCCTACCCCAAGCTTTTTAAGAGAATAATATATGGCGTGCCAGGAGACTCTATGGAATGCTTTCTCAGCATCCAACGAGAGTATCTAATTACAAATTTTTAACTGCATCTAGTCCAGGAAATACTTTGTGCCTAGTAGCAGTGTCTGCTAGTCAGCGGATTATCCCGGCTGTTAAGCAAGCTACACCACCTGTAGTTTGGACACTTAATTTTTTCAAAGGAAATGCTTCGGGACCACGGGATACTCAGTGAAGAGCATCAGGAGGCACCCCAAGGCACAGGGGCTGGGACTGGCGGTAGGATGCCTTGCGGTGGACAGCCGTACTGGATCCTTATAAAAGTTTTTTAACTGCAGTAGCTTTATTGAACGCTACTGGAGCTGGAATTACGCGGCTGCTGGCATGTGACTTGCCCTCCCATAGATCCTTGTAAAAGGATTTAAAGTGTATTCATTCAAGTTAGAGAGACAATTTAAATTAAAAAGCTTAGAGCTGCCTCCACCACAGGGGGGCTCGCTCGACCCACCAGCGGACAGGCACCAGTATTGGGAGAGGGGGGCTGGCCGTCAGGGTCCACCGCGGCTCTGGCACAAACCCGGCGACACGGAGGTGGCACGGGCAGGAACAGACTGGCCGTGTCGGCTTCTCACTTTTTGGATTTTAAAAGGGCATTACATGCGTATATCTGTGTCTCCCCCTCCTTTTACTCCTCCACCTCTTTTCTTTTCGCATGACTATATGTACTTGTCACTTTTCCATGTGTTAGTTATGTATTCTGAGCAGTTTGTCAGCTTTTAGACACCTTTGAAGGTGTTTTCTATGTGTTTCTATGTGTTTTTGTTTGCCTGCCATTGGTTTTAACGGTGTTCGAAGGTGTTCGACGAACAGTTCGACGAACAGTTCGGCGAACACACGGGTGTTCGACGAACCGAACCGAACTCGAACACTACGGGGGTGGCTCAACACTAGTCACGGCCCCTGCTGGTGGGGCGGCTGCTCCGGCCTGAGCAGCTCCGGTCGCGGGTTGAGCATCGGGAGCATTAACCGGTGCTCTGGAGTTTTGCTGGTCGCCGGCCATGGTTTCGCCCCCTAGTTAACCGTAGCCTACCTTCTTTCCTTCGATTGGGTAGGCCGCAGCCCCACAGACGGGAAGTGAGGGATTGCCCGTCGAGCAACTTCAGTGCAGGACCTTGCGTCTCCCTTGCGGCTGACGTCAGAGCGCGCGCTTCCTCGGACGGCGGTCTCCTTCCAGGACTTGATGCTGCATCAGAGCGCGAGGCGGGGCTTGGGCTTTGAGCGCTACCAATGGTCACGTCTCTCTGGTTCCCGCGGTTACGCCCCTCTTCTTCCCGCACGGCGACGCGGTAATGGCGGCGATGTTCACCACAGTTCTGAATACACAGTTCAAACACGGCACACAGTACCCGGTGGCAATGGGCACAAAATCCTGTTCGTGACTCCAGGAAGAGATGACTCACCCAGGGGAATATGGGGGACTCGGTACCCGGGCCTTTACCTTCTTGGGATATCACGGCGGTCGGCTCCCGGGCCCGTACCCTGGGGTCACTCTTAGAAGAGGTTGTTGCTTGAAGGGATGATAAACGGTTTTGTCTCGTGACACCACCTGTGGTTCCTGGTAATGGGTACCACACTGATGCAGACCTCCGGAGTGATGGGATGACAGCTAAGATGTTTCTGCTCCCCACATGTGGAGCTGGCCCCTGGGGCAGGGTTGATGGAAGGGATGCAGGTGAGAGGTGGCCCAGCCGGGTCAGGGGAGAATAACAGACACGCACACAGGGGATTCGCTTCAGTACCTTTACTGGTGTAGACGGCAGGTACAGTCCAGGGTACTTGGTAGGATGGGTGCACTTCTGGACTCTCCCCAGTGAGCGGGTATAATGCCTCCTTGTCTGTTTCTTCCTCTCTCTGAAGCTCCTGACCTGCTTGGAACTAGGCCTAGATTCTGTACTCTTTCTCACTCTCTCACCTGTCTGCTTGGTGGTAAGAACTTTTCTCCGGCTACCACTATCCCTGGATGCTGGGGCCTTCGTGGTTCCTAGTTCTTTGGATGGTTGCAGCTTCAGGTTGACCAGGGGTCTAGAATCCCCTTGGTATACTGGTTATTCCTACTGGGCGTAGAGGACCCTGTAGGCGCGGACCCGTTGTCCGGCTTGTGTTCTGGGGTGAGCCTAAGATGCTCCTCTGCCCCCCTCCTCTCCTTGCCTCCGGCCACGCTCTAGGCCCTCAGGCTTCAGCACGTGCTATAGACCTTAACTTGCCCTCAGCACAGCAGCTAACATGTGCTGCTTCTTCACTGCTCTCAAGTGTCAGCACACTCTGCCTACCTAACTCCACCCTCCAGTATATATATCCCTAACAGGGCTCCCACTGGTGGTATGAGGTGGAAGGGTGGATGTGTCTGTGTGTACTGAGGGCCTCTTGTGGAGAAGTCCGTCCATGCACCCCTTTGGGTCCTGTGGTACCTGTGGGTAGCAGGGTGCCACAAAAGCGTCTACCTTTTATACCTCAATACATTTGAAACATCCCATATTGTGACACCATGAATTAATAATTAATAATCTATGGACCACAATGGTAAATATCATTAAAGGGTATATATCAGCAGATTTTTCCTTAATAATCTGAGAGAAGCATGATGTAGGGGCAGATATTCTTATTCCAATGAGGTGTCACTTACTTCACTGCTTATTGTAGTTTCAGCAAAATTAGTGTTTTATCAGCAGGAGAGTATCACAAGATGACTAGTTGACTCATTCCATGTAGTCCATTTAATTACCCCCTCACCACTGATTAGCAGCTTTCTGCCAATTTACAGTGTGCACAGTGTGCCAATCAATGGTGTGGGTGGGGTTATATAGAGCTCAGCATACAGAGAACTGCTAAATCAGCTGCAGTCTTTAAAAAAAGAGTAATTTTATTAAAATAACAGCATGCAGACCAGTAAGTGATACATTGCTGGAATTAGTGTTTCTGTCCCTACATGATGCTGCTCTCAGATTGCATAGCAAAAACCTGGTGACAGCTTCCCTTTAATGTCTCACGTTTGCCCCCAATTATATCCCACACTTGCTACCATAAACTATTAATTTATGTATGTTTGTCATTTTGGTTCCTCATTCTGAGTGACATGCAGTAATTATCACCCATCCTATAATAACATATCTCATCTAGGCCACTATCAAGTAGTAATGTCCCCCATTCTGTAATAATGTCCCCCATCCTGACCCCCATCCATTCCCCCATCCATTAATATTGTCTCCTACACTTGCCTCCATACTTCTATTCTCTCATAATGTTTTCCATCCAGGACACAATCCTTTAGTAAAATCCATCATCCTGGTCTTTCTCCTGTAATAATGTCCCTCACCTAGGCCCTCATCCTTTAATAATGTCCTCATCCTGTAACAATGTCCTCCATCCTCTCCCCTATCTTGTAATAATGTCCCCCACCTAGGCCCCCATTCTTTAATAATGTCCCCATCCTGTAATAATGTCCTTCATTCTGGCACATTTCTTTTTATAATGTCTCCCATCCAGTAATAATGTCCCGCATCTTGGCCCCTTTGATTAATAATGTTCACCATTCTGGCTCCTTTCTTTGATAATGTTCCCTGTCCTAGTCCCTTAAATTAATGTCCCTCATCCTGTAATAGTGTCACCTATCCTGGCCTCTGTCTTTAATAATGTCCCTGGCCCATTTACTTAATAATGTCCCCTGTCCTCACCCCATCGTTTAATAATGTCCCCCATCTTAGCCTCTTTCTTTTCTTTCTTTGATAATGTTCCCTGTCCTAGTCCCTTAAATTACTATCCCTCATCCTGTAATAGTGTCACCAATCCTGGCCCCTGTCTTTAATAATGTCCCTGGCCCAGTCTTTAATAATGCCCCCCAACCAGCATAATAAATGTATTTAAAAGGCAAATTCAATTTGTATCAAAGAAGTTTAATGGGATTCAAATTTCTGGGCTGAACTTGTGCAAATGAGCTGAATTTGAATTTCTGCAGATTTTCGCATCTCCCATTGTAGCTTAAAATCTTAATTTAATTACTCTGTGAAATAAAAATCTAAAGAAATGAACTGTATACATATATGTACATATATACTGTATATACACATACATGTATAAGTATAAGTTATATAACTATAAGTTGATATACATGCAACATGTAGGAGCATGTTCACACTGGCCATTAAACAGACGAAACCTAAAGATAGAAACAAAATGAACACATACCCTGCTATAAGTAAACAGAAATTGTGCATATAAATAACAAAGGGTACTTAGTAAACACTGTTTTTCATCAAAAATGCGTAAAAGCCATTCCATCAGCGCTGAGGTGTACTCAGTAGTGATGGTCCTTGCTAGTGATGAGCAAATGTGCTCGTTACTAGTCGGTACTCGCCCGAGCATCACTCTGCTCGACAAGCTCGGCGCTCGGCGAGTATTTCCCGGTTGCTCGGGCGGGAACTCAGGTCCCCTCTCTGCATGTTTGGCGCTCTTTAGAGAGCCAATGAACATGCAGGGATAGCTTGCCATGCACTACAATGCCATAGCCATGTTGCTTGTGGGCATTATAGTGATTGGCTGGACTTACAGCGTCATCAGGTCTATATAAGATCTATGCTCGTCACAGTCTACCCTGGAAACAGGCAGAGTAGGGAGAGCTGCTTCTGAGTCAGGAAGAGATTTGCTTGTTTATAGTTAGTATTGGTATTTCACAACATATATACAGGGCTGTCCAAAAGTAGGTGGACAGAAAGTGTAATAAGGTTATGAAGGGGGAGATTTATCAAACATGGTGTAAAGTGAAACTGGCTCAGTTGCCCTTAGCAACCAATCAGATTCCACTTTTCATTCCTCACAGACACAGGAAAATGAAAGGTGGAATCTGATTGGTTGCTAAGGGCAACTGTGTCAGTTTCACAGATCTAGTTTTCACCGATAGATCTCCCCCAAATCTGTTTTCTTTTCAGATAATTTAGATAACACATAATGGCAAATAATTTAAATACAAATCAAAGAAAATGGATTTTAACTAGTGCTGAGCCACCCCCGTAGTGTTCGAGTTCGGTTCGGTTCATCAAACACCCGTATGTTCGTCGAACTGTTCGTCGAACACCTTCGAACACCGTTAAAACCAATGGCAGGCAAACAAAAACACATAGAAACACATAGAAAACACATAGAAAACACTTAAAAGGTGTCTAAGAGCTGAAAAACTGCTCAGAAGACACAACTAACACATGGAAAAGTGACAATTACATATAGTCATGCGAAAAGAAAAGAGGTGGAGGAGTAAAAGGAGGGGAGACACAGATATAGGCATGTCATGCCCTTCTAAAATCAATAAAGGCTGGAGTAAAAATCTAAAATCAGCCTACCAACACCCAGACGTCGTGACAAGAAAATTAAAAAAAGAAATATCTTTAGGTAGAATGGCGGTTCCATTCAGAACACTTTCCTTACAAGACGTAGTGGTATCCCCGTTGTGAGTTGTGCCAAAAACGGAACCCAATGCATTCGGACTAATCCACCATTTGTCATATCCAAGGGGCAGGTCCGTAAACGACAACATCGACGCGGAACCAAGTACAGTAGTATATACTGTACATCCTTTGACAAGGCAATCAGGCGGATCAAGAAGTTGGGAAGGGTCACCCTAATGGCCAAAACAGACATTGATGCGGCGTTCCGGTTACTCACTACCTGTGCCTCCGAATAGTGTCCACCTATTGGGCTGCTTCTGGGAAGGAGCATACTATATAGATCGCTGTTTGCCCATGGGGTGCTCCAGATCCTGCTCACTATTTGAGGCATTTAGTTGCTTCCTCGAATTGGTTGTAATGGACGTTTCTAAGGGGGCACATATTATCCATTACCTCAACAACTTCTTATGCCTGGGTCCAAAAGATTCGCCACAGTGTGAAGGAGTGAAAAGGAGAGAGCTGGAGGGAGAGCGGACACCACAGAGCCGAGGGGTTAGATGGAGAACGGAAGAAGGAAAGAGGGCGAGGGAGGAAAGGGAGTACAGTTGAAGGCCGACCTGAGCTCCCCCACGTTCCTGCTGGGCGGGGAACAGCCCTGGGAAGAAAAGCCGCTTGCGCATCCCTTTGAGGTTAGGGGCGCGAGCTAGCAGAGGGATTACGCTGGAGTGCGAAGCCGGCACGGCCAGTCCGTTCCTGCCCGTGCGACCTCCGTGTCGCCGGGTTTGTGCCAGAGACGCGGTGGACCCTGACGGCCAGCCCCCCTCTCCCAATACTGGTACCTGTCCGCTGGTGGGTCGAGCCCCCCCGCGGTGGGGGGGAGTAACATCTGCAGAAGAAAGACCATCTTCCAGCCAAACTAAGATGTCTACTTCTTTTCGTGGACAATGTGATACGCTCCCTTTTTTACGGACATGCCCATTGCTACAAATTCCAGATGAGGCACAAAAAGAGCAGGTGTTTCAACGGATATCATGTGCTCCTTCAAGTGGGCTCTCCTCCACCTCAACTTCAACATCACAAATACTCCAGTCCTCAGAGGTGTCACCCCAATCGCACTTGCTTCCTCACAGCTCCCAAGTCTCCAGCTGCCCATCTGAGTATGGGGTAACACAGATGGTTGAGTCTGAACAGCTGTTTACTCATACTATAGCGTGGGAAACGGAGGTCTGCTCCAGAACTTCTGTTAATCCAGACGAGGAAAGGATCTGCACTGATGCCCAGAATCTTTATGAGTCGGATCCAGGACCAGATGAAGAAGGTTCTGAGCATAATGTAGACCCTCGTTCCCAAATTGTATCTCCTGTTGGAGGAGACAATGATGAAGACGATGATGAGACTCAAATACCTGATTGGAGCGACAACTTGACTTTTCGGTCAGGGAAGGAAGAGGTTGGCTCTGAGGACGACGGGTGTGAGAACACACAGGGTGATGATGACGAGGTTGGAGATCCCACTTACTGTCAACCCACAGTCAGCCAGTCGATGAGGTCAGCAGAGGAGGTGGAGGAGGATGTTACTAGCCCAGGGGATGGGGATGACTCGGTACCCGGGCCTTTGCCTGGCCTTGGGGATCTCGCGGTGGTCGACTCTCGGGCCCGTACCCTGGGGTCACTCTTTACAAGGCTGGATAATTGTTAATTTTATAAGAGTTCGTGACGCCACCTGTGGTATCTGGTGAGAGGCACCAGCGCTGCAGCAATCCACTGAGGCCGGTGATAAGGCAGCTCGATGGTATAGCTCCCCACAGGTGGAGCTAGGCCTCAGAAAAGCGTATGCAGGGGGAATGCAGGACAAGCGAGACCAAGCTGAGTCAAAGCAAGAACGGGAACGGACACGGTAGTCACTTCAGTACCTTTTACTGGTGGAAATTCAGGCACATCCCGGAGCACTGTAGGGTGAAGGGTGCATATCAGGATCCTCCCCAATGTTTCTTGCCTCTGCGTAGTAAGTTTCTGACGTGCCTGGAGCTAGGCCTAACTTTGTCTCTGTCCTGTGCTGGCTGACCTTGTGGTAGGGCCTTGTCTTGGAGTTCACGCTCCCAGTATGCGGGACCTAAGCGTCTCCTGACTCTGTTACGTATCAGCACCTTAGCGATCCTGAGACTTTTAGTTATGCCTTACTGGGTCATAGAGATCCTGGTAAGCTCGGATCCGGTGTCCGGTAAATGCTTCGGGGTGAGCTGGTTAAGCTCCTCTGCCCCCTATGTACTAACTCTCCACTCGCCTTCGACCTACTCGGGCCCTCACTAGGCTATACACATTAACGGCAGCTTGCTGCGCTTCACCGATCTTATGGCGCCGGCACACCTTAAGCTCTAACTGGGTTTCCTGAATCTAGCTAGCAGGAGCCTCGTGCTCCACTGCTGAACTATTAACTGAGTTCCCTAGACTAGACTGAGCTCCGCTGCAGACTGACCTCTCTTAGGCTTCTCTACTGCAGGAACTCTTCAGAGGAACTGAACTGCATAGCGCCACCTACCCTATTTATATTCCTAATGGGCTCCCTCTGCTGGTCTGAGGTGGAAGGTGGAGATGTGTGAATGTTTATGGGGGCCTCTTGTGGAGGATTCCATCAATGCACTCTTCTAGGATCTGTGATACCAAGCACAGCTGGGTGTCACAGATGCTGTTGACAAGAGGTTAGGTTGCGCCTTCCTGGACAGAGATGGAGTACTGGAAGCACGTCAACAACTGCATCTTCAACCACAACTCTGCCTCTGACCACAATTCGTAGTGGCTCCTCAGGACGCATGGGCTCTAAGCCTTGCATAGCCTGGGCATTTTTTCAGATCGATAAGGATGACCCAACTCATGTTATCTGTAATATTTGTCACCAAAAGCTAAGTAGAGGCCAAAAAATCCATAGTTTGAGAACTTCATGCATGAACCGTCACATGGATATGAAGCATAAGTTGCAGTGGGAAGCTCACTGTGCTACAATGCGGCCTAGCAGGCCGGGCCAACCACCGTCTGCCCCATCTTGTGCATCCGTGGCCTCTTCATCCTCTGTGACTGGGGGGACAGCAGTCACACATGTTTTTGGACGCCGACCTGCCACCTCTTTACCCGCAACAGCCAGTGTGATTGGCAGGTCATCATTTCATTTGGAAGTGGAAACACCAGCTGGTGTTGAGCACTCTCTGACATCGAGAGCACCACCTTTGGATCAAGGCAACCTAACATGTCAGCCTGCATCTTCCTCACAGACCGGCAGTATGCCAGGGACATCCTACTCAACCCCGTCTAAGCACAACAGCCTGACCTCGGTCCCTCAGATGTGGAGAAGTAAAAGACCATTTCCTCCTAGCCATGACAAAGCTAAGAGGTTGAATTTCACCATCTGCAAGCTGTTGGCTACAGAAATGCTGCCTTTCTGCCTGGTGGACACAGAGGATTTTCGAGACCTTATGTCCGTCGCAGTGCCCCAGTACCAGATGCCCAGTCGGCACTACTTCTCAAAGAAAGGTGTGCCTGTGCTACACCAGCATGTTGCACACAACATCACTGCTTCTTTGAGAAACTCTGTGTGTGACAGGGTGCATTTCACCACAGACACTTGGACGAGTAGGCATGGACAGGGGCGTTACATGTCGCTGACTGGGCACTGGGTAACTATGGTGACAGCAGGACAAGGGGCTGCTGTCCAAGTCTTGCCATCCCCACGAGTTGTACATCAATCCTCTTTATCTAGAAGTTCCTCCACTGCTTCTGCCTCCTCAACCTCTTCTCGGTCCTCCACCTGCACCCAAAGCCTGTCTGGTAATGCCACCCGCTTTCTAACTGCGCAGAAGGAATCCTGCACACCTCCTTACTATGCTGGCAGCAGGGCTCAACGGCATCAGGCGGTGTTTACTTTGAAATGTCTGGAAAATGTGAGTCACACAGCTGAGGAATTGTGGTCAGCTCTGGAGACCCAGTTTCATGAATGGTTGTCTCCACTGGACCTGCAACCAGGGAAGGCCGTGTGCGACAATGCTGCAAACCTGGGTGCGGCCCTTCGCCGGGGCAATGTCACACACGTGCTTTGCATGGCTCACGTGTTGAACCTGGTTGTTCAGCAATTTTTAGCCCACTATCCCAGACTAGATGGCCTTCTGCAGAGTGCACGGTCGCTGTGTGCTCACTTCCGCCATTCGCATCCCGCAGCTCAACGACTTACATCTCTACAGAAGTCGTTGGGCCTGCCAGTTCACCGGCTGAAATGCTATGTGCCGACATGGTGGAATTCAACTCTGCACATGTTGCAGCGACTGTGGCAGCACCGACAAGCCCTGGTGCAATACGTTGTGACGTATAGCCTGGGCCAACGAGATCCAGAGGTGGGGCAAATCACGCTGCAGTAGTGGTCTCAGATCAGGGACCTATGAAGTTGACGCGCCCCCTGGGCCGTGGGGTACCCGGAGCCGGGCCGGTAGACGCTGGGGGTTGTAGTCACTGTGGCGGCGACCCGGTCCGTGACCCAGGTGGTCAATCCAAGGGTAATTTGTATATATGGGTTTTATAATGTCCGACTACGCCACCTGTGGAGTGCGGCCAAAGGGGCCGCCGCTGCGGAACAGTCCTCTGAAGCTGGTGGTTTTACAGCAATGGTATTATTACTCCCGACAGGAAGAGTGTAGCTTCAGGGCAGTGTGGGTGGATGATGGTGGTTGTAGTGCAGGGAGTCAGTAATGAACACAGAGTCCGTGGGATGCAGTCCCAAGATCTTTACTCACAGTTGTTGCAGTCCACATTACAGGTACCAGAGCAATCTCCCCCGTCGTGCTGTACATACTCAGTGAGGGTCTCAGTCCACCCCCAGATAGCTCCAGAGTACTTAGCAGGACCCCCTTCTGTGTGTCCTTTCTCTGGCCTTCTCCCTGCACCTCACACCCAGTGACACTTCTATCCGGTGTCCTCGGGCCTTTGCGGGCGACGTGTGTTTCGTCCCCTGGGTCCTATGTGGCTACCTTCTTAGTGAGACTGGTGTGGACTTTGGCCTGCAGTACATGAAATTCTGCAGCCTCCGGTTTCTAGTTGAGCCTTGCTGTTTCTCCGCTAGTTGAGGGACCGGTTCCCCTTATCTGGCCTGACCCCTCTACCTCCTGGTAGCAGCGGGAGTACGGTGGCCTTCTGCATGGCACGTATCCCTAGGGTCCCTTCGGTTCCTGGAGCCTTCCTGCTCCCACTCCTCTCTTCTCTCCTTCAGTCCTGGGCCTCCCAGGCTAGGCCCGCCTCCGGAGCAGAGCTCATGCAGAGCCTCTGCTCCTGTCACCTCTACTACTCTGACTGGCTTGCTCTTTCTAAGATGGCTTCCTATTTATACTCTCCCTGTCATGTGCTCCCCTAAGCTGCTTTCTCCATCCACACCCACTACATAGGACCCTCCCGCCAGCTAGGGACCTGGGACTGTTCTCTGCCTTAGCAGCAATCTCGCCCTACCCCCACTGCGGGTATGTGCTGGATGCAGGTGTTAGGGTCCCAAGCCATACTCCTTCCTTACTTGAGGGTGAGATACCACACCTCTGGGTGAGATGCAGTACCTCTGTGGCGACTGAACCCTCAGGGGCGCCACACACCCTTCTGCACAGTTTTGAAATGGCGAAGAAGATGTTTAGTGCTGACGATGCCATTATCAGCATGACTATTCCGGAGATTTACATGCTGGAGCACACGTTAAACAGAATTCAGAGTCAGGTGGTGGGACAAGAGGAGGAGGAGGAAGTAGAGGAGGAGTCGTATGCGGAAGGGATAACATCTCCAAGGTCCAGACGGTCGGCATCACGAAGGCGGCAGGCATGGGAGGGTGGGGGAGAGGGATTAACCTGGGCGCATGGTAGCAGCCAAACTGTTGAGGAAGGTGCAGGAGCCGAGGAAGAAGTGGAGGACGAACTGGCGATGGGCATGTAAGACTCATCAGATGAGGGAGACCTTGATCACATTTCTGTTGTGTGCGGTTGGGGGGAGAGGGCAGAGGAAGGAAGCATGATTCTTACCTCGCTACCAACACAACAAGGACTTGGTCCTCCTGGATGAGCAAGACACATGAGTGCCTTCTTGCTGCACTACCTGCAACATGACCCTTGGATTGTCAGAATTCGAAGTAATCCCGACTACTGGGTTGCCACACTCTTAGATCCCCGGTACAAAAGTAAATTTGCCGAAATAATTCCTGCCATAGAAAGGGATTCACGCATGCAGGAGTATCAGCAGAGGCTGTTGCAGAATCTTACATGTGCTTTTCCACAAAACACCAGTGGTGCACGTAGTGAATCTCACAGTTCTAACTTGCAAACCGTGGGACTGTCGAGTCTTCATCACTCAAACCGTAACAGAAACACAGTATCTGCTGGTAACAGCAATTTTGTGGAATCATTTCACCACTTTTTTAGCCCATCCTTTGCAAGGCCACAGGAGACAAGAAGTCTGACACATAGTCAACGCCTAGAGAGAATGGTACAGGAGTATATATATAGTTACATAGTTAGTAAAGCCGAATAAAGACTTGCGTCCATCAAGTTCGACCTGTTAGTTCTGTAATTGCTAAAGTTGATCCAGAGGAGGGCAAAAACCCCAAATGATTTAGCCAATCTTCACCTGAGGAAAAATTCCCTCCCGACTCTGAAACCAGCAGTCAGAATAAATCCCTGTATCAACCTACTATTTTATTCTATTTTTAAGTATATGCAGAAATCTGCCTGGTATCTAGAAATGCATCCAGTCCCCGCTTGAACTGGTTTAGTGAATCCGACATTACCGTCTCCTCACTCAGTGAATTCCATATTCTCACTGCTCTTACCATAAAGAACCCCTTCCTATGCTGGTGCTGAAAACTTTTCTCTTCCAGTCTTAGTGAATGCCCTCTTGTTACCGTAATATCCCTCCTTTTGAACAAATCCCGGGCAAGGTCTCTATACTGTCCCCTAACATATTTGTACACATTTATTATGTCCCCCCTCAACCTTCTCTTTTCCAGGCTGAATAGTCCTAGTTTTGCCAACCTCTCTGGGTATTGCAGTCCCTCCATTCCCCTTATTAATTTTGTTGCCCTCCTTTGTACCTTTTCAAGCTCATTTATATCCTTTCTATATATTGGGGCCCATAACTGAGCACAGTATTCCAAGTGTGGTCTGACCAGTGCTTTGTACAGTGGAAGAACAATGTTCTCATCCTTTGCAGCTATACCTCTTCTGATACATCCCATTACCCTGTTTGCCCTTACAGCAGCGGCCTGACTTTGGGCACTCCAATTTAGTTTGCTATCAATCAAGATGCCCAAGTCCTTCTCCATCTCTGAATTCCCCAATGGTTTCCCATTCAGTGAGTACTGGTGACTTCCATTTTTCCTTCCCATATATATGACCTTACATTTCTCCTCGTTAAACCTCATTTGCCATTTAATGCTCCACCTACCCAGCTTATCCAAATCCCTCTGTAGGTCTTCACTATCCTCTTTTGTATTAATTGTTTTACATAACTTTGTGTCATCTGCAAATATTGATATTTTACTATTTATCCCGTTGACTATGTCGTTAATAAAGATATTAAATAACATTGGGCCTAGTACAGACCCCTGTGGTACCCCACTAGTGACGCTTACCCAATCTGAGTATATTCCATTTATAACCACCCTCTGCCTTCTATCCTTTAGCCAGTTAGCTACCCACTTGCAGACATTTTCCCCCAGCCCCATCATTCTCATTTTGTATACCAACCTATTATGTGGCACGCTATCGAATGCTTTTGAGAAGTCGAGATACACGACATCCACTGGTTCCCCCTGATCTACTCGAGAGCTAACCTCCTCGTAGAAGTCAATCAGGTTTGTTTGGCAGGAGCGATTCCTCATGAATCCATGTTGGTTCGTGGTTAATAGATTATTAGCATCAAGATGCTCCATGATTGCCTCATTAATAAAGCCTTCAAAAATTTTGCCCACAACGGACGTCAGACTCACCGGCCGATAGTTTCCGGTGTTACTTTTTTCTCCCTTTTTGAATATTGGCACTACATTCGCCTGTCGCCAATCAAGTGGTACAGACCCAGTCTCAACAGAGTCCTTAAATATAAGATATAATGGTCTGTCTATCACATTACTTAGTTCCCTTAGTACCCGTGGGTGTATGCCATCAGGTCCTGGTGATTTGTTTATTTTAATGTTACTGAGGCGTTTCTGTATCCCAGCTTGGGTTAGATTTGTCATACTTAGTGGAGGATTAAGTTTGTCACTTCTCATTTCGCCTGTTAGTTCTTTTTCCTTTGTGAAAGTTGACGAAAAAAATTTATTTAATAGATTAGCTTTATCCTCATCTTTCTCTATGATTTTGCTTTCCTCACTTTTTATCGGTCCAATATTATTCGATTTAATCCTTTTACTATTTATATACGTAAAGAACAGTTTGGGATTTGATCTACTTTCCCTAGCAATACGTCTCTCTGTTTCCTCCTTTGCTATTTTTATTTGTTTTTTGCAGGTTCTCGTTTTTTCCTTGTAACACATTAGTGCCTCCTTGCTGTTTTCCTGTTTTAATCTCTTGAATGCCTCTTTTTTGCTATTTAACGCCCCTTTCACGTTCTTATTCAACCATATTGGTTTCCTCTTATTTCGGACCCTTTTATTCCCATACGGTATATACCTCTCGCACTGAGTATTCAGAATTCTTTTGAAGGTTTCCCATTTACTATTCGTATTTCCTTGATTAAGAACTTTGTCCCAGTCTATAAGTTGAAGGTTTTCTTTCAGCTGATCAAACTTCGCCCTCCTAAAGTTTAATGTTTTAGTTGTTCCCTTATTGATAACCCTACTGAAGGGCATTTTGAAATTGATAATATTATGATCGCTATTACCTAGGTGCCCCCCTATCTGTACCTCAGTTATTCTATCAGGCCTATTAGTCAATATTAAGTCCAACACTGCCTTCCCTCTCGTTGGTTCCTGCACTAGTTGGGAGAGATAATTATCCTTGATATTTGTCAAGAACCTTTTTCCTTTCTGCGATCTACAGGTTTCTGTTTCCCAGTCAATATCCGGGTAGTTGAAGTCCCCCATTACAATCACCTCATTATGTTTTTCTACTTTGTCTATTTGTCCTAATAGCAGTTTCTCATTCTCCTCTGTAATATTAGGTGGCTTATAGCAGACCCCCAGTAATATTTTATTATTATTTTTTGCCCCCTCTATCTCTACCCACATGGACTCGACCCCCTCTTCTCCCTCTCCTATATCTTCCCTTAGTCTGGGCTTTAGACGTGACCTTACATATAAGCAGACTCCTCCGCCCTTAACCCTGTTTCCGGTCCCTTCTAAATAAACTATAATCTGTTAAATTTACCGCCCAGTCGTAGCTATCGTCTAGCCAAGTCTCTGTTATACCTACGATGTCATACCTCTCCTCCGATATAAGCGCCCGCAGCTCATCCGCCTTATTGGTCAGGCTTCTTGCGTTGGTCAGCATGCAAGATAAAACTTTGGGGTTATTTAGCATCCTATTCTTCTCTAACAATCTAACTGTACTATCCCCACCCCCCTCTCCACCCTCATTATATTCACTTCTCCCCTTCCCCCTTGCTTGCCTCACATCCCACCTATTTCCTTGGTTTCCCCCCCCGTCTCTAGTTTAAAAACTCCTCCAACCTATTAGCCATCTTCTTCCCCAGCACCGCTGCACCCTCCCCATTGAGGTGCAGCCCGTCCCTACGGTAGAGCCTGTAGCCGACAGCGAAGTCGGCCCAGTTCTCCATGAACCCAAACCCTTCTGCCTTGCACCAACTCTTTAGCCACTTATTCACCTCCCTAACCTCCCGTTGGCGCTCCTGTGTGGCTCGCGGGATTGGTAGTATTTCTGAGAAAACTACCTTGGAGGTCCTTGCCCTAAGCTTCCTACCTAGATCCCTGAAATCATTTTTAAGGACCCTCCATCTACCACTCACTTTGTCATTGGTGCCAATGTGGACCATGACCGCTGGGTCTTCGCCAGCCCCACCCAGTAACCTGTCAACCCGATCCGCGATGTGCCTGACTCGAGCGCCAGGGAGGCAGCACACCGTTCGGCGATCCCGGTCTTTGTGACAGATTGCCCTGTCTGTCCCCCTAATAATAGAGTCACCCACTACCAGGACCTATCTAGCCTGCCCTACACTTCCCCCCTCCCCCTCATTACTGGAGCATACACTCCCCCGGCGGTCAGAGGATCTGTCGTGCTCCAATAATGCCGGTTCTGAACCAGCCTTCCTATACTTCTTCCCTCTATCCCTTCTAACTGTTACCCAGCTCCCTGCCTGTTCAGCCTGCGCTTCCCCACTAACTCCACCCCCAGTGTTGACCCATTGAGTGTCTGCTCGGTGAGCAGCAAACTCCGTTCCATGTTGTCGATGCTCCTCAGTACTGCTATCTGAGCACTTAGATCCAGGATTTGGGCTTCCAAGTGCACGATATGCTCACATCTCTCGCAGCAGTATGGATCCCTGAGCGATAGCTCACGGAATGCATACATTGCGCAAGATGTACACTGCACGGCTCCGGCCAACATGGACGTCATTCTAAATATGGGGATACAGTCAGTATATATGTACAAGTACAAAACACAATTATTTATATATAGGTGTATGGACGGGGATCAATTAGGGATGTGCAAGTGTATCGATTAGATATCGGCGCTGGATCAGTTAAGTATGGACGGGGGATCAATTAAGTATCAATTAAGTATGGACGGGGATCAGCTGAGTGGGTCAGGTGGATTAATTAAGTATGGACGGTGTGTCAATTAACTATGGACTGGGATCAATAAGTATGGACTGGGGAAATAATTAATTGTGGACTAGGGAATCAATCAATTAATTATGGACAGGGGGTTTAATTAAATAGGATGGGGGGTAAAGCAAATAAATAGGTATGGACGGTGGGTCAATTAACTAAGGACTGGGGATCAATAAGTATCAATAATATCAATAAATATGGACTGGGGAAATAATTAATTGTGGTCTGGGGAATCAATCAATTAATTATGGACAGGGGTTAATTAAATTTGGTGGGGGATAAGGCAAATAGATAGGGACTGGGGATGAGTAAAAGTGGACAAGGGGAATCTATTAAATAGGACAAGGGGGATCAATCAATTATGGGCTGGGGGGGTCAATCATTTAAATGTGGTCAGGGGGATCACTTTAATATGGACGGGGGGTGGTCGGGGATCAATTAAATGAGGAAGGGGGGGTCAATTTAATGTGGTCAGAGGGATCAGTTAAATATGGACGGGGGTGTTCAGGGGAATCAATTTAAATATCTCCAAGTGAACATCGAAGCCATGACTGTGTCACTGGACCCTTGCTCATTTTGGGATTCAAATCTGGAAAAATGTCCGGAGCTCGCCACTCACACCTTGGAGATCTTGTCATGCCCTGCAGCCAGCGTTCTCTCTGAATGTGTGTTCAGCACTGCTGGTGGTGTGCTGACAGATAAGCGCACGTGGCTGTCCATTGAGAATGTAGACAGACTCACGTTCTTAAAGATGAACAAATCATGGATCCACAAGGACTTTTCTACCCCTGTGTCATCCTGGGGAGACTAAAAGCTTGATGATTTGGTAAAATCACCTCACCAACCATTTTAAGCAACTCTGAGGCAATTGATGCCACTTAAGTGGTGTCTGTGCCACAATTTTTGGAAAAAAAGGAGACTCTTTTTGGAGTCCCCTTGCTGTGTTTTACGTGACGTTGGCATCGTCAATTCCAGGTGGGTTGGGTCACCCCCCCCCTTTTAACTGTAAGAAACTACATACACTATGGCTTGAGGTAACACAGATGGTTGAGTCTGAAGAGCTGTTTACTCAGAGGTCTGCTCCAAAGCTTCAGTGTCTGCTAGTCAGCGTAGAATTTTTAACTGCATCTAGCCTAGGCAATACTTTGGGCGTAGTAGCCCAGCTGCGAAGCAAGCTGCACCGCCTGTGTATCTAATAAGAATTTTTAAATGCATCTAGCCTAGGCAGACTGTGGGGACCCCCAACCAAACCCAGACGCTCAGCCCCCCTACCGCCCCCCTTTCCTTGAAAATACAATATTGTAACTCTTACAACTGGATGGGTGAGGATCGGTCACAGCTTTATTAACTCTTTATACTCATTCCATTAGAAAAGCATTTTATTTCTAAAATAATTCATCTTGTTGCAGCATGCCCTGGGTCTCCACACCGGCAAGTTGGCCAACAAGTGTAACTCTCCAACATGTCCTTTCTATATCCAGGTCACGGAGGATCCTGCGTACTCGTATGCAGGACTCTGACCCCCATCCATCACTCTTAACACTTGTTCCACTCCGTTCTGGAGTCCTGACAGGAATATGTCCAGTCCAATATCCATTAGGTGAACACCGTCGGCCCGTATGAGGCCTGCTTTATCTCCTTCCAGTTGTCGGTGTTGTATCACTACACCACCTCTGTCTCTTCTAAATTTTGCCATCCGAATATTTATTACCCGCCTTGTCCGTTCAATGGCCGTGATGTCTCGCGCACCTTGCCATACCGCTATCGGCACAATCTCTGACCATACTATAGTTAGTTTTGTGCAAAAATTCTCTGAAGCGCTCAGTGTCTAGTTTCATTGTTGCCATTAGTTATGCGCTCTTGTGAAGACCTAGGTCGTTTCCCCTGGCCTGTATAACTAAGATGACCGGACCTCTTGACTCTCTCCCTACCTTGATTACCTCCATTAGTACCTGTGGCCATTGCAGGCCTCTAATACCTCTCCAGTTGAAATATGTGTTATGTAACTCTAATTTCCTCCCGCCTGGGCGGACTTTCGCCCTTTTTTCTGCCCAATATATATACGAGTGGCCTATCACCCACACTGTTGGCTTAGCATCACCTGTAAAAGAAACAAACCACGTTAGGATAACAAGTCCGTTCTTATGTATCTCGCCAAACACGTGGATCGCCATCTCCCTATCCTCTGAACTTCCGTTTCTGACAGTCCTGCTCTTGCTGCTTCTGTGGCCGTACCTATGCGGAATGAGTGTGTCCCATAATCTTTGGGGTGGTTCCCTGCCGATGTTATGCATTTATTAAATATAGATTGGAACTGGAATCTTGATAATGGCATTCCATCAGTGTGTGATAGGAAGAAATTACTTTGTGATCTGATGGTTATATATGTTTTTGCTATTGTTACCCGACTCAGTGTACCGTTTGTGGGTTGTAGAAGTACCCAAGTTCCCCTGCCCGCTGGAAACGTTTTTGATTGGCGTATGCGTAGACGTATTGCATTATTGGCTATGACTACGTCCTGGTGTAATAAGCCTCCACTGGTGGTAATTTTGGATTGAGGGACAAATTCGCTGATGCATAGCGCCCCGAAGAAGGCGATCACAAATGCAGTAGGCAGTAGTGTTGCTTCAAATTGTGAGTGTCATGTTAATGGTGTTAGGGATATGATGTGAGAAATCAGTTTTAGAGACACGGGACGGGACGTCTACACTCCTGACTTGGCTGACCCCTTTTCCACCCTTTTATGGATTGTCTGATGATGAATCTCTTTGTCACATCTCCCCAATTCAGTAGTTGGAAGTGAAATGCTACTCCGGTCAGACACCGCTGCGCTGACGCCCCTGATATGCCCCTCATCATTAGCTGGTGGAGAAATTCTATGGTGACTTGTAATCTGGCTTGTTCACATTGGTCAACCCGTCTGCCTGCTACTAGTCTTGTCCACTCTTCCCATGCCTTACCGTATGCTTGCCACGTCGACGGGGCAACTGACGCTCTGATTAATGGCATCAACTATTCGCCACTAGATCCCATAGGGAGGGTGGGCAACTGTTGCCCGATGGATGGGCGTTGGGGAGGAGCTCTGTGAAAATCTGCCAATTGAATTGTGATAAAGCGTTAGCAGCAGCTTTAGACCCCTCAGCATCGTGGCTAGCGCGGACTCATACATTGTGTTTTAGGCACAGAAATGCTAGCCGGCGTAGTAGGCCTAGCACTGGGAGAGACGATGATGCCATCTTATTAATGCAGTGCACTAGGCTGGTGTTTTTTGTTATGAAGCGTATATTTTTGTTAGCCAGCCACGCTCCCCATATTTCTATTGCTACCACTATTGGGAAGAAAAATTATTTTCCAGGCTAGATGCAGCTAAAAATTATTATTAATTTCAAAGCTGGTGGAGCTTGGTATAGATGGCCTAATACAATGAGTACCACACACTGCTACTATGCCCAAAATTATTTTCCAGGCAAGATGCAGCTAAAAATTATTATTAATTTTAAAGCTGGTGGAGCTTAGTATAGATGGCCTAATAGAATGAGTACCACACACTGCTAATATGCCCAAAATTATTTTACAGGCAAGATGCAGCTAAAAATTTTTATTAATTTCAAAGCTGGTGGAGCTTGGTCTAGATGGCCTAATACAATGAGTACCACACACTGCTACTATGCCCAAAATTATTTTCCAGGCAAGATGCAGCTAAAAATTATTAGTAATTTGAAAGCTGGTGGAGCTTAGTATAGATGGCCTAATAGAATGAGTACCAGACACTGCTAATATGCCCAAAATTATTTTACAGGCAAGATGCAGCTAAAAATTATTATTAATTTCAAAGCTGGTGGAGCTTGGTATAGATGGCCTAATACAATGAGTACCACACACTACTACTATGCCCACAATTATTTTACAGGCAAGATGCAGCTAAAAATTATTATTAATTTCAAAGCTGGTGGAGCTTGGTATAGATGGCCTAATACAATGAGTACCACACACTGCTACTATGCCCAAAATTACTTTCCAGGCAAGATGCAGCTAAAAATTATTAGTAATTTGAAAGCTGGTGGAGCTTAGTATAGATGGCCTAATAGAATGAGTACCACACACTGATAATATGCCCAAAATTATTTTACAGGCAAGATGCAGCTAAAAATATTATTAATTTCAAAGCTGGTGGAGCTTGGTATAGATGGCCTAATACAATGAGTACCACACACTACTACTATGCCCAAAATTATTTTCCAGGCAAGATGCAGCTAAAAATTATTAGTAATTTGAAAGCTGGTGGAGCTTAGTATAGATGGCCTAATAGAATGAGTACCACACACTGCTAATATGCCCAAAATTATTTTACAGGCAAGATGCAGCTAAAAATTATTATTAATTTCAAAGCTGGTGGAGCTTGGTCTAGATGGCCTTATACAATGAGTACCACACACTGCTACTATGCCCAAAATTATTTTCCAGGCAAGATGCAGCTAAAAATTATTAGTAATTTGAAAGCTGGTGGAGCTTGGTTTAGATGGCTTAATAGAATGAGTACCAGACACTGCTAATATGCCCAAAATTATTTTACAGGCAAGATGCAGCTAAAAATTATTATTAATTTCAAAGCTGGTGGAGCTTGGTATAGATGGCCTAATACAATGAGTACCACACACTACTACTATGCCCAAAATTATTTTCCAGGCAAGATGCAGCTAAAAATTATTATTAATTTCAAAGCTGGTGGAGCTTGGTATAGATATCCTAATGAAATGAGTACCACACACTGCTACTATGCCCAAAATTATTTTCCAGGCAAGATGCAGCTAAAAATTATTAGTAATTTGAAAGCTGGTGGAGCTTAGTATAGATGGCCTAATAGAATGAGTACCACACACTGCTAATATGCCCAAAATTAAAATTGCTAGGAACTGCTGTAACCTAGCCCTCAAAAGGGCTGCAATTACAAACTAGTCCCTACTCCCTAAACCTTTCTGTCCATTTAAGAGAAAATTCGCTTGCAATTCAGTTACACAATATAGCGCTAACAGCAGCAGCAGTGCCGTCTAACACTCAGCTGCAGCAGTGAGAAAATGGTGGCGACAGGGAAAATGGCTGGGTCTTATAGGGCAAGGAAATGTGACATACACAGCCAATGACACATGCCCTTGCTTGTGTGAAAAAAAACACTTCGCTCCGTGTGTGCGCTGCTGATAGGCTGACAGACTGCACCTACCCACTGTAAATGCGGGAAAGAGAAAAAAAATGGAGATCTTCATTATTTCTGCAGAGATCCATCCCATGTCCCTCCCCCCGCCCCGCTGTACACTCAAACTGTGTATTAACATTGATTATCAGCATTACTGTGAAAAAATCCAGTTACGATTTGGGTGCATTAACAGTTATCGAACATAACCTCGAACAGCCGAATTTTTTTCAAATCATTCGGGTTCGTCGAACGGCTCGAACACTGCCCAAAACAGCTCGAATTTAAGATTGGTGAACAGTTCAATTCCAACACCGCTCATCTCTAATTTTAACAGAGTATTGGAAATCTCAAAATGCTTAAACCTTTAGAGCAAATTGGGTTGAAACATTTGGTACTCAAGCCCCAAAGAGACAAACCATTTACCGCATTCGTGACAAATTCAATGCCACTGGCTCAGTCCTGAATGCTCCAAAAACTGCTTGACCCAAAACAGTCTGTACAGAAGATAATAAACCACTTGTTGCTGAAACATTTGTTCAGAGTCCAAAAAAGTTCACCAGAAGAGCGTCTTTGGAATTGGGAATTTCACAAGCTTCTATCATGAGAATCCTGAAATCTGTTGGGTGGAAAGCTTATCGTCCACGTCTAATTCATGGTTTATTGGAGGATGATCCAGACAGGCGGCTGCAATTTAGTGAGATTATGCTTAACGAAATTGAAGAAAATCCAGTAATTTTAAATAACATTATGTGGAGTGATGAAGCATCTTTCAAATTAACCAGCCATATTAACAGACATAATTGTATTTACTGGTATAATGAGAACATGCTTTTAACATTAGAGCAACAACTAAATGAGCCTGGTGTCAATGTTTGGGGTGGTATTTCAAGTTTTGGTGTTTTAGAACCAATATTTTTTGATGGAACAGTCACAGGAGATAAGTATCTTGAAATTCTAATGAAGCAAGTTGTTCCCCAGTTACAGCAACAGCCTAATTCAAATGACCTTTATTTCCAACACGATGGGGCCCCTCCACATTATTCAAGAGTAGCCTGCGAGTATCTTGATGAAACATTTCCTAATAAATGGATTGGCCAAAAAGACCCACTTGATTGGCCGGCACATTCACCAGACTTGACCCCAATGGATTTTTTTTTTGGAGAGTACTCAAGGACAAAGTTTATAGTCGAAAACCAAAAAGTGTCAGTGATTTGAAAAATTACGTAAGAGATGCATTTCAAGAAATTAATACCCAAAGAGACTTGTGCAAAAAAGTTTGTCGAAGCGTAAGAGGCAGACTTCAAAGCTATGCAAATTGTAATGGAAAAAAGTTTGAACACCTGCGTTGATAAAATTTAAGGGCTTTTGTATTATTGTTCAGAATAAAATATAATTGTCAATGTTATGCTTCTGTTAGTAAATATAATTTTCTATATAAATCAAAATTAATGTTATTATTTTCTGGCCACATACTTTTGGACCACCCTGTGTCCATATATATATATATATATATATATATATATATATATATACATATATACAGTACAGACCAAAAGTTTGGACACACCTTCTCATTTAAAGATTTTTCTGTATTTTCATGACTATGAAAATTGTATATTCACACTGAAGGCATCAAAACTATGAATTAACACATGTGTAATTATATACTTAACAAAAAAGTGTGAAACAACTGAAAATATGTCTTATATTCTAGGTTCTTCAAAGTAGCCACCTATTGCTTTGATGACTGCTTTGCACACTCTTGGCATTCTCTTGATGAGCTTCAAGAGGTAGTCACCGAAAATGGTTTTCACTTCACAGGTGTGCCCTGTCAGGTTTAATAAGTGGGATTTTTTGCCTTATAAATGTGGTTGGGACCATCAGTTGGGTTGTGCAGAAGTCTGGTGGATACACAGCTGATAGTCCTACTGAATGGACTGTTAGAATCTGTATTATGGCAAGAAAAAAGCAGCTAAGTAAAGAAAAACGAGTGGCCATCATTACTTTAAGAAATGAAGGTCAGTCAGTGCGAAAAATTGGGAAAACTTTGAAAGTGTCCCCAAGTGCAGTTGCAAAAACCATCAAGCGCTACAAAGAAACGTGCTCACATGAGGACCGCCCCAGGAAAGGAAGACCAAGAGTCACCTCTGCTTCTGAGGATAAGTTTATCCGAGTCACCAGCCTCAGAAATCGCAGGTTAACAGCAGCTCAGATTAGAGACCTGGTCAATGCCACACAGAGTTCTAGCAGCAAACACATCTCTACAACAACTGTTAAGAGGAGACTTTGTGCAGCAGGCCTTCATGGTAAAATAGCTGCTAGGAAACCACTGCTATGGACAGGCAACAAGCAGAAGAGACTTGTTTCGGCTAAAGAACACAAGGAATGGACATAAGACCAATGGAAATCTGTGCTTTGGTCTGATGAGTCCAAATTTGAGATCTTTGGTTCTAACCACTGTGTCTTTGTGCGACACAGAAAAGGTGAACGGATGGACTCTACATGCCTGTTTTCCACCGTGAAGCATGGAGGAGGACGTGTGATGGTGTGGGTGTGCTTTGCTGGTGACAGTGTTGGGGATTTATTCAAAATTGAAGGCATACTGAACCAGCATGGCTACCACAGCATCTTGCAGCGGCATGCTATTCCATCTGGTTTGCGTTTAGTTGGACCATCATTTATTTTTCAACAGAACAATGACACCAAACACACCTCCAGGCTGTGGAAGGGCCATTTGATTAAGAAGGAGAGTGATGGGGTGCTACGCCAGATGACCTGGCCTCCACAGTCACCAGACCTGAACCCAATGGAGATGGTTTGAGGTGCTATGCATCTCTGGGAACTCCTTCAAGATTGTTGGAATACCATTTCCAGTGACTACCTCTTGAAGCTCATCAAGAGAATGCCAAGAGTGTGCATAGGAGTCATCAAAGCAAAACGTGGCTACTTTGAAGAACCTAGAATATAAGACATATTTTCAGTTGTTTCACACTTTTTTGTTAAGTATATAATTCCACATGTGTTAATTCATAGTTTTGATGCCTTCAGTGTGAATGTACAATTTTTAAAGTCATGAAAATACAGAAAAATCTTTAAATGAGAAGGTGTGTCCAAACTTTTGGTCTGTACTGTACATCTGAACTAACCGTCCTTCTGAGGACTAATCCAGCTGCATACATTCAGTGGTAATAGCAGGAGTTAGGCATTCAGGCAGTGTATGTGACAGATTGCAGAGCATGATACAGCACAAGAGGGTCCATTGCATGTTCAACTTCTGACTGATCCAGCTATGATAAATATTTGTAGAAATAGCCCCAGGTATCAGGGGCCAGGGCAATTTTTTTTTATCTTAATCCTGGTTATTTGCTTAAAAAGCAATCCAGAGTACCCAATTTTTCTGCTCCATTTGCTTGTTAGCACTGCAGAATACAGCCAGATCTTTTCCATATTACAGTGATAACAATCCAGTAAAATTTGTAATGAATGTGGAAAATATTGGCCTCCATTTCCATTTTGTTGCAGTGTGTCAGTGAAGCTATTCACATGAGGTTTCTGTGAAGAATAGCATTAGTAAACTACAGGCCCGGTTTTTAAAACCGTGGTTCTCCGCCAGACGTATCACATATAACAGCGTTCCAAAATCAGCCATTTATAGTGAATGTGGAAAATATTGTCCTCCATTTATAGATTGTAGCAGTGTGTCATTGTACACCATTTTACAGCTCCATTTGCTTGTTCGTAGAATACAGCCAGATTTTTATACTTTTATTCATATTACAGTATTGTGGAAGCAGAGGAACTTTTTTTAATGATCAGACGCATGTGAGCCATATGACTGCCATAATAATACAGAAATTTTGTGGAACATGCCAAATAATCCACTCCATTTAAAGTCAGCCACTTGTGTTTTGTTGAACCAATTGACAATTAGCAGCTGACAAATGCCATACTATTAAGCGACTGCCTGAAACCGTGGCCATCAGATGTTATCCCATATGACTGTCCTAGTAATCCAGCAGTTATTATTGTCAAATATTACACTCCATTTAAAGTATTGCAGTTGTGGGTTCAATCCTATTCACAGTTGGCCGCTGACAAATTGCATATCTGTAAACAATGTTGTCAGAATATTGCTCTACTTTTATGGACTGACAAAAAAAAACATACAAAAAAAAGCTGAAATGGAAAAAATTATACAAATTCTTTCCAGGATAATGACTTGTTTATAAGACCAAAGAAATAAAAGAAAATAAAGTTATGGACTGTAGACGATATTTATGTGACCAGAATGAACATTCATCTGTAGCTGGTGATGATACCACCTAGCAGCAGCACCTGTCCCTATTGTAAATGCATCTAAAAGCGTTATTGATAGGGAATAGAATAGATTTTAATTTTTTGGGGGCAGCACCAGCAGCACGCAGTATAAGGCAATAATACCTGGCTGGATAGGTGTAATACGCTATCCATACTGCGATACCTCAACCGTAAAAGAATTTCAGATAAGACAGTTAATATTCTAGAATATAGAATCTATTTGAATTGTCCTTCCCATTATTAAGGAGTGTGTCTCCTATATTGTTATTGCATATGCAGGAATTTCAAGGTCTGCCAAAAATTTGGACGAACTCCAATACACATTTGAAGAGACGTAAAAAAAATAAAAATAAAAAAATAAAAACACAGTAGGATCTTTCTTTAGTATAAAACCAGACTCGCCAATGTAACCTCAATGTAATCACAATAAACCTCCTCCTCTTGTTCGGCCTCCATCTCCGAAATGACCACATCAGTAACAAGCTGGAAGCACTGGAGCACTACCTTGGCCAAGCTGCAACAGGCTGTGCTGAAGATAATATGCTTAATGCTTAGGTGACAAAACGCCCACTGCTGCAGAGTTGTTGAAAGCTGTAACACAGCAGCCTGAGCTGTTGCTTTCACCACTGATCATACAGCCAGGCATGATCGTGTGTGACAATGAGCAGAAGCTGGTGGCGGAGAAATGACAGCCAGAGTATATACGGATTCCCTCTATGCAAGTCCTTTCACCGAGCTAAAGAATTTGGCTGTGGTGAAATACAACTCTCACCGAGAAGCAGTGTCTGACTGAAAAACATTGGGCCCACCAGAGGATTTGATTCTGAGGGCCCACCTTTCTCCCCCGCTCAAGAGCCCCATAGCAGCTGCAAAGTTTGCACTATCATGAATTCTCCTGATTGACAAGCCAGGGGTGTGCCCGTCCAACCCTGCCGAGAAGGTGCCCTGGCTAAGAAAAGTCTGTGGGAAAGTTCCTGGACACTCTATGGCTGCTTATTTTTACTGTGGACTGGCTCCAGCAATCTATAAGATTGCAATCTATGATCCCTTCACTGGCTCCCATTGGCCACAGACTTTAGTTCAAAACCGTTACCATGACATGAAAAGCCATCCACAACCTGTCTCCTCCATATATCTGTGACCTAGTCTCCCGGTACATACCTGCACACATCCTCCGACCCTCACAAGATCTCCTTCTCTACTCCCGTCTTATCGCCTCTTCCCACAATCGCATACAAGATTTTTCCCATGCATCCCTTCTACTCTTGAACTCTGTACCCCAACATATCAGACTCTCGCCTACTGTTGAAACCTCTAAAAGGAAGTTGAAGACCCACCTCTTCCGTCAAGCCTACCACTTTCAGTAAACCTCACTCCAACATACCGGTGCACGACCACCTGTACCCTCACCTACTGTATCCTCACCCATCCCTTATAGACTGTTTGTGCGCCCTCACGGGCAGGGTCCTCTCTGCTCTTGTACCAGTAAGTGACCTCTTTTCACATGTAGAGCACAATGGAATAAATGGCGCTATAATAATAAATAATAATAATTATACTACTTGTACTCTTGGTCAATTGATGGCACTTTCCTGGTGACTGCCCCTAAATTGATGCGTTTTGGCAGCTTTTGGTCCCATTTGAAGGTGTTGTGTATGCATTTGTTTTTGGCACCCATTGAATCCAATAGCGTTCGGCAATGTTCGGCGAATATTCGACAATTACATTGGCGAATATTGCACAAATGGCGATTGTAATCCGAAACGAATATTGGAATATTTGCTTGTCTCTAATCAGAAACACCCTTAAAAAAATTATGTGGGTGTTGCATCACAGTCATCCTAGTGGTCTAGGATGAGGAGAAGGAGGAAGGCGACATTAAATAGATCAATTCCTGAAGGGTAAACCCATGTCTGGGTGTGAGGGGGTGCATGGGAATAGACCCCCAAAAAATAACCACTGGTTTTAAGTTTATGTTTGATGCTATCTACTGGTGGTGTTGAGAGAAGTCTGACCCAATCCAGCCCTTATTCATTTTTATAAGAGTTAGCCTGTCAGCATTTTCAGCTGACAGGCTGAGGCGTCTCTCAGTTTTATCAGTTATAATGCCCCCGGAGGCACTAAAAACCATCTCTGACAAAACGCTAGCAGCCAGGATCTCCAAGGCATAGGAAGACAGTTGATGCCACGTGTCCAGCTTGGATACCCAACAATTGTAAGGCACTGAGACAGAGATTAATTATGGAGGACGCTGGTATGGTTGCCAAGGTAGTCCTTCAGCATCTTCCAAAACTTTCCCTCCTTGTCAGATTACCCGGTGTATCAGGGCCTGGGCACTGGGAGGGTCTGTGAAAACTGACCCAGTCCTTTGACAGGGTTTCCCTGCCTCTGCCGCATCTGGTTTGTGTCTCCCTCGCTTGTACGCCTTGGTTGTCCAATGAACTGTCTGACTGTGACCTCTGCCAACAGTATTGTCAGATGGGAATTTTTTTTTTGTTATAATTCTTCAACAAGAGCCTGAACTTAATATCTCCAAAAATTAACTCCTTCGGTTTCCTCCCTCAACTAACCTACCTACTTTGCAATTTCCTTTAGGTGGTGCCACCATAACTCCCACTCGGCACGCCTGCTCTCTTGGAGTCATATTTGACGCACAACTTTCCTTTATTCAACATGGAAAATCACTCACTTGCTCATGTCACCTGCACCTTAAAAACATCTCCACAATTCGACCTTTTCTCACCTTCTACTGCAAAATCTCTTACTGTCGCTCTTATTCACTACTGCGATTCTCTTCTTATCGGCATGCCTCTAAACAAACTGTCTCCTCTCCAATCCCTTCTGAATGCAGCAGCCAGGGTCGTATTTCTAACCAGTCATTGCGCTGGTTAGGTTAAACAATCACTACAGAATACAATACAAACTCATCTCTCTCACCCACCAAGCTGTCCACAGTTCTGCACCGGCCTATATCTCTTCCCTCATTTCTGTGTATCACCCCTCCTGTGCCCTCCATTCTGCAACTGATCTACGACTAACATCCTCCTTAATCAGAACCTCACACCTCCGTCTCCAAGAATTGTCTTGTGCCATGCCAGTTTTCTGTAATGCCCAAAATGCGTACAATACGATGGTCACGGTAAAGGCAGGGGAACATAAAGTCGGCCTTGTGTGCCAGACTGCCAACAGCCAAGACTTCCCTGCTCTCAATAAGATTATGACTGTCTATGTTCTCTTCCTCCTCTGCCTCCTCATTATCACCCAATCCGCTTTGGGATGAGATGAGGCTGGGCTGTGAGTAGCATCACCCTATATAGTTCCTTGCTCCGCCTGCAATGCCTCCTCTATAATTGTAAGCAGCGAGTGTTTCAGTAGATAGAGAAGCGGGATGGTGATGCTAATTCATCGCCGCTCACCATCTTGGTGGAGTCCTCAAAGTTTTAGAGGAGGGCACAGATGTCAGACATCCATGCCCACTTATCAGCTCTTATGTGCGGAGGCTGACCTGAATGCCGACGGACGTGTTTATGCTGGTACTCAACAACTGCTTTCTGCTGCTCAAAATCATTCCAAACATCTGCAACGCTAATTTCCAATGTGTAGTCACATCACACACCAGTCGGTGAGCTGGAAGCTGCAAACGCTGCTGAAGACGTGCCAGGGCGGTGGAAGCTGGAGCTGACTTTCTGAAAAGGGCACACACGCGGCATACTTTCACAGAACGCTCTGGAAGATCCGGGTAGATTTTGAGAAAGTGAAGAACCACTAACTTGAGCACATGGGCCAGGCAGGGTACGTGTGTGACCTTGCCTAGCTTCAGAGCCGCTACCAGGTTCTCTTATACAGCTTTCAACAACTCTGAAACGGTGTGCAGTTTGTCGCCTAAGCATACAGTTCTGCTTATTGTTATTGGCACACACGAAGTTTAAGTAAATAATCTAGAATATGTCTTGAAAAAATGAATCAAGTGATGGAGATGGAGGCTGAATAGGAGGAGGAGGAAGTAGTGCAGGAGCTGTAGAATGTAGGGGCAACCCTGATTGACCCAGGACCTGCCATCCTTTGCATCGGGAGGACATGTTCCATCCCAGGGTCCAACTGGGTCCCGGTTTCCACAATATTAACCCATTGGAATGCGTCAGTGAGATGAACCATCCCTGGCCAAATTCACTTTTCCACGTGTTTTTCGGGTTAGGCGGTTCTTCCCACTTAAGTGCACTGAGGAGGGCACAGGTAATGTTCTGGAACCCGCGCTTGTGTAAGGTGGAGACAATACCGAGAGAAATAGTGGCAGCTGGGGACCGAGCATGAACACTCGGCTGCCACCAAGAGATTGTGGAATGCTTCCACCTTCACGAGCCTAAAAGGCAACATTTCAAGTGCAAGCAAGTAGTCTAGAAATGTTGCAGTTTACTATTGCGGCATGTAGGTGGTGGTTGGCTGCATACTTGTGCTTGCATTCCAATTAACACAAAGCTAAGGAGATGGATGATCCGAGCATCATGAATAATTTGGTCGTTGTCTAGGAGACTAAGCACAATATTAAACCAGTGATGTGTCAGTGAGATGTACAATCCCTGGCCTCATTCACTTGTCCACGTGGTAAGGCGGTCCTTCCCACTAAGTGCACTGGAGAGGGCACGGGTAATGTTCTTGGACCCGCGCTTGTGGAAGGCGAAGATGACACCGGGAGAAATAGTGGCGGCTAGGGACCGAGTATGGACACCTGCCTGCCACCGCCATGAGATTGTGGAAAACTTCCACCTCCACGCCCCTAAGAGGCAACATTTCAAGTGCAGGCAAGTAGTCCAGAAATGTGTCAGTTTACTATTGCGGCCTGTGGGTGGGTAACTGGCTGCATACTTGCGCTTTCATTCCAAGGACTGGGGTAGGGACAACTGAATGCTGCGCTGGGACAAGGATGTGGACGGTGATGGTTGCAAGTCTGCAATAACAGATGCAGGGCAGGAGGCTTCTTCGCAAGCACCATGGACAGGGGATTGACGTGCGCACACAACAGCGGAAGAGGCAGTGATGTCACCCGCAGACACTGTTTCTGGATCCTGGCGTTCGGTCGAACTAGTCGGATGCTTTGCTGTCATGTGCCTGAGCATGCTGGTGGTGGTCAGGCTGGTAGTTTTGGTGCTCTTGATGATGCTGGCCTGGTAGCTGTTGTAAATGGCCTTTTTGGGATTATCTAAACAACACTCGTTAAAAAAGAACCAGACTCAGGAAGACTAACAGTTGTACTGGCAACTTCCATTGCGTTTGTATTCCAGGGAACAGTAGCCTGCCTTGTGTCTGGCCACCACACTGCTTCTTCCTGCCTGTTGTGGTGCCAGGCCTCCCTTCCCCTGTATGCTGCTGTCCTCGCTCTGCATGTCCCCTTGCCAGGTTGGGTCAGTGACTTCATGGTCCACAACTTCGTCTTCTACTTTCACACCCTGTTCCTCCTCCTGACGTTCTGTCTATTGTGCTATTATCCACCTCTTGTGATAGTAATTGCACTTTCCCACCGTCACCTTCGGGTGACCATGGCTGCTCAAGTCGCTACATGCGATCTTGTGTTGCCCTGCTCAAAGCTGGCCTGTCGAGAGGCCCAAATCTATCGATGGAAAAATGAACAGCTCTTGGGCTAACCCTGGACTCTAATTTCTCCTTCAAACCACATATCCAAGCTCTTTCCACTTCCGAGTGGACCGAGCGAGAGGCCAGAATCTATAAATGGAAAGATGAACAAAACAGCTCTTCAGAGTGTCCAAGTGTGGGATTAGTTGTCTCAGGGCACTCGGAAAGGTGGAAGGAAGGAGGATCAGGGTGAGGAAGATGCCGATTCCAAGTAAAAAAAATCTCCCGGATCCACACATTCCTCAACCACGAATCTACAAAAACACTAGTGCATGCCTTCATCTCCTTTCTCGACGACTGCAACCTCCTGCTCTGTGGTCTCCCTTCTAACACTCTCGCATTCCTCCAATCTAGCCTAAACTCTGTTGCCTTAATAATCCACCTGTCCCCTCGCTATTCCCTGGCCTCTCCTCTCTGTCAATCCCTTCACTGGCTCCCCATTGCACACAGACTCCAGTTCAAAACCTTAACCTTGGCTTGCAAAGCCATCCAAAACCTGTCTCTTCCATACATCTGTGACCTAGTCTCACGGTACTTACTTGCCTGCAACCTCCAATCCTCACATGATCTCCTTCTCTACTCTCCTCTTATCTCCTCTTCCCAGAATCGCATACAAGATTTCTCCCGTGCATCCCCCTTCTCTGAAACACTCTACCCCACCATTTCTGACTCTTACCTACTGTTGAAACCTTCAAAAAGCACCTGAAGACTCACCTCTTCCGACATGCGTAAAACTTGCAGTAACCCTCGCTCCACCATACCGCTGCATGACCAGCTCTATCCTCATCAACTGTATCCTCACCCATCCATTGTAGACTGTGAGCCCTCTTGGGCAGGGTCTTCTTATCTCCTCTCCAGTACCAGTCGCTGTCACATTTTTGTTCAAGATTATTTTAATTGTTTTTGCGATGTATACTCCTTTTTCACATATAAAGCGCCATGGAATAAATGGTGATAAAGTAATAATAATATAGTCCAGACTCACATCTACTGAGACTGGACCATGTGGAACACTGGGTGGTTGTGGTGGCAAACTGGCTGGAAGCTTTATCTGCTATCCAACCAACAACCTTTTCACACTGCTCTGGCTTCAATAGTGGTGTTTCGCGGCCCCCCAAGAAATTAGGACAGGAAGGTAGTTTGACATGACTTGGGTGTTTGTTGTGATCCCTCAGCAGGCACAGCTTCATCTTGCCCACGGCCTCTGCGTGCACTATCACCATCACCATAATGTCCACTTCCCCGTCCCTTGTCACGTTGCCAAAAATGTTTGTAATTTTACTGCAGTAATATAGGATCACGTCTGATGAGATGACCACAGTTTTAGGCAGTGACCTGGGAATCAGAGATGCTTCCAGGGGTCTTCCCCGTGTTGTTCCCATGTCTTTTCAGCACTGTATGAATGTGTCTGATGATGTCTCACACACCACATGGCCAGATAAGGTAGTAAAATGTTAAAATGACATTTCCTAGTGAATGCACTTTTTACCGTTAAAAGCAATGCAAAAGTGCAAAAACGCATCAAAAACACTACGTGTGAACATAGCCCAAGGTGTGGAGAAACATTTTTATTTTTGGTTATTTATTTTGCCTTATATACAAGTCATTACCCTGGAAAGGATGTTCCATAACATTTTTCCCCAGAAAATCCATTTTGGTTTTGTTTTTTTATGTTTTTTATTGTGAGTCCGTAAAAGTTGCTCAAATACCTCTGACAACATTGTTGACAGCAGTAACCTGGGAGTCAAAGATGATTCCAGGGGTCTTCCCCATGCTGTTCTCATGTCATTTGAGCACTGTTCCCATCGATTTTGGCAATTTTTAGGCCCTCTGCAGATCGCCGGGTGAAGGGCCACCGGAAAAATGCTTGAGTTTACCATAGACTTACATTGGGCTCATTACTCGGACCAAACACTCGAGCATTACAATTTGCTCGACACGAGCAATGAATACCCGATCATTTTATTGCTCGCTCATCACTAGTCCTAACCTCTAATATCAAAAACTTTCCGTGTGTAAAAAAAGAGCTCAATGTGAATAAGGGCCGAGCAGGACTGGGGCCCAACTATGGATACCCAGCAATGGGAAGCTTTATAAACGTAATGCCCAGCTCAAAAAAAGGGAGGCCACACCTTTGTGTGCACTGAGTGCAAGAACTTTTTCTCATCTCTAGTTGTAGTTTAAAATCTTAATTTAATTACTTTTTAAAATAGAATCAAAAATTCAGCTGGCACTGCTTTCTTTGTGTAGAAGTTCATGTATCTTAGGAGCATTTTCAATTTACAGGTGACAGTGGGATGGGAAAAAAAATCTAGTGTACAATACAGACGAAAAGTTTGGACACACCTTCTCATTTAAAGATTTTTCTGTATTTTCATGACTTTGAAAATTGTACATTCACACTGAAGGCAACAAAACTATGAATTATCACATGTGGAATTATATACTTAACAAAAAAGTGTGAAACAACTGAAAATATGTCGTATATTCTAGGTTCTTCAAAGTAGCCACCTTTTGCTTTGATGACTGCTTTGCACACTCTTGGCATTCTCTTGATGAGCTTCAAGAGGTAGTCACCGGAAATGGTTTTCACTTCACAGGTGTGGGATTTCTTGCCTTATAAATGGGGTTGGGACCATCAGTTGTGTTGTGCAGAAGTCAGGTGGATACACAGCTGATAGTCCTACTGAATAGACTGTTAGAATTTGCATTATGGCAAGAAAAAAGCAGCTAAGTAAAGAAAATGAGTGGCCATCATTACTTTAAGAAATGAAGGTCAGTCAGTCCGAAAAATTGGGCAAACTTTGAAAGTGTCCCCAAGTGCAGTTGCAAAAACCATCAAGCGCTGCAAAGAAACTGGCTCACATGAGGACCGCCCCAGGAAAGGAAGACCAAGAGTCACCTTTGCTTCTGAGGATAAGTTTATCTGAGTCACCAGGCTCAGAAATCGCAGGTTAACAGCAGCTCAGATTAGAGACCAGGTCAATGCCACAAAGAGTTCTAGCAGCAGACACATCTCTTCAACAACTATTAAGAGGAGACTTTGTGCAGCAGGCCTTCATGGTAAAATAGCTGCTAGGAAACCACTGCTAAGGACAGGCAACAAGCAGAAGAGACTTGCTTGGGCTAAAGAACACAAGGAATGGACATTAGACCAGTGGAAATCTGTGCTTTGGTCTGAGGAGTCCAAATTTGAGACGCAGAAGAGGTGAACGAATGGACTCTACATGCCTGGTTCCCACCGTGAAGCATGGAGGAGGAGGTGTGATGGTGTGGGTGTGCTTTGCTGGTGACACTGTTAGGGATTTATACAAAATTGAAGGCATACTGAACCAGCATGGCTACCACAGCATCTTGCAGCGGCATGCTATTCCATCCGGTTTGCGTTTAGTTGGACCATCATTTATTTTTCAACAGGACAATCACCCCAAACACACCTCCAGGCTGTGTAAGGGCTATTTGACCAAGAGGGAGAGTGATAGGGTGCTAAGCCAGATGACCTGGCCTCCACAGCCACCAGACCTGAACCCAATCGAGATGGTTTGGGGTGAGCTGGACCGCAGAGTGAAGGCAAAAGGACCAACAAGTGCTAAGCATCTCTGGGAACTCCTTCAAGATTATTGGAAGACTATTTCCGGTGACTACCTCTTGAAGCTCATCAAGAGAATGCCAAGAGTGTGCAAAGCAGACATCAAAGCAAAAGGTGGCTACTTTGAAGAACCTAGAATATAAGACATATTTTCAGTTGTTTCAAACTTTTTTGTTAAGTATATAATTCCACATGTGTTAATTCATAGTTTTGATGCCTTCAGTGTGAATGTACAATTTTCATAGTTATGAAAATACAGAAAAATCTTTAAATGAGAAGGTGTGTCCAAACTTTTGGTCTGTACTGTATATGTAAGTGGAATCTCACCACTTTTAGCTTTGTAGAGTGTGATAAAGAAATATCTCCCATTTATTCTTTGTCGATTATGCTTCTGAATTCCAATTTTTCTTTACCTTAGGCATACATGTCAAACTCTGGCCTATGGGCCAAATCTGGCCCTCAGGTTGATTATATTTGGCCCTCGACACCAGAACCACCACCCCTATGTGGGGCCATTATTCTGTATGGAGGACTTTGTAGGGCCCATTATACTGTCTGGAGGACTATGTGGTGCCCATTATACTGTATGGAAAACTATGTGGGGCCATTATACTGTTTGGAGGACTATGTGGGACCCATTATTATATATGGAGGACTATGTGGGACCCATTATATTGTATTCTGGTCGGCCCGTGACTTTGTCCAAGTTTTTCATTTTGGCCCTCTGTATTTTTGAGTTTGACATCCCTGACCTAAGGCCTTGTCCAGACAAGCATATTGTATGGAATGTGTGTCCATTCAAGTCAACGGGGGCATTTTAAAAAATCAGATAGCATATAGATCATCTGTATCATATACTGTTTGATTTTTATGAACACTGTACATTGCTATTTTTAACCTAAGAAACTGAATTTGAATATGTACTGTACATTTTAACCTTTTGCTGTATAGGTACAGATGGCACATGGATGTAAGAAAACGGACACATGGATAGCACTCGGATGCTGCATGAATGGAATATAGATGACAATATTTCATAACTGTGATTTTCATACACTTCATCTGAACCTAGTCTAAAGCAAATTTTTTAGTTGCAATTACTTTTGAGTGATTAACAAGTTAGTTGAATTGATTGTTTACAGGTTGTATTATTATGATCCAAATGGCTAAATTTTTATAACAGTGCTTGGTAAATGTTGTGACTCCAAATGACATTAGGAGTTTGAAAAATATACAGTATATATTTTATTTGAATGGCTACCAACCTCAGCAAATTATTTTCTTGTGGTTGCAGGAAGGGAGTCCTGCGCATCTCCTAACTGTTGACATATTTTCCAGGAAAAGGAATCAAGTAAATTAAAATAGAATTTAATGCAATTTTGTGTATTTGTCATGTTTTTATTAATGGTTGGGTGCACATCAGGACAGGATTTTCCGGTATTGCCAATGAGAGCGGGTGGTCATATAACCGCAAATATGCGATTTACATGTACTACAATCCCTGGCAAAAATGATGAAATCACCGGCCTTGGAGGCTGTTCATTCAGTTGTTTAATGTTGTTGAAAAAAAGCAGATCACAGACATGGCACAAAACTAAAGTTATTTAATTGAGTGATTCCATAATTTTTTCCCTCTGCTTGGTCTGAAAAAAATTACCCTTACTGAGTACCACATTTTTTTTCTTGATTTCTTTTAGTTTTTCTTAAAGCCCTAAAGTTGCCATTTGAAATGACTTTAGTTTTGTGCCATGTCTGTGATCTGCTTTTTTCAACAACATTAAACAACTGAATGAACATCCTCCGAGCCCTGTGATTCCATAATTTTTGCCAGGGGTTGTATTAGTCCTTAAGACCACAGGTAAAAACTACTGCTGTATATTACTTTCGAGCAACCGTTGCTCAGAGTTAAAGAAAAAACAACCCAAATATTTTAAGAAATTAACTTTTGTCAAATAATTTTTCCATGAAAACCAAGTATGATTGATCATAAACTTTAATATTAGCCGTTTATATCCCTGTATTAAATCAAAGTGTGGTATATTTTTTCCTTTAATTGTTTACTTATATTATCTTTCAATTTCGTTTTGGTAATATTTTGCAGCATACTGTTTTGACACCTCATACATTGGTCATAATGGGAAAAATAATAACAATGGCAGTAATATTATTTATTGTCCTAATTCACCTATTTATTTTCAATATGATTTTCTCTTTACTTTTTCATTTTCATCCTGATCACAAATTTCACAGTGAAGGCTCCAGTAGTTTTTTTGTTGGCTGAGATAATAATATGAAATTGGATTGCCATTGTCACTTTCATAAAAATATTTTTATTCTAGTAGACAGTTCTGTAGCTTTGGAACAATCCTATAGAAAGACTTTCAACAAAAACAACCATTGGAGTCACTAAAAAACACCAAACTGATATAAAACGTACATTTATCATTAAAATATTTTATGGTATATCATGAAAAATCCGTCAAAGAGGTACTCAAGTAGAGGAGGAAAACTAAAGTCCCAGTAATTACATAACAATAAAATTCAAATAAATTGGTACTAGAAACAATGTATGCACCTGCCTGTGCTTAGGAATATCATTACTAGCCCCTTCACGTTCCATGACACTCTACTATGTTGGGCCTCATTCACACATCATTATTTTTGCATCAGTGTTTGTAAGCCAAAGTCAGGAGTGGAACTTACAGAGAAAAACTATGTTAAGTGTTTTGGAGACACTCATTGTTTTGGTATACATATACTATGAAATACTGATGCAAAAATAATAATTTATGAATGAGGCCTCATGGAGTGTGTCAAGGACTTTAGAGCAGCCTCAGAAGTAGAGTGAACTCAACACTGGCAAATGCCAGCTACATTATAAAACCGGCATCTGCCTCTAACAGCAGTAATCGGTGCACCTGCCTTAAACTCTTAGATGTCGCCACTAGCGATGAGCGAATGTGCTTGCCTCTGCTCGGTACTCGCCCGAGCATCACGGTGCTCGACAAGCTCGGAGAGTATTTCCGGATTGCTCTGGCGGGAGCTCGGGACCCCGTCCTGCATGTTTGCCGCTCTTTAGAGAGCCAATGAACATGCAGGGATTGCCTGCAACAAACTGTAATGCCATAGCCATGTAGGTTGGTGGCATTACAGTGATTGGCTGTCCGCACATTGTCATCAGGTCTATATAAGACCTGGCGCCGCTATGCTCGTCACAGTCTACCCCGTAAACAGGCAGAGTAGGGAGAGGTGCTGCTAAGTCAGGGAGAGATTTGCTTGTTTATAGTTAGTATAGGTATTCTACCACATATATATATATATATATATGCTGTGTATGTATATATATGTATATATATATATATACCCATCTGAACTAACAGTCCTTCTGAGGACTACACCGGCTGTATATATTCAGTGGTGATAGCAGGAGGTAGGCAGGCAGGCAGGGTATGTGGTAGACTGCAGTGCATTTGGTAAATTCTAAAAAGTAATTTTTTTCTTAATAAAGTACACTCTGCTCCCCATCTTGACTGAAAAAAAACAGAAATGTAGAAATTTTTGCAAATTTATTAAAAAAGAAAAACTGAAATATCACATGGTCATAAGTATTCAGACCCTTTGCTCAGACACTCATATTTAAGTCACATGCTGTCCATTTCCTTGTGATACTCCTTGAGATGGTTCAAGTCCTTCAATAGAGTCAAGCTGTGTTTAATTAGATAGGACTTGATTTGGAAAGGCACACACCTACCTATATAAGACCTCACAGCTCACAGTATATGTCAGACCAAATGAGAATCATGAGCTCAAAGGATCTCCCCAAGAAGCACAGAGACAGAATTGTGGCAAGGCACAGATCTGGCCAAGGTTACAAAAGAATTTCTGCTTTACTGAAGGTTCCTAAGAGCACGGTAGTCAACATAATCCTTAAATGGAAGAAGTTTGGGACCCCCAGAAGTCTTCCTAGACCTGGTCATCCAGCCAAACTGAGCAATCATGGGAGAAGAGCCTTGGTGAGAGGGGTAAAGAAGGACCCCAAGATCACTGTGACTGAGCTCCAGAGATGCAGTAGGGAGATGGGAGAAAGTTCCACAAAGTCAACTATCACTGCAGCCCTCCACCAGTCGGGCCTTTATGGCAGAGTGGCCCAACGGAAGCCTCTCCTCAGTGCAAGACATATGAAAGCCTGCACAAAGTTTGCTCAAAAACACATGAAGGACTCCCAGACTATGAGAAATAAGATTCTCTGGTCTGATGAGACAAGAATAGAACATTTGGTGATAATTCTAAGCGGTATGTGTGGAGAAAACCAGGCACTGCTCAGCACCTGCCCAATACAATCCCAACATTGAGACATGGGTGTGGCAGCATCATGCTATGGGGGAGTTTTTCAGCTGCAAGGACAGGACGACTGGTTGCAATTGAAGGAAACATCATTGCGGCCAAGTCTAGAGATATCCTGGATGAAAACATGTTCCAGAGTGCTCTGGAACTCAGACTTGGCCGAAGGTTCACCTTCCAATAAGACAATGACCCTAAGCACACAGCTAAAATAACAAAGTGGTGGCTTCAGAACAACTCTGTGACCATTCTTGACTGGCTCAGCCTGAGCCCAGACCTAAACCCAATTGAGCATCTCTGGAGTGACCTGAACATGGCTGTCCACCGACGTTCACCATTCAACCTGACGGAACTGGAGAGGATCTGCAAGGAAAAATGGCAGAGGATCCCCAAATCCAGGTGTGAAAAACTTGTTGCATCATTCCAAAGAAGATTCATGGCTGTACTAGCTCAAAAGCGTGCTTCTACTCAATACTGAGCAAAGGGTCTGAATACTTATGACCCTGTGATATTTCAGTTTTTCTTTTTTAATAAATTTGCAAATATTTCTAAATTTTTTGTTTTTTTTCAGTGTACTTTAACGAGAAAAAAATAAACTTTTTAGAATTCACCAAATGGCTGCAATGAAACAAAGAGTGAAAAATGTAAAGGGGTCTGAATACTTTTGTACCCACTGTATACAGTATATATATATCCATCTGAACTAACAGTCCTTCTGAGGACTAATCCAGCTGCATATAATCAGTGTTAGGCAGGAGTAAGGCAGGCAGGCAGTGTATGTGGCAAACTGCAGTGCATATAGCGCAAGAGGGTCCATTGAACGTCCTATCTGCTACTGCTGTAATAATTACAGATATTTGTAGACATAGCCTAAGATATCAGGGACCAGGGCGAAATTTTTTTTTTATCTTAATCCTGATTATTTGCTTAAAAAGCAATCCAGAGGACATAATTTTTCTGCTCCATTTGCTTGTTAGCACTGCCAGATCTGTTCCATATTTCAGCGATAAAAATCCAGAAATTTGAACTGAACGCAGAAAATATTGGCCTCCTTTTCCATTCTGTTGCAGTGTGTCGGTCAAGCTATTCAAACTAGGTGTCTGTGAAGAATAGTATTAGTAAATTACAGGCCTGCTATTTAAAAACCGAGGTTCTGTCAGACATATCACATGTAACAGTGTTCCAAAATCGGCCATTTATGCCTTCCATTTCGTTGCAGTGTGTTGGTCAAGCTATTCACACTAGGTCTCTGTGTAGAATAATATTAGTAAATTATAGGCCTACTGTTTAAAATCGTGGTTCTCTGTCAGATGTATCACATATAACTGAGGTTCAAATCCAGCCATTTGTAGTGAACGTGGAAAATATTGTCCTCCATTTATAGATTGTAGCAGTGTGTCCGTGTACACCATTTTATAGCTCCATGTGCTTGTTCGCAGAATACAGCCAGATTTTTTGTTTTATTCATATTACTGTTTTGTGGAAGCAGAGGAACTTTTTCGAATGATCAGACGCATGTGATCCATATGACTGCAGTAATAATACAGAAATTTTGTGGAGCGTGCCAAATATTCCACTCCTTTTAAAGTCAGCCACCTGTGCTTTGTTGGATCATTTGACACTTGTTCTCTGACAAATGCTATACTATTAAGCGACTGCCTGAAACGGTGGCCATCAGACGTTATCCCATATGACTGCCCTAATAATCCAGCAATTATTGTCAAATATTATACTCCATTTAGAGTATTGCAGTTGTGGGTTCAAACATATTCTCAGTTGGCCGCTGACAAATAGCATATCTGTGAACAATGTTGTCAGACAGAGTATTACGCCACTTTTGTGGACTGAAAAAAAAAACATACAAAAAACAAGCTAAAATGTAAAAAAATGTTAAGAAACATTCTTTCCAGGGTAATGACTTGTATATAAGGCCAAGGAAATAAAAAAAAATAAAGTTATGGACTGTGGAAGACATTTATGTGACCAGAATGAACACTCATGTGAAGCTGGTGATGATACCACATACCAGCAGCACCTGTTCCTATTGTAAATGCATCTAAAAGCATTGTCGATAAGGAATAGAATAGATTTTAATTTTTTTGGGGGCAGCACGCAGTATAAGGCAATAATACCTGGCTTGAACGGTGTAACACGCTATCCATACTGCGATGCCTCACCCATAAATGAATTTCAGATAAGACAATTAACATTTTAGTATATAGAATCTATTTCCATTATTAAGGAGTGTGTTTCCTATACTGTTATTGCATATGCAGCAATTTCAAGGGCTGCCAAAAATTAGGACGCACTCCAATACACATTTGAAGAGACTTAAAAAAAATAAATAAATAAAAGCACAGAAGGATCTTTCTTTAGTATAAATACCAGACTCGCCAATGTAACCTCAGGCTGTGCTGAAGATAATATGCTTAATGCTTAGGTGACAAATCGCCTACTGCTGCAGAGTTGTTGAAAGTTGTAACACAGCAGCCTGATCTGTGGCTCTCACTGCTGAACTTACAGCCAGGCATGGTCGTGTGTGACAATGAGCGGAAGCTGGTGGCGGAGAAATGACAGCCAGAGTAGATACGGTTTTTCTCCATTCCAGTCCTTTCACCGAGCTAAAGAATATGGCTGTGGTGAAATACAACTCTCGCCGAGAAGCAATGTCAGTGTGAAGAACATTGGGCCCACCCGAGGTGGGCCCGCCCAACCCTGCCGAGAAGCATCCCTGGCTTAGAAAAGTGTGTGGGAAGGTTCCTGGACACTCTGTGGCTGCTTTTTTACTGAGAGGGATACCCACGCAAACACGGGGACAAAACATACAAAATCCTTGCAGATGTTGTCCTTGGTGCAATTTGAACCCAAGACCCCAGCACTGCAAGGCTTCAGTGCTAACCACTTAGCCACTGTGCTGCCCTCTCTGTTTTACCTCTGATATCTAACATGCTGGAGAAAGTTGCACCTACTGCCACTCAGTATCTTCAGCTTCTTTTTCAGAAACTAATGTATTTGGGCATTAGAAAAGAAAATGGTCAATGGCTTCACTACTGGTACTGAGGCAATGCTAATACCATGGCGTTGTGCCGTTGTTCACTGGAAATATTCCAGGCTGGTTGGAGCCAAGCTAATTCCTATAGAAAAGTACCAGCAGCAAGCTAAGGAGATAGTGGCCTCAATCATCATCACAACCTCATCTCGGCACTATGAACTCTCCTGAAGGAGAAGTAAATGCCCACCAGAGAAGTCTTCAGTTCTCTGGTGGGCAGGTCCAACCCTGCCGACAAGCAGCCATAGCTAAGAAAAGTCTGTGGGAAGGTTCCTGGACATTCTATGGCTGCTTTTTTACTGTGGACTGACTCCAGCAATCTATAAGATTGTAATCTATGATCCCTTCACTGGCTGCCCATTGGCCAAAGACTTCAGTTCAAAACCGTAATCATGACATGCAAAGTCATCCACAACCTGTCTGCTCCATATATCTGTGACCTAGTCTCCCAGTACATACCTGCACGCAACCTCTGATCCTCACAAGGTCTCCTTCTCTACTCCCGTCTTCTCTCCTCTTCCCACAATCGCATTCAAGATTTTTTCCGTGCATCTCTTCTACTCTTGACCTGTGTACCCCAACATATCAGACTCTCGCCTACTGTTGAAACCTTTAAAAGGAAGCTGAAGACCCACCTTTTCTGACAAGCCTACAACCTGCAGTAAGCCTCGCTCCACCATACTGCTGCACGACCACCTGTAGCCTCACCTACTGTATCCTCACCCATCCCTTATAGACTGTTTGTGGGCCCTCATGGGCAGGGTCCTCTTTGCTCTTGTACCAGTCAGTGACCTCTTTTGACATGTAAAGTGCAATGGAATAAATGGAGCTTTAATAATAAATAATAATAATTATACTACTTGTACTCTTGGTCAATTGATGGCTCTTTCCTGGTGAATGCCCCTAAATTGGTGTGTTTTGGCAGCTTTTGGTCCCGTTTGAAGGTGTTGTGTATACGTTTAGTTTTGGCACCCATTGAATCCAATGGCGTTTGACAATGTTTGGCGAATTACATTGGCGAATATTGCAAAAAAGGCGATTGTAATCCGAAACGAATATTGAAATATTTACTCGTCGCTAATCAGAAACACCCTTAAATAAATAATGTGGGTCTTCCTGGTGATATGGTGGTGGAGGATGAGGATAAGGAAGGCGACATAAAATAGAACAATTCCTGAAGGGTATACCCATGACTGGGTGTGAAGGGATGCATGGGAATAGACCCCCATAAAAATAACCACTGGATTTGAGTTTGTTTGATGCTATCATCTGGTGGTGTTGAGAAGTCTGGCCCAATTCAGCCCTTGTTCATTTTTATAAGAGTCAACCTGTCAGCATTTTCAGTTGACAGGCGGATGCGTCTATCAGTTTTATCAGTTAAAATACCTCCGACAAACCTAAAAACTATTTCTGACAAAACGCAAGCAGCCAGGGCCTCCAAGGCGTAGAAAGACAGTTCATGCCACGTGTCCAGCTTGCATCTTCTAAAACTTTTCCCTCCTTGTCAGAGTACCCCGTGTATCAGGGCCTGGGCTCTGGGAGGGTCTGAGAAAACTGTCCCAGACCTTTGACAGGGTTTCCCTGCCTCTGCCGCATCTGGTTTGTGTCTCCCTCGGTTGTACGCCTTGGTTGTCCAATGAACTGTCTGACTGTGACCTCTGCCGCCAGGGAATTTTTTTATTGTTATAATTCTTCAACAAGAGCCTGAAGTTAGTATCTCCAAAAATGAACTCTTCGGTTTCCTCCCTTTACTAACCTACCTATACCTGACTTTGCCATTTCCTTTAGGTGGTGCCACCATAACTCCCACTCGGCACGCCTGCGATCTTGGAGTCATATTTGACACACAACTTTCCTTTATTCAACTTGGAAAATCGCTCACTCGCTCTTATCACTTGCACCTTAAAAACTTCTTCAGAAGTCGACCTTTTCTCACCTTTGATACTGCAAAAACTCTTATTGTCGCTCTTATTCACTAGTGCAACTCTCTTCTAATCGGTCTCCCGGTAAACATACTGTCTCCTCTCCATCCCTTCTGAATGCAGGAGCCAGGGTCGTATTTCTATCAAGCCGCTTCACTGACGCCTCTATCCTATGCCAGTCATTGCACAGGTTAGGTTAAACAATCACTACAAATACAATACAAACTCATCTCTCTCACCCACCAAGCTGTCCACAGTTCTGCATCGGCCTATATCTCTTCCCTCATTTCTGTGTACCACTCCTCCTGTGCCCTCCGGTCTGCAACTGGTCTAAGACAGACATCCACCTTAATCAGAACCTCACACCTCCGTCTCCCAGAATTCTCTAGTGCCGTGCCAGTTTTCTGTAATGCCCAAAATGTGCACAACACGATGGTCACGGTAAAGGCAGGGGAAGATAGAGACGGCCTTATGTGCTTGATTGCCAACAGCCAAGACTTCCCTGTTCTCACCAAGAGTACGACTTTCTATGTTCTCTTCCTCCTCCTCCTCATTATCACCCATTCCTCGTTGAGATGAGATATAGCTGGGCTGGGTAGAATCACCCTGTTTAGTTCCTTGCTTTGCCTGAAATGACTCCTCTATAATTATGAGCAGCAAGTGTTTCAGTAGACAGAGAAACTGGATGGTGACTCTAATTATGGCGTCATCGCCGCTCACCATCTTGGTGGAGTCCTCGAAGTTTTGGAGGAGGACACAGATGTCAGACATCCATGCCCACTCATCAGCTCTTATTTGCGGAGGCTGACCTGAGTGCCGACGGACGTGTTGAAGCAAATACTCAACAACTGATCTCTGCTGTTCAAAATCATTCCAAACATCTGCAATGTTGATTTCCAATGCACAGTCACATCACACACCAGTTGGTGAGCTGGAAGCTGCAAACGCTGCTGAAGCCCTGCCAGGGCGGCGGAAGCTGTAGCTGAATTTCTGAAATGGGCACACATGCGGCATACTTTCACAAGCAGCTCTGGCAGATCAGTGTAGATTTTGAGAAACTGCAGAACCACTAAGTTGAGCACATGGGTCCGGCATGGTACATGTACGAGCTTGCCTAGCTTCAGAGTCGCCACCAGATTCTCTGATACAGCTTTCAACAACTCTGCAGTGGTGTGCGGTTTGTCGCCTAAACATACAGTCCTGCTTATTGTTATTGGCACACACAAAGTTTATGTAAATAATCTGGAATATGTCCTGAAAAAATGAATCAAATTATGGAGATGGAAGCTGAAGAGGAGGGGGGGTGGTCCAGGAGCTGTAGAATGTAGGAGTAACCCTGATTGACCCAGGGCCCGCAATCCTCTGCGTTGGGAGGACATGTTATGTCCCAGGGTCCCACTGGGTCCCGGCTTCCACAATATTAACCTGGTGGAATGCGTCAGTGAGATGAACCGTCTGGGACTCACGCTTGTGGAAGGCGGAGATGTTACCGGGAGAAATAGTGGCGGCTGGGGACCGAGTATGGACTCCCCGCCACCGACATGAGTTTGTGAAAAGCTTCCACCTCCACGAGCCTAAAAGGCAACATTTCAAGTGCAAGCAGTTAAGAAATGTGGCAGTTTAGTATTGGGGCCTGTGGGTGGGTGGGTGGTTGGCTGCATACTTTCGCTTGCATTCCAGGTAACACAAAGCTAAGAAAATGGAAGATCCAACCATCATGAATAATTTGGTCTTTGTCTAGGAGAATGAGCACAATATTAACCCAATGACATGCGTCCATGAGATGTACCTTCCCTGGTCACATTCAATTGTCCACATGTTTGTGGTTAGGCGCTCCTTCCCACTTAAATGCAGTGGGGAGGGCAGGGGTAATGTTCTGGGACTCGCGCTTGTGGAAGGCGGAGACAATACCGTGAGAGATATTGGCGGCTGGGGACCGAGTATGGACACCCAACCGCCACCACCATGAGATTTTGGAAAGCTTCTGCCTCAATGAACCTAAAAGGCAACACTTCAAGTGCAATCAGTCCAGAAATGTGGCAGTTTAGTATTGTAGCCTTTGGGTGGGTGGGTGGCTGGCTGCATTCTTGTACTTGCATTTCAAGTAACAGAAAACTAAGCAGATTGTAGCCTCTTTCATCATAACGATCTCACGTTGGTACTATGATCTCTCCTGATGGAGAAGACAGGGCCCACCGGAGGATTCTCCGGTTCTCTGGTGGACCCGTTCAACCTTTCCGAGAAGCAGCCCTGGCTAAGAAAAGTGTGTGGGAAGGTTCTGGGACACTCTATGGCTGTTTTACTGTGGACTGGCTCCATAGTGTCCCTGGCCACATTCACCTGTCCATGTGTTTGTGGTTAGGCGGCTCCTCCCAGTAAGTGCTCTGGGGAGAGCACGGGTAATGTTCTGGGACCCGCGCTTGTGGAAGGTGGAGAAATAGTGGCGGCTGGGGACCGAGTATGGACACCCGGCCGCCGCTACCATGAGGTTTTGGAAAGCTTCCGCCTCCACCATTTCACGCCAGGTGTAAGTGCAACACAGAGGGAAAGGGGAGAGTAAATTAGCAAGAGAGCAAGAGAGGTAGTCGCTCTGTCCTAAAGACAACCTCCTATCTAAGCATCTGTCTGCAATGCCAAATGTGGAGATCTCCTGCAACCCACTGCAGGGCAGCTGTCTGTCACCTCTGACACACCCGTGACAGTACTGCCCCTCTACAAGTGGCCTCCAGGCACTCAGGACCGGGTTTCTCAGGAAAAAGAGGTGTGGAATGAGGGAACCTATCTAGGAGCGTTCATCTGTGACGCTGAAACCCACATCCTCTCCTCTGAACCTCTCCTCTGGACCATAGCCTTTCCAGTGCACCAAGTATTGTAGAGAATGACGTTGGAGACGAGAATCTACAGTCCTCGAAATCTGGAACTCCAGATTACCATCAACCATCACTGGGGGTGGTGGTAGAGGTGAGGGCTCAAGAGGTTCCACATAGAGCGACAAAGCAAACCGTTCCTACTCAGGAACTCCTGAAGCTCCTCCCCCACTGACGGTACTAAACTGTGGATGATAACCGTATGCACTGAAGAATGGCAACCTGCCAGTGGATTCTTGACTATGATTATTGATGGCAAATTCTGCCAAAGGTAAGTAGGATGCCCAATCCTCCTTATTTTTGGAGGCGAAACACCGGAGGTATGTCTCCAAGTTCTGATTGACACGCTCGGTCTGACCATTCGACTGAGGGTGGAAGGCAGAGGAAAATGACAGATGCACACCCCCGTCAAGAACAGAAATGCCTTCCAGAACTTGGAAACTAACAGGGTCCCCCGATCAGACACCACATCGGAGGAAACCCCGTGAAGCTTCACAATCTCATTTATGAACACCTGAGCAAGTGTCTTGGCATTGTGAAGTGCAAGTAATGTGACGAAGTGAACCATTTTACTGAACCTATCTACTACCACCAACACCATTGTTTTGCCTGCAGAAACCGGTAGGTCAGTAATAAATCCATGGACAAGTGTGTCCATGGCCTACTAGGGATAGGTAGCGGAAGAAGAGTACCAGATGGACGGATATGCGAAACTTTAGAACGCGCGCAAATACTACAAGCAGCTACATGTTCAATTACATCCTGATGCAACCCCTGCCATCAAAAACGACGAGAAAGGAGGTCCGTGGTTGCCTTACCACCTGGATGCCCAGCAAGCACAGAGTTATGATATTCCGTGATTACTTTGCGACGCAGATCAGGTGGTACAAATAACTTTCCTGAAGGGCAGGAGGCAGGGGCGTCCCCCTGGGCCTCCAACACCTCACCTTCCAGTTCAGGATAAAGAGCTGAAATGACTACCTCTTTCTGTAATATTGGAGCAGGGTTCTCATGATCATTACCACCAGGGAAGCCCCGGGACAAAGCATCAGGCTTGACATTTTTGACCCCTGGACGAAAAGTGACAACAAAATTGAACCTAGTAAAAAACAGGGACCATCTGGCTTGGCTAGTGTTGAGACGTTTAGCTGACAGGAGATATGACAGGTTCTTATGGTCAGTAATAACAGTAATAGGATGGACAGTAGAGATGAGCGTTGCTCTACTCGAACTGTTCGCCAATCTCAAATTCGAGCTGTTTTGGGCGGTGTTCGAGCCATTCGGCGAACACGAACAATTTGAGAAAAATTCGGCTGTTCGAGGTTATGTTCGATAACTGTTCGTGCACCAAAATCATAACTGGATTTTTTCTCAGTAATGATGAAAATTAATGTTAATACGCAGTTTGAGTGTACAGCGGGGTGGGGGGAGGGGCAGGGGATGGATCTCTGCAGGAACAATGAAGATCTCCATTTTTTTTTCTCTTTCCCGCATTTACAGTGGGGAGGTGCAATCTGTCAGCCTATCAGCAGCGCACACATGGAGCGAAGTGCTTTTTTTCACACAAGCAAGGGCATGTGTCATTGGCAGTGTATGTCACATGTCCTTGCCCTATAAGACCAAGCCATTTTCCCCGTCGCCACCATTTTCTCACTGCTGCAGCTGCGTGTTAGACGGCACCGCTGTTGCTGTGTGCGCTATACCTTGTTAATTTCAAGCCAATTTTCGCACAAATATACAGATAGCTTGGGAGTAGGGAATAGTTGTGATTGCAGTCCTTTTAAGGACTAGGTTACAGCATTTCCTACGACTTTTATCAGGGAGGTCTGTGCTCTTAAATAGATCGGTTGTGGGAGTAAAGACTAATTGTAATTGCAGTCCTTTTCAGGACTAGGTTACATGAGTTCCTATCAGTTTTTGCCAGGCAGGTCTGTGCCAGTGCTGTGCAAGTTTTTTTCACAGCATTTGGCTGAATCTAGCAAAGCTAATCCTTTTTGGCCTATTGCAGAGTGTGTTAGTCAGTGGAGTAGCCTATCTGTGTTGCAAGATATACCACCTGTGTATAGAATACCAATTTTTTTACTGCACCTAGTGAAGTAAAATCTTTTGGGCATAGCATCATTCTATTAGTCCATCTATACTGACCTCCATCAGGTTGCAAATTAAAACTAATTTTTATCTGCATCTACAGTACCTCTGAAAAAATATTTGGGCTTCTAGCAGTGTGTGGGACTTGTTCTATTAGTCCATCTATACTGACCTCCATCAGGTTGCAAACTGAATATATTTTTTTCTGCATCTACCTCTGAAAAAATATAGGGCTTCTAGCTGTGTGTGGGTCTTGTTCTATTAATCCATCTATACTGACCTCCATCAGGTTGCAAACTGAATATATTTTTTTCTGCATCTACCTCTGAAAAAATATTTGGCCTTCTAGTAGTGTGTCGGACTTTCTCTATTAGTCCATCTATACTGACCTCCATCAGGTTGCAAATTAAAACTAATTTTTATCTGCATCTACAGTACCTCTGAAAAAATATTTGGGCTTCTAGCAGTGTGTGGGACTTGTTCTATTAGTCCATCTATACTGACCTCCATCAGGTTGCAAACTGAATATATTTTTTTCTGCATCTACCTCTGAAAAAATATTGGGCTTCTAGCTGTGTGTGGGTCTTGTTCTATTAATCCATCTATACTGACCTCCATCAGGTTGCAAACTGAATATATTTTTTTCTGCATCTACCTCTGAAAAAATATTTGGCCTTCTAGTAGTGTGTCGGACTTTCTCTATTAGTCCATCTATACTGACCTCCATCAGGTTGCAAATTAAAACTAATTTTTATCTGCATCTACAGTACCTCTGAAAAAATATTTGGGCTTCTAGCAGTGTGTGGGACTTGTTCTATTAGTCCATCTATACTGACCTCCATCAGGTTGCAAACTGAATATATTTTTTTCTGCATCTACCTCTGAAAAAATATTGGGCTTCTAGCTGTGTGTGGGTCTTGCTCTATTAATCCATCTATACTGACCTCCATCAGGTTGCAAACTGAATATATTTTTTTCTGCATCTACCTCTGAAAAAATATTTGGCCTTCTAGTAGTGTGTCGGACTTTCTCTATAAGTCCATCTATACTGACCTCCATCAGGTTGCAAATTAAAACTAAGTTTTATCTGCATCTACAGTACCTCTGAAAAAATATTTGGGCTTCTAGCTGTGTGTGGGACTTGTTGTATTAGTCCATCTATACTGACCTCCATCAGGTTGCAAACTGAATATATTTTTTCTGCATCTACCTCTGAAAAAATATTTGGCCTTCTAGTAGTGTGTCGGACTTTCTCTATTAGTCCATCTATACTGACCTCCATCAGGTTGCAAATTAAAAATAATTTTTATCTGCATCTACAGTACCTCTGAAAAAATATTTGGGCTTCTAGCTGTGTGCGGGACTTGTTGTATTAGTCCATCTATACTGACCTCCATCAGGTTGCAAACTGAATATATTTTTTTTCTGCATCTACCTCTGAAAAAATATTTGGCCTTCTAGTAGTGTGTCGGACTTTCTCTATTAGTCCATCTATACTGACCTCCATCAGGTTGCAAATTCAAAATAATTTTTTTCTGCATCTAACCCAGCCAATAGTTTTGGCCTAATACCACAGTTTGGCCACTCAGCTCTGCTCGGTTACCATCCATTGTTTTTTTGTGCAAACAACTCCAGAGTTGTGAATTAGTTAACCACCAAAATGAGTGGAAAAAGGCCTGCTGCTGGTGGAAAGGGGAATAGGCGTGTTGGGAAGGGGAAAAAAGGTTGTGTCCGTGGGGTAGGTGTTAAAGCAACAGTAACATCTGCAGAAGAAAGACCATCTTCCAGCCAAGCTAAAATGTCTACTTCTTTTAGTGGACAATGTGATAAGATCCCTTTCTTACGGCCACGCCAATCGCTACAAATTCCAGATGAGGCACAAAAACAGCAGGTGCTTCAACGGATATCAAGTGCTCCTTTAAGTGGGCTCTCCTCCACATCAACTTCAACATCACAAATACTCCAGTCCTCAAAGGTGTCACCCAAATCGCACTTGCTTCCTCACAGCTCCCAAATCTCCAGCTGCCCGTCTGAGTATGAGGTAGAACAGATGGTTGAGTCTGCAGAGCTGTTTACTCATACTATAGCCTGGGAATCAGAGGTCGACTCCAGCGCTTCTGTGAATCCAGACGAGGAAATGATCTGCACTGATGCCCAGAAGCTTTATGAGTCGGATCCAGGACCAGACGCAGAAGGTTCTGACCATAATGTAGACCCTCATTCCCAAACTGTAACTCCTGTTGGTGGAGACAATGAGGAAGACGATGATAAGACTCAAATACCTGATTGGAGCGACAACTTTAGTTTTTTGTCAGGGCAGGAACAGGTTGGCTCTGAGGACGACGGGTGTGATAACGAACAGGGTGATGATGATGAGGTCGGAGATCGCACTTACTGTCAACCCACAGTCAGCCAAGAGATGAGGTCAGCAGAGGAGGTGGAGGAAGATGCTAGTGACGACGAGGTCAGGTTGCGCCTTCCTGGACAGAGACGTAGTACTGGAAGCACGTCAACAACTGCATCCTCAAACACAACTCTGCCTCTCACCACAAGTCGTGGTGGCTCTTCAGGTCGCATGGGTGCTAAGCCTTGCATAGCCTGGGCATTTTTTCAGATCGATAAAGATGACCCAACTCATGTTATCTGTAACATTTGTCAGCAAAAGCTAAGTAGAGGCCAAAAAATACATAGTTTGAGTACCTCATGCATGAACCGGCACATGGACATGAAGCATAAGTTGCAGTGGGAAGCTCAGTGTGCTACAATGCGGCCTAGCCGGCCGGGCCAACCACCGTCTGCCATATCTTGTGCATCCGCGGCCTCTTCATCCTCTGTGACTGGGGGGACAGCAGTCACACCTGTTTTGGGGCGCAGACCTGCCACCTCTTTACCCGCAACAGCCAGCGTGATTGGCAGGTCATCATTTTCTTTGGAGGTGGTAACACCAGCTGGTGTTGAGCGCTGTCCGACATCGATAGCACCACCTTTGGATGAAGGCAACCTAACATGTCCGCCTGCATCTTCCTCACAGACCGGCAGTTTGCCGGGGACACCCTTATCAACCCCGTCTAAGCACAATAGCCAGCCCTCGGTCCCTCAGATGTGGACAAGTAAAAGACCATTTCCTCCTAGCCATGAGAAAGCTAAGAGGTTGAATTTCACCATCTGCAAGCTCTTGGCTACAGAAATGCTGCCTTTCCGCCTGGTGGACACAGAGGATTTTCGAGACCTTATGTCCGTCGCAGTGCCCCAGTACCAGATGCCCAGTCGGCACTACTTCTCAAAGAAAGGTGTGCCTGCGCTCCACCAGCATGTCGCACACAACATCACCGCTTCTTTGAGAAACTCTGTGTGTGACAGGGTGCATTTCACCACAGACACTTGGACGAGTATGCATGGACAGGGGCGTTACATGTCGCTGACTGGGCACTGGATAACTATGGTGACAGCAGGACAAGGGGCTGCTGTCCAAGTCTTGCCGTCCCCACGAGTTGTGCGTCAATCCTCTTTATGTCAAAGTTCCTCCACTGCTTCTGCCTCCTCAACCTCCTCTCGGTCTTCCACCTGCACCCAAAGCCTGTCTGGTCATGCCACAAGCTTTCTAACTGCGCAGAAGGGATCCTGCACACCTCCTTACTATGCTGGCAGTAGGGCTCAACGTCATCAGGCGGTTTTACATTGAAATGTCTGGGAAATGTGAGTCACACAGCTGAGGAGTTTTGGTCAGCTCTGGAGAACCAATTTCATGAATGGTTGTCTCCACTGGACCTGAAACCAGGGAAGGCCGTGTGCGACAATGCTGCAAACCTGGGTGCGGCCCTTCGCCGGGGCAATGTCACACACGTGCCTTGTATGGCTCACGTGTTGAAACTGGTTGTCCAGCAATTTTTAGCCCTCTATCCCAGACTAGATGGCCTTCTGCAGAGGGCACGGTCGCTGTGTGCTCACTTCCGCCGTTCGCATCCCGCAGCTCAGCGACTTACATCTCTACAGAAGTCGTTGGGCCTGCCACTTCACCGGCTAAAATGCGATGTGCCTACCCGGTGGAATTCAACTCTGCACATGTTGCAGCGACTGTGGCAGCACCGACAAGCCCTGGTGCAATACGTTCTGACGTATAGCCTGGGCCAACGAGATTCAGAGGTGGGGCAAATCACGCTGGAGGAGTGGTCTCAGATCAGGGACCTATGCACCCTTCTGCACAGTTTTGAAATAGCGACGAAGATGTTTAGTGCTGACGATGCCATTATCAGCATGACTATTCCGGTGATTTACATGCTGGAGCACATGCTAAACAGAATTCGAAGTCAGGTGGTGGCACAAGAGGAGGTGGAGGAAGTAGAGGAGGAGGAGTTGTATGCGGAAGGGCTAACATCTGCAAGGTCCAGAAGGTCGGCAGCACCAAGGCGGCAGGCATGTGAGGGTGGGGGAGATGGTTTTACCAGGGCGCATGGTAGCAGCCAAACTACTGAGGAAGGTGCAGGAGCCCAGGAAGAAGTGGAGGACGAACTGATGGAAGACTCATCAGATGAGGGAGACCTTGATCACATTTCTGTTGTGCAAAGTTGGGGGGAGAGGACAGAGGAAGGAAGCATGATTGTTACCTCGCCACCAACACAACAGGGACTTGGTGCTCCTGGATGCGCAACACACATGAGTGCCTTCTTGCTGCACTACCTGCAACATGACCCTCGAATTGTGAGAATTAGAAATAATCCTGACTACTGGGTTGCCACACTGTTAGATCCCCGGTACAAAAGTATATTTGCAGAAATTATTCCTGCCATAGAAAGGGATGCACGCATGCAGGAGTATCAGCAGAGACTGTTGCAGAATCTTACATGTGCTTTTCCACAAAATACCAGTGGTGCACGTAGTGAATCTCACAGTTCCAACTTGCCAACCGTGAGACCGTCAAGTGTTCAGCACTCAAACCGTAACAGAACCACAGTATCTGCTGGTAACATCAATTTTGCGGAATCATTTCACCACTTTTTTAGCCCATCCTTTGCAAGGCCACAGGAGACAAGAAGTCTGACACATAGTCAACGCCTAGAGACGATGGTACAGGAGTATCTCCAAGTAAACATTGAAGCCACGACTGTGTCACTGGACCCTTGCTCTTTTTGGGCTTCCAATCTGGATAAATGGCCGGAGCTAGCCACTTACGCCTTGGAGATCTTCTCATGCCCCGCAGCCAGCGTTCTGTCTGAACGTGTGTTCAGCGCTGCTGGTGGTGTGCTGACAGATAAGCGCACGCGGCTCTCCACTGATAATGTAGACAGACTCACGTTCATAAAGATGAACAAATCATGGATCCGAAACGACTTTTCTACCCCTGTGTCATCCTGGGGAGAGTAAAAGCTTGATGATTGGTTAAAATCACCCTACCAAACGTTTTAAGCTTTCAAATTACTAATCATGTTTATCTGTATCTTGACTGGAAAATAATTTGGGCTTTGTAGCAGTGTGCAGCACTGATCCTATTAGGCCATCTATAATAAGCTCCACCAGATTTAAAATTAAAAATAATTTTTAGCTGCATCTAGCCCGGAAAATAATTTTGGGGCTCCGAGATGCGCAAGACAGATAAGTGCCTTCTTGCTGCACTACCTGCAGCATGACCCTCATATTGTCAGAATTCGAAGTAATCATGACTACTGGGTTGCCACACTCTTAGATCCCCCAAACTTTTCGATCAACCTTTTCATTTTAATAAAGACCAAAAAAATGGTCATTTTTGAAATTATAAGCATTAGCAGGTTGTTAGAAACTGAAATCAAACAGTTTTCAACTCAAAACTTTATTCTAGGTGATGTTACATTTTCACATAGGACCCCTTGTTCGAAAGGAGCTTCTGAACTCTCTCGTCCATTGAATTTGTCAGGTTTTGGATGGTTTCTGCTTCAATTGTTTTGCATGAGGACAGAATACCCTCCCAGAGCTGTTGCTTAGATGTGAACTGCCTCCCGCCATCATAGACACTCCTTTTAATGATGCTCCAAAGGTTCTGAATGGGGTAGAGGTCAGGGGAGCATGGGGGTCACACCATAAGTTTGTCCCCTTTTATGCCCATATCAGCCAGAGATGCAGATGTTTTATGTGCAGCATGAGATGGCGCATTATCATGCAGAAAAATGATCTTGCTGTGAAATACACGGTTCTTCTTCTTGAACCATGGCAGGAAGTGCTGTTTGAGAAAATCCACATACATTATGGAGTTCATCTTTAGCGCCTTCAGGGATCCTAAAGGGGCCGACAATCTCTCTCCCCATGATTCCAGCCCAAAACATTACTCCACCTCCTCCTTGTTGGCGCTGTAGCCGTGTTTGCGTGGGGTGTCCATCAACCAGCCATCCTCCACTCCATCCATATGGACCATCGAGCGCTGCACGGCACTCATCCGTGAACAAAACAGTTTTGAAATCAGTCTTCATGTAATGTTTGGCCCACTGGAGCCGTTTCTGCTTGTGTGAAGTGGATAGAGGAGGTCGACAGGATGGCGTATGCACAGCTGCAAACCTCTGAAGGACCCTGCATCTTGTTGTTCGGGGGACATTGGAGGCAAAGCAGCTTCAAAAACTTGTCTGCTGCTATGACAAGGCTTTTTTGCCGCTGCTCTTTCAACCTGACGTAATTGCCTGTAGGAAAGAGTCCTCAATTTGCCCTTATCAGCATGCACACGTGTGTACTGTGAATCAGTTTCATACTTCTTGATTGCCAAGACACTTCATCCTGATCATCGCACAATGTTGATTGTAGTCATGCCTTGACCTAAACACTCCACAATTTGTTGCTTCTCAGCAGCCGACACATCCTTTTTCTTTCCCATTTTGGCAGAAAATGTAGGCTGCTTAATAATGTGAGAGAGCCTTCTTAAGTAGTCTTGCCTTTCATTGGACACACCTGCCAAACTAATTAGCACAGGTGTCTGCAATTGCTTACAGTGATATAAAGAGCCCTGACACACATCACCATTAGTGTTGAGCCACCCCCGTAGTGTTCGAGTTCGGTTCGGTTCGTCGAACACCCGTGTGTTCGCCGAACTGTTCGTCGAACTGTTCGTCAAACACCTTCGAACACCGTTAAAACCAATGGCAGGCAAACAAAAACACATAGAAACACATAGAAAACACCTTCAAAGGTGTCCAAAAGCTGACAAACTGCTCAGAAGACATAACTAACACATGGAAAAGTGACAAGTACATATAGTCATGCGAAAATAAAAGAGGTGGAGGAGTAAAAGGAGGGGGAGACACAGATATAGGCATGTCATGCCCTACTAAAATCCAAAAAAGTGAGAAGCCGACACGGCCAGTCCGCTCCTGCCCGTGCCACCTCCGTGTCGCCGGGTTTGTGCCAGAGCCGCGGTGAACCCTGACGGCCAGCCCCCCTCTCCCAATACTGGTGCCTGTCCGCTGGTGGGTCGAGCGAGCCCCCTGTGGTGGAGGCAGCTCTAAGCTTTTTAATTTAAATTGTCTCTCTAATTTGAATGAATACACTTTAAATCCATTTACAAGGATCTATTGGAGGGCAAGTCTCATGCCAGCAGCCGCGGTAATTCCAGCTCCAGTAGCGTCCACTAAAGCTGCTGCAGTTAAAAAGCTTTTATAAGGATCGAGCTTGGCTGTCCACCGCAAGGCATCCTACTGCCAGTCCCAGCCCCTATGCCTTGGGGTGCCTCCTGATGCTCTTCACTAAGTATCCCATGGTCCCGAAGCATTTCCTTTGAAAAAATTAAGTGTCTAAACTACAGGTGGTGCAGCTTGCTTAACAGCCGGAATAATCTGCTCACTAGCAGACACTGCTACTAGGCACAAAGTATTTCCTGGGCTAGATGCAGTTAAAAATTTGTAATTAGATACTCTCGTTGGATGCTGAGAAAGCATTCCATAGAGTCTCCTGGCACGCCATATATGATTCTCTTAAAAAGCTTGGGGTAGGGGTCTAGGGGACCCTTTTATAGCCAAAATCACGGCCCTGTATCGCAATACGTCACCTAGGCTGAAGATAAATGGAACTGTAGCACCCTGAGGGCTCGGTTGCTACAGACGTATTGCACCTCACCCAGAGGTGTGATATCTCACTCTCAGGTAAGGATGGAGTGTGGATCAGGACCCGACACCTGCATGCATTACACCACATTGCCGTGGGGCAGGGCGACCAATATGCCCCTGAGATGGGCACGACAGTCCCTGTCCCTGGCTGGAGTGGGGGGAGGGAACACTGAGGAAGGGGAACCCTGTAGTGCAGGAGCAGGGAGGAAGCAGTTCCTGGGTGCATTGAGAAGGGAGTATAAAAGGTGGGCACCATCTTAGTTCAGTGCAGAGAAGTCTGAGCAGAAGTGGCAGGGAGCAGGGGCTCTGCATGAGCTCTGCTCCGGAGGCGGGCCTAGTAACAGAGGCCCAGGCCTGGAAGAGGGAGAAGGAAGGAAGAGGAGCGGAGAAGGCTCCAGGAACGAGGAATGAAGGGATCCCAGGGGTGGGGACGGGCGAGTCGCCACCGCACGCCCGAATCCACCTGCGTGGAGGGGTCAGGCCAAAGGGGGAGACCGGTCCCCGAACTAGTGGAGGCAGGAAACGACCCTCAGCTAGAAACCGGAGGCTCTGACATTTTATGTGGTGCAGCCCCTCGCTACACCCGCTAGGAAGGCACCACATAGGGTCAGGGAAACTGGCGCCAAGTTTACCAAGAGGAGGCCCGAGGCAGCCGGACAAAATGTTGGTAAGAAAGGCCAGACAAAGGACACACAAAGGGGGTCCTGTGAAGTGCTCCAAAGTTATCTGGGAGTTGTCTGAGCCCCTCACCTGGTGAGCACAGTACGACGTGGGCAGCCGTTACCTGCAGACGTGGTCTGGATAATAAGAACTGTGAGTAAAGGCCCTGAACTGCATCACTGACTCCGTGTCGTTACTGCTGCTGCCCTGCACCATCACCCCCATCCTCCGCATACACTGCCCTGAGGCTATACTCCTCCCGTGGGGAGTTATGCTACGCTCTGCTGCACCCACAACACCAGCCTCAGTGGTCTGCCCTGTAGCGGCGGTTCACTCTGACCGCAATCCACGGGTGGCGTAGTCGGACATTTAAACATCAAAACCACATAAATAGTTCCGCCACTGGTTTGACCGCCCTGAGCCACGGAACCGGGTCGCCGCCACGAAGACTACAACCACCAGCTTCCACCAAAAAGGGTCCGGCTCCGGGTGTCTCAAGGCCCAGGGGGTGCATCAGAACATTTTCATCACCTTTCACAATCACCAATGGGACAAGGCAGGGATGTCCTCTGTCCCCTCTCTTATACATCCTAGTGACGGAGCACCTGCTCTCATCAATTCGCCATAACCCCAATATTAGGTGGATTGAGGTGGGAGGCACCGAGTACAAGTGCTCTCTATTTGCTGATGATGTCCTAGTATATATCACTCATTCACATATATCCATCCATGCTGTTATGGCTGAAATAGATCACTTTGTTACATGGTCAAATTTTAAAATCAATGCAGCGAAGTCTGAGGCCCTCGATGTCTCCCTCCCCAAATCCATATAGGATTCCATCCTGTCCAACTTTCCCTTTGCCTCGCCCTCACAGGGTATCAAATACTTAGGAATTCCTATTCATAGAGACCTCTCCCATCTATGTTATCTTAATTTTGGGCCCTTTATTGAACAACTCCATACAGACCACGGTTGGCAAGTTAGAACTGTAAGATTCACTACGTGAACCACTGGTGTTTTGTGGAAAAGCACATGTACACTGTGTTCCAAATTATTATGCAAAAAGTGTTTAGGAGTGATAAGGGAAGAATTTGTTTGTTTGTCAGTTAAACTCATTGATGGTGATGTGTGTCAGGGCTCTTTATATCACTGTAAGCAATTGCAGACACCTGTGCTAATTAGTTTGGCAGGTGTGTCCAATGAAAGGCAAGACTACTTAAGAAGGCTGTCTCACATTATTAAGCAGCCTACATTTTCTGCCAAAATGGGAAAGAAAAAGGATGTGTCGGCTGCTGAGAAGCAACAAATTGTGGAGTGCTTAGGTCAAGGCATGACTACAATCAACATTGTGCGATGATCAGGATGAAGTGTCTTGGCAATCAAGAAGTATGCAGCTGATTCATAGTACACACGTGTGCGTGCTGATAAGGGCAAATTGAGGACTCTTTCCTACAGGCAATTACGTCACGTTAAAAGAGCAGCGGCAAAAAAGCCTTGTCATAGCAGCAGACAAGTTTTTGAAGCTGCTGGTGCCTCCAACGTCCCCCGAACAACAAGATGCAGGGTCCTTCAGAGGTTTGCAGCTGTGCATATGCCATCCTGTCGACCTCCTCTATCCACTGTACACAAGCAGAAACGGCTCCAGTGGGCCAAACATTACATGAAGACTGATTTCAAAACTGTTTTGTTCACTGATGAGTGCCGTGCAGCGCTCGATGGTCCAAATGGATGGAGTGGAGGATGGCTGGTTGATGGACACCCCACGCAAACACGGCTACAGCGCCAACAAGGAGGAGGTGGAGTAATGTTTTGGGCTGGAATCATGGGGAGAGAGATTGTCGGCCCCTTTAGGATCCCTGAAGGCGCTAAAGATGAGCTCCATAATGTATGTGGATTTTCTCAAACAGCACTTCCTGCCATGGTTCAAGAAGAAGAACCGTGTATTTCACAGCAAGATCATTTTTTTGCATGATAATGCACCATCTCATGCTGCACATAAAACATCTGCATCTCTGGCTGATATGGGCATAAAAGGGGACAAACTTATGGTGTGACCCCCATGCTCCCCTGACCTCTACCCCATTCAGAACCTCTGGAGCATCATCAAAAGGAGTGTCTATGATGGCGGGAGGCAGTTCACATCTAAGCAACAGCTCTGGGAGGGTATTCTGTCCTCATGCAAAACAATTGAAGCAGAAACCATCCAAAACCTGACAAATTCAATGGACGAGAGAGGTCAGAAGCTCCTTTCGAACAAGGGGTCCTGTGTGAAAATGTAACATCACCTAGAATAAAGTTTTGAGTTGAAAACTGTTTGATTTCAGTTTCTAATAACCTGCTAATGCTTATAATTTCAAAAATGACCATTTTTTTGGTCTTTATTAAAATGAAAAGATTGATCGAAAAGTTTGGGGGATCTAAGAGTGTGGCAACCCAGTAGTCATGATTACTTCGAATTCTGACAATATGAGGGTCATGTTGCAGGTAGTGCAGCAAGAAGGCACTTATGTGTCTTGCGCATCTCGGAGCCCCAAAATTATTTTCCGGGCTAGATGCAGCTAAAAATTATTATTAATTTTAAATCTGGTGGAGCTTAGTATAGATGGCCTAATAGGATCAGTGCTGCACACTGCTACAAAGCCCAAATTATTTTCCAGTCAAGATACAGATAAACATGATTAGTAATTTTAAATCTGGTGGAGCTTATTATAGATGGCCTAATAGAATCAGTGCTGCACACTGCTACAAAGCCCAAATTATTTTCCAGCCAAGATACAGATAAACATGATTAGTAATTTGAAAGCTTAAAACGGTTGGTAGGGTGATTTTAACCAATCATCAAGCTTTTACTCTCCCCAGGATGACACAGGGGTAGAAAAGTCATTTCAGATCCATGATTTGTTCATCTTTATGAATGTGAGTCTGTCTACATTATCAGTGGAGAGCCGCGTGCGCTTATCTGTCAGCACACCACCAGCAGCGCTGAACACACGTTCAGACAGAACGCTGGCTGCGGGGCATGACAAGATCTCCAAGGCGTAAGTGGCTAGCTCCGGCCATTTATCCAGATTGGAAGCCCAAAAAGAGCAAGGGTCCAGTGACACAGTCATGGCTTCAATGTTTACTTGGAGATACTCCTGTACCATCGTCTCTAGGCGTTGACTATGTGTCAGACTTCTTGTCTCCTGTGGCCTTGCAAAGGATGGGCTAAAAAAGTGGTGAAATGATTCCGCAAAATTGATGTTACCAGCAGATACTGTGGTTCTGTTACGGTTTGAGTGCTGAACACTTGACGGTCCCACGGTTGGCAAGTTGGAACTGTGAGATTCACTACGTGCACCACTGGTGTTTTGTGGAAAAGCACATGTAAGATTCTGCAACAGTCTCTGCTGATACTCCTGCATGCGTGCATCCCTTTCTATGGCAGGAATAATTTCTGCAAATTTACTTTTGTACCGGGGATCTAACAGTGTGGCAACCCAGTAGTCAGGATTATTTCTAATTCTCACAATTCGAGGGTCATGTTGCAGGTAGTGCAGCAAGAAGGCACTCATGTGTGTTGCGCATCCAGGAGCACCAAGTCCCTGTTGTGTTGGTGGCGAGGTAACAATCATGCTTCCTTCCTCTGTCCTCTCCCCCCAACCTCGCACAACAGAAATGTGATCAAGGTCTCCCTCATCTGATGAGTCTTCCATCAGTTCGTCCTCCACTTCTTCCTGGGCTCCTGCACCTTCCTCACTAGTTTGGCTGCTACCATGCACCCTGGTAAAACCATCTCCCCCACCCTCACATGCCTGCCGCCTTGGTGCTGCCGACCGTCTGGACCTTGCAGATGTTAGCCCTTCCGCATACAACTCCTCCTCCTCTACTTCCTCCACCTTCTCTTGTGCCACCACCTGACTCTGAATTCTGTTTAACATGTGCTCCAGCATGTAAATCACCGGAATAGTCATGCTTATAATGGCATCGTCAGTACTAAACATCTTCGTCGCCATTTCAAAACTGTGCAGAAGGGTGCATAGGTCCCTGATCTGAGACCACTCCTCCAGCGTGATTTGCCCCACCTCTGGATCTCGTTGGCCCAGGCTATACGTCAGAACGTATTGCACCAGTCGCTGCAACATGTGCAGAGTTGAATTCCACCGGGTAGGCACATCGCATTTTAGCCGGTGAAGTGGCAGGCCAAACGACTTCTGTAGAGATGTAAGTCGCTGAGCTGCGGGATGCGAACGGCGGAAGTGGGCACACAGCGACCGTGCCCTCTGCAGAAGGCCATCTAGTCTGGGATAGTGGGTTAAAAATTGCTGGACAACCAGGTTCAACACGTGAGCCATACAAGGCACGTGTGTGACATTGCCCCGGCGAAGGGACGCACCCAGGTTTGCAGCATTGTCGCACACGGCCTTCCCTGATTTCAGGTCCAGTGGAGACAACCATTCATGAAATTTGTTCTCCAGAGCTGACCACAACTCCTCAGCTGTGTGACTCACATTTCCCAGACATTTCAAAGTAAAAACCGCCTGATGACGTTGAGCCCTACTGCCAGCATAGTAAGGAGGTGTGCAGGATCCCTTCTGCGCAGTTAGAAAGCTTGTGGCATGACCAGACAGGCTTTGGGTGCAGGTGGAAGACCGAGAGGAGGTTGAGGAGGCAGAATCACTGGAGGAACTTTGACATAAAGAGGATTGACGCACAACTTGTGGGGACGGCAAGACTTGGACAGCAGCCCCTTGTCCTGCTGTCACCATAGTTACCCAGTGCCCAGTCAGCGACATGTAACGCCCCTGTCCATGCCTACTCGTCCAAGGATCTGTGGTGAAATGCAGCCTGTCACACACAGAGTTTCTCAAAGAAGCGGTGATGTTGTGTGCGACATGCTGGTGGAGCGCAGGCACACCTTTCTTTGAGAAGTAGTGCCGACTGGGCATCTGGTACTGGGGCACTGCGACGGACATAAGGTCTCGAAAATCCTCTGTGTCCACCAGGCGGAAAGGCAGCATTTCTGTAGCCAAGAGCTTGCAGATGGTGAAATTCAACCTCTTAGCTTTCTCATGGCTAGGAGGAAATGGTCTTTTACTTGTCCACATCTTAGGGACCGAGGGCTGGCTATTGTGCTTAGACGGGGTTGAGAAGGGTGTCCCCGGCAAACTGCCGGTCTGTGAGGAAGATGCAGGCGGACATGTTAGGTTGCCTTCATCCAAAGGTGGTGCTATCGATGTCGGACAGCGCTCAACACCAGCTGGTGTTACCACCTCCAAAGAAAATGATGACCTGCCAATCACGCTGGCTGTTGCGGGTAAAGAGGTGGCAGGTCTGCGCCCCAAAACAGGTGTGACTGCTGTCCCCCCAGTCACAGAGGATGAAGAGGCCGCGGATGCACAAGATATGGCAGACGGTGGTTGGCCCGGCCGGCTAGGCCGCATTGTAGCACACTGAGCTTCCCACTGCAACTTATGCTTCATGTCCATGTGCCGGTTCATGCATGAAGTACTCAAACTATGTATTTTTTGGCCTCTACTTAGCTTTTGCTGACAAATGTTACAGATAACACGAGTTGGGTCATCTTTATCGATCTGAAAAAATGCCCAGGCTATGCAAGGCTTAGCACCCATGCGACCTGAAGAGCCACCACGACTTGTGGTGAGAGGCAGAGTTGTGTTTGAGGATGCAGTTGTTGACGTGCTTCCAGTACTACGTCTCTGTCCAGGAAGGCACAACCTGACCTCGTCGTCACTAGCATCTTCCTCCACCTCCTCTGCTGACCTCATCTCTTGGCTGACTGTGGGTTGACAGTAAGTGGGATCTCCAACCTCATCATCATCACCCTGTGCGTTATCACACCCGTCGTCCTCAGAGCCAACCTGTTCCTGCCCTGACAAAAATCTAAAGTTGTCGCTCCAATCAGGTATTTGTGTCTCATCATCGTCTTCCTCATTGTCTCCACCAACAGGAGTTACAGTTTGGGAATGAGGGTCTACATTATGGTCAGAACCTTCTGCGCCTGGTCCTGGATCCGACTCATAAAGATTCTGGGCATCAGTGCAGATCATTTCCTCGTCTGGATTCACAGAAGCGCTGGAGTCGACCTCTGATTCCCAGGCTATAGTATGAGTAAACAGCTCTGCAGACTCAACCATCTGTTCTACCTCATACTCAGACGGTCAGCTGGAGATTTGGGAGCTGTGAGGAAGCAAGTGCGATTGGGGTGACACCTTTGAGGACTGGAGTATTTGTGATGTTGAAGTTGATGTGGAGGAGAGCCCACTTAAAGGAGCACTTGATATCCGTTGAAGCACCTGCTGTTTTTGTGCCTCATCTGGAATTTGTAGCGATTGGCGTGGCCGTAAGAAAGGGATCTTATCACATTGTCCGCTAAAAGAAGTAGACATTTTAGTTTGGCTGGAAGATGGTCTTTCTTCTGCAGATGTTACTGTTGCTTTAACACCTACCCCACGGATACAACCTTTTTTCCCCTTCCCAACACGCCTATTCCCCTTTCCACCAGCAGCAGGCTTTTTTCCACTCATTTTGGTGGTTAACTAATTCACATCTCTGGAGTTGTTTGCACAAAAAAACAATGGATGGGAACCGAGCAGAGCTGAGTGGCCAAACTGTGGTATTAGGCCAAAACTATTGGCTGGGTTAGATGCAGAAAAAAATTATATTCAATTTGCAACCTGATGGAGGTCAGTATAGATGGACTAATAGAACAAGTCCCACACACAGCTAGAAGCCCAAATATTTTTTCAGAGGTAGATGCAGAAAAAAATTGTATTCAGTTTGCAACCTGATGGAGGTCAGTATAGATGGACTAATAGAACAAGTCCTACACACAGCTAGAAGCCCAAATATTTTTTCAGAGGTAGATGCAGAAAAAAAAAATATTCAGTTTGCAACCTGATGGAGGTCAGTATAGATGGACTAATAGAGAAAGTCCGACACACTTCTAGAAGGCCAAATATTTTTTCAGAGCTAGATGGAGACAAAAAATTGTTTTTAATTTGCAACCTGATGGAGGTCAGTATAGATGGACTAATAGAGAAAGTCCCACACACTGCTAGAAGGCCAAATATTTTTTCAGAGCTAGATGCAGATATAAATTATTTTTAATTTGCAACCTGATGGAGGTCAGTATAGATGGACTAATAGAGAAAGTCCCACACACTGCTAGAAGCCCAAATATTTTTTCAGAGGTAGAAGCAGAAAAAAATTGTATTCAGTTTGCAACCTGATGGAGGTCAGTATAGATGGACTAAAAGAACAAGTCCTACACACAGCTAGAAGCCCAAATATTTTTTCAGAGCTAGATGCAGAAAAAAAAAATATTCAGTTTGCAACCTGATGGAGGTCAGTATAGATGGACTAATAGAGAAAGTCCGACACACTGCTAGAAGGCCAAATATTTTTTCAGAGCTAGATGGAGACAAAAAATTATTTTTAATTTGCAACCTGATGGAGGTCAGTATAGATGGACTAATAGAGAAAGTCCCATACACTGCTAGAAGGCCAAATATTTTTTCAGAGCTAGATGCAGATATAAATTATTTTTAATTTGCAACCTGATGGAGGTCAGTATAGATGGACTAATAGAGAAAGTCCCACACACTGCTAGAAGGCCAAATATTTTTTCAGAGCTAGATGCAGAAAAAAATTATATTCAGTTTGCAACCTGATGGAGGTCAGTATAGATGGACTAATAGAACAAGTCCCACACACAGCTAGAAGGCCAAATATTTTTTCAGAGGTAGATGCAGATAAAAATTATTTTTAATTTGCAGCCTGATGGAGGTCAGTATAGATGGACTAATAGAGAAAGTCCCACACACTGCTAGAAGGCCAAATATTTTTTCAGAGCTAGATGCAGAAAAAAATTATATTCAGTTTTCAACCTGATGGAGGTCAGTATAGATGTACTAATAGAACAAGTCCCACACACAGCTAGAAGGCCAAATATTTTTTCAGAGGTAGATGCAGATAAAAATTATTTTTAATTTGCAGCCTGATGGAGGTCAGTATAGATGGACTAATAGAGAAAGTCCCACACACTGCTAGAAGGCCAAATATTTGTTCAGAGCTAGATGCAGACAAAAAATTATTTTGAATTTGCAATCTGATGGAGGTCAGTATAGATGGACTAATAGAGAAAGTCCCACACACTGCTAGAAGGCCAAATATTTTTTCAGAGCTAGATGCGGACAAAAACTTATTTTTAATTTGCAACCTGATGGAGGTCAGTATAGATGGACTAATAGAGAAAGTCCCACACACTGCTAGAAGGCCAAATATTTTTTCAGAGCTAGATGCAGATAAAAATTATTTTTAATTTGCAACCTGATGGAGGTCAGTATAGATGGACTAATAGAGAAAGTCCCACACACTGCTAGAAGGCCAAATATTTTTTCAGAGCTAGATGCAGAAAAAAATTATATTCAGTTTGCAACCTGATGGAGGTCAGTATAGATGGACTAATAGAACAAGTCCCACACACAGCTAGAAGCCCAAATATTTTTTCAGAGGTAGATGCAGATAAAAATTATTTTTAATTTGCAACCTGATGGAGGTCAGTATAGATGGACTAATAGAGAAAGTCCCACACACTGCTAGAAGGCCAAATATTTTTTCAGAGCTAGATGCAGACAAAAAATTATTTTGAATTTGCAGCGTGATGGAGGTCAGTATAGATGGACTAATAGAACAATTCCCACACACTGCTAGAAGGCAAAATATTTTTTCAGAGCTAGATGCAGAAAAAAATTATATTCAGTTTGCAACCTGATGGAGGTCAGTATAGATGGACTAATAGAATGATGCTATGCCCAAAAGATTTTACTTCACTAGGTGCAGTAAAAAAATTGGTATTCTATACGCAGGTGGTATATCTTGCAACACAGATAGGCTACTCCACTGACTAACACACTCTGCAATAGGCCATAAAGGAATAGCTTTGCTAGATTCAGCCAAATGCTGTGAAAAAAACTTGCACAGCACTGGCACAGACCTGCCTGGCAAAAACTGATAGGAACTGATGTAACCTAGTCCTGAAAAGGACTGCAATTACAATTAGTCTTTACTCCAACAATCTATCTATTTAAGAGCACAGACCTGCCTGATAAAAGTCATAGGAAATGCTGTAACCTAGTCCTTAAAAGGACTGCAATCACAACTATTCCCTACTCCCAAGCTATCTGTAGATTTGTGCGAAAATTGGCTTGTAATTAACAAGGTATAGCACACACAGCAACAGCGGTGCCGTCTAACACGCAGCTGCAGCAGTGAGAAAATGGTGGCGACGGGGAAAATGGCTTGGTCTTATAGGGCAAGGACATGTGACATACACTGCCAATGACACATGCCCTTGCTTGTGTGAAAAAAAGCACTTCGCTCCGTGTGTGCGCTGCTGATAGGCTGACAGATTGCACCTCCCCACTGTAAATGCGGGAAAGAGAAAAAAAAATGGAGATCTTCATTATTCCTGCAGAGATCCATCCCCTGCCCCTCCCCCCACCCCGCTGTACACTCAAACTGTGTATTAACATTAACTTTCATCATTACTGAGAAAAAATCCAGTTATGATTTTGGTGCACGAACAGTTATCGAACATAACCTCGAACAGCCGAATTTTTCTCAAATCGTTCGTGTTCGCCGAACGGCTTGAACACCGCCCAAAACAGCTCGAATTTGAGATTGGCGAACAGTTCGAGTCGAACAACGCTCATCTCTAATCAGGAGCACCTGTCGAGACCCCTCTGGTGTGTGTTCCTCTCCTTGGTAAGCTACCCCACTAAGTCTTCTCCTGACTGTGTGTGGTACTAACATGGTGTAAGGCCGGGTCCCACTGGATAAACGCAGTATAAGAGATACAGGTGGCGTAGGCCGCTCCGTCCGTATCCCTTTGGGATCCACTAAGCCTCCAGGCTTTTCTGACTGAGATGTGATGTAACAAAGTCAGATGTCGGGGGCCGGTCACCCCTCTTGCAGCAGGAATCCCTCTGACTAGGCCAGAGTAAAGAATACAGGTGGCGACTCCGCTCCGTCCGTATCCCCCTGGGATCCTTTTGCCTGTGGAGCCTATCTCCTCCGCTCCCCTCCAAGGCCTTCTTAGGTCAGGACCTTGACCGGGTAGAGACAGTGGTTAACTCTGACCCGCTCCTCGTCTCAAGGCCAGAGTACGAGGACCGTGTATCTTCAGTCAGCTGCAGACTTTTGCTGGATCCTGGCAGAAGACCACAATCAAAGACCTTGAACTTAAGATGGCCGTAGATTAAATATGAATGAATAAGTGTTTCCTAAAAGTGTGTCCTCCACCCTCACCCACTACATGGTTCCCCCTATCTTTTGGTTCCCCCCCATCTCCTCTATCCCGGGCCGGGGCTGCACCCTGGTGCATTTAGGCCCCCTTCAGGACAGGAGTGGTGTAGTGTTGAGTGGTGAAGTGGGGTCCTGAGAGATGCTCCATCCTTACCTGGAAGAGGAGATACCACACCTCAAACTGAGGTGCAGTTCCCCTGTGGTGACTGAACCCTTAGGGGTGCCACACATGTATGCAGTCAGCTACCCACCTACCCAAAGGCCGCAATACTAAGCTGCCACATTTCAGGACTGTTTGCACTTGAAATGTTTCCTTTTAGGCTCGAGGTGGCGGAAGCTTTCCACAACCTCATGGCGGTGACGACTGGGTGTCCATACTCGGTCCCCAGCCGCCACTATTTCTCACGGTATCATCTCCACCTTCCACAAGCGTGAGTCCCAGAACATTACCCGTGCCCTCCCCAGTGTACTTGCTGGGAAGGACCGCCTAACCACAAATAAGTGGACAAGTGAAGGTGGCCAGGGATGGTTCATCTCACTGATGCATACCACTGGGTTATTATTGTGGAAGCTGGGACCCAGTGGGACCCTGGGATAGAACACGTCCTCCCGACGCAGAGGATTGCGGGCCCTGGGTCATTCAGGGCTACCCCTTCATTCTACAGCTCATGCACCACCTCCTCCTCCTCCTCTTCAGCCTCCATTTCCATCACTTGATTAATTTTTTCAGGACATATTCCATATTATTGAATTAAACTTCATGTGTGCCAATAACAATAAGCAGGACTGTATGCTTAGGCGACAAACCGCACACCGTCGCATAGTTGTTGAAAGCTGTATCAGAGAACCTGGTGTCTGCTCTAAAGTTAAGCTCACACATGTACCATGCCTGGCATTTGTGCTCAACTTAGTGGTTCTGCAGTTTGTCAAAATCTACACGGATCTGCCAGAGCTGCTTGTGAAAGTATGCCGTGTGTGTGCCCATTTCAGAAAGTCAGCTACAGCTTCTGCCACCCTGGCAGGGCTTCAACAGCATTTTCAGCTTCCAGCTCACCGACTGGTGTGCAATGTGACTATGTGTTGAAAATCAACATTGCAGAGGTTTGGAATGATTTTGAGTAGCAGAGAGCAGTTGTTGAGTACCAGCTTCAACACGTCCGTCGGCATTCAAGTCAGCCTCCGCACGTGAGAGCTGATAAGTGGGCATGGATGTCTGACATCTGTGCCCTCCTCCAAAACGTTGAGGACTTCACCAAGATAGTGAGGGGTGATGACGCCATAATTAGCGTCACCATCCAGGTTCTCTGTCTACTGAAGCGCTCACTGCTCACAATTAAAGAGGAGGCAATTCAGGCGAAGCAAGGAACTGTACAGGGTGATGCTACCCAGCCCAGCCTCATCTCAGTGCGCATTGGGTGATAATGAGGAGGAAGAGGAAGAGAACACAGACAGTAATACTCTTGGTGAGAACAGGGAATTCTTGGCTGTTGGCAGTCTGGCACACAAGGCCAATTTTTTATTCCCCTGCCTTTACGATTACCTTCGCGTTGTACGCTTTTTGGGCATTACAGAAAACTGGCATGGCGCGAGAGAATTCTTGCAGATGGAGGTGTGAGGTTCTGATTAAGGAGGATATCTGTGTTAGATCAGTTGCAGAATGGAGGGCACAGGAGGGGTGATACACAGAAATAAGGGAAGAGATATAGGCTGGTGCAGAACTGTGGACAGCTTGGTGGGTGAGAGAGATGAGTTTGTACTGTATTCTGTAGTGATTGTTTAACCTATCCCGTGGATTGACTGGCACGGGGCAGAGGCGCCGGTGAAGCAACTTGATAGAAATAAAACCCTGGCTGCTGCATTCAGAAGGGATTGGAGAGGAGACAGTTTGTTTAGAGGGATGCCGATTAGAAGAGAGTTGCACAAGTGAATAAGAGTGACTGTAAGAGTTTTTGCAGTATCAAAGGTGAGAAAAGGTCGACTTCTGGAGAAGTTTTTAAGGTGCAGGTAATATGAGCGAGTGAGTGATTTTCCAAGTTGAATAAAGGAAAGTTGTCTGTCAAATATGACTCCAAGATAGCAGGCGTGCCGAGTGAAAGTTATGATGGCAGCACCTAAAGGAAATTGCAAAGTCAGGTATAAGTAGGTTATTAGAGGGAGGAAACCGAAGGAGTTCATTTTGGGAGATATTAAGTTCAGGCTCTTGTTAAAGAATTATAACAAAAAAAAATTCCCGTCTGACAATGCTGGTGGCAGAGGTCAAAGTCAGACAGTTCATTGGACAACCAAGGACTACAAGCGAGGAAGAGACAAACCAGATGTGGCAGAGGCAGGAGAACGCTATCAAAGGTCTGGGACAGTTTTCTCAGACCCTCCCAGCACCCAGGCCCTGATACACAGGGTACTCTGAGAAGAAGGGAAAAGTTTTGGAAGATGCAAGCTGGATACATGGCATGAACTGTCTTTCTACACCTTGTGGGTCCTGGCCTCTGGCGTTTTGTCAGAGATAGTTTTTAGTGCCACCGGGGGCATTATAACTGCTAAAACTGATAGGCGCATCCACCTGTCAAATGAAAATGCTGACTGGTTGACTCTTATAAAAATGAACAAGGGCTGAATTGGGTCAAATTTCTCAACACAACCAGATGATAGCATCAAACATAAACTCAAATCCAGTGTTTCTTTGGGGGGTGTCTATTTCCATGCACCCCTTCACACCCAGACATGGGTATACCCTTCAGGAATTGTTCTATTTTATCTCGACCTCCTCCTTCTCCTCATCCTCCACCACTATATCACCAGGGAGACCGTGATGCAACACCTGCATGTTTTTTTTAAAGGTGTTTCTGATTAGAGACGAGCAAATATTTCAATGTTTGTTTGAGATTACAATAGCCATTTTTGCAATATTCGCCAATGTAATTGTCGAGTAGTCCCCGAACAGTGCAAAACGCCATTGTATTCAATGGGTGCCAAAACCAAATGTATACACTGCACCTTCAAATGGGACCAAAATCTGCCAAAACACATCAATTTAGGGGCAGTGACCAGGAAAGTGCTATCAATTGACCCAGAATACAAGTAGTATAATTATCATTAATTATTATTATAGTGCCATTTATTCCATTGTGCTTTACATGTGAAAAGAAGTCACTGACTGGTACAAGAGCAGAGAGGACCCTGCCTGTGAGGGAGCACAAACAATATATAATGGATGGGTGAGGATACAGTAGGTGAGGGTACAGCTGGTCATGCAGCGGTATGGTGGAGCAAGGGTTACTGCATTTTGTAGGCTTGTCGGAAGAGGTGGGTCTTCAGCTTCCTTTTAAAGGTTTCAACAGTAGGTGAGAGTATGATATGTTGGGGTACACAGTTCAACAGTAGAAGAAATGCACAGGAAAAATCTTGTATGTAACTGTGGGAAGAGGAGAGAGGACGGGAGTAGAGAAGGAGATCTTGGGAGGATTGGAGGTTGCATGCTGGTATGTACCCGGAGACTAGGTCAGAGATATATGGAGCAGACAAGTTGCGGATGACTTTGCATGTCATGGTTACATCCTGACGAAGAACGTGTGTCTCCATTACAGATAGAATACCAGCTGCCTGCTTCTTCCCTAAATAGTTCATGCATAATTTTGAGGTGTGCTTTGGGTCATTGTCCTGTTGTAGGATGAAATTGGCTCCAATCAAGCTTTGACCACAGGGTATGGCATGGCATTACAAAATGGAGTAATAGCCTTCCTTATTCAAAATCCCATTTACCTTGTACAAATCTCCCACTTTACCAGCACCAAAACAACCCCAGACCATCACATTACCTCCACCATTCTTGACAGATGGCGTCAGGCACTCTTCCAGTATTTTTTCAGTAGTTCTGTGTCTCACAAATGTTCTTCTGTGTGATCCAAACACCTCAAACCTTGATTCGTCTGTCCATAAAACCTTTTTCCAATCTTCCTCTGTCCAATGTCTGTGTTCTTTTGCCTATATTAATCTTTTCCTTTTATTAGCTAGTCTCAGATATGGCTTTTTCTTTGCCACTTTGCCCTGAAGGCCAGCATCCCGGAGTCACCTCTTCACTGTAGATGGTGACACTGGCATTTTGCGTGTACTATTTAATGAAGCTGCCAGTTGAGGAGCTGTGAGGCGTCGATTTCTCAAACTAGAGACTCTAATATACTTGTCTTGTTGCTCAGTTGAGCAGCGGGGCTTCGCACTTCTCTTTCTTCTCTGGTTAGAGCCTTTTTGTGCTCTCCTCTGAAGGGAGTAGTACACACCGTTGTAGGAAATCTTCAGTTTCTTGGCAATCTCTCGCATGGAATAGCCTTCATTTCTAACAACAAGAATAGGCTGTCAAGTTTCACATGAAAGTTCTCTTTTTCTGGCCATTTTGAGAGTTTCATAGAACAAACAAATGTAATGCTCCAGATTCTCAACTAGCTCAAAGGAAGGTCAATTTTATAGCTTCTCAAATCAGCCAAACTGTTTTCAGCTGGGCTTACAAACAAGGGTTTTCTAAACATCCATTAGCCTTCTTACACAGTTAGCAAACACAATGTACAATTAAAACACTGGAGTGGTGGTTGTTGGAAATGGGCCTCAATACACCTATGTAGATATTGCAATAAAAACAAGATGTTTGCAGCTAGAATAGTCATTTACCACATTAAAAATGTATAGAGTGTATTTCTGATTTATTTAATGTTAGCTTCATTGAAAAAAATGTGCTTTTCTTTCAAAAATAATGAAATTTCTAAATGAGCCAAAACTTTTGAATGGTAGTGTATGACTATACATTATGGCTATATACCTGCTCCTCTGTTTTTTACTGTCTGATACTTAGTCCAGTACATTGATTGCTATGCATTATAATTTTTTGATGTTTTGTTAATATGTGTATGGCTCTACAGTGCGGACATGCTTGTGCATGTAGTGCCACTTAACCATTGCTTCTTAATAAAGTTTTCTTAAGTATTATATGTTGTCTCTATTCTGTTCTGGACCTATCAATTGGTGGTTCTCTTTTTGTTGTATTTCTTACCGAATGGTCTGCCATTCTAAATTGGTACATATAGCAAGCACACTACTCCTCAGGGGCTTGACGACTTGCGGGTCTCATTATGGTGATTTATTTGTGTTGCTTTATTCAGTGTGTTTTGTATCTCACAGATATATGGAGCAGACAGGTTGTGGATGGCTTTGCATGTCATGGTTACGGTTTTGAACTGAAGACTCTGGCCAATGGGGAGCGAGTGAAGGGATCATAGATTACAATCTTATAGATTGCTGGAGCCAGTCCACAGTAAAAAAAAAGCAGCCATAGGGTGTCCAGGAACCTTCCAACACTTTTCTTAGCCAGGGCTGCTTCTCGGCAGGGTTTTACGCGCCCACCAGAGAAACTTCGGGTGGGCCCTGGCTTCCCCATCAGGAGAGTTCATGATTGCGAAAACTTTTCATCTGCTATGGGGCTCTTGAGCGGGGGAGAAAGGTGGGCCCTCAGAATCAAATCCTCTGGTGGGCCCATTGTTTTTAACTGACACTGCTTGTCGGTGAGAGTTCTATTTAACCACAACCATATAAGCCTAGCTCGGTGAAAGGACTGGCATAGAGGGAAACCATATCTACTCCGGCTGTCATTTCTCCGCCACCAGGTTCTGCCCATTGTCACACACGACTATGCCTGGCTGTATGTTCAGCGGTGAGAGCCATAGATCTGTCTGCTGTGTTACAACTTTCAACAACTCTGCAGCGCTGGGCGGTTTGTCACCCAAGCATTAAGCATATTATCTTCAGAACAGCCTGTTGCCGCTTGGCCAAGGCAGTGCCGCAGTGCCTACAGCTTGTGACTGATGTGGTCATTTTGGAGATGGTGGCCAAAAGGGAGGAGGAGATGCAGGAGGTGAACAATGTGATTTTATTGAGGTTACATTAGCTGGTTTTTATGCTAAAGAAAGATCCTACTGTGTTTTTTTTTTTTTTACGTCTCTTCAAATGTCTATTGGAGTGCGTCCTAATTTTTGGCAGCCCTTGAAATTGTTGCATATGCAATAACAACATAAGAGACACACTCCTTAATAATGGGAAGGACAATTCAAATAGATTCTATGTTCTAGAATATCAACTGTCTTATCTGAAATTCTTTTACGGGTGAGGTATTGCAGTATGGATAGTGTATTACACCGATCCAGCCAGGTATTATTGCCTTATACTGCGTGCTGCTGGTGCTGCCCAAAAATGTTTTAAATCTATTCTATTCCCTATTGATAATGCTGTCAGATGCATTTACAATAGGAACAGGTGCTGCTAGGTGGTATCATCACCAGCTACACATGAGTGTTCATTCTGGCTGCAAAAATGTCTTCCACAGTCCAAAACTTTATTTTTTTAAATTTTTTGGCCTTATATACAAGTCATTACCCTGGAAAGAATGTTTCATAACATTTTTTCCATTTTAGCTTGTTTTTTGTATGTTTTTTTTTTGTCAGTCTGCAAAAATGACGTAATACTCTGACAACATTGTTCACAGATATGCTATTTGTCAGGGGCCAACTAAGAATAGGTTTGAACCCTCAATTGTAATACTTTAAATGGAGTGTAATAGTTGACATGCTCACAATAATTGCTGGATTATTAGTGCAGTCATATGAGATAACGTCTGATGGCCACGTTTTCACGCAGTTGCCTAATGGTATGGTATTTGTCAGCGACCAAGTGTCAATTGGTTCAACAAAGCACAGGTGTCTGACTTTAAAAGGAGTGGAATATTTGGCATGCTCTACAAAATGTCTGCATTATTACGACAGTCATAAGGATCACGTGCGTCTGATCATTGAAAAAAGTTCCTCTGCTTCCACAATACAGTAATATGAATAAAACGAAAAAAAAAATCTGGCTGTATTCTGCGAACAAGCAAATGGAGTTGTAAAATGGTGTACACTGACACACTGCTACAATTTATAAATGGAGGACAATATTTTCCACGTTCACTACAAATGACTGGATTTGAACTGCAGTTACAGAATATGTGATACGTCTGATAGAGAGCCACAGTTTTAAATAGCAGGCCTGTAATTTACTAATATTATTTTACGCAGAGGCCTAGTGAATAACTTGACCGACACACTGCAACAGAATGGAAAAGGAGGCCAATATTTTCCACGCTCAATTTAATTTTCTGGATTTTTATCGCTGAAATATGGAACAGATTTGGCTTTATTCTGCAGTGAGAACAAGCAAATGAAGCAGAAAAATGGTGTACTCTGGATTGCTTTTTAAGCAAATAATCAGGATTAAGATAAAAAAAAAAATTTCCCTGGCCCCTGATATCTGAGGCTATGTCTACAAATATCTGTAATTATTACAGCAGCAGCAGACACGACGTTCAATAGACCCTCTTTTGCTGTATCATACACTGCAGTCTGCCACATACACTGCCTGCCTGCCTGCCTAGCACTGATTATATGCAGCTGTATTAGCTCTCGGAAGGGCTGTTAGTTCAGATGGCTATATATATATATATATATATATATATATATATATATATATATATATATTATATATATATATACATACAGGTGCATCTCACTAAATTAGAATATCATCAAAAAGTTAATTTATTTCACTTCTTCAATACAATAAGTGAAACTCATATTATATAGAGTCATTACAAACAGAGTGATCTATTTCAAGTGTTTATTTCTGTTAATGTTGATGATTATGGCTTACAGCAAATGAAAACACAAAAATCATTATCTCAGTAAATTAGAATACTTCATAGCAACAGCTTGAAACACGTTTTTAAAATCCAAAATGTTGGCCTACAGAAATGTATGTTCAATAAATTCACTCAATACTTGGTAGGGGCTACTTTTGCATCAATTACTGCATCAATGCGTCGTGGCATGGAGGCGATCAGCCTGTGGCATTGCTGAGGTGTTATGGAAGCCCAGGTTGCTTTGATAGCAAAGATCTCAAATTTGGACTCATCAGACCAAAGCACAGATTTCCATTGGTGTAATGTCCATTCCTTGTGTTCTTTAGCCCAAACAAGTCTCTTCTGCTTCTTGCCTGACCTTAGCAGTGGTTTCCTATATATACAGTACAGACCAAAAGTTTGGACACACCTTCTCATTTAAAGATGTTTCAGTATTTTCATGACTTTGAAAATTGTACATTCACAATGAAGGCATCAAAATTATGAATTAACACATGTGGAATTGTATACTTAACAAAAAAGTGTGAAACAACTGAAAATATGTCTTATATTCTAGGTTCTTCAAAGTAGCCACCTTTTGCTTTGATGACTGCTTTGCACACTCTAGGCATTCTTTTGATGAGCTTCAAGAGGTAGTCACCGGAAATGGTCTTCCAACAATCTTGAAGGAGTTCCCAGAGATGCTTAGCACTTGTTGGCCCTTTTGCCTTCACTCTGTGGTCCAGCTCACCCCAAACCATCTCGATTGGGTTCAGGTCTGGTGACTGTGGAGGCCAGGTCATCTGGCGTAGCACCCCATCACTCTCCTTCTTGGTCAAATAGCCCTTACACAGCCTGTAGGTGTGTTTGGGGTCATTGTCCTGTTGAAAAATAAATGATGGTCCAGCTAAACGCAAACCGGATGGAATAGCATGCCGCTGCAAGATGCTGTGGTAGCCATGCTGGTTCAGTATGCCTTCAATTTTGAATAAATCCCCAACAGTGTCACCAGCAAAGCACCCCCACACCATCACACCTCCTCCTCCATGATTCATGGTAGGAACCAGGCATGTAGAGTCCATCCGTTCATCTGCGTCGCACAAAGACACGGTGGTTGGAACCAAAGATCTCAAATTTGGACTCATCAGACCAAATCACAGATTTCCACTGGTATAATGTCCATTCCTTGTGTTCTTTAGTCCAAACAAGTCTCTTCTGCTTGTTGCCTGTCCTTAGCAGTGGTTTCCTAGCAGCTATTTTACCATGAAGGCCTGCTGCACAAAGTCTCCTTTTAACAGATGTTGAAGAGATGTGTCTGCTGCTAGAACTCTGTGTGGCATTTACCTGGTCTCTAATCTGAGCTGCTGTTAACCTGCAATTTCTGAGGCTGGTGACTGGGATAAACTTATCCTCAGAAGCAGAGGTGACTCTTGGTCTTCCTTTCCTGGGGCGGTCCTCATGTGAGCCAGTTTCTTTGTAGCGCTTGATGGTTTTTGCAATTGCACTTGGGGACACTTTCAAAGTTTTCCCAATTTTTCGGACTGACTGACCTTCATTTCTTAAAGTAATGATGGCCACTTGTTTTTCTTTACTTAGCTGCTTTTTTCTTGCCATAATACAAATTTTAACAGTCTATTCAGTAGGACTATAAGCTGTGTATCCACAGTTGTTTCACACTTTTTTGTTAACTATATAATTCCACATGTGCTAATTCATAGTTTTGATGCCTTCAGTGTGAATGTACAATTTTCATAGTCATGAAAATACAGAAAAATCTTTAAATGAGAAGATGTGTCCAAACTTTTGGTCTGTACTATATATATATATATATATATATATATATATATATATATACATACATCAACATACACTGCTCAAAAAAATAAAGGGAACACTTAAACAACAGAATATAACCTCAAGTAAACCAAACTTCTGTGAAATCAAACTGTCCACTTAGGAAGCAACACTGATTGACAATCAATTTCACATGCTGTTGTGCAAATGGAATAGACAATAGATGGAAGTTATTGCCAATTATCAAGACACCCTCAATAAAGGAGTGGTACTGCAGGTGGGGACCACAGACAACATCTCAGCACCAATGCTTCCTGGCTGTTGTTTTGGTCACTTTTGAATGTTGGTTGTGCTTTCACACTCGTGGTAGCATGAGATGGACTCTACAACCCACAGAAGTTTCTCAGATAGTGTAGCTCATCCAGGATGGCACATCAATGCGAGCTGTTGCACGAAGGTTTGCTGTGTCTGTCAGCGTAGTGTCCAGAGGCTGGAGGCACTACCAAGAGACAGGCCAGTACACCAGGAGATATGGAGGGGACCATTAAGGAATTGCAACAACCCAGCCGCAGGACCGCTACCTCAACCTTTGTACAAGAAGGAACAGGAGGAGCACTGCCAGAGCCCATCAAAATGACCTCCAGCAGGCCACAAATGTGCATGTGTCTGCACAAACGGTTAGAAACCGACTCCATGAGGGTGGTATGAGGGCCCGACGTACACAGATGGGGGTTGTTCTCACAGCCCAACACCATGCAGGATGCTTGGCATTTGCCACAGAACACCAGGATTGGCAAAGTCGCCACTGGCTCCCTGTGCTCTTCACGGATGAAAGCAGGTTCACACAGAGCACATGTGACAGACGTGACAGAGTCTGGAGACGCCGTGGAGAGAGATCTGCTGCCTGCAACATCCTTCAGCATGACCGGTTTGGCAGTGGGTCAGTAATGGTGTGGGGTGGCATTTCTTTTGAGGGCCGCACAGCCCTCCATGTGCTAGCCAAAGGTAGCCTGACTGCCATTAGGTACCGAGATGAGATCCTCAGACCCCTTGTGAGACCATATGCTGGTGTGGCTGGCCCTGGGTTCCTCCTAATGCAGGACATTGCCTGCCGTTTTTCACTGATCTCAGACATCAAGCACACCCCATCTTTCTCAGTCCACTGTAACAGCTCCGCCTGCACCTCACCCACAGTCTAGCAGCTTGTCATGTTTACCCTACCCCACCCTCTCTCAGAACAGCAGTCAAGCCTTAATCCCACAGTTATGGTAACGTAAAAGATTGTTTCCTCCTACACATGCCAAAGCAAAGAGCTTGAACTTCATCATCTCCAATCTGTTGATCACAGAAATGCTACCTTTCTGCCTGGTGGATACATACGGTTTCTGAAAGCTGATGGCTGCCGCAGTCCCCTAGTACCAGTTGCCTAGTTGCCATTACTTCTCTAAGACAGATGTGTCTGCGCTACACCAGCATTTTGCAGACCACATCACCCGTTCCTTGGTAAAATCTAGGTCTGACAGGGCGTACTGACACCTGGACAAACAAGCATGGCCAGCGAAGTTATATCTCGCTGACTGGGCTCTGGGTGACTCTGGTTGCTGTGGGGGTAGGCAGGGAATAGGCTGCTCCACAAGTTTTGTAAATCCCCAAGGTTTGCAGGGCCTTTTAGATTGGAGGAGGTCGAACCTGACCACTACCTCATGGCTGCTTTGGCAGCGAGGTATCCATACTCGGTCCCCAGCCGCCCCAAGGCCGGGTGTCCACACACGGTCCCCAGCCGCCTGGGGGCGGCCGGGTGTCCATGAACGGTCCCCAGCCGCCCCTATTTCTCCTTGAAAATTCCCCCACACTTTTCTTAGCCTGGCCTGCTTTAGGGCAGCATTGGACGAGCCCACCAGAGAACCAGACTCCTCCCGTGGGCCCTGGCTTCTCCATCAGGGGAGTTGAGAGTGCCAGGGTGAGGAGCATGATGATGATGATAGAAGTTAGCGTCTGCTTTGTTTTCTTGGAATGCAAGCACATGTATGTAGTAGCAGCTAGGCCTGAGGTGGTCAGCGTTTTGGCGCATATCCTACTTCCTCCGAGGATTGCTGGATGTTTTCCTGCTACTATCCCAGTTCTATGACTCCCGTTAAAACAAAGCTTCAGGTGATGAATGATGGATGAGGTGGTGGCAAAGGAGAAAGAGCAGTAGGAACAGGGACCATTCACATCAATATCAGGCCAGTCAACCACACATGTCTTGTAGGATATGTCTCTGTACCAAAAGGAGCGGTTCAACTACACAATTATAGGGCATGCAGTGAGTGCAATGCCTAACAAAAATTTTGAGGCACTCCAATGCCCCTTGGAAGTGACATGGAGGTCAGAGGGCCTTAACTAAACCGCTTTTTCCATTTATAGCAACTTAGTCTCCTGTGCACTGTTGGCCTAAGCAGTGATTGGAAGGCTTTCCAAAAATTATGAGGAACTGCAATGCCCCTTGAAATAGACGTGGATTACAGCATACTAAAAACCTTCTACCCATTATTGGGGAGTGGGTCTCCCTTAGTGTTCGCCTATGCATAGAAAAGCAAAATCTGACTAAAATTAGAAGGAAATGCAATGCCCATTGGAAGAATGGTGGAGGTCGCAGTGGAATAAAAAGACAATATCAATGCCCCTTGGAATAGTGGTGGTGGTCGCAATAGCTTAACAAGACGGTTTTAATGCCCCTTGGAAGAGACATGGAGGTTGCAGTAGCTTAACAAGACGGTTTTAATGCCCCTTGGAAGAATGGTGGAGGTCGCAGTAGCTTAACAAGACAGTTTTAATGCCCCTGGGGAAAGTGGTGGAGGTCGCACTAGCTTAACAAGACGGTTTTAATGCCCCTTGGAAGAGACGTGGAGGTTGCAGTAGCTTAACAAGATGGTTTTAATGCCCCTTGGTAGAGACGTGGAGGTTGCAGTAGCTTAAAAAGACGGTTTTAATGCCCCTTGGAAGAATGGTGGAGGTCGCAGTAGCTTAACAAGACAGTTTTAATGCCCCTGGGGAAAGTGGTGGAGGTCGCAGTAGCTTAACAAGACGTTTTTAATGCCCCTTGGAAGACATGTAGGTTGCAGTAGCTTATCAAGAGGGTTTTAATGCCCCTTGGAAGAGACGTGGAGGTTGCAGTAGCTTAACAAGACGGTTTTATTGCCCCTTGGAAGAATAGTGGAGGTCGCAGTAGCTTAACAAGACGGTTTTAAAGCCCCTGGTGAAAGTGGTGGAGGTCGCAGTAGCTTAACAAGATGGTTTTAATGCCCCTTGGAAGAGACGTGGAGGTTGCTGTAGCTTAACAAGACTGTTTTAATGCCCCTTGGAAGAGACGTGGAGGTCGCAGTGGAATAAAAAGACAATATCAATGCCCTTGGGAAAAGTGGTGGAGGTTGCAGTAGCTTAACAAGACAGTTTTAATGCCCCTTGGAAGAGACGTGGAGGTTGCAGTAGCTTAACAAGGCAGTTTTAATGCCCCTTGGAAGAGACGTGGAGGTTGCAGTAGCTTAACAAGATGGTTTTAATGCCCCTTGGAAGAGTCGGGAAGGTTGCAGTAGCTTAACAAGACAGTTTTAATGCCCCTTGGAAGAGACGTGGAGGTCGCAGTGGAATAAAAAGACAATATCAATACCCCTTGGAAAAGTGGTGGAGGTCGCAGTAGCTTAACAAGACAGTTTTAATGCCCCTTGGAAGAGACGTGGAGGTTGCAGTAGCTTAACAAGACGGTTTTAATGCGCCTGGGGAAAGTGGTGGAGGTCGTAGTAGCTTAACAAGACGGTTGTAATGCCCCTTGGAAGAGACATGGAGATTGCAGTAGCTTAACAAGATGGTTTTAATGCACCTTGGGAGAGACGTGGAGGTTGCAGTAGCTTAAAAAGACGGTTTCAATGCCACTTGGAAGAGACGTGGAGGTCGCAGTGGAATAAAAAGAAAATATCAATGCCCCTGGGAAAGTGGTGGAGGTCGCAGTAGCTTAACAACATGGTTTTAATGCCCCTTGTAAGGGACTTGGAGGTTGAAGTAGCTTAACAAGACGGTTTTAATGCCCCTTGGAAGAACGGTGGAGGTCGCAGTAGCTTAACAAGATGGTTTTAATGCCCCTTGGAAGAGACGTGGAGGTTGCAGTAGCTTAACAAGACGGTTTTAATGCCCCTTGGAAGAATGGTGGAGGTTGCAGTAGCTTAACAAGACAGTTTTAATGCCCCTGGGGAAAGTGGTGGAGGTCGCAGTAGCTTAATAAGACGTTTTTAATGCCCCTTGGAAGACATGTAGGTTGCAGTAGCTTATCAAGAGGGTTTTAATGCCCCTTGGAAGAGACGTGGAGGTTGCAGAAGCTTAACAAGACGGTTTTATTGCCCCTTGGAAGAATAGTGGAGGTCGCAGTAGCTTAACAAGATGGTTTTAAAGCCCCTGGTGAAAGTGGTGGAGGTCGCAGTAGCTTAACAAGATGGTTTTAATGCCCCTTGGAAGAGATGTGGAGGTTGCTGTAGCTTAACAAGACTGTTTTAATGCCCCTTGGAAGAGACGTGGAGGTCGCAGTTGAATAAAAAGACAATATCAATGCCCTTGGGAAAAGTGGTGGAGGTTGCAGTAGCTTAACAATACGGTTTTAATGCCCCTTGGAAGAGACGTGGAGGTTGCAGTAGCTTAACAAGGCAGTTTTAATGCCCCTTGGAAGAGACGTGGAGGTTGCAGTAGCTTAACAAGACGGTTTTAATGCCCCTTGGAAGAGACGGGAAGGTTGCAGTAGCTTAACAAGACAGTTTTAATGCCCCTTGGAAGAGACGTGGAGGTCGCAGTGGAATAAAAAGACAATATCAATGCCCCTTGGAAAAGTGGTGGAGGTCGCAGTAGGTTAACAAGACAGTTTTAATGCCCCTTGGAAGAGACGTGGAGGTTGCAGAAGCTTAACAAGACGGTTTTAATGCGCCTGGGGAAAGTGGTGAAGGTTGTAGTAGCTTAACAAGACGGTTGTAATGCCCCTTGGAAGAGATATGGAGATTGCAGTAGCTTAACAAGATGGTTTTAATGCCTCTTGGGAGAGACGTGGAGGTTGCAGTAGCTTAACAAGACGGTTTCAATGCCACTTGGAAGAGACGTGGAGGTCGCAGTGGAATAAAATGACAATATCAATGCCCCTGGGAAAGTGGTGGAGGTCGCAGTAGCTTAACAAGATGGTTTTAATGCCCCTTGTAAGGGACGTGGAGGTTGAAGTAGCTTAACAAGACGGTTTTAATGCCCCTTGGAAGAATGGTGGAGGTCGCAGTAGCTTAACAAGATGGTTTTAATGCCCCTTGGAAGAGACGTGGAGGTTGCAGTAGCTTAACAAGACGATTTTAATGCCACTTGGGAAAGATGTGGATGTTGCAGTAGCTTAACAAGATGCTTTTAATTAGTGTTGAGCCACCCCCGTAGTGTTCGAGTTCGGTTCGGTTCGTTGAACACCTGTGTGTTCGCCGAACTGTTCGTCGAACTGTTCGTCGAACACCTTCGAACACCGTTAAAACCAATGGCAGGCAAACAAAAACACATAGAAACACCTAGAAAACACCTTCAAAGGTGTCCAAAAGCTGACAAACTGCTCAGAAGACACAACTAACACATGGAAAAGTGACAAGTACATATAGTCATGCGAAAAGAAAAGAGGTGGAGGAGTAAAAGGAGGGGGAGACACAGATATAGGCATGTCATGCCCTTCTAAAATCCAAAAAGTGAGAAGCCGAGACGGCCAGTCCGCTCCTGCCCGTGCCACCTCCGTGTCGCCGGGTTTGTGCCAGAGCCGCGGTGAACCCTGACGGCCAGCCCCCCTCTCCCAATACTGGTGCCTGTCCGCTGGTGGGTCGAGAGAGCCCCCCTGTGGTGGAGGCAGCTCTAAGCTTTTTAATTTAAATTGTCCCTCTAATTTGAATGAATACACTTTAAATCCATTTACAAGGATCTATTGGAGGGCAAGTCTCATGCCAGCAGCCGCGTAATTCCAGCTCCAGTAGCGTCCACTAAAGCTGCTGCAGTTAAAAAGCTTTTATAAGGATCGAGCTCGGCTGTCCACCGCAAGGCATCCTAGTGCCAGTCCCAGCCCCTATGCCTTGGGGTGCCTCCTGATGCTCTTCACTAAGTATCCCGTGGTCCCGAAGCATTTCCTTTGAAAAAATGAAGTGTCCAAACTACAGGTGGTGTAGCTTGCTTAACAGCCGGGATAATCCGCTGACTAGCAGACACTGCTACTAGGCACAAAGTATTTCCTGGGCTAGATGCAGTTAAAAATTTGTAAGTAGATACTCTCGTTGGATGCTGAGAAAGCATTCCATAGAGTCTCCTGGCACGCCATATATGATTCTCTTAAAAAGCTTGGGGTAGGGGTCTAGGGGACCCTTTTATAGCCAAAATCACGGCCCTGTATCGCAATACGTCACCTAGGCTGAAGATAAATGGAACTGTAGCACCGAGGGCTCGGTTGCTACAGACGTATTGCACCTCACCCAGAGGTGTGATATCTCACTCTCAGATAAGGATGGAGTGTGGATCAGGACCCGACACCTGCATGCATTACACCACATTGCTGTGGGGCAGGGCGACCAATATGCCCCTGAGATGGGCACGACAGTCCCTGTCCCTGGCTGGAGTGGGGGGAGGGAACACTGAGGAAGGGGAACCCTGCAGTGCAGGAGCAGGGAGGAAGCAGTTCCTGGGTGCATTGAGAAGGGAGTATAAAAGGTGGGCACCATCTTAGTTCAGTGCAGAGAAGTCTGAGCAGAAGTGGCAGGGAGCAGGGGCTCTGCATGAGCTCTGCTCCGGAGGCGGGCCTAGTAACAGAGGCCCAGGCCTGCAAGAGGGAGAAGGAAGGAAGTGGAGCGGAGAAGGCTCCAGGAATGAGGAATGAAGGGATCCCAGGGGTGCGGACGGGCGAGTCGCCACCGCACGCCCGAATCCACCTGCGTGGAGGGGTCAGGCCAAAGGGGGAGACCGGTCCCCGAACTAGTGGAGGCAGGAAACGACCCTCAGCTAGAAACCGGAGGCTCTGACATTTTATGTGGCGCAGCCCCTTGCTCCACCCGCTAGGAAGGCACCACATAGGGTCAGGGAAACTGGCGCCAAGTTTACCAAGAGGAGGCCCGAGGCAGCCGGACAGAAGTGTTGGTAAGAAAGGCCAGACAAAGGACACACAAAGGGGGTCCTGTGAAGCGCTCCAAAGTTATCTGGGAGTTGTCTGAGCCCCTCACCTGGTGAGCACAGTACGACGTGGGCAGCCGTTACCTGCAGACGTGGTCTGGATAATAAGAACTGTGAGTAAAGGCCCTGAACTGCATCACTGACTCCGTGTCGTTACTGCTGCTGCCCTGCACCATCACCCCCATCCTCCGCATACACTGCCCTGAGGCTATACTCCTCCCGTGGGGAGTTATGCTACGCTCTGCTGCACCCACAACACCAGCCTTAGCGGTCTGCCCTGTAGCGGCGGTTCACTCTGACCGCAATCCACGGGTGGCGTAGTCGGACATTTAAACATCAAAACCACATAAATAGTTCCGCCACTGGTTTGACCGCCCTGAGCCACGGAACCGGATCGCCGCCACGAAGACTACAACCACCAGCATCCACCAAAAAGTGTCCGGCTCCGGGTGTCCCAAGGCCCAGGGGGTGCGTCAGAACATTTTCATCACCTTTCACAATCACCAATGGGACAAGGCAGGGATGTCCTCTGTCCCCTCTCTTATACATCCTAGTGACGGAGCACCTGCTCTCATCAATTCGCCATAACCCCAATATTAGGTGGATTGAGGTGGGAGGCACCGAGTACAAGTGCTCTCTATTTGCTGATGATGTCCTAGTATATATCACTCAATCACATATATCCATCCCTGCTGTTATGGCTGAAATAGATCACTTTGTTACATGGTAAAATTTTAAAATCAATGCAGCGAAGTCTGAGGCCCTCGATGTCTCCCTCCCTAAATCCATATAGGATTCCATCCAGTCCAACTTTCCCTTTGCCTGGCCCTCACAGGGTATCAAATACTTAGGAATTCCTATTCATAGAGACCTCTCCCATCTATGTTATCTTAATTTTGGGCACTTTATTGAACAATTCCATACAGACCACGGTTGGCAAGTTAGAACTGTAAGATTCACTACGTGAACCACTGGTGTTTTGTGGAAAAGCACATGTACACCGCGTTCCAAATTATTATGCAAAAAGTGTTTAGGAGTGATAAGGGAAGAATTTGTTTGTTTGTCAGTTAAACTCATTGATGGTGATGTGTGTCAGGGCTCTTTATATCACTGTAAGCAATTGCAGACACCTGTGCTAATTAGTTTGGCAGGTGTGTCCAATGAAAGGCAAGACTACTTAAGAAGGCTCTCTCACATTATTAAGCAGCCTACATTTTCTGCCAAAATGGGAAAGAAAAAGGATGTGTCGGCTGCTGAGAAGCAACAAATTGTGGAGTGTTTAGGTCAAGGCATGACTACAATCAACATTGTGCGATGATCAGGATGAAGTGTCTTGGCAATCAAGAAGTATGTAGCTGATTCACAGTACACACGTGTGCGTGCTGATAAGGGCAAATTGAGGACTCTTTCCTACAGGCAATTACGTCAGGTTGAAACAGCAGCGGCAAAAAAGCCTTGTCATAGCAGCAGACAAGTTTTTGAAGCTGCTTGTGCCTCCAACGTCCCCCGAACAACAAGATGCAGGGTCCTTCAGAGGTTTGCAGCTGTGCATATGCCATCCTGTCGACCTCCTCTATCCACTTCACACAAGCAGAAACGGCTCCAGTGGGCCAAACATTACATGAAGACTGATTTCAAAACTGTTTTGTTCACGGATGAGTGCCGTGCAGCGCTCGATGGTCCAGATGAATGGAGTGGAGGATGGCTGGTTGATGGACACCCCACGCAAACACGGCTACAGCGCCAACAAGGAGGAGGTGGAGTAATGTTTTCGGCTGGAATCATGGGGAGAGAGATTGTCAGCCCCTTTAGGATCCCTGAAGGCGCTAAAGATGAACTCCATAATGTATGTGGATTTTCTCAAACAGCACTTCCTGCCATGGTTCAAGAAGAAGAACCGTGTATTTCACAGCAAGATCATTTTTCTGCATGATAATGCACCATCTCATGCTGCACATAAAACATCTGCATCTCTGGCTGATATGGGCATAAAAGGGGACAAACTTATGGTGTGACCCCCATGCTCCCCTGACCTCTACCCCATTCAGAACCTTTGGAGCATCATTAAAAGGAGTGTCTATGATGGCGGGAGGCAGTTCACATCTAAGCAACAGCTCTGGGAGGGTATTCTGTCCTCATGCAAAACAATTGAAGCAGAAACCATCCAAAACCTGACAAATTCAATGGACGAGAGAGTTCAGAAGCTCCTTTCGAACAAGGGGTCCTATGTGAAAATGTAACATCACCTAGAATAAAGTTTTGAGTTGAAAACTGTTTGATTTCAGTTTCTAACAACCTGCTAATGCTTATAATTTCAAAAATGACCATATTTTTGGTCTTTATTAAAATGAAAAGGTTGATCGAAAAGTTTGGGGGATCTAAGAGTGTGGCAACCCAGTAGTCATGATTACTTCGAATTCTGACAATATGAGGGTCATGCTGCAGGTAGTGCAGCAAGAAGGCTCTTATGTGTCTTGCGCATCTCGGAGCCCCAAAATTATTTTCCGGGCTAGATGCAGCTAAAAATTATTTTTTTTTTTAATCTGGTGAAGCTTATTATAGATGGCCTAATAGGATCAGTGCTGCACACTGCTACAAAGCCCAAATTATTTTCCAGTCAAGATACAGATAAACATGATTAGTAATTTGAAAAGCTTAAAACGGTTGGTAGGGTGATTTTAACCAATCATCAAGCTTTTACTCTCCCCAGGATGACACAGGGGTAGAAAAGTCGTTTCGGATCCATGATTTGTTCATCTTTATGAACGTGAGTCTGTCTACATTATCAGTGGAGAGCCGCGTGCGCTTATCTGTCAGCACACCACCAGCAGCGCTGAACACACGTTCAGACAGAACGCTGGCTGCGGGGCATGACAAGATCTCCAAGGCGTAAGTGGCTAGCTCCGGCCATTTATCCAGATTGGAAGCCCAAAAAGAGCAAGGGTCCAGTGACACAGTCGTGGCTTCAATGTTTACTTGGAGATACTCCTGTACCATCGTCTCTAGGCGTTGACTATGTGTCAGACTTCTTGTCTCCTGTGGCCTTGCAAAGGATGGGCTAAAAAAGTGGTGAAATGATTCCGCAAAATTGATGTTACCAGCAGATACTGTGGTTCTGTTATGGTTTGAGTGCTGAACACTTGACGGTCCCACGGTTGGCAAGTTGGAACTGTGAGATTCACTACGTGCACCACTGGTATTTTGTGGAAAAGCACATGTAAGATTCTGCAACAGTCTCTGCTGATACTCCTGCATGCGTGCATCCCTTTCTATGGCAGGAATAATTTCTGCAAATTTACTTTTGTACCGGGGATCTAACAGTGTGGCAACCCAGTAGTCAGGATTATTTCTAATTCTCACAATTCGAGGGTCATGTTGCAGGTAGTGCAGCAAGAAGGCACTCATGTGTGTTGCGCATCCAGGAGCACCAAGTCCCTGTTGTGTTGGTGGCGAGGTAACAATCATGCTTCCTTCCTCTGTCCTCTCCCCCCAACCTCGCACAACAGAAATGTGATCAAGGTCTCCCTCATCTGATGAGTCTTCCATCAGTTCGTCCTCCACTTCTTCCTGGGCTCCTGCACCTTCCTCACTAGTTTGGCTGCTACCATGCGCCCTGGTAAAACCATCTCCCCCACCCTCACATGCCTGCCGCCTTGGTGCTGCCGACCGTCTGGACCTTGCAGATGTTAGCCCTTCCGCATACAACTCCTCCTCCTCTACTTCCTCCACCTCCTCTTGTGCCACCACCTGACTCCGAATTCTGTTTAACATGTGCTCCAGCATGTAAATCACCGGAATAGTCATGCTGATAATGGCATCGTCAGCACTAAACATCTTCGTCGCCATTTCAAAACTGTGCAGAAGGGTGCATAGGTTCCTGATCTGAGACCACTCCTCCAGCGTGATTTGCCCCACCTCTGAATCTTGTTGGCCCAGGCTATACGTCAGAACGTATTGCACCAGGGCTTGTCGGTGCTGCCACAGTCGCTGCAACATGTGCAGAGTTGAATTCCACCGGGTAGGCACATCGCATTTTAGCCGGTGAAGTGGCAGGCCCAACGACTTCTGTAGAGATGTAAGTCGCTGAGCTGCGGGATGCGAACGGCGGAAGTGAGCACACAGCGACCGTGCCCTCTGCAGAAGGCCATCTAGTCTGGGATAGTGGGCTAAAAATTGCTGGACAACCAGGTTCAACACGTGAGCCATACAAGGCACGTGTGTGACATTGTCCCGGCGAAGGGCCGCACCCAGGTTTGCAGCATTGTCGCACACGGCCTTCCCTGGTTTCAGGTCCAGTGGAGACAACCATTCATGAAATTGGATCTCCAGAGCTGACCACAACTCCTCAGCTGTGTGACTCACATTTCCCAGACATTTCAATGTAAAAACCGCCTGATGACGTTGAGCCCTACTGCCAGCATAGTAAGGAGGTGTGCAGGATCCCTTCTGCGCAGTTAGAAAGCTTGTGGCATGACCAGACAGGCTTTGGGTGCAGGTGGAAGACCGAGAGGAGGTTGAGGAGGCAGAAGCAGTGGAGGAACTTTGACATAAAGAGGATTGACGCACAACTCGTGGGGACGGCAAAACTTGGACAGCAGCCCCTTGTCCTGCTGTCACCATAGTTACCCAGTGCCCAGTCAGCGACATGTAACGCCCCTGTCCATGCCTACTCGTCCAAGTGTCTGTGGTGAAATGCACCCTGTCACACACAGAGTTTCTCAAAGAAGCGGTGATGTTGTGTGCGACATGCTGGTGGAGCGCAGGCACACCTTTCTTTGAGAAGTAGTGCCGACTGGGCATCTGGTACTGGGGCACTGCGACGGACATAAGGTCTCGAAAATCCTCTGTGTCCACCAGGCGGAAAGGCAGCATTTCTGTAGCCAAGAGCTTGCAGATGGTGAAATTCAACCTCTTAGCTTTCTCATGGCTAGGAGGAAATGGTCTTTTACTTGTCCACATCTGAGGGACCGAGGGCTGGCTATTGTGCTTAGACGGGGTTGATAAGGGTGTCCCCGGCAAACTGCCGGTCTGTGAGGAAGATGCAGGCGGACATGTTAGGTTGCCTTGATCCAAAGGTGGTGCTATCGATGTCGGACAGCGCTCAAGACCAGCTGGTGTTACCACCTCCAAAGAAAATGATGACCTGCCAATCACGCTGGCTGTTGCGGGTAAAGAGGTGGCAGGTCTGCGCCCCAAAACAGGTGTGACTGCTGTCCCCCCAGTCACAGAGGATGAAGAGGCCGCGGATGCACAAGATATGGCAGACGGTGATTGGCCCGGCCGGCTAGGCCGCATTGTAGCACACTGAGCTTCCCACTGCAACTTATGCTTCATGTCCATGTGCCGGTTCATGCATGAAGTACTCAAACTATGTATTTTTTGGCCTCTACTTAGCTTTTGCTGACAAATGTTACAGATAACACGAGTTGGGTCATCTTTATCGATCTGAAAAAATGCCCAGGCTATGCAAGGCTTAGCACCCATGCGACCTGAAGAGCCACCACGACTTGTGGTGAGAGGCAGAGTTGTGTTTGAGGATGCAGTTGTTGACGTGCTTCCAGTACTACGTCTCTGTCCAGGAAGGCGCAACCTGACCTCGTCGTCACTAGCATCTTCCTCCACCTCCTCTGCTGACCTCATCTCTTGGCTGACTGTGGGTTGACAGTAAGTGGGATCTCCGACCTCATCATCATCACCCTGTGCGTTATCACACCCGTCGTCCTCAGAGCCAACCTGTTCCTGCCCTGACAAAAAACTAAAGTTGTCGCTCCAATCAGGTATTTGAGTCTTATCATCGTCTTCCTCATTGTCTCCACCAACAGGAGTTACAGTTTGGGAATGAGGGTCTACATTATGGTCAGAACCTTCTGCGTCTGGTCCTGGATCCGACTCATAAAGATTCTGGGCATCAGTGCAGATCATTTCCTCGTCTGGATTCACAGAAGCGCTGGAGTCGACCTCTGATTCCCAGGCTATAGTATGAGTAAACAGCTCTGCAGACTCAACCATCTGTTCTACCTCATACTCAGACGGGCAGCTGGAGATTTGGGAGCTGTGAGGAAGCAAGTGCGATTTGGGTGACACCTTTGAGGACTGGAGTATTTGTGATGTTGAAGTTGATGTGGAGGAGAGCCCACTTAAAGGAGCACTTGATATCCGTTGAAGCACCTGCTGTTTTTGTGCCTCATCTGGAATTTGTAGCGATTGGCGTGGCCGTAAGAAAGGGATCTTATCACATTGTCCGCTAAAAGAAGAAGACATTTTAGTTTGGCTGGAAGATGGTCTTTCTTCTGCACCTACCCCACGGACACAACCTTTTTTCCCCTTCCCAACACGCCTATTCCCCTTTCCACCAGCAGCAGGCCTTTTTCCACTCATTTTGGTGGTTAACTAATTCACAACTCTGGAGTTGTTTGCACAAAAAAACAATGGATGGTAACCGAGCAGAGCTGAGTGGCCAAACTGTGGTATTAGGCCAAAACTATTGGCTGGGCTAGATGCAGAAAAAAATTATTTTTAATTTGCAACCTGATGGAGGTCAGTATAGATGGACTAATAGAACAAGTCCCACACGCTGCTAGAAGCCCAAATATTTTTTCAGAGATAAATGAAGAAAAAAATTATTTTTAATTTGCAACCTGATGGAGGTCAGTATAGATGGACTAATAGACCAAGTCCCACACACTGCTAGAAGCCCAAATATTTTTTCAGAGCTAGATGCAGAAAAAAATTATTTTTAATTTGCAACCTGATGGAGGTCAGTATAGATGGACTAATAGACAAAGTCCCACACACTGCTAGAAGCCCAAATATTTTTTCAGAGCTAGATGCAGAAAAAAATTATTTTTAATTTGCAACCTGATGGAGGTCAGTATAGATGGACTAATAGAACAAGTCCCACACGCTGCTAGAAGCCCAAATATTTTTTCAGAGATAAATGAAGAAAAAAATTATTTTTAATTTGCAACCTGATGGAGGTCAGTATAGATGGACTAATAGAACAAGTCCCACACGCTGCTAGAAGCCCAAATATTTTTTCAGAGATAAATGAAGAAAAAAATTATTTTTAATTTGCAACCTGATGGAGGTCAGTATAGATGGACTAATAGACCAAGTCCCACACACTGCTAGAAGCCCAAATATTTTTTCAGAGCTAGATGCAGAAAAAAATTATTTTTAATTTGCAACCTGATGGAGGTCAGTATAGATGGACTAATAGACCAAGTTCCACACACCGCTAGAAGCCCAAATATTTTTTCAGAGCTAGATGCAGAAAATTTTTTTATTCAATTTGCAACCTGATGGAGGTCAGTATAGATGGACTAATAGACCAAGTCCCACACACTGCTAGAAGCCCAAATATTTTTTCAGAGCTAGATGCAGAAAATTTTTTTATTCAATTTGCAACCTGATGGAGGTCAGTATAGATGGACTAATAGACCAAGTCCCACACACTGCTAGAAGCCCAAATATTTTTTCAGAGCTAGATGCAGAAAAAAATTATTTTTAATTTGCAACCTGATGGAGGTCAGTATAGATGGACTAATAGACCAAGTCCCACACACTGCTAGAAGCCCAAATATTTTTTCAGAGCTACATGCAGAAAAAAATTATTTTTAATTTGCAAGCTGATGGAGGTCAGTATAGATGGACTAATAGAACAAGTCCCACACGCTGCTAGAAGCCCAAATATTTTTTCAGAGATAAATGAAGAAAAAAATTATTTTTAATTTGCAACCCGATGGAGGTCAGTATAGATGGACTAATAGACCAAGTCCCACACACTGCTAGAAGCCCAAATATTTTTTCAGAGCTAGATGCAGAAAAAAATTATTTTTAATTTGCAACCTGATGGAGGTCAGTATAGATGGACTAATAGACCAAGTCCCACACACTGCTAGAAGCCCAAATATTTTTTCAGAGCTAGATGCAGAAAAAAATTATTTTTAATTTGCAACCTGATGGAGGTCAGTATAGATGGACTAATAGACCAAGTCCCACACACCGCTAGAAGCCCAAATATTTTTTCAGAGCTAGATGCAGAAAAAAATTATATTCAGTTTGCAACCTGATGGAGGTCAGTATAGATGGACTAATAGAATGATGCTATGCCCAAAAGATTTTACTTCACTAGGTGCAGTAAAAAAATTGGTATTCTATACACAGGTGGTATATCTTGCAACACAGATAGGCTACTCCACTGACTAACACACTCTGCAATAGGCCAAAAAGGATTAGCTTTGCTAGATTCAGCCAAATGCTGTGAAAAAAACTTGCACAGCACTGGCACAGACCTGCCTGGCAAAAACTGATAGGAACTGATGTAACCTAGTCCTGAAAAGGACTCCAATTACAATTAGTCTTTACTCCCACAATCTATCTATTTAAGAGCACAGACCTGCCTGAAAAAAAGTCGTAGGAAATGCTGTAACCTAGTCCTTAAAAGGACTGCAATCACAACTATTCCCTACTCCCAAGCTATCTGTAGATTTGTGCGAAAATTGGCTTGAAATTAACAAGGTATAGCGCACACAGCAACAGCGGTGCCGTCTAACACGCAGCTGCAGCAGTGAGAAAATGGTGGCGACGGGGAAAATGGCTTGGTCTTATAGGGCAAGGACATGTGACATACACTGCCAATCACACATGCCCTTGCTTGTGTGAAAAAAAGCACTTCGCTCCGTGTGTGCGCTGCTGATAGGCTGACAGATTGCACCTCCCCACTGCAAATGCGGGAAAGAGAAAAAAAAATGGAGATCTTCATTGTTCCTGCAGAGATCCATCCCCTGCCCCTCCCCCCGCCCCGCTGTACACTCAAACTGCGTATTAACATTAATTTTCATCATTACTGAGAAAAAATCCAGTTATGATTTTGGTGCACGAACAGTTATCGAACATAACCTCGAACAGCCGAATTTTTCTCAAATTGTTCGTGTTCGCCGACCGGCTCGAACACCGCCCAAAACAGCTCGAATTTGAGATTGGCGAACAGTTCGAGTAGAACAACGCTCATCTCTACTTTTAATGCCCCTTGGAAGAGACGTGGAAGTCGCAGTGGAATAAAAAGACAATATCAATGCCCTTGGGAAAAGTGGTGGAGGTCGCATTAGCTTAACAAGACGGTTTTAATGACCCTTGGAAGAGACGTGGAGGTTGCAGTAGCTTAACAAGACGGTTTTAATGCCCCTTGGAGAGACGTGGAGGTTGCAGTAGCTTAACAAGATGGTTTTAATGCCCCTTGGAAGAGACGAGGAGGTCGCAGTGGAATAAAAAGACAATATCAATGCGCCTGGGAAAAGTGGTGGAGGTCGCAGTAGCTTAACAAGGCAGTTTGAATGCCCCTTGGAAAAGACGTGGAGGTTGCAGTAGCTTAACAAGATGGTTTTAATGCCCCTTGGAAGAATGGTGGAGGTCGCAGTAGCTTAACAAGACGGTTTTAATGCCCCTGGGGAAAGTGGTGGAGGTTGCAGTAGCTTAACAAGACGGTTTTAATGCCCCTTTGAAGAGACGTGGAGGTTGCAGTAGCTTAACAAGACGGTTTTAATGCCCCTTGGTAGAGACGTGGAGGTTGCAGTAGCATAACAAGACGGTTTTAATGCCCCTTGGAAGAATGGTGGAGGTCGCAGTAGCTTAACAAGACAGTTTTAATGCCCCTGCGGAAAGTGGTGGAGGTCACAGTAGCTTAACAAGACGTTTTTAATGCCCCTTGGTAGAGACGAGGAGGTTGCAGTAGCTTATTAAGACGGTTTTAATGCCCCTTGGAAGAGACGAGGAGGTTGCAGTAGCTTAACAAGAAGGTTTTAATGCCACTTGGGAAAGATGTGGATGTTGCAGTAGCTTAACAAGATGCTTTTAATGCCCCTTGGAAGAGACGTGGAAGTCGCAGTGGAATTAAAAGACAATATCAATGCCCTTGGGAAAAGTGGTGGAGGTTGCAGTAGCTTAACAAGACGGTTTTAATGCCCCTTGGAAGAGACGTGGAGGTTGCAGTAGCTTAACAAGGCAGTTTTAATGCCCCTTGGAAGAGACGTGGAGGTTGCAGTAGTTTAACAAGACGGTTTTAATGCCCCTTGGAAGAGACGGGAAGGTTGCAGTAGCTTAACAAGACAGTTTTAATGCCGCTTGGAAGAGACGTGGAGGTCGCAGTGGAATAAAAAGACGATATCAATGCCCCTTGGAAAAGTGGTGGCGGTCGCAGTAGGTTAACAAGACAGTTTTAATGCCCCTTGGAAGAGACGTGGAGGATGCAGTATCTTAACAAGACGGTTTTAATGCGCCTGGGAAAAGTGGTGGAGGTCGAAGTAGCTTAACAAGGCAGTTTGAATGCCCCTTGGAAAAGACGTGGAGGTTGCAGTAGCTTAACAAGATGGTTTTAATGTCCCTTGGAAGAATGGTGGAGGTCGCAGTAGCTTAACAAGACGGTTTTAATGCCCCTGGGGAAAGTGGTGGAGGTCGCACTAGCTTAACAAGACGGTTTTAATGCCCCTTGGAAGAGACGTGGAGGTTGCAGTAGCTTAACAAGACAGTTTTAATGCCCCTTGGTAGAGACGTGGAGGTTGCAGCAGCTTAACAAGATGGTTTTAATGCCCCTTGGAAGAATGGTGGAGGTCGCAGTAGCTTAACAAGACAGTTTTAATGCCCCTGGGGAAAGTGGTGGAGGTCGCAGTAGCTTAACAAGACGTTTTTAATGCCCCTTGGGAAAGATGTGGATGTTGCAGTAGCTTAACAAGATGCTTTTAATGCCCCTTGGAAGAGACGTGGAAGTCGCAGTGGAATAAAAAGACAATATCAATGCCCTTGGGAAAAGTGGTGGAGGTCGCATTAGCTTAACAAGACGGTTTTAATGCCCCTTGGAAGAGACGAGGAGGTCGCAGTGGAATAAAAAGACAATATCAATGCGCCTGGGAAAAGTGGTGGAGGTCGAAGTAGCTTAACAAGGCAGTTTGAATGCCCCTTGGAAAAGACGTGGAGGTTGCAGTAGCTTAACAAGATGGTTTTAATGCCCCTTGGAAGAATGGTGGAGGTCGCAGTAGCTTAACAAGACGGTTTTAATGCCCCTGGGGAAAGTGGTGGAGGTCGCACTAGCTTAACAAGACGTTTTTAATGCCCCTTGGTAGACATGTAGGTTGCAGTAGCTTATCAAGACGGTTTTAATGCCCCTTGGAAGAGACGAGGAGGTTGCAGTAGCTTAACAAGAAGGTTTTAATGCCACTTGGGAAAGATGTGGATGTTGCAGTAGCTTAACAAGATGCTTTTAATGCCCCTTGGAAGAGACGTGGAAGTCGCAGTGGAATAAAAAGACAATATCAATGCCCTTGGGAAAAGTGGTGGAGGTCGCATTAGCTTAACAAGACGGTTTTAATGACCCTTGGAAGAGACGTGGAGGTTGCAGTAGCTTAACAAGACGGTTTTAATGCCACTTGGAGAGACGTGGAGGTTGCAGTAGCTTAACAAGACGGTTTTAATGGCCCTGGAAGAGACGTGGAGGTTGCAGTAGCTTAATAAGACAGTTTTAATGCCCCATGGAAGAGACGTGGAGGTCGCAGTGGAATAAAAAGACAATATCAATGCCCCTGGGAAAAGTGGTGGAGGTCGCAGTAGCTTAACAAGACCGTCTAAATGCCCCTTGGAAGAGCCATGCAGTACAGCATCTTAAAAACATTATTCCCATTATTGGGGAGTGTGTCTCCCATAGTCTTTGCCTATGCCTTCCAAGCAAAAGCTGCTAAAAATTAGGACGGAGGAACTTGCAATGCTGGCTAACAAGAGTCATGCAGTACAGGATCTTAAAAACATTATTACCATTATTGGGGAGTGGGTCTCCCATTGTCTTTGCCTATGCCTTCCAAGCAAAAGCTGCCAAAAATTAGGACGTAGGAACTTGCAATGCTGGCCACATGGACCAAGGTCACCCTGGTGCTAGAGTGGTGGTGGAGGCTGAGGAGAAGGAGAAGAGCAAAATGCAGCAGAAATGAGGAAGCGTATACCCATGTGTGGGTGTGAAGCGGTGCATGGGAATACACCACCCGAAATAACACACTGGATTTGACTTTATGGTGGTGATGAGAAGTCTGGCCCAATCCATCCCTTGTTCATTTTGATAAGGGTCAGCTTGTCAGGATTGTCAGTTGACAGGCGAGTGCGCTTATCAGTTATAATTCCCCCAGCGGCACTAAAAACACACTCCGATAACACGCTTGCGGCAGGGCAGGCCAGGACCTCCTAGGCGTACAGAGCAAGTTCATTCCAAGTATCCAGCTTGGATACCCAAAAATTAAAAGGCACAGAGGAATCACGGAGGATGCTGGCACGGTCGGCAAGGTACTCCCTCACCATCTTTTGAAACTTTTCACTCCTTGTGAGAGTACCCTGTGCCTCAGGGCCTGTAAGCTGGGCGGGTCTCAGAAAACTGTCCCAGAATGTTGACAGTGTTCCCCTGCCTCTGCTGGATTGGAGTTGTGTCTATCTCGCCTGTACGCCTTGGTTGGGCAACGAACTGTGACCTTTGCCGTTAGCGTGTTCAGATGGGAATTTTTTTAACAGTTCTGCAGCAAGGGCCTTCTGGTACTGCCCCATTTTTTTTAGACCTCTCCACCTCAGGAATAAGAGAGTGAAAGTTCTCCTTGTAGCGGGAGTCTAAAAGTGTCACCAACCAGTAATGACTGTCACCCAACATTTTGACAATGCGAGTGTCACGGTTAAGGCAGCAGAACATAAAGTCAGCCATGCGTGCCAGACTGGTAAGGGGCAAGACTTCCGTGTCCTCACCAAGATGACGACTGACCATGCTCTCCTCCTCCTCCCTGTCCTCAGGCCACCCACGCTGAACCGATTGTATGACAGTTGTACAGGTGCTGCCGTCTACAGCGCATGATTCCAGCTCCTGTTCTTCCTCCTCCTCCTCCTCTCCCTCACTGTCCCCCAATGCACATTGGGATGAGATGAGGCTGGGCTGTGTGTAAACACCCGCTACCGAATCTTGATCCATCTCATCAAACTCTGGCTGCAATGCCTCCTCTTTAATTCTCTGCAGAAAGCATTGCAAAAGACAGACAAGTGGGATGCTGATGTTAATGATGGCGTCATAGCCACTCACCATCTTGGTGGACTCCTCAAAGTTTGTCAAGATGGTACATATGTCAGACATCCAGGTCTACTCCTGAGGTCTTATGTGTGGAGTCTGACATGAATATCGACGGCGTTGTTGCAGCTGGTACTCCACAACTGCTCTCTTCTGCTCACAATTCCTTTGCAACATGTGGAGAGTAGAGTTCTAACGTGTGAGGACATCACACACCAGTCGGTGTGCCGGAAGCTGCAAACGCTGCTGCAACACAGCTAGGGCGGCGGAAGCTGTAGCCGACTTGCGAAAGTGAGCTGACAGGCAGCGTACTTTGACGAGCAGATCTGGCAACTCGGGGTACGATTTAAGAAACCGCTGAACCACAAGGTTAAGCACATGAGCCAGGCATGGTACGTGTGTGATCTCGCCTCGCCTCAGAGCTGCCACCAGGTTACGGCCATTGTCACACACGATCATGCCTGGATGTAGGTTCAGCCACAGATCTGCCTGCTCTTTCACAGCTGTCCACAACTCACAAGCAGTGTGAGGTTTATCACCTAAGCTTATGAGTTTCAGCACAGCCTGTTGCCTCTTGGCTGAGGCAGTGCTGCAGTGCTTCCAGCTTGTAAGTGATGTGGTTATATCTGAGATGGAGGCTGAACATGAGGAGGAGGAGGAGAGCTGTTCACTGTGGGGGCAACTGTGATTGACATATGGCCCGCAATCCTCGGTGTGGGGAGGATGTGTTCAGTCCTAAGGTCCGACTGGGTCCCGGCTTCCACAATATTTACCCAGTGTGCCATCAGGGAGATGTACCGTCCCTGGCCACAAGCACTTTTCCACGTGTCCGTTGTCAGGTGGACTCTCCCAATAACTGCGTTGTTGAGGGCACGGCAGATATTTTGGGACACGTGCTTGTTTGGTGCGGGAATTGCAATCCGGGTGAAATAGTGTCGGCTGGGGCCCGAGTACCGAGGGATGGCCACCGCCATAAGGTTGCGGAATGATTCCGTCTCCACCAGCCTAAAAGGCAGCATTTCCAATGCAAACAGTCATGAAATGTGCGAATTTAGGACTGTGGCCTGTGGGGCGTTGGCTGCGAATTTGCTCTTTCGTTTAAAGGTCGGAGATATGGACAACTGAATGCTGCGGTGAGACGTGGACGTGGACATTGATGCTGTTTTTTGAGCAACTTCCATAACAAGTGAAGACTAAGAGGAGGGGGCATCTTTGCATGCAGTATGGACAGGGGATTGCCTTGCACACACAACAGGGGGTTCTATTACACGCACAACAGCGAAAGAAGCAGTGGTGACACCCGCTGACACTGGTCGTGGACCCTGGGGTTCGCCCCACAAAGTCGGGTGTTTTGCTGCCATGTGCCTGATCATGCTGGTGGTGGTCAGGTTGGTAGTTTTGTCACCCCTGCTGATGCTGGCATGGCAGGTGGTACAAATGGCCTTTTTGGGGTTATCAGCAGAGTCTTTAAAAAAATTCCAGTCTCTGAAGACCTAGCGGTAGTACTGGCAACGTCCCTCATGTTGGTGTTACGGGGAACTGTTGCCCGCCTTCTTTGTGTGGCCACCACACTGCTTCTTCCTGCCTGATTGGGTACTCTGCCTCTCTCCCCCATGTGCTGCTGGCCTAGCTCTGTGTGTCCTCCTGCCACGTTGGGTCAGTTACAAGATCATCCACCACCTCCTCCTCTTCCACTTGCGCACCACGATCCTCCTCCTCACTTTCTGGCAATTGTGTCTCGTCATCATCCACCTCTTGTGACAAATTGCCAGCGTCGACTTCCTGTGGCCTTTGCAGTTCAAATATTTGGACATCGCTACATGGAATCTCCTCTTCCACCACTTCAAGCGGAGCAGGCGAGGGGCACAAATATGGAAATGGTCCAGTGAACAGCTCTTCAGAGTGTCCATGTGTGGGATCAGTTGCTGTCTGACGACACTCGGCATGGTTGGAGGAAGGAGTTTCAGGGTGAGGAGGAGTATGCGGTCGGGACTCACAGCTACTAATACTTGACCGTGTGGAAGACAGACCGGAGGTGGTGGTGCCCAGGTAACTGGAAGTATTATCTGCTATCCAATTAATGACCTGTTCACACTGATCAGTTCGCAATACTGGTGTTGCAGTGTGCTTCCCTTGTAATTTGTTCAAGAAGTGGGAGCGAGAAGATGTGGCTGTTGGTTGTGGCACATTTTCACCTAGGCCACGGCCCCGTCCTCTACACGCATGATCACCAGAACGTCCAGTTCCACGTCCCTTACCACGCGCCTTTCCCATTGTAAATGAAGTAAAATAGCTTACACTCGCACTATCAATGGAAAAAGGGTAATAAAAAGGAGATTAGAACCGTGGAAGAGAAAAAACACAGTTCTATTTGTCTGGCCTACACTAGAATCTTTTAAACAGATATATTTGTGATTGAACAGACAGGGAGACACTATTACTGTTTTTTTTTACATAAAACTGGCCAAAAACTGGATAATACAGATATTTGAATCGTGGAACTGCAAAACCACAGTTCTAATTTACTGGCGTATACCAGACTTTTTTAAATAGATATATTTGGGGCTGAACAGTCAGCGACACACTCAAACTGTTTTTTTTCATATAAAAAAGACCTAAAAGTGGAAAATACAGAGATTTGACCTGTGGAACTGCAAAACCACAGTTACAGTTATGTGGCGTACACCAGAATCTTTCAAACAGATATATTGGTGTCTGGCCAGTCAGGGAGACACTATTACTGTTTTTTTTACGGCAAAAAATGCCCAAAACAGGATAATACAGAGATTTGACCCGAGGAACTGCAAAACCACAGTTTTATTTTTCTGGCCTACACCAGACTCTTAAACAGATATGTTGGTGTCTGGACAGTCAGTGAGACACTATTACTGTTTTTTTATGGCAAAAAATGCAAAAGGCAGGATAATAAAGAGATTTGACCCATGGAACTGCAAAACCACAGTTATAGTTATATGGCATACACCAGACTCTTTTAAACAGATATATTGGTGTCTGACCAGTCAGGGAGACACTATTACAGTGTTTTTTTTCGGCACAAAATGCCAAAAGCAGGATAATACAGAGATTTGACCCGTGGAACTGCAAAACCACAGTTATAGTCATGTGGCATACACCAGAATCTTTTTTTTTTTGGGGGGGGGGATACCAAAAGGTTAATAAGATGCGTATTTGGACAGTCTGACTGAGGAAAAAAAAATTCAGGATTTAGATGAAAAAAAAAATAATTTTTCCTGGCCCCTGAGACCGGGGTGATAAGTCTAGCAATTTGACCAACAGGAGAACTCAGGACTGTAATGCAGCATTTGCTGGTATAAACACTGCATCTCCTATACAGCCTGCCTGTCTGCCTGATATGACTGGCTGGCAATCCCTGCATGTTCATTGGCTCTGTAAAGAGCGCCAAACATGCAGGGCGGAGACCCGAGCTCCCGCCCGAGTAACCCGGAAATGCTCGGTGCTCGCCGAACATCCCGAGTAGCGTGATGCTCGGGCAAGTAACGAGCAGTGTCAAGCATGCTCGCTCAACACTACTCTTTACTCTCCAAATCACATCTCACCACCTGTGATTTTGACCCAAATCCCATCCCACCTCATTCTAAACCTTACCACAGTCTTCATTCCTAGTCTAACCCACCTCTTCAACCTGTCACTAACAACTGGTGTCTTCCCCTCATGCTTCAAACATATCTCAATCACACCCATCCTCAAAAAGCCATCCTTTAACCCATCTTCTGTGTCTAGCTATAGCCCCATATCACTTCTCTGCTATTTCTCAAAACTATTGGAACAACACATCCATTTTGAACTGCCCTCCCACCTCTCTTCCTGCTCCCTCTTTGACCGCTTACAATCTGGCTACCGACTGCACTATTCCACTTAAACCGCCCTGACTAAAGTCACCAATTGCATACTAACCAGCAAATATAAACAGCACTAGTTTGTCCTCCTCCTCCTGGACCTAACATCTGCCTTCGACACAGTGGACCATTCCCTCTTACTACAGACTTTCTGATCTCTTGGCATTACAGACTTGGCCCTTTGTTGGATCTCCTCATACCTAACACACAGGACATTCAGTGTCTCCCACTCACACACTACCTCCTCACCTAACCCCCTATGTGTCGGTGTCCCCCAAGGTTCAGTTCTAGGACCCCTGTTCTTCTCCACCTACACCTTTGGTCTCAAGGCTTTAAGTATCACCTCTATGCTGATGACTAGTGATAGGCGAGCACTAAAATGCTCAGGTACTCGTTCGGGTCGAGCAAATTGGAATGCTCGAGTGCTTGAACCGCGTAACGAGCCCAATGTAAGTCTATGGGAAACACGAGCATTTTCCAGTGGCTCCCCCCGGCTTTCTGCAGAGGGCCTAAAAATTGCCCAAATCGATGGGAACAGTGCTCACATGACATGAAAACAGCATGGGGAAGACCCCTGGAAGCATTTCGAACTCCCAGGTCACTGCTGACAACAACATTATCAGGGGTATTACGCCACTTTTATGGACTCACAAGAAAACATACAAAAACGAAAACAAAATGGATTTTCCTGGGAAACATGTTAAGGAACATGTTTTCCAGGGTAATGACTTGTATTTAAGGCAAAATAAATATGCAAAAACAAAAATGTTCCTCCACACCTTCCGCTATTTTCATACGTAGCCTTTTTGATGCATTTTTACACTTTTGCTTTGCTTTCAACTAAGACGAATGCATTCTCCAGGATATGTCATTTTAACATTTTATAACCTTATATGGCCATGTGGTGTGTGACACATCATCAGACACATCCTGTTTCATTTATTATGGAGGGACTTTGAAAGTGACAAAGCCTATTTTTATAGGGGCATCAGACGGCCATTACTATTCTTAAAGGGCCAGCAGTGGGCCCTCGCTATTATTAGAGAGCCATCAGCCGGCTATGCTTTGTTGTTCCCATTATTAACGAGTGGGTCTCCTATACTGTTATTGCATATGCAGTGACTGCAATGGCTGCCATAAATTTGGGGGCACTCTAATGCCCCTTGCAAGAGGCGTAGAGGTCGGAGGGCCTCCTGCAAAAAATGCTCCCATTATTAGGAAGTGGGTCTCCCATAGTGTTTGCCTATGCAGTGAAGCAACGGCTGCCAAATATTTGGAGCAACTCCAATTCCCCTTGCAAAAGACGTAGAAGTCAGAGAGCCTCCTTAAAAAAATGTTCCCATTATTAGGAAGTGTGTCTCCCATAGTGTTTGCCTATGCAGTGAAGCAACGGTTGCAAGAGACTTAGATATGTACTTGATATGGTACATATGGTGGTGGAGGATGAGAATGCGGAGAAGAAGGAGGAGGAAAAGACCAAATAGACAAAATCAGGAAGCGTATACCCATGTCTGCGTGTGAAAACGGAGGTGCATGGGAATAGAGTTAGACGTCCCCAAAAAAAGACACTGTATTTGAGTTTATGTTATGCTGCTATCATTCGGTGGTGTTGAGGTGTCTGGCCCAATCCAGCTCTTGTGCATTTTTATAAGAGTCAGCCTGCCTGCCAGGACCTCCAAGGCATAGAGAGCCAATTCATGCCATGTGTCCAGCTTGGATATCCAATAATTAAAAGGCACAGAGGAATCACGGAGGATGCTGGTACGGTCTGAAAAGTACTCCCTCACCATCTTCCAAAACTTTGCACTCCTTGTCCCGCCTCAGGACCTGTGCGATGGGAGGGTCTGAGAAAATTATCCCAGAACTTTGACAGTGTTCCCCTGCCTCTGCTGGATTGCATTTGTGTCTCTCTCGCCTGTACTCTTTGGTTGTCCAACGAACTGTGACCTCTGCCGCCATCGTTTTTAAATGGGAATTTTTTCACTAATTCCGTACAAGGGCATTCTGGTACTGCCCCATTTTATTAGGCCTGTCCTGCAAAGGAATAAGAGACATAAAGCTCTCCCTGTAGCGTGGGTCTAGAAGCGTCACCAACTAGTAATCACTGTCACCCAAAATTTGGACAACGCAAGGATCACGGGAAAGGCAGCGTAACATAAACTCAGCCATGTGTGTCAGACTGCAAAGAGGCAAGACTTCCATGTCCTCACCAAGAGGATGACAGACCATGCTCTCCTCATACTCCTCCTCTTCCTCCTCCTATCTGTCCTCAGGCCATCCCTGCTGAACAGACGGTATGACAGTTGTGCAGACAATACCATCTATAGCGCAGGAAACTAGCTCCTGTTCTTCCTCTGCCTCCTCCGCTTTCTCATTTTCACCCAATCCACGTTGGAATGAGATGAGGCTGGGCTGTGTGTAATCACCCTGTATGGTTCCTTGCTCCATCTCATCGTGCTTCACCTGCAATGCATCCTCTTTAATTGGGAGCAAAGAGCATTTCAGAAGACAGAGAAGCGGGATGGTGATGCTAATTATGGCATCATCGCCACTCACCATCTTAGTGGAGTCCTCAAAGTTTTGGAGGATGGTACATATGTCTGACATCCATGTACACTTCTGAGGTTTTATATGTGGAGTTTGACCTGAGTACCGAAGGCCTTGTTGATGCTGATAGTCAACAATTGCCCTCTTCTGCTCACAAATCCTTCCCAACATCTGCAATGTAGAGTTCCAATGTGTGGGCATATCGCAGATCATTTGGTGAGCTGGAAGCTGCAAATGCTGCTGAAGCATGGCAAGAGCGGCGGAAGCTGTAGCTGACTTTCTAAAATGGGCACATAGGCGGCGTACTTTGACAAGCAGAGTCAACAGATCCGGGTAGGTTTTAAGAAACCGCTGAACCATGAGGTTAAGCACATGGGCCAGGCATGGTACGTGTGTGAGCTCGCCACCAGGTTCACACACGACCACGTCTGGCTGTAGGTTCAGCAGTGTCAGCCAAAGATCTGCCTGCTTTTTCAGAGCTGTCCACAACTCTTCAGCATTGTGAGTTTTGTCACCTAAGCATATTAGCTTCAATACAGCCTGTTGCTGCTTAGCCGAGGAGGTGCTGCAGTGCTTTCAGCTTGCGAATGATGTGGTCATTTCGGAGATGGAGGCTGAAGAGGAGGAGTAGGTACAGGAGCTGTAGAATGTGGGGGCAACCCTGATTGACCTAGGGCCCACAATCCTCGACGTCAGGAGAACATGTTCCATCCCATGGTCTGACTGGGTCCCGGCTTTCACTATATTAAGCCAGTGTGCCGTCAGAGAGATGTCCCATCCCTGCCCACAAGCACTTGTCCACATGTCCGTGGTTAGGTGGACTTTCCCAGTAACTGCATTATTGAGGGCACGGCTAATGTTGTGAAGCACATGCTTGTGCTATGTGGGGACAGCACACCACAAGAATAGTGGCGGCTGTGTACCAAGTACCAAGGGACGGCCACCGCCATCAGGTTGCGGAAAGCTTCTGTCTACACGTGCCTAAAAGGCAACATCTCGAGCTCAAGCATTCGCGAAATGTGTGAATTTAGTAGTGTGGCCTGTGGGGCCTTAGAGGCGTATTTGCAGGGGTAGGGACAACTGAATGCTACGCTGGGACAAGGACATGGACGTGTTTGCTGATGGTGCTATTTGAGAGTGTTCTATGACAAATTCAGGGTGGGAGGCATGTTGGCATGTGGCATGGACAGGGGATTGGTATGCCCGCACAACAGTGGAAGAAGCAGTGCTGTCATCCGCAGACACTATTGCTGGACCCTGGGGTTTGGCTCACTTAGTCGGATGCTTTGCTGCCATGTGCCTGATCATGCTGGTGGTGGTCAGGTGGGTAGTTTTGCTGCCCCTGCTGATGCTGGCCTGGCAGGTGGTGCAAATGGCCTTTTTGGGGTTATCGACAGAGTCTTTACAAAACAACCAGACTTGGGAAGACCTAACAGTTGTACTGGCAACTTCCGTTGTGTTGGCGTTATGAGGAACGTTTGCCCGCCTTGTGTCTGCGGCCACCACACTGTTTCTTCTGCCTGTTTTGATTCTACGCCTCCCTCCCCCTGTGTGCTGCTGTCCTTGCTCTGTATGTCCCCCTGCCAGGTTGGGTCAGTTACTATATCATCCACCACCTCGTCTTCTATTTCCGGACCCTGGTCCTCCTCCTGACTTCCTTGCAATTGTGTCTTATCACCATCCACCTCTTGTGACAGTTTCCCACCGTCTCCTTCATGTGACCGTGACTGCTCAAATATTTGGGCATCGCTACATGCGATCTCCTCTTGCCCTGCTTCAAGTGGACCGAGCGAGAGGCCCGAATCTATAAATGGAAAAGTGAACAGCTCTACGGAGTGTCCAAGTGTGGGATCAGTTGTCTCCGGGCACTCGGCATGGTGGGAGGAAGGAGGATCAGGGTGAGGAATATGCAGTCCAGACTCACGGCTACTGAGACTTGACCATGTGGAAGACAGGGTGGTGGTGGCTAAATGACTGGAAGCATTATCTGCTATCAAAGCAATAACCTTTTCACACTGCTCTGTGTTCAATAGTGGTGCTCTGTGGTCCCCTATTAATTGGGACAGGAAGGTCGAGCAACAAGATGTGGGTGTTTGTTGTGGCACAATTTCAGCTTGCCCACAGCCTCGGCCTCGTCCTCTGCATGCACCATCACCATCACATCCTCTTCCCCGTCCCTTGCCATGTGCCTTGCCCATTTTAAATGGAGGACAATATTTTCCACGTTCACTACAAATGGCTGGATTTGAACCGCAGTGATGTGTGATACATGTGACGGAAAGCCACAGTTTTAAATAGCTGGCCTCTGATATTAATGAGTTTTTGTAAGAATAGTCCATTAATATTTGAGTAATGGTCAACCTGATTCATGTTTTTCATTGAAACAAATAAATAATACATAATGAAACGAAAATAAATACTGATAATGTTGATAATTAAATCTTGCGAATGATAATAATTATTTCCTCTTTTATTCTGTTTTTTTCTTTTATAAAGCCACATAATGTTTTGATGGTTCTAATTCTAAATATGACAGGTTTACAGTATATAGAATTTTTAAAACAATTTTTATAAGTATTTAATGTGACGTTTTGTTAATTCATTAGGTCCAAGAATTCCATTAATGTCTGAAATAGTATGGAAAAGCCTCCTGTTGTCTTAAATTCCATTAGGAAACCCATTTTCCTTTATTTTTTAATCTTATCTCACTCTATTTAAACAAGGTAATTGTGAGCTAATCACCACAGCAGGGGACATTTAGCTTCTAACACAATAATTTTCTAATAATATGCATTTTTGTTAATACATGAAAAGCAGGTCCTAAACGTAGTTAAAATGCTATACACAAATATTCTAAAGGGCATGTATGACTTGATATAGCATTAAACAAAAATGTACATGTAAAGTTTTATGTATATTTATTTATACATTGCCCAGCATATATGATTACACCCCCTTTGATAAGTACGATTTTAATCAATATCTCACTGAACACAAGAACAGTTTTCAAAATTTGGACAAGACTGTGTTTCATAGAACATGTTTTTAACCCATAACAGTTAAGTAAGGTTAAATAAATACACCCCACATCAAATCTTACTTCATACAGTATTTTGTATGACCTCCATGATTTTTAAAGACAGCATTAAGTCTTCTAGGCATGGAATGAACAAGTTGGCAACATATTGCAATATCTATCTTTTTCCATTCTTCAAGAACGACCTCTTTTAGAGCAAAATGTCATGAGTGTGCTACATCCTGCTGAGACCTTTGGGGTATCAGTGATCAGAAGGTTGCAGCGATTGGCAGATTGCAGGTCCTCTTTGGAGTCTGCTCGGTGTTTAACTTGAGTGGTTCAGATTGATTTTTATTTTTCTTGTGGAAGGAGTTAAAATTTCCTTTTTGATCCTGCTAAGATTCCATACGGCTCTAATCTCAGCTGCTGAATCTTACTGTAACTCCCTTTCATTATTTAAACTCATTCCTAGTTGTCTCCTATGCCAGTTATAGGTTTTCTATGCTGACCTCTCTGGAGACGTTGTTCCAGACCCTGGAGAAGTTGTTCCAGATGAGTTATTTAGTTCCAGCTGTTTGATTTCTCCTGGATTGTCTCCCTCCCTGTGTCCTTTTATTTTAGTAGTAAGACTAGTGTCTTACTGCCCTGCTCACTAGTTAGGGCTAGCTCAGGGTCAGCCAGAGCTTAGGCACATGATTGCGCATGGGGGGAAGGACCCATCTAGAGATGATAGGGAGCGCAGGGTGCACTCTCAGGTGAGGAGGGGTGTCGCTAGGGCACCTTTCTATCTTCTTTCCCTCATTTAACTCGCATGCTGGGCATTTCATTGCTCTGACATGACACTTGGATGCTGGATGGAGAATAATGCTCAACTTGTCACTTCAGAATTTCCCACAGGTGTTAGATTGGGCTCTAATCAGGAGACATACTTGGTCATTGAATCACTTTCATCCTGTTTTTCTTCTTGCATTTTCTTTGTACATCTCACCTTTGCAACACTTTTGTCTCATCACTCCAGAGGATATAGACTACCTCTAATCTTCATATTTTAAAGCATGGGCCCTGGCACATTATGGGTGAGCTGTTTTGTTCATGGGCTCAGGATAGGCTTTCTCCGTACATGACACCCTTACATTTCTTTCCACTGCAGTGCAGGTTGCATTGTGCCATGGAAAACACTCATCTCCATTTTCCTTTCAACTTCTTTAGCTAACTGCAGTGAAATTGCATTAAAAATTTCTTTCACCCCTTTTTTATGGGAATATGCTCCTGCTTAGGTATTAACTTCTGAGCTTGACCTGCATGTCTCTTTGAGATGGTAGCAGTTCCATATTTGTTAAATTTTTGTATCACTTTTGCTTCAGTATTCAGTGTGCAGAATGGAGTTCCAGCGCATAGTTACGTCGCACACCAGTCCGTTAGTTGGCACTTGCTTGCACTGCTGCAGCACTGCCAAAGGAGGTAGCTCTAGATGACTTGCGGAAATGTTCCCTGGTGCAGCGTATCTTGACCAGAAGCTCTGGCAAGTCTGGGTAGGTTTTCAGAAATCACTGATCTACCAAGTTGAGCACCTAGGCCAAGTGACGTGTGAGCTTTCCAAGCTCCTCAGCCACCACCAGGTTATGGCCATTAGAACACATGTCCATACTTAACTGTAGGTTCAGCGGCGAGAGCCTCAGATCTGTCTGGACCGTTATTCCTTTCAATAACTCTGCCGCGGTGTGCGGTTTGTCTATTAGACAAATTAGCTTCAGCAGTGCCTGTTGCTGCTTCGCTGAGACAGTGTTGCAGAGCTTCTAGTTGATGTGGATGATGTGCTCTGAGACAAAACATTTTCGATGGAGGATGTGGAGGAGCAGGAGAGAGTGTAGGAACTGGTGTATGAGGTGGAGGAAACCCTGATAGAAGTAGGGCCAGCAATCCTCGGAGCAGTAGCACATGTGTCGTGTCGGGGCGGGACACGGCCCCTGCTTTCACAGTGTTCACCCAGTGTGTCACCAGGGAAATAAAGCATCCCTGGCCACAAGCACTTGTCCACATGTCGGTCGTTACGTTTACAATCCCAGTAAGTGCGTTGGTAAGGGCACGGGTGATGTTCCTGGACACGTGCTTGTAAAAGGCGGGTACGCCAAACCGGGAGAAATAGTGGACCGAGTACCGAGGGACTGCGTCCGCTATGATTTGACGAAAACTCTCCATGTCTAGAAGCCTAAACCACAACATTTCCACAGCAAGCGGCCTAGAAATGTGGCCATATATCATTTTGGGCTTGTGGGTGGGTGCCTGGAAACTTTCCTTTTCGTTCCAAGGCCTCGGGTAAGGACAGCTGAATACTGTGCCAGACCAAGTTTTTGGCCGTGCCTGATGCCATGATGGTGCCTCAGAATGTGCAAGGACAGGTGAAGGGTGGGAGTAGTGATGAGAGAATGTACTCGCCACTGCTCGGTACTTGCCCGAGCATCTCACTGCTCTAGATGCTCGGTGCTCTGGAAATATTTCCTGGTTGCTCAGGTGGGATCTCGGGTCCCCTCCCTGCATGTTTGGCGCTCTTTAGAGAGCCAATGAACATGCAGGAATTGCCTACCACACACTGTGATGCCGTAGCCATGTTGGTTGTGGCATTACAGTGATTGGCTGGCTGCACAGCGTCATCAGGTCTATATAAGACCTGGCGCCGCCATGCTCGTCACAGTTTACCTCGGAAACAGGCAGTGTAGGGAGAGATGCTGCAGAGCTAGGTAGAGGTTTGCTTGTTTATTAGTTAGTGTAGGTATACTACAACATCTGTATATATCCTTCTGAACTAACAGTCCTTCTGAGGACTAATCCAGCTGCATATTTTCAGTGGTGAAGGTGATAGCAGGAGCTAGGCAGGTAGTATATGTGGCAGAATGCAGTGCATATAGCAAGAGGGTCCATTGAGCGTCCTGTTAGTCTAGGTATTCCACAACAGACATATATAAATATATATATATATCTAATATATAATTGCCAATCGGCTCTGTCACAGCTTCCGGCGATTGTGTCGCTATACCACAATCCACCGCGGCAGCTACCGACGATTGTGTTGCTATCCCACAATCCACTGCGGGGGACGAACTGCGCCTCCATAAGTGACAAAAACGGCACCGCTATTCCGTTGGTAGCCGCGGCTCATCTCCCGCCGTAGGGAGGTCAGCGGCGATGCAGCCGAGAGCCTCAGCCGGTGGGAGCCAAGCCTCAGGCGGTGGACGGCTCAGCCAATGAGCGGTGCCGCGTGACTTTGGCAGGGGATTTGATTCCCGCGCTGCTCATTGGCTCAGCGGGCGGGCGGCTCAGCCATTGAGCGGTGCCGCGCAAGATTCAAATCCCTCGCCAAATCCTCGTGGCACCACTCAATGGCTGAGCCGCCCGCCGGTTGAGCCAAAGAGCGTGCCTCGTGGGATTTGAATCTCCCGCCAAGGCTGGCGGCCAATCAGCTGCTAGCGCTATTGGTGCCAGATTTGAATACTGCTAGCAGCTGATGTGATTTGTCGCCGATCTATCAGCTGTTAGCAGTACTGCCGATATCCCGGCGGTGTCAGCGCGGGAGATTTAAACACGGCTGTGTTTACATCTTCTGCGGCCACACCGTCGGGAGATCAGTGGCGCCCGCCGGACACAGCTGCCATGGTGACAATCGGTGAAGTCACCTCAACAGCAATAGCGGCGACGTCAAAACAATAAACACTTTCGCATTACTTCATGGTGATGCAGTTTGAGGCATCTGTATACTTGTATACTCTCTGAGGTACACAGTACTTTCTGGAGAGAGGACTGTAGTATTCAGCGGCTATTTCTATGGCACCTGTATACTCTCTGAGGTACACAGAACTTTCTGGAGAGAGGACTCCACTATTCAGCGGCTATTTCAACGGCACCTGTATACTCTCTGAGGTACACAGTACTTTCTGGAGTGAGGACTGTAGTATTCAGTGGCTATTTCTATGGCACCTGTATACGTGTATACTCTCTGAGGTATACAGTACTTTCTGGAGAGAGGACTGCTGTATTCAGTGGCTATTTCTACGGCACCTGTATACCTGTATACTCTCTGAGGTACACAGTACTTTCTGGAGAGAGGACTCTACTATTCAGCTGCTATTTCTACGGCATCTGTATACCTGTATACTCTCGGAGGTAAACAAATACTTTCTGGAGAGAGGACTCTACTATTCAGCGGCTATTTCTATGGCACCTGTATAACTGTATACTCTCTGAGGTACACAGTACTTTCTGGAGAGAGGACTCTACTATTCAGCGGCTATTTCTACGGCACCAGAAAACTCTCTGAGGTACACAGTACTTTCAGGAGAAATGACTCTACTATTCAGCGACTAATTCTATGGCAACTGTATACCTGTATACTCTCTGAGGCACACAAGTACTTTCTGAAGAGAGGACTGTAGTATTCAGTGGCTATTTCTACGGCACCTGTATACCTGTATACTCTCTGAGGTACACAGTACTTTCTGGAGAGAGGACTGTAGTATACAGTGGCTATTTCTACGGTACCTGTATACCTGTATACTCTCTGAGGTACACAGTACTTTCTGGAGAGAGGACTGTAGTATTCAGTGGCTATTTCTACAGCACCTGTATACTCTGAGGTACACAGTACTTTCTGGAGAGAGGACTGTAGCATTCAATGGCTATTTCTACGGCACCTGTATATTCTCTGAGGTACACAGTACTTTCTGGAGAGAGGACTCTACTATTCAGCTGCTATTTCTACGGCATCTGTATACGTGCATACTCTCTGAGGTACACAAATACTTTCTGGAGAGAGGACTCTACTATTTGGCGGCTATTTCTATGGCACCTGTATAACTGTATACTTTCTGAAGTACACAGTACTTTCTGGACAGAGGACTCTACTATTCAGCGGCTATTTCTACGGCACATCTATACCTGTATACTCTCTGAGGTACACAAGTACTTTCTGCAGAGAGGACTCTACTATCCAGCTGCTATTTCTACGGCATCTGTATACGTGCATACTCTCTGAGGTACACAAATACTTTCTGGAGAGAGGACTCTACTATTCGGCGGCTATTTCTATGGCACCTGTATAACTGTATACTTTCTGAAGTACACAGTACTTTCTGGACAGAGGACTCTACTATTCAGCGGCTATTTCTACGGCACCTGTATACTCTCTGAGGCACACAGTACTTTCTGGAGAAATGACTCTACTATTCAGCGACTATTTCTATGGCAACTGTATACCTGTATACTCTCTGAGGTACACAGTACTTTCTGGAGAGAGGACTGTAGTATTCAGTGGCTATTTCTACGGCACCTGTATACCTGTATACTCTCTGAGGTACACAGTACTTTCTGGAGAGAGGACTGTAATATTCAGTGGCTATTTCTACAGCACCTGTATACTCTGAGGAACACAGTACTTTCTGGAGAGAGGACTGTAGTATTCAATGGCTATTTCTACGGAACCTGTATATTCTCTGAGGTACACAGTACTTTCTGGAGAGAGGACTGTACTATTCAGCGGATATTTCTACGGCACCTGTGTACTCTCTGAGGTACACAGTACTTTCTGGAGAGAGGACTCTACTATTCAGCGACTATTTCTATGGCACATCTATACCTGTATACTCTTTGAGGTACACAAGTACTTTCTGGAGAGAGGACTCTACTATTCAGCGGCTATTTCTACGGCACCTGTATACTCTCTGAGGTACACAGTACTTTCGGGAGAGAAGACTCTACTATTCAGCGGCTATTTCTACGGCACCTGTATACCTGTATACTCTCTGAGGTACACAAGTACTTTTTGGAGAGAGGACTGTAGTATTCAGTGGCTATTTGTACGGCACCTGTATACCTGTATATTCTCTGATGTACACAGTACTTTCTGGAGTGAGGACTCTACTATTCAGCGACTATTTCTACGGCACCTGTATACCTGTATATTCTATGAGTTACACAAGTACATTTCTGGAGAGAGGACTCTACTATTCAGTGACTATTTCTATGGCACATGTATGCCTGTATACTCTCTGAGGTACACAAGTACTTTCTGTAGAGAGGACTCAACTATTCAGTGGCTATTTCTATGGCACCTGTATACTCTCTGAGCTACACAGTACTTTCTGGAGAGAGGACTCTGCTATTCAGCGACTATTTCTATGGCACCTGTATACTCTCTGAGGTACACAGTACTTTCTGGAGAGAAGACTCTACTATTCAGCGGCTATTTCTACGGCACCTGTATACCTTTATACTCTCTGAGGTACACAAGTACTTTCTGAAGAGAGGACTGTAGTATTCAGTGGCTATTTGTACGGCACCTGTATACCTGTATACTCTCTGATGTACACAGTACTTTCTGGAGTGAGGACTCTACTATTCAGCGACTATTTCTACGGCACCTGTATACCTGTATATTCTATGAGTTACACAAGTACATTTCTGGAGAGAGGACTCTACTATTCAGCGACTATTTCTATGGCACATGTATGCCTGTATACTCTCTGAGGTACACAAGTACTTTCTGTAGAGAGGACTCTACTATTCAGTGGCTATTTCTATGGCACCTGTATACTCTCTGAGCTACACAGTACTTTCTGGAGAGAGGACTCTGCTATTCAGCGGCTATTTCTACGGCACCTGTATACTCTCTGAGGTACACAGTACTTTCTGGAGAGAGGACTCTACTATTCAGTGACTATTTCTGTGGCACATCTATACCTGTATACTCTTTGAAGTACACAAGTACTTTCTGGAGAGAGGACTCTACTATTCAGCGGCTATTTCTACGGCACCTGTATACTCTCTGAGGTACACAGTACTTTCTGGAGAGAAGACTCTACTATTCAGCGGCTATTTCTACGGCACCTGTATACCTTTATACTCTCTGAGGTACACAAGTACTTTCTGAAGAGAGGACTGTAATATTCAGTGGCTATTTGTACGGCACCTGTATACCTGTATACTCTCTGATGTACACAGTACTTTCTGGAGTGAGGACTCTACTATTCAGCGACTATTTCTACGGCACCTGTATACCTGTATATTCTATGAGTTACACAAGTACATTTCTGGAGAGAGGACTCTACTATTCAGCGACTATTTTTATGGCACATGTATGCCTGTATACTCTCTGAGGTACACAAGTACTTTCTGTAGAGAGGACTCTACTATTCAGTGGCTATTTCTATGGCACCTGTATACTCTCTGAGCTACACAGTACTTTCTGGAGAGAGGACTCTGCTATTCAGCGGCTATTTCTAAGGCACCTGTATACTCTCTGAGGTACTCAGTACTTTCTGGAGAGAGGACTCTACTATTCAGCGACTATTTCTACGGCACCTGTATACCTGTATACTCTCTGAGGTACACAAGTACTTTCTGGAGAGAGATCTGTAGCATTCAGCGGCTATTTCTACGGCACCTGTATACCTGTATACTCTCTGAGGTACACAGTACCTTCTGGAGAGAGGACTGTAGCATTCAGCAGCTATTTCTATGGCATCTGTATACTCTCTGAGGTACACAGTACTTTCTGGAGAGAGGACTCTGCTATTCAGCGGCTATTTCTACGGCACCTGTATACTCTCTGAGGTACACAGTACTTTCTGGAGAGAGGACTCTATTATTCAGCGACTATTTCTACGGCACCTTTATACCTGTATATTCTATGAGGAACACAAGTACTTTCTGGAGAGAGGACTCTACTATTCAGAGGCTATTTCTATGGCACCTGTATACCTGTATATTCTATGAGTTACACAAGTACATTTCTGGAGAGAGGACTCTATTATTCAGCGACTATTTCTATGGCACCTGTATGCCTGTATACTCTCTGAGGTACACAAGTACTTTCTGTAGAGAGGACTCTACTATTCAGTGGCTATTTCTATGGCACCTGTATACTCTCTGAGCTACACAGTACTTTCTGGAGAGAGGACTCTGCTATTCAGCGGCTTTTTCTACGGCACCTGTATACTCTCTGAGGTACACAGTACTTTCTATAGAGAGGACTCTACTATTCAGCGACTATTTCTATGGCACCTGTATACCTGTATACTCTCTGAGGTACACAAGTACTTTCTGGAGAGAGGACTCTACTATTCAGTGGCTATTTCTATGGCACCTGTAAACTCTCTGAGGTACACAGTACTTTCTGGATAGAGGACTCTGCTATTCAGCGGCTATTTCTACGGCACCTGTATACTCTCTGAGGTACACAGTACGTTCTGGAAAGAGGACTCTACTATTCAGCGACTATTTCTACGGCACCTGTATACCTGTATACACTCTGAGGTACACAATTACTTTCTGGAGAGAGGACTCTACTATTCAGTGGCTATTTCTATGGCACCTGTATACTCTCTGAGGTACACAGTACTTTCTGGATAGAGGACTCTGCTATTCAGCGGCTATTTCTACGGCACCTGTATACTCTCTGAGGTACACAGTACGTTCTGGAAAGAGGACTCTACTATTCAGCGACTATTTCTACGGCACCTGTATACCTGTATACTCTCTGAGGTACACAAGTACTTTCTGGAGAGAGGACTCTACTATTCAGCCGCTATTTCTATGGCACCTGTATACCTGTATATTCTATGAGTTACACAAGTACATTTCTGGAGAGAGGACTTTACTATTCAGCGACTATTTCTATGGCACATGTATACCTGTATACTCTCTGAGGTACACAAGTACTTTCTGTAGAGAGGACTCTACTATTCAGTGGCTATTACTATGGCACCTGTATACTCTCTGAGCTACACAGTACTTTCTGGAGAGAGGACTCCGCTATTCAGCGGCTATTTCTATGGCAACTGTATACTCTTTGAGGTACACAAGTACTTTCTGGAGAGAGGACTCTACTATTCAGCGGCTATTTCTACGGCACCTGTATACTCTCTGAGGTACACAGTACTTTCGGGAGAGAAGACTCTACTATTCAGCGGCTATTTCTACGGCACCTGTATACCTGTATACTCTCTGAGGTACACAAGTACTTTTTGGAGAGAGGACTGTAGTATTCAGTGGCTATTTGTACGGCACCTGTATACCTGTATATTCTCTGATGTACACAGTACTTTCTGGAGTGAGGACTCTACTATTCAGCGACTATTTCTACGGCACCTGTATACCTGTATATTCTATGAGTTACACAAGTACATTTCTGGAGAGAGGACTCTACTATTCAGTGACTATTTCTATGGCACATGTATGCCTGTATACTCTCTGAGGTACACAAGTACTTTCTGTAGAGAGGACTCAACTATTCAGTGGCTATTTCTATGGCACCTGTATACTCTCTGAGCTACACAGTACTTTCTGGAGAGAGGACTCTGCTATTCAGCGGCTATTTCTACGGCACCTGTATACTCTCTGAGGTACACAGTACTTTCTGGAGAGAGGACTCTACTATTCAGCGACTATTTCTATGGCACCTGTATACTCTCTGAGGTACACAGTACTTTCTGGAGAGAAGACTCTACTATTCAGCGGCTATTTCTACGGCACCTGTATACCTTTATACTCTCTGAGGTACACAAGTACTTTCTGAAGAGAGGACTGTAGTATTCAGTGGCTATTTGTACGGCACCTGTATACCTGTATACTCTCTGATGTACACAGTACTTTCTGGAGTGAGGACTCTACTATTCAGCGACTATTTCTACGGCACCTGTATACCTGTATATTCTATGAGTTACACAAGTACATTTCTGGAGAGAGGACTCTACTATTCAGCGACTATTTCTATGGCACATGTATGCCTGTATACTCTCTGAGGTACACAAGTACTTTCTGTAGAGAGTACTCTACTATTCAGTGGCTATTTCTATGGCACCTGTATACTCTCTGAGCTACACAGTACTTTCTGGAGAGAGGACTCTGCTATTCAGCGGCTATTTCTACGGCACCTGTATACTCTCTGAGGTACACAGTACTTTCTGGAGAGAGGACTCTACTATTCAGTGACTATTTCTGTGGCACATCTATACCTGTATACACTTTGAAGTACACAAGTACTTTCTGGAGAGAGGACTCTACTATTCAGCGGCTATTTCTACGGCACCTGTATACTCTCTGAGGTACACAGTACTTTCTGGAGAGAAGACTCTACTATTCAGCGGCTATTTCTACGGCACCTGTATACCTTTATACTCTCTGAGGTACACAAGTACTTTCTGAAGAGAGGACTGTAATATTCAGTGGCTATTTGTACGGCACCTGTATACCTGTATACTCTCTGATGTACACAGTACTTTCTGGAGTGAGGACTCTACTATTCAGCGACTATTTCTACGGCACCTGTATACCTGTATATTCTATGAGTTACACAAGTACATTTCTGGAGAGAGGACTCTACTATTCAGCGACTATTTTTATGGCACATGTATGCCTGTATACTCTCTGAGGTACACAAGTACTTTCTGTAGAGAGGACTCTACTATTCAGTGGCTATTTCTATGGCACCTGTATACTCTCTGAGCTACACAGTACTTTCTGGAGAGAGGACTCTGCTATTCAGCGGCTATTTCTAAGGCACCTGTATACTCTCTGAGGTACTCAGTACTTTCTGGAGAGAGGACTCTACTATTCAGCGACTATTTCTACGGCACCTGTATACCTGTATACTCTCTGAGGTACACAAGTACTTTCTGGAGAGAGATCTGTAGCATTCAGCGGCTATTTCTACGGCACCTGTATACCTGTATACTCTCTGAGGTACACAGTACCTTCTGGAGAGAGGACTGTAGCATTCAGCAGCTATTTCTATGGCATCTGTATACTCTCTGAGGTACACAGTACTTTCTGGAGAGAGGACTCTGCTATTCAGCGGCTATTTCTACGGCACCTGTATACTCTCTGAGGTACACAGTACTTTCTGGAGAGAGGACTCTATTATTCAGCGACTATTTCTACGGCACCTTTATACCTGTATATTCTATGAGGAACACAAGTACTTTCTGGAGAGAGGACTCTTCTATTCAGAGGCTATTTCTATGGCACCTGTATACCTGTATATTCTATGAGTTACACAAGTACATTTCTGGAGAGAGGACTCTATTATTCAGCGACTATTTCTATGGCACCTGTATGCCTGTATACTCTCTGAGGTACACAAGTACTTTCTGTAGAGAGGACTCTACTATTCAGTGGCTATTTCTATGGCACCTGTATACTCTCTGAGCTACACAGTACTTTCTGGAGAGAGGACTCTGCTATTCAGCGGCTTTTTCTACGGCACCTGTATACTCTCTGAGGTACACAGTACTTTCTATAGAGAGGACTCTACTATTCAGCGACTATTTCTATGGCACCTGTATACCTGTATACTCTCTGAGGTACACAAGTACTTTCTGGAGAGAGGACTCTACTATTCAGTGGCTATTTCTATGGCACCTGTAAACTCTCTGAGGTACACAGTACTTTCTGTATAGAGGACTCTGCTATTCAGCGGCTATTTCTACGGCACCTGTATACTCTCTGAGGTACACAGTACGTTCTGGAAAGAGGACTCTACTATTCAGCGACTATTTCTACGGCACCTGTATACCTGTATACTCTCTGAGGTACACAATTACTTTCTGGAGAGAGGACTCTACTATTCAGTGGCTATTTCTACGGCACCTGTATACTCTCTGAGGTACACAGTACTTTCTGGAGAGAGGACTCTACTATTCAGTGACTATTTCTGTGGCACATCTATACCTGTATACACTTTGAAGTACACAAGTACTTTCTGGAGAGAGGACTCTACTATTCAGCGGCTATTTCTACGGCACCTGTATACTCTCTGAGGTACACAGTACTTTCTGGAGAGAAGACTCTACTATTCAGCGGCTATTTCTACGGCACCTGTATACCTTTATACTCTCTGAGGTACACAAGTACTTTCTGAAGAGAGGACTGTAATATTCAGTGGCTATTTGTACGGCACCTGTATACCTGTATACTCTCTGATGTACACAGTACTTTCTGGAGTGAGGACTCTACTATTCAGCGACTATTTCTACGGCACCTGTATACCTGTATATTCTATGAGTTACACAAGTACATTTCTGGAGAGAGGACTCTACTATTCAGCGACTATTTTTATGGCACATGTATGCCTGTATACTCTCTGAGGTACACAAGTACTTTCTGTAGAGAGGACTCTACTATTCAGTGGCTATTTCTATGGCACCTGTATACTCTCTGAGCTACACAGTACTTTCTGGAGAGAGGACTCTGCTATTCAGCGGCTATTTCTAAGGCACCTGTATACTCTCTGAGGTACTCAGTACTTTCTGGAGAGAGGACTCTACTATTCAGCGACTATTTCTACGGCACCTGTATACCTGTATACTCTCTGAGGTACACAAGTACTTTCTGGAGAGAGATCTGTAGCATTCAGCGGCTATTTCTACGGCACCTGTATACCTGTATACTCTCTGAGGTACACAGTACCTTCTGGAGAGAGGACTGTAGCATTCAGCAGCTATTTCTATGGCATCTGTATACTCTCTGAGGTACACAGTACTTTCTGGAGAGAGGACTCTGCTATTCAGCGGCTATTTCTACGGCACCTGTATACTCTCTGAGGTACACAGTACTTTCTGGAGAGAGGACTCTATTATTCAGCGACTATTTCTACGGCACCTTTATACCTGTATATTCTATGAGGAACACAAGTACTTTCTGGAGAGAGGACTCTACTATTCAGAGGCTATTTCTATGGCACCTGTATACCTGTATATTCTATGAGTTACACAAGTACATTTCTGGAGAGAGGACTCTATTATTCAGCGACTATTTCTATGGCACCTGTATGCCTGTATACTCTCTGAGGTACACAAGTACTTTCTGTAGAGAGGACTCTACTATTCAGTGGCTATTTCTATGGCACCTGTATACTCTCTGAGCTACACAGTACTTTCTGGAGAGAGGACTCTGCTATTCAGCGGCTTTTTCTACGGCACCTGTATACTCTCTGAGGTACACAGTACTTTCTATAGAGAGGACTCTACTATTCAGCGACTATTTCTATGGCACCTGTATACCTGTATACTCTCTGAGGTACACAAGTACTTTCTGGAGAGAGGACTCTACTATTCAGTGGCTATTTCTATGGCACCTGTAAACTCTCTGAGGTACACAGTACTTTCTGTATAGAGGACTCTGCTATTCAGCGGCTATTTCTACGGCACCTGTATACTCTCTGAGGTACACAGTACGTTCTGGAAAGAGGACTCTACTATTCAGCGACTATTTCTACGGCACCTGTATACCTGTATACTCTCTGAGGTACACAATTACTTTCTGGAGAGAGGACTCTACTATTCAGTGGCTATTTCTATGGCACCTGTATACTCTCTGAGGTACACAGTACTTTCTGGATAGAGGACTCTGCTATTCAGCGGCTATTTCTACGGCACCTGTATACTCTCTGAGGTACACAGTACGTTCTGGAAAGAGGACTCTACTATTAAGCGACTATTTCTACGGCACCTGTATACCTGTATACTCTCTGAGGTACACAAGTACTTTCTGGAGAGAGGACTCTACTATTCAGCCGCTATTTCTATGGCACCTGTATACCTGTATATTCTATGAGTTACACAAGTACATTTCTGGAGAGAGGACTCTACTATTCAGCGACTATTTCTATGGCACATGTATACCTGTATACTCTCTGAGGTACACAAGTACTTTCTGTAGAGAGGACTCTACTATTCAGTGGCTATTACTATGGCACCTGTATACTCTCTGAGCTACACAGTACTTTCTGGAGAGAGGACTCCGCTATTCAGCGGCTATTTCTATGGCATCTGTATACTCTTTGAGGTACACAAGTACTTTCTGGAGAGAGGAATCTACTATTCAGCGGCTATTTCTACGGCACCTGTATACTCTCTGAGGTACACAGTACTTTCGGGAGAGAAGACTCTACTATTCAGCGGCTATTTCTACGGCACCTGTATACCTGTATACTCTCTGAGGTACACAAGTACTTTTTGGAGAGAGGACTGTAGTATTCAGTGGCTATTTGTACGGCACCTGTATACCTGTATATTCTCTGATGTACACAGTACTTTCTGGAGTGAGGACTCTACTATTCAGCGACTATTTCTACGGCACCTGTATACCTGTATATTCTATGAGTTACACAAGTACATTTCTGGAGAGAGGACTCTACTATTCAGTGACTATTTCTATGGCACATGTATGCCTGTATACTCTCTGAGGTACACAAGTACTTTCTGTAGAGAGGACTCAACTATTCAGTGGCTATTTCTATGGCACCTGTATACTCTCTGAGCTACACAGTACTTTCTGGAGAGAGGACTCTGCTATTCAGCGGCTATTTCTACGGCACCTGTATACTCTCTGAGGTACACAGTACTTTCTGGAGAGAGGACTCTACTATTCAGCGACTATTTCTATGGCACCTGTATACTCTCTGAGGTACACAGTACTTTCTGGAGAGAAGACTCTACTATTCAGCGGCTATTTCTACGGCACCTGTATACCTTTATACTCTCTGAGGTACACAAGTACTTTCTGAAGAGAGGACTGTAGTATTCAGTGGCTATTTGTACGGCACCTGTATACCTGTATACTCTCTGATGTACACAGTACTTTCTGGAGTGAGGACTCTACTATTCAGCGACTATTTCTACGGCACCTGTATACCTGTATATTCTATGAGTTACACAAGTACATTTCTGGAGAGAGGACTCTACTATTCAGCGACTATTTCTATGGCACATGTATGCCTGTATACTCTCTGAGGTACACAAGTACTTTCTGTAGAGAGTACTCTACTATTCAGTGGCTATTTCTATGGCACCTGTATACTCTTTGAGCTACACAGTACTTTCTGGAGAGAGGACTCTGCTATTCAGCGGCTATTTCTACGGCACCTGTATACTCTCTGAGGTACACAGTACTTTCTGGAGAGAGGACTCTACTATTCAGTGACTATTTCTGTGGCACATCTATACCTGTATACTCTTTGAAGTACACAAGTACTTTCTGGAGAGAGGACTCTACTATTCAGCGGCTATTTCTACGGCACCTGTATACTCTCTGAGGTACACAGTACTTTCTGGAGAGAAGACTCTACTATTCAGCGGCTATTTCTACGGCACCTGTATACCTTTATACTCTCTGAGGTACACAAGTACTTTCTGAAGAGAGGACTGTAATATTCAGTGGCTATTTGTACGGCACCTGTATACCTGTATACTCTCTGATGTACACAGTACTTTCTGGAGTGAGGACTCTACTATTCAGCGACTATTTCTACGGCACCTGTATACCTGTATATTCTATGAGTTACACAAGTACATTTCTGGAGAGAGGACTCTACTATTCAGCGACTATTTTTATGGCACATGTATGCCTGTATATTCTCTGAGGTACACAAGTACTTTCTGTAGAGAGGACTCTACTATTCAGTGGCTATTTCTATGGCACCTGTATACTCTCTGAGCTACACAGTACTTTCTGGAGAGAGGACTCTGCTATTCAGCGGCTATTTCTAAGGCACCTGTATACTCTCTGAGGTACTCAGTACTTTCTGGAGAGAGGACTCTACTATTCAGCGACTATTTCTACGGCACCTGTATACCTGTATACTCTCTGAGGTACACAAGTACTTTCTGGAGAGAGATCTGTAGCATTCAGCGGCTATTTCTACGGCACCTGTATACCTGTATACTCTCTGAGGTACACAGTACCTTCTGGAGAGAGGACTGTAGCATTCAGCAGCTATTTCTATGGCATCTGTATACTCTCTGAGGTACACAGTACTTTCTGGAGAGAGGACTCTGCTATTCAGCGGCTATTTCTACGGCACCTGTATACTCTCTGAGGTACACAGTACTTTCTGGAGAGAGGACTCTATTATTCAGCGACTATTTCTACGGCACCTTTATACCTGTATATTCTATGAGGAACACAAGTACTTTCTGGAGAGAGGACTCTACTATTCAGAGGCTATTTCTATGGCACCTGTATACCTGTATACTCTATGAGTTACACAAGTACATTTCTGGAGAGAGGACTCTATTATTCAGCGACTATTTCTATGGCACCTGTATGCCTGTATACTCTCTGAGGTACACAAGTACTTTCTGTAGAGAGGACTCTACTATTCAGTGGCTATTTCTATGGCACCTGTATACTCTCTGAGCTACACAGTACTTTCTGGAGAGAGGACTCTGCTATTCAGCGGCTTTTTCTACGGCACCTGTATACTCTCTGAGGTACACAGTACTTTCTATAGAGAGGACTCTACTATTCAGCGACTATTTCTATGGCACCTGTATACCTGTATACTCTCTGAGGTACACAAGTACTTTCTGGAGAGAGGACTCTACTATTCAGTGGCTATTTCTATGGCACCTGTAAACTCTCTGAGGTACACAGTACTTTCTGGATAGAGGACTCTGCTATTCAGCGGCTATTTCTACGGCACCTGTATACTCTCTGAGGTACACAGTACGTTCTGGAAAGAGGACTCTACTATTCAGCGACTATTTCTACGGCACCTGTATACCTGTATACTCTCTGAGGTACACAATTACTTTCTGGAGAGAGGACTCTACTATTCAGTGGCTATTTCTATGGCACCTGTATACTCTCTGAGGTACACAGTACTTTCTGGATAGAGGACTCTGCTATTCAGCGGCTATTTCTACGGCACCTGTATACTCTCTGGGGTACACAGTACGTTCTGGAAAGAGGACTCTACTATTAAGCGACTATTTCTACGGCACCTGTATACCTGTATACTCTCTGAGGTACACAAGTACTTTCTGGAGAGAGGACTCTACTATTCAGCCGCTATTTCTATGGCACCTGTATACCTGTATATTCTATGAGTTACACAAGTACATTTCTGGAGAGAGGACTCTACTATTCAGCGACTATTTCTATGGCACATGTATACCTGTATACTCTCTGAGGTACACAAGTACTTTCTGTAGAGAGGACTCTACTATTCAGTGGCTATTACTATGGCACCTGTATACTCTCTGAGCTACACAGTACTTTCTGGAGAGAGGACTCCGCTATTCAGCGGCTATTTCTATGGCATCTGTATACTCTTTGAGGTACACAAGTACTTTCTGGAGAGAGGACTCTACTATTCAGCGGCTATTTCTACGGCACCTGTATACTCTCTGAGGTACACAGTACTTTCGGGAGAGAAGACTCTACTATTCAGCGGCTATTTCTACGGCACCTGTATACCTGTATACTCTCTGAGGTACACAAGTACTTTTTGGAGAGAGGACTGTAGTATTCAGTGGCTATTTGTACGGCACCTGTATACCTGTATATTCTCTGATGTACACAGTACTTTCTGGAGTGAGGACTCTACTATTCAGCGACTATTTCTACGGCACCTGTATACCTGTATATTCTATGAGTTACACAAGTACATTTCTGGAGAGAGGACTCTACTATTCAGTGACTATTTCTATGGCACATGTATGCCTGTATACTCTCTGAGGTACACAAGTACTTTCTGTAGAGAGGACTCAACTATTCAGTGGCTATTTCTATGGCACCTGTATACTCTCTGAGCTACACAGTACTTTCTGGAGAGAGGACTCTGCTATTCAGCGGCTATTTCTACGGCACCTGTATACTCTCTGAGGTACACAGTACTTTCTGGAGAGAGGACTCTACTATTCAGCGACTATTTCTATGGCACCTGTATACTCTCTGAGGTACACAGTACTTTCTGGAGAGAAGACTCTACTATTCAGCGGCTATTTCTACGGCACCTGTATACCTTTATACTCTCTGAGGTACACAAGTACTTTCTGAAGAGAGGACTGTAGTATTCAGTGGCTATTTGTACGGCACCTGTATACCTGTATACTCTCTGATGTACACAGTACTTTCTGGAGTGAGGACTCTACTATTCAGCGACTATTTCTACGGCACCTGTATACCTGTATATTCTATGAGTTACACAAGTACATTTCTGGAGAGAGGACTCTACTATTCAGCGACTATTTCTATGGCACATGTATGCCTGTATACTCTCTGAGGTACACAAGTACTTTCTGTAGAGAGTACTCTACTATTCAGTGGCTATTTCTATGGCACCTGTATACTCTTTGAGCTACACAGTACTTTCTGGAGAGAGGACTCTGCTATTCAGCGGCTATTTCTACGGCACCTGTATACTCTCTGAGGTACACAGTACTTTCTGGAGAGAGGACTCTACTATTCAGTGACTATTTCTGTGGCACATCTATACCTGTATACTCTTTGAAGTACACAAGTACTTTCTGGAGAGAGGACTCTACTATTCAGCGGCTATTTCTACGGCACCTGTATACTCTCTGAGGTACACAGTACTTTCTGGAGAGAAGACTCTACTATTCAGCGGCTATTTCTACGGCACCTGTATACCTTTATACTCTCTGAGGTACACAAGTACTTTCTGAAGAGAGGACTGTAATATTCAGTGGCTATTTGTACGGCACCTGTATACCTGTATACTCTCTGATGTACACAGTACTTTCTGGAATGAGGACTCTACTATTCAGCGACTATTTCTACGGCACCTGTATACCTGTATATTCTATGAGTTACACAAGTACATTTCTGGAGAGAGGACTCTACTATTCAGCGACTATTTTTATGGCACATGTATGCCTGTATACTCTCTGAGGTACACAAGTACTTTCTGTAGAGAGGACTCTACTATTCAGTGGCTATTTCTATGGCACCTGTATACTCTCTGAGCTACACAGTACTTTCTGGAGAGAGGACTCTGCTATTCAGCGGCTATTTCTAAGGCACCTGTATACTCTCTGAGGTACTCAGTACTTTCTGGAGAGAGGACTCTACTATTCAGCGACTATTTCTACGGCACCTGTATACCTGTATACTCTCTGAGGTACACAAGTACTTTCTGGAGAGAGATCTGTAGCATTCAGCGGCTATTTCTACGGCACCTGTATACCTGTATACTCTCTGAGGTACACAGTACCTTCTGGAGAGAGGACTGTAGCATTCAGCAGCTATTTCTATGGCATCTGTATACTCTCTGAGGTACACAGTACTTTCTGGAGAGAGGACTCTGCTATTCAGCGGCTATTTCTACGGCACCTGTATACTCTCTGAGGTACACAGTACTTTCTGGAGAGAGGACTCTATTATTCAGCGACTATTTCTACGCCACCTTTATACCTGTATATTCTATGAGGAACACAAGTACTTTCTGGAGAGAGGACTCTACTATTCAGAGGCTATTTCTATGGCACCTGTATACCTGTATACTCTATGAGTTACACAAGTACATTTCTGGAGAGAGGACTCTATTATTCAGCGACTATTTCTATGGCACCTGTATGCCTGTATACTCTCTGAGGTACACAAGTACTTTCTGTAGAGAGGACTCTACTATTCAGTGGCTATTTCTATGGCACCTGTATACTCTCTGAGCTACACAGTACTTTCTGGAGAGAGGACTCTGCTATTCAGCGGCTTTTTCTACGGCACCTGTATACTCTCTGAGGTACACAGTACTTTCTATAGAGAGGACTCTACTATTCAGCGACTATTTCTATGGCACCTGTATACCTGTATACTCTCTGAGGTACACAAGTACTTTCTGGAGAGAGGACTCTACTATTCAGTGGCTATTTCTATGGCACCTGTAAACTCTCTGAGGTACACAGTACTTTCTGGATAGAGGACTCTGCTATTCAGCGGCTATTTCTACGGCACCTGTATACTCTCTGAGGTACACAGTACGTTCTGGAAAGAGGACTCTACTATTCAGCGACTATTTCTACGGCACCTGTATACCTGTATACTCTCTGAGGTACACAATTACTTTCTGGAGAGAGGACTCTACTATTCAGTGGCTATTTCTATGGCACCTGTATACTCTCTGAGGTACACAGTACTTTCTGGATAGAGGACTCTGCTATTCAGCGGCTATTTCTACGGCACCTGTATACTCTCTGAGGTAAACAGTACGTTCTGGAAAGAGGACTCTACTATTCAGCGACTATTTCTACGGCACCTGTATACCTGTATACTCTCTGAGGTACACAAGTACTTTCTGGAGAGAGGACTCTACTATTCAGCCGCTATTTCTATGGCACCTGTATACCTGTATATTCTATGAGTTACACAAGTACATTTCTGGAGAGAGGACTCTACTATTCAGCGACTATTTCTATGGCACATGTATACCTGTATACTCTCTGAGGTACACAAGTACTTTCTGTAGAGAGGACTCTACTATTCAGTGGCTATTACTATGGCACCTGTATACTCTCTGAGCTACACAGTACTTTCTGGAGAGAGGACTCCGCTATTCAGCGGCTATTTCTATGGCATCTGTATACTCTCTGAGGTACACAGTACTTTCTGGAGAGAGGACTCTGCTATTCAGCGGCTATTTCTACGGCACCTGTATATTCTCTGAGGTACACAGTACTTTCTGGAGAGAGGACTCTACTATTTAGCGACTATTTCTACGGCACCTGTATACCTGTACACTCTCTGAGGCACACAAGTACTTTCTGGAGAGAGGACTCTACTATTCAGCGACTATTTCTACGGCACCTGTATACCTGTATACTCTATGAGTTACACAAGTACATTTCCGGAGAGAGGACTCTACTATTCAGCGACTATTTCTTTGGCACCTGTATACCTGTATACTCTCTGAGGTACACAAATACTTTCTGTAGAGAGGACTCTGCTATTTAGCGGCTATTTCTATAACACCTGTATACTCTCTCAGCTACACAGTACTTTCTGGAGAGAGGACTCTGCTATTCAGCGACTATTTCTACGGCACCTGTATACTCTCTGAGGTACACAGTATTTTCTGTAGAGAGAAATCTAACATTCAGCGACTATTTCTAAGGCAACTGTATACCTGTATACTCTTTGAGGTACACAAGTACTTTCTGGAGAGAGGACTCTACTATTCAGTGGCTATTTCTATGGCACCGATATACTCTCTGAGGTACTCAGTACTTTCTGGAGAGAGGACTCTGCTATTCAGGGGCTATTTCTACGGCACCTGTATACTCTCTGAGGTACACAGTATGTTCTGGAAAGATGACTCTACTATTCAACGACTATTTCTACTGCACCTGTATACCTGTATACTCTCTGAGGTACACAAGTACTTTCTGGAGAGAGGACTCTACTATTCAGTGGCTATTTCTATGGCACCTGTATACTCTCTGAGCTACACAGTACTTTCTGGAGAGAGGACTCTGCTACTCAGTGGCTTTTTCTTCGGCACCTGTATACTCTCTGAGGTGCACAGTACTTTCTGTAGAGAGGACTCTAATATTCAGCGACTATTTCTATGCCACCTGTATACCTGTATACTGTCTGAGGTACACAAGTACTTTCTGGAGAGAGGACTCTACTATTCAGTGGCTATTTCTATGGCACCTGTATACTCTCTGAGGTACACAGTACTTTCTGGATAGAGTACTCTGCTATTCAGCGGCTATTTCTACGGCACCTGTATACTCTCTGAGGTACACAGTATGTTCTGGAAAGAGGACTCTACTATTCAACGACTATTTCTACTGCACCTGTATACCTGTATACTCTCTGAGGTACACAAGTACTTTCTGGAGAGAGAACTCTACTATTCAGCGGCTATTTCTATGGCACCTGTATACCTGTATATACTATGAGTTACACAAGTACATTTCTGGAGAGAGGACTCTACTATTCAGCGACTATTTCTATGGCACATGTATGCCTGTATACTCTCTGAGGTACACAAGTACTTTCTGTAGAGAGTACTCTACTATTCAGTGGCTATTTCTATGGCACCTGTATACTCTCTGAGCTACACAGTACTTTCTGGAGAGAGGACTCTGCTATTCAGTGGCTATTTCTACGGCACCTGTATACTCTCTGAGGTACACAGTACTTTCTGGAGAGAGGACTCTACTATTCAGAGACTATTTCTACGGCACCTGTATACCTGTATACTCTCTGAGGTACACAAGTACTTTCTGGAGAGAGATCTGTAGCATTCAGCTGCTATTTCTACGGCACCTGTATACCTGTATACTCTCTGAGGTACACAGTACTTTCTGGAGAGAGGACTCTATTACTCAGCGACTATTTCTAAGGCACCTGTATACCTGTATATTCTATGAGTTACGCAAGTACATTTCTGGAGAGAGGACTCTACTATTCAGCGACTATTTCTATGGCACCTGTATACCTGTATACTCTCTGAGGAACACAAGTACTTTCTGGAGAGTGGACTCTACTATTCAGTGGCTATTTCTATGGCACCTGTATTCCTGTATATTCTATGAGTTACACAAGTACATTTCTGGAGAGAGGACTCTATTATTCAGCGACTATTTCTATGGCACCTGTATACCTGTATACTCTCTGAGGTACACAAGTACTTTCTGTAGATAGGACTCTACTATTCAGCGACTATTTCTATGGCACCTGTATACTCTCTGAGGTACACAGTACTTTCTGGAGAGAGGACTCTGCTACTCATCGGCTTTTTCTACGGCACCTGTATACTCTCTGAGGTACACAGTACTTTCTGTAGAGAGGACTCTACTATTCAGCGACTATTTCTATGGCACCTGTATACCTGTATACTCTCTGAGGTACACAAGTATTTTCTGGAAAGAGGACTCTACTATTCAGTGGCTATTTCTATGGCACCTGTATACTCTCTGAGGTACACAGTACTTTCTGGAGAGAGGACTCTACTATTCAGCGACTATTTCTACGGCACCTCTATACCTGTATACTCTCTGAGGTACACAAGTACTTTCTGGAGAGAGATCTGTAGCGTTCAGCGGCTATTTCTACGGCATCTGTATACCTGTATACTCTCTGAGGTACACAGTACCTTCTGGAGAGAGGACTGTAGCATTCAGCATCTATTTCTATGGCATCTGTATACTCTCTGAGGTACACAGTACTTTCTCGAGAGAGGACTCTGCTATTCAGCGGCTATTTCTACGGCACCTGTATACTCTCTGAGGTACACAGTACGTTCTGGAAAGAGGACTCTACTATTCAGCTACTATTTCTACGGAACCTGTATACCTGTATACTCTCTGAGGTACACAAATTCTTTCTGGAGAGAGGACTCTACTATTCAGCCGCTATTTCTATGGCACCTGTATACCTGTATATTCTATGAGTTACACAAGTACATTTCTGGAGAGAGGACTCTACTATTCAGCGACTATTTCTATGGCACATGTATACCTGTATACTCTCTGAGGTACACAAGTACTTTCTGTAGAGAGGACTCTACTATTCAGTGGCTATTTCTATGGCACCTGTATACTCTCTGAGCTACACAGTAGTTTCTGGAGAGAGGACTCTGCTATTCAGCGGCTATTTCTACGGCACCTGTATACTCTCTGAGGTACACAGTACTTTCTGGAGAGAGGACTCCACTATTCAGCGACTTTTTCTATGGCACCTGTATACCTGTATACTCTCTGAGGTACACAATTACTTTCTGGAGAGAGATCTGTAGCATTCAGCGGCTATTTCTACGACACCTGTATACCTGTATACTCTCTGAGGTACACATCACTTTCTGGAGAGAGGAATGTAGCATTCAGCGGCTATTTCTATGGCATCTGTATACTCTCTGAGGTACCCAGTACTTTCTGGAGAGAGGACACTGCTATTCAGCGGCTATTTCTACGGCACCTGTATACTCTCTGAGGTACACAGTACTTTCTGGAGAGAGGACTCTACTATTCAGCGACTATTTCTACGGCACCTGTATACCTGCACACTCTCTGAGGCACACAAGTGCTTTCTGGAGAGAGGACTCTACTATTCAGCGGCTATTTCTATGGCACCTGTATACCTGTATATTCTATGAGTTACACAAGTACATTTCTGGAGAGAGGACTCTACTATTCAGCGACTATTTCTTTGGCACCTGTATACCTGTATACTCTCTGAGGTACACAAGTACTTTCTGTAGAGAGGACTCTACTATTCAGTGGCTATTTCTATGGCACCTGTATACTCTCTGAGCTACACAGTACTTTCTGGAGAGAGGACTCTGCTATTCAGCGGCTATTTCTACGGCACCTGTATACTCTCTGAGGTACATAGTAATTTCTGTAGAGAGGACTCTACTATTCAGCGACTATTTCTATGGCACCTGTATACCTGTATACTCTCTGAGGTACACAAGTACTTTCTGGAGAGAGGACTCTACTATTCAGTGGCTATTTCTATGGCACCTGTATACTCTCTGAGGTACACAGTACTTTCTGGAGAGAGGACTCTGCTATTCAGCGGCTATTTCTACGGCACCTGTATACTCTCTGAGGTACACAGTACGCTCTGGAAAGAGGACTCTACTATTCAGCGACTATTTCTATGGCACATGTATACCTGTATACTCTCTGAGGTACACAAGTACTTTCTGTAGAGAGGACTCTACTATTCAGTTTCTATTTCTATGGCAACTGTATAATCTCTGAGCTACACAGTACTTTCTGGAGAGAGGACTCTGCTATTCAGCTGCTATTTCTATGGCACCTGTATACTCACTGAGGTACACAGTACTTTCTGGAGAGAGGACTCCACTATTCAGCGACTATTTCTATGGCACCTGTATACCTGTATATTCTATGAGTTACATAAGTACATTTCGGGAGAGAGAACTCTACTATTCAGCGACTATTTCTATGGCACCTGTACACCTGTATACTCTCTGAGGTACACAAGTACTTTCTGTAGAGAGGACTCTACTATTCAGTGGCTATTTCTATGGCACCTGTATACTCTCTGAGCTACACTGTATTATCTGGAGAGAGGACTCTGCTATTCAGCGGCTATTTCTACGGCACCTGTATACTCTCTGAGGTACACAGTGCTTTCTGGAGAGAGGACTTTACTATTCAGCGACTATTTCTATGGCACCTATATACCTTTATACTCTCTGACGTACACAAGTCCTTTCTGGAGAGAGGATTCTACTATTCAGCCGCTATTTCTATGACACCTGTATACCTGTATACTCTCTGAGGTACACAAGTACTTTATGGAGAGAGGACTCCACTATTCAGCCGCTATTTCTATGACACCTGTATACCTGTATACTCTCTGAGGTACACAAGTACTTTCTGGAGAGAGGACTCCACTATTCAGCCGCTATTTCTATGGCACCTGTATACCTGTATATTCTATGAGTTACACAAGTACATTTCTGGAGAGAGGACTCTACTATTCAGCGACTATTTCTATGGCACATGTATACCTGCATATTCTATGAGTTACGCAAGTACATTTCTGGAGAGAGGACTCTACTATTCAGCAACTATTTCTATGGCACCTGTATACCTGTATACTCTCTGAGGAACACAAGTACTTTCTGGAGAGAGGACTTTACTATTCAGTGGCTATTTCTATGGCACCTGTATACCTGTATATTCTATGAGTTACACAAGTACATTTCTGGAGAGAGGACTCTATTATTCAGCGACTATTTCTATGGCACCTGTATAACTGTATACTCTCTGAGGTACACAAGTACTTTCTGTAGAGAGGACTCTACTATTCAGCGACTATTTCTATGGCACCTGTATACTCTCTGAGCTACACAGTACTTTCTGGAGAGAGGACTCTGCTACTCATCGGCTTTTTCTACGGCACCTGTATGCTCTCTGAGGTACACAGTACTTTCTGTAGAGAGGACTCTACTATTCAGCGACTATTTCTATGGCACCTGTATACCTGTATACTCTCTGAGGTACACAAGTATTTTCTGGAGAGCGGACTCTACTATTCAGTGGCTATTTCTATGGCACCTCTATACTCTCTGAGGTACACAGTACTTTCTGGATAGAGGACTCTGCTATTCAGCGGCTATTTCTACGGCACCTGTATACTCTCTGAGGTACACAGTACGTTCTGGAAAGAGGACTCTACTATTCAGCTACTATTTCTACGTAACCTGTATACCTGTATACTCTCTGAGGTACACAAATTCTTTCTGGAGAGAGGACTCTACTATTCAGCCGCTATTTCTATGGCACCTGTATACCTGTATATTCTATGAGTTACACAAGTACATTTCTGGAGAGAGGACTCTACTATTCAGCGACTATTTCTATGGCACATGTATACCTGTATACTCTCTGAGGTACACAAGTACTTTCTGTAGAGAGGACTCTACTATTCAGTGGCTATTTCTATGGCACCTGTATACTCTCTGAGCTACACAGTAGTTTCTGGAGAGAGGACTCTGCTATTCAGCGGCTATTTCTACGGCACCTGTATACTCTCTGAGGTACACAGTACTTTCTGGAGAGAGGACTCCACTATTCAGCGACTTTTTCTATGGCACCTGTATACCTGTATACTCTCTGAGGTACACAATTACTTTCTGGAGAGAGATCTGTAGCATTCAGCGGCTATTTCTACGACACCTGTATACCTGTATACTCTCTGAGGTACACATCACTTTCTGGAGAGAGGAATGTAGCATTCAGCGGCTATTTCTATGGCATCTGTATACTCTCTGAGGTACCCAGTACTTTCTGGAGAGAGGACACTGCTATTCAGCGGCTATTTCTACGGCACCTGTATACTCTCTGAGGTACACAGTACTTTCTGGAGAGAGGACTCTACTATTCAGCGACTATTTCTACGGCACCTGTATACCTGTACACTCTCTGAGGCACACAAGTACTTTCTGGAGAGAGGACTCTACTATTCAGCGGCTATTTCTATGACACCTGTATACCTGTATATTCTATGAGTTACACAAGTACATTTCTGGAGAGAGGACTCTACTATTCAGCGACTATTTCTTTGGCACCTGTATACCTGTATACTCTCTGAGGTACACAAGTACTTTCTGTAGAGAGGACTCTACTATTCAGTGGCTATTTCTATGGCACCTGTATATTCTCTGAGCTACACAGTACTTTCTGGAGAGAGGACTCTGCTATTCAGCGGCTATTTCTACGGCACCTGTATACTCTCTGAGGTACATAGTAATTTCTGTAGAGAGGACTCTACTATTCAGCGACTATTTCTATGGCACCTGTATACCTGTATACTCTCTGAGGTACACAAGTACTTTCTGGAGAGAGGACTCTACTATTCAGTGGCTATTTCTATGGCACCTGTATACTCTCTGAGGTACACAGTACTTTCTGGAGAGAGGACTCTGCTATTCAGCGGCTATTTCTACGGCACCTGTATACTCTCTGAGGTACACAGTACGCTCTGGAAAGATGACTCTACTATTCAGCGACTATTTCTATGGCACATGTATACCTGTATACTCTCTGAGGTACACAAGTACTTTCTGTAGAGAGGACTCTACTATTCAGTTTCTATTTCTATGGCAACTGTATAATCTCTGAGCTACACAGTACTTTCTGGAGAGAGGACTCTGCTATTCAGCTGCTATTTCTATGGCACCTGTATACTCACTGAGGTACACAGTACTTTCTGGAGAGAGGACTCCACTATTCAGCGACTATTTCTATGGCACCTGTATACCTATATACTCTTTGAGGTACACAAGTACTTTCTGGAGAGAGATCTGTAGTATTCAGCAGCTATTTCTACGACACCTGTATACCTGTATACTCTCTGAGGTACACAGTACTTTCTGGAGAGAGGAATGTAGCATTCACCGGCTATTTCTATGGCATCTGTATACTCTCTGAGGTACACAGTACTTTCTGGAGAGAGGACTCTGCTATTCAGCGGCTATTTCTACGGCACTTGTATACTCTCTGAGGTACACAGTACTTTCTGGAGAGAGGACTCTACTATTCAGCGACTATTTCTACGGCACCTGTATACCTGTATATTCTATGAGTTACATAACTACATTTCGGGAGAGAGAACTCTACTATTCAGCGACTATTTCTATGGCACCTGTACACCTGTATACTCTCTGAGGTACACAAGTACTTTCTGTAGAGAGGACTCTACTATTCAGTGGCTATTTCTATGGCACCTGTATACTCTCTGAGCTACACTGTACTATCTGGAGAGAGGACTCTGCTATTCAGCGGCTATTTCTACGGCACCTGTATACTCTCTGAGGTACACAGTGCTTTCTGGAGAGAGGACTTTACTATTCAGCGACTATTTCTATGGCACCTATATACCTTTATACTCTCTGACGTACACAAGTACTTTCTGGAGAGAGGATTCTACTATTCAGCCGCTATTTCTATGACACCTGTATACCTGTATACTCTCTGAGGTACACAAGTACTTTATGGAGAGAGGACTCCACTATTCAGCCGCTATTTCTATGACACCTGTATACCTGTATACTCTCTGAGGTACACAAGTACTTTCTGGAGAGAGGACTCCACTATTCAGCCGCTATTTCTATGGCACCTGTATACCTGTATATTCTATGAGTTACACAAGTACATTTCTGGAGAGAGGACTCTACTATTCAGCGACTATTTCTATGGCACATGTATACCTGTATACTCTCTGAGGTACACAAGTACTTTCTGTAGAGAGGACTCTACTATTCAGTGGCTATTTCTATGGCACCTGTATACACTCTGAGCTACACAGCACTTTCTGGAGAGAGGACTCTGCTATTCAGCGGCTATTTCTACGGCACCTGTATACTCTCTGAGGTACACAGTACTTTCTGGAGAGAGGACTCCACTATTCAGCGACTATTTCTATGGCACCTGTATACCTGTATACTCTCTGAGGTACACAAGTACTTTCTGAAGAGAGATCTGTAGCATTCAGCAGCTATTTCTACGACACCTGTATACCTGTATACTCTCTGAGGTACACAGTACTTTCTGGAGAGAGGACTCTACTATTCAGCGACTATTTCTACGGCACCTCTATACCTGTATACTCTCTGAGGTACACAAGTACTTTCTGGAGAGAGATCTGTAGCATTCAGCGGCTATTTCTACGGCATCTGTATACCTGTATACTCTCTGAGGTACACAGTACCTTCTGGAGAGAGGACTGTAGCATTCAGCAGCTATTTCTATGGCATCTGTATACTCTCTGAGGTACACAGTACTTTTTCGAGAGAGGGCTCTGCTATTCAGCGGCTATTTCTACGGCACCAGTATACTCTCTGAGGTACACAGTACTTTCTGGAGAGAGGACTCTATTATTCAGCGACTATTTCTACGGCACCTGTATACCTGTATATTCTATGAGTTACGCAAGTACATTTCTGGAGAGAGGACTCTACTATTCAGCGACTATTTCTTTGGCACCTGTATACCTGTATACTCTCTGAGGAACACAAGTACTTTCTGGAGAGAGGACTTTACTATTCAGCGGCTATTTCTATGGCACCTGTATACCTGTATATTCTATGAGTTACACAAGTACATTTCTGGAGAGAGGACTCTATTATTCAGCGACTATTTCTATGGCACCTGTATACCTGTATACTCTCTGAGGTACACAAGTGCTTTCTGTAGAGAGGACTCTACTATTCAGCGACTATTTCTATGGCACCTGTATACTCTCTGAGCTACACAGTACTTTCTGGAGAGAGGACTCTGCTACTCATCGGCTTTTTCTACGGCACCTGTATACTCTCTGAGGTACACACTACTTTCTGTAGAGAGGACTCTACTATTCAGCGACTATTTCTATGGCACCTGTATACCTGTATACTCTCTGAGGTACACAAGTATTTTCTGGAGAGAGGACTCTACTATTCAGTGGCTATTTCTATGGCACCTGTATACTCTCTGAGGTGCACAGTACTTTCTGGATAGAGGACTCTGCTATTCAGCGGCTATTTCTACGGCACCTGTATACTCTCTGAGGTACACAGTACGTTCTGGAAAGAGGACTCTACTATTCAGCTACTATTTCTACGGAACCTGTATACCTGTATACTCTCTGAGGGACACAAATTCTTTCTGGAGAGAGGACTCTACTATTCAGCCGCTATTTCTATGGCACCTGTATACCTGTATATTCTATGAGTTACACAAGTACATTTCTGGAGAGAGGACTCTACTATTCAGCGACTATTTCTATGGCACATGTATACCTGTATACTCTCTGAGGTACACAAGTACTTTCTGTAGAGAGGACTCTACTATTCAGTGGCTATTTCTATGGCACCTGTATACTCTCTGAGCTATACAGTAGTTTCTGGAGAGAGGACTCTGCTATTCAGCGGCTATTTCTACGGCACCTGTATACTCTCTGAGGTACACAGTACTTTCTGGAGAGAGGACTCCACTATTCAGCGACTTTTTCTATGGCACCTGTATACCTGTATACTCTCTGAGGTACACAATTACTTTCTGGAGAGAGATCTGTAGCATTCAGCGGCTATTTCTACGACACCTGTATACCTGTATACTCTCTGAGGTACACATCACTTTCTGGAGAGAGGAATGTAGCATTCAGCGGCTATTTCTATGGCATCTGTATACTCTCTGAGGTACCCAGTACTTTCTGGAGAGAGGACAATGCTATTCAGCGGCTATTTCTACGGCACCTGTATACTCTTTGAGGTACACAGTACTTTCTGGAGAGAGGACTCTACTATTCAGCGACTATTTCTACGGCACCTGTATACCTGTACACTCTCTGAGGCACACAAGTACTTTCTGGAGAGAGGACTCTACTATTCAGCGGCTATTTCTATGGCACCTGTATACCTGTATATTCTATGAGTTACACAAGTACATTTCTGGAGAGAGGACTCTACTATTCAGCGACTATTTCTATGGCACCAGTATACCTGTATACTCTCTGAGGTACACAAGTACTTTCTGTAGAGAAGACTCTACTATTCAGTGGCTATTTCTATGGCACCTGTATACTCTCTGAGCTACACAGTACTTTCTGGAGAGAGGACTCTGCTATTCAGCGGCTATTTCTACGGCACCTGTATACTCTCTGAGGTACATAGTACTTTCTGTAGAGAGGACTCTACTATTCAGCGACTATTTCTATGGCACCTGTATACCTGTATACTCTCTGAGGTACACAAGTACTTTCTGGAGAGAGGACTCTACTATTCAGTGGCTATTTCTATGGCACCTGTATACTCTTTGAGGTACACAGTACTTTCTGGAGAGAGGACTCTGCTATTCAGCGGCTATTTCTACGGCACCTGTATACTTTCTGAGGTACACAGTACGCTCTGGAGAGAGGACTCTACTATTCAGCGACTATTTCTATGGCACATGTATACCTGTATACTCTCTGAGGTACACAAGTACTTTCTGTAGAGAGGACTCTACTATTCAGTGGCTATTTCTATGGCAACTGTATAATCTCTGAGCTACACAGTACTTTCTGGAGAGAGGACTCTGCTATTCAGCTGCTATTTCTATGGCACCTGTATACTCACTGAGGTACACAGTACTTTCTGGAGAGAGGACTCCACTATTCAGCGACTATTTCTATGGCACCTGTATACCTATATACTCTCTGAGGTACACAAGTACTTTCTGGAGAGAGATCTGTAGCATTCAGCAGCTATTTCTGCGACACCTGTATACCTGTATACTCTCTGAGGTACACAGTACTTTCTGGAGAGAGGAATGTAGCATTCAGCGGCTATTTCTATGGCATCTGTATACTCTCTGAGGTACACAGTACTTTCTGGAGAGAGGACTCCACTATTCAGCGACTTTTTCTATGGCACCTGTATACCTGTATACTCTCTGAGGTACACAATTACTTTCTGGAGAGAGATCTGTAGCATTCAGCGGCTATTTCTACGACACCTGTATACCTGTATACTCTCTGAGGTACACATCACTTTCTGGAGAGAGGAATGTAGCATTCAGCGGCTATTTCTATGGCATCTGTATACTCTCTGAGGTACCCAGTACTTTCTGGAGAGAGGACAATGCTATTCAGCGGCTATTTCTACGGCACCTGTATACTCTCTGAGGTACACAGTACTTTCTGGAGAGAGGACTCTACTATTCAGCGACTATTTCTACGGCACCTGTATACCTGTACACTCTCTGAGGCACACAAGTACTTTCTGGAGAGAGGACTCTACTATTCAGCGGCTATTTCTATGGCACCTGTATACCTGTATATTCTATGAGTTACACAAGTACATTTCTGGAGAGAGGACTCTACTATTCAGCGACTATTTCTATGGCACCTGTATACCTGTATACTCTCTGAGGTACACAAGTACTTTCTGTAGAGAAGACTCTACTATTCAGTGGCTATTTCTATGGCACCTGTATACTCTCTGAGCTACACAGTACTTTCTGGAGAGAGGACTCTGCTATTCAGCGGCTATTTCTACGGCACCTGTATACTCTCTGAGGTACATAGTACTTTCTGTAGAGAGGACTCTACTATTCAGCGACTATTTCTATGGCACCTGTATACCTGTATACTCTCTGAGGTACACAAGTACTTTCTGGAGAGAGGACTCTACTATTCAGTGGCTATTTCTATGGCACCTGTATACTCTCTGAGGTACACAGTACTTTCTGGAGAGAGGACTCTGCTATTCAGCGGCTATTTCTACGGCACCTGTATACTTTCTGAGGTACACAGTACGCTCTGGAGAGAGGACTCTACTATTCAGCGACTATTTCTATGGCACATGTATACCTGTATACTCTCTGAGGTACACAAGTACTTTCTGTAGAGAGGACTCTACTATTCAGTGGCTATTTCTATGGCAACTGTATAATCTCTGAGCTACACAGTACTTTCTGGAGAGAGGACTCTGCTATTCAGCTGCTATTTCTATGGCACCTGTATACTCACTGAGGTACACAGTACTTTCTGGAGAGAGGACTCCACTATTCAGCGACTATTTCTATGGCACCTGTATACCTATATACTCTTTGAGGTACACAAGTACTTTCTGGAGAGAGATCTGTAGCATTCAGCAGCTATTTCTACGACACCTGTATACCTGTATACTCTCTGAGGTGCACAGTACTTTCTGGAGAGAGGAATGTAGCATTCAGCGGCTATTTCTATGGCATCTGTATACTCTCTGAGGTACACAGTACTTTCTGGAGAGAGGACTCTACTATTCAGCGACTATTTCTACGGCACCTGTACACCTGTATACTCTCTGAGGTACACAAGTACTTTCTGTAGAGAGGACTCCACTATTCAGTGGCTATTTCTATGGCACCTGTATACTCTCTGAGCTACACTGTACTATCTGGAGAGAGGACTCTGCTATTCAGCGGCTATTTCTACGGCACCTGTATACTCTCTGAGGTACACAGTGCTTTCTGGAGAGAGGACTTTACTATTCAGCGACTATTTCTATGGCACCTATATACCTGTATACTCTCTGACGTACACAAGTACTTTCTGGAGAGAGGACTCTACTATTCAGCCGCTATTTCTATGACACCTGTATACCTGTATACTCTCTGAGGTACACAAGTACTTTCTGGAGAGAGGACTCCACTATTCAGCCGCTATTTCTATGGCACCTGTATACCTGTATATTCTATGAGTTACACAAGTACATTTCTGGAGAGAGGACTCTACTATTCAGCGATTATTTCTATGGCACATGTATACCTGTATGCTCTCTGAGGTACACAAGTACTTTCTGTAGATAGGACTCTACTATTCAGTGGATATTTCTATGGCACCTGTATACACTCTGAGCTACACAGTACTTTCTGGAGAGAGGACTCTGCTATTCAGCGGCTATTTCTACGGCACCTGTATACCTGTATACTCTCTGAGGTACACAAGTACTTTCTGAAGAGAGATCTGTAGCATTCAGCAGCTATTTCTACGACACCTGTATACCTGTATACTCTCTGAGGTACACAGTACTTTCTGGAGAGAGGACTCTACTATTCAGCGACTATTTCTATGGCACCTCTATACCTGTATACTCTCTGAGGTACACAAGTACTTTCTGGAGAGAGATCTGTAGCATTCAGCGGCTATTTCTTCGGCATCTGTATACCTGTATACTCTCTGAGGTACACAGTACCTTCTGGAGAGAGGACTGTAGCATTCAGCAGCTATTTCTATGGCATCTGTATACTCTCTGAGGTACACAGTACTTTCTCGAGAGAGGACTCTGCTATTCAGCGGCTATTCCTATGGCACCAGTATACTCTCTGAGGTACACAGTACTTTCTGGAGAGAGGACTCTATTATTCAGCGACTATTTCTACGGCACCTGTATACCTGTATATTCTATGAGTTACGCAAGTAAATTTCTGGAGAGAGGACTCTACTATTCAGCGACTATTTCTATGGCACCTGTATACCTGTATACTCTCTGAGGAACACAAGTACTTTCTGGAGAGAGGACTTTACTATTCAGTGGCTATTTCTATGGCACCTGTATACCTGTATATTCTATGAGTTACACAAGTACATTTCTGGAGAGAGGACTCTATTATTCAGCGACTATTTCTATGGCACCTGTATACCTGTATACTCTCTGAGGTACACAAGTACTTTCTGTAGAGAGGACTCTACTATTCAGTGGCTATTTCTATGGCACCTGTATACTCTCTGAGCTACACAGTACTTTCTGGAGAGAGGACTCTGCTACTCATCGGCTTTTTCTACGGCACCTGTATACTCTCTGAGGTACACACTACTTTCTCTAGAGAGGACTCTACTATTCAGCGACTATTTCTATGGCACCTGTATACCTGTATACTCTCTGAGGTACACAAGTATTTTCTGGAGAGAGGACTCTACTATTCAGTGGCTATTTCTATGGCACCTGTATACTCTCTGAGGTACACAGTACGTTCTGGAAATAGGACTCTACTATTCAGCTACTATTTCTACGGAACCTGTATACCTGTATACTCTCTGAGGTACACAAATTCTTTCTGGAGAGAGGACTCTACTATTCAGCCGCTATTTCTAGGGCACCTGTATACCTGTATATTCTATGAGTTACACAAGTACATTTCTGGAGAGAGGACTCTACTATTCAGCGACTATTTCTATGGCACATGTATACCTGTATACTCTCTGAGGTACACAAGTACTTTCTGTAGAGAGGACTCTACTATTCAGTGGCTATTTCTATGGCACCTGTATACTCTCTGAGCTACACAGTAGTTTCTGGAGAGAGGACTCTGCTATTCAGTGGCTATTTCTACGGCACCTGTATACTCTCTGAGGTACACAGTACTTTCTGGAGAGAGGACTCCACTATTCAGCGACTTTTTCTATGGCACCTGTATACCTGTATACTCTCTGAGGTACACAATTACTTTCTGGAGAGAGATCTGTAGCATTCAGCGGCTATTTCTACGACACCTGTATACCTGTATACTCTCTGAGGTACACATCACTTTCTGGAGAGAGGAATGTAGCATTCAGCGGCTATTTCTATGGCATCTGTATACTCTCTGAGGTACCCAGTACTTTCTGGAGAGAGGACACTGCTATTCAGCGGCTATTTCTACGGCACCTGTATACTCTCTGAGGTACACAGTACTTTCTGGAGAGAAGACTCTACTATTCAGCGACTATTTCTACGGCACCTGTATACCTGTACACTCTCTGAGGCACACAAGTACTTTCTGGAGAGAGGACTCTACTATTCAGCGGCTATTTCTATGGTACCTGTATACCTGTATATTCTATGAGTTACACAAGTACATTTCTGGAGAGAGGACTCTACTATTCAGCGACTATTTCTATGGCACCTGTATACCTGTATACTCTCTGAGGTACACAAGTACTTTCTGTAGAGAGGACTCTACTATTCAGTGGCTATTTCTATGGCACCTGTATACACTCTGAGGTACACAGTACTTTCTGGAGAGAGGAATGTAGCATTCAGCGGCTATTTCTATGGCATCTGTATACTCTCTGAGGTACCCAGTACTTTCTGGAGAGAGGACTCTGCTATTCAGCGGCTATTTCTACGGCACCTGTACACTCTCTGAGGCACACAAGTACTTTCTGGAGAGAGGACTCTACTATTCAGCGGCTATTTCTATGGCACCTGTCTACCTGTATACTCTCTGAGGTACACAAGTACTTTCTGGAGAGAGGACTCTACTATTCAGTGGCTATTTCTATGGCACCTGTATACTCTCTGAGGTACACAGTACTTTCTGGAGAGAGGACTCTACTGTTATGCACACGCCCGGGCTGAGCGGCGTGTGCGTGTGATTGTAGTGATTCCACTGGACCATGAACCGGAGAGTGCCTGGAGGGGCGTGACTAAGTATCTGGCCGATCCGACCAAGATGGCACGACGGCATACGACGCCAGTGCACCAGGGAGAAACCGGGCAGAGGGACCAGGTGCTACTCCAGGTCAAACTCCGGACACGGGGGTTGACCCACACAGGGATTACTGGATCAGGCTGGTTAGGCTGGCGCACAGACTGGAGGGTATAGGCAGGCACGACTGGTATGCAGGCAGGCGGGTAAAGGCAAGCGCAGCTAGAGTGCAGACAGGGAGGCACTAGCAGGTAGGAACACAGGCGGGATAGGACCCAGTACACACTGGGACTCAGGAACAATACAGGTAGAGGGGTACAGGCAAGCACAGCTAGAGTGCAGACAGGGAGGCACTAGCAGGTAGGAACACAGGCGGGATAGGACCCAGTACACACTGGGACTCAGGAACAGGCAGGTTAGGCTGGCACAGACTGGTGGATATAAGCAAACACGGCAGGTATGCAGATGGGTGGATACAGGCGAGTATGCAGGCAGGGAGGTACTGGCCGAAAGGACGGGCTGGAGCACAGAAAGGTTAAGACCCAGTACAGACTGGGTCACAGAACCGCAGATGCGGTAGACAACCACAGCAGAGAGGGAACGCCCGAAGCGGTGGGCAAGAACAGAGCAGGACGGGGCTGCAGGAGCAGCGGGCACAAGCAGGGCAGGACAGGACTGCCGGAGCAGCGGGCAGAAGCAGGGCAGGACAGGACTGCCGGAGCAGCGGGCAGAAGCAGGGCAGGACAGGACTGCCGGAGCAGCGGGCAGAAGCAGGGCAGGACAGGACTGCCGGAGCAGCGGGCAGAAGCAGGGCAGGACAGGACTGCCGGAGCAGCGGGCAGAAGCAGGGCAGGACAGGACTGCCGGAGCAGCGGGCAGAAGCAGGGCAGGACAGGACTGCCGGAGCAGCGGGCAGAAGCAGGGCAGGACAGGACTGCCGGAGCAGCGGGCAGAAGCAGGGCAGGACAGGACTGCCGGAGCAGCGGGCAGAAGCAGGGCAGGACAGGACTGCCGGAGCAGCGGGCAGAAACAGGGCAGGACAGGACTGCCGGAGCAGTGAGCAAGGAGTCAGAGCAGGCTAGAACCGCCGGAGCGGTAAGCAAAGGAGTCAGAGCAGACTAGAACCGCCGGAGCGGTAAGCAAAGGAGTCAGAGCAGACTAGAACCGCCGGAGCGGTGAGCAAAGGAGTCAGAGCAGGCTAGAACCGCCGGAGCGGTGAGCAAAGGAGTCAGAGCAGGCTAGGCTGAGTAGGGGGGACAGGGCTCTGTTCACACGGAACAGACAGGAAGGGAAAGGCAGAGCCAGACACCCACAGGGTACTTGCAGTGAAGTAGCGAGTGGACCACAAACTCACAAACGGGAGTACAGAGACAACAAGCAGGAGTTAGGTACGAGTTCAGACTCTGCAGAAAAAGGAAGGGAACGGACATAGAGGCAAAACAGGTAAAGGATAGGAGAGAGTTCAGACTGGAACTGAGTGTACGGAGGAGACCGACACTGCAGCGGAATACAGGAGCGGGTCTGGGAATACGGCCCCCAGAGAGGCAGGACGAACAGGCAAGGAGCGTGTTCAGACAGGACAGACAAGATACAGGAGCGGGTCTAGGTAATCAGCCCCTAGAAGGCGAGAGGAACAGGCTAGGAGCGTGTTCAGACAGGTCAGACAAGATACAGGAACAGGTCTAGGTAATCAGCCCCTAGAAGGCAGGAGGAACAGGCTAGGAGCGTGTTCAGACAGGCCTGGAAATACAGCCTCCAGGATAGGCAGACAAGAGAACACAGAACGGGACCTGGCACCTTCAGAGTGCACGCACACACTGAATGAAACACTATGCTCAGGCAGGGATAGATGGGCGCAGCTGAGCTATATACCAGGTGACAGACAGCAATAGGCTGAGGACGCACAAGAGGTGTGACCCACAGCAGGTACAAAAAGCAGGAAGTGATCGGGCGCCGCCCTTAAGCAGCAGAAACAGACACAAACAGACAGCATGGAGGGAAGCCAGAGAGACATTCTGGACAGGAGATCAAGTGCACGCTCTTGCACAGTGGGAGATGGACCACTATGCAAGGACGCCGCCAGGTATGTTACAGTACCCCCCCCCTTACGCCCCCTCTTCTTCAGGCCTGCCAGAATCTTCCGCAGGGAATTCGAGGGCCAATTCTTCACTTCGAAGAGATCACTTCCCCTGTCCACCGGAAAAACTGGTCTCCTCTGGGTAGCTAGGATGCTACCTCCCATCCAGCCACCCTTAGCAACAGACGAAACTGGTGGAGTACCAGGAACAGCACACAAGGAAGTCTCTCTCCACATATTTTCAGGTGGCACCCCAGAGGGTACAGGAGACAACTGGAAGTCCTCCACCGGGTTGGAGGGTGACAGAGACTTGGGGGTAATCTCTGCTTCGAGGTACATCTTGTCAAGCTCACAGGAAGAAATAGACGGGTTATCAGGTACATAATGAGGAAAAGTCACTGTCTCTTTGTTTTCTGGTGGTACCCCGGAGGATTCAGGAAACAACTGGAGGTCCTCTGCCGGGTCAGAAGAGTGCAGAAGCTCAGAGAAAACATCTGCTTCAGAGTACACTAGGTCGGACTCACTGGACGAAGCAGGCGAGGTATCGGGTACCGAGTATAGGAAAGTCTCTGTCCATTCTCCACCAGGTGGCACCCCGAAGGGTTCTGGAGACAACTGGCGGTCCTCCGCCTGGTCAGAGGGGTGTAGAGACTCACGGGTAACCTCTGCTTCAGAGTACACTAGGTCGGACTCACTGGACGAAGCAAGCGAGGTATCAGATCCAGGATATAGGAAAGTCTCTGTCCATTTACCACCAGGTGGCACCCCGAAGGGTTCTGGAGACAACTGGAGGTCCTCCGCCTGGTCAGAAGAGTGTAGAGACTCGGGAGTAACCACTGCTTCAGAGTACACTAGGTTGGACTCACTGGACGAAGCGAGCGAGGTATCAGGTACAGAGTATAGGAGAGTCTCTGTCCTTTCGCTACCAGGTAGCACCCCGAAGGGTTCAGGAGACAACTGGAGGTCCTCCGCCTGGTCGAAGGGGTGTAGAGACTCGGGAGTAACCTCTGCTTCGGAGTACACTAGGTTGGACTCACTGGACGAAGCGAGCGAGGTATCAGGTACAGAGTATAGGAGAGTCTCTGTCCTTTCGCTACCAGGTAGCACCCCGATGGGTTCAGGAGACAACTGGAGGTCCTCCGCCTGGTCGGAGGGGTGTAGAGACTCGGGGGTAACTACCACTTTGGGGTACCCATTGTCAGGCTCACAGGACGAAGCGGACAAAGTATCGAGTACCGGGTGTAGAGAATTCTCTCTCCATTTGTCATCGAGTGGTATCCCGGAGGATTCAGGAGGCAACAGGGGGTCCTCCGCCAGGTAGTAGAGGTGCACAGACTCTGAGGTAACCACAGCTTTGGAGCATCCTTGGACATGCACACCGGTTAAAGTGGGTGAAGCATCTGATGCCGGGTGCAGGAAGTTCTCCTGTGTGGAGTCTGGATGGGCAGAAGTCTCTTCGGGCAGGAGAACTGGTGCACTACCCACGCACATTACCCGTTGGGGCTTCTCCGGGATACAGGGAGATGAAGCTTCAGTAGGGACTTCAAGGTTGGGGTCAGGAGGTCTCAGGGAGGACAGACCCTGGCGTGACGGCTTGCCTCTACGTCTAGCACGTCTGGACTGCCTCTTGAGGTTGGGAGAAGTATTCCGGAAAGCGTAGTCACCCTGTGAGGATTCTGGGTGGGCAGTAGTCTCATTGGGCTGGAGGACTATTGCGCTACCCACACACATTACCCATTGGGGCTGCTCCGGGATATTGGGAAGTGAAGCTTCAGCAGGAGCCTCCGGGTTAGGATCATCGAAGACCATTAGAAAGGCCACCAGGAAGGCCATTAGGTCCAGGAGGATCGGATCCTGTGTTTCATATAGGGGGTTGATCCATTCCAAGGCATCACCCGCCAGGTAAGACATAATGAATGCCACCTTAACCCGATCGGTGGGAAAACATAGAGGGTAGAACTTGAAGTGTAGCATGCATTGCTCCACAAATGCACGACTTTGTCTAGGATCCCCATAATAACGTAGCGGATCCGCGGGAACGAGAGCAGATAGATCCATCTGGACGGGTGCGTAATTCGCCTGGAACTCAGCTAAAGGAAAAAAAAAAAATATTTATTTATTTATTTTAATGCATGTATTCGCTGGAAAACTTCTCAGAGAGCGAAGGCCGTGGGGCTCAACGGGAACCATGGCCTGAGCATGCTGTTATGCACACGCCCGGGCTGAGCGGCGTGTGCGTGTGATTGTAGTGATTCCACTGGACCATGAACCGGAGAGTGCCTGGAGGGGCGTGACTAAGTATCTGGCCGATCCGACCAAGATGGCACGACGGCATACGACGCCAGTGCACCAGGGAGAAACCGGGCAGAGGGACCAGGTGCTACTCCAGGTCAAACTCCGGACACGGGGGTTGACCCACACAGGGATTACTGGATCAGGCTGGTTAGGCTGGCGCACAGACTGGAGGGTATAGGCAGGCACGACTGGTATGCAGGCAGGCGGGTAAAGGCAAGCGCAGCTAGAGTGCAGACAGGGAGGCACTAGCAGGTAGGAACACAGGCGGGATAGGACCCAGTACACACTGGGACTCAGGAACAATACAGGTAGAGGGGTACAGGCAAGCACAGCTAGAGTGCAGACAGGGAGGCACTAGCAGGTAGGAACACAGGCGGGATAGGACCCAGTACACACTGGGACTCAGGAACAGGCAGGTTAGGCTGGCACAGACTGGTGGATATAAGCAAACACGGCAGGTATGCAGATGGGTGGATACAGGCGAGTATGCAGGCAGGGAGGTACTGGCCGAAAGGAAGGGCTGGAGCACAGAAAGGTTAAGACCCAGTACAGACTGGGTCACAGAACCGCAGATGCGGTAGACAACCACAGCAGAGAGGGAACGCCCGAAGCGGTAGGCAAGAACAGAGCAGGACGGGGCTGCAGGAGCAGCGGGCACAAGCAGGGCAGGACAGGACTGCCGGAGCAGCGGGCAGAAGCAGGGCAGGACAGGACTGCCGGAGCAGCGGGCAGAAGCAGGGCAGGACAGGACTGCCGGAGCAGCGGGCAGAAGCAGGGCAGGACAGGACTGCCGGAGCAGCGGGCAGAAGCAGGGCAGGACAGGACTGCCGGAGCAGCGGGCAGAAGCAGGGCAGGACAGGACTGCCGGAGCAGCGGGCAGAAGCAGGGCAGGACAGGACTGCCGGAGCAGCGGGCAGAAGCAGGGCAGGACAGGACTGCCGGAGCAGCGGGCAGAAGCAGGGCAGGACAGGACTGCCGGAGCAGCGGGCAGAAGCAGGGCAGGACAGGACTGCCGGAGCAGCGGGCAGAAACAGGGCAGGACAGGACTGCCGGAGCAGTGAGCAAGGAGTCAGAGCAGGCTAGAACCGCCGGAGCGGTAAGCAAAGGAGTCAGAGCAGACTAGAACCGCCGGAGCGGTAAGCAAAGGAGTCAGAGCAGACTAGAACCGCCGGAGCGGTGAGCAAAGGAGTCAGAGCAGGCTAGAACCGCCGGAGCGGTGAGCAAAGGAGTCAGAGCAGGCTAGGCTGAGTAGGGGGGACAGGGCTCTGTTCACACGGAACAGACAGGAAGGGAAAGGCAGAGCCAGACACCCACAGGGTACTTGCAGTGAAGTAGCGAGTGGACCACAAACTCACAAACGGGAGTACAGAGACAACAAGCAGGAGTTAGGTACGAGTTCAGACTCTGCAGAAAAAGGAAGGGAACGGACATAGAGGCAAAACAGGTAAAGGATAGGAGAGAGTTCAGACTGGAACTGAGTGTACGGAGGAGACCGACACTGCAGCGGAATACAGGAGCGGGTCTGGGAATACGGCCCCCAGAGAGGCAGGACGAACAGGCAAGGAGCGTGTTCAGACAGGACAGACAAGATACAGGAGCGGGTCTAGGTAATCAGCCCCTAGAAGGCGAGAGGAACAGGCTAGGAGCGTGTTCAGACAGGTCAGACAAGATACAGGAACAGGTCTAGGTAATCAGCCCCTAGAAGGCAGGAGGAACAGGCTAGGAGCGTGTTCAGACAGGCCTGGAAATACAGCCTCCAGGATAGGCAGACAAGAGAACACAGAACGGGACCTGGCACCTTCAGAGTGCACGCACACACTGAATGAAACACTATGCTCAGGCAGGGATAGATGGGCGCAGCTGAGCTATATACCAGGTGACAGACAGCAATAGGCTGAGGACGCACAAGAGGTGTGACCCACAGCAGGTACAAAAAGCAGGAAGTGATCGGGCGCCACCCTTAAGCAGCAGAAACAGACACAAACAGACAGCATGGAGGGAAGCCAGAGAGACATTCTGGACAGGAGATCAAGTGCGCGCTCTTGCACAGTGGGAGATGGACCACTATGCAAGGACGCCGCCAGGTATGTTACATCTACTATTCAGTGGCCATTTCTATGGCACCTGTATACTCTCTGAGGTACACAGTACTTTCTGGAGAGAGGACTCTGCTATTCAGCGGCTATTTCTACGGCACCTGTATACTCTCTGAGGTACACAGTACGCTCTGGAGAGAGGACTCTACTATTCAGCGACTATTTCTTTGGCACATGTATACCTGTATGCTCTCTGAGGTACACAAGTACTTTCTGTAGAGAGGACTCTACTATTCAGTGGCTATTTCTATGGCACCTGTATAATCTCTGAGCTACACAGTACTTTCTGTAGAGAGGACTCTGCTATTCAGCGGCTATTTCTACGGCACCTGTATACTCACTGAGGTACACAGTACTTTCTGGAGAGAGGACTCCACTATTCAGAGACTATTTCTATGGCACCTGTATACCTGTATACTCTTTGAGGTACACAAGTACTTTCTGGAGAGAGATCTGTAGCATTCAGCAGCTATTTCTACGACACCTGTATACCTGTATACTCTCTGAGGTACACAGTACTTTCTGGAGAGAGGAATGTAGCATTCAGCGGCTATTTTTCAATGGCATCTGTATACTCTCTGAGGTACACAGTACTTTCTGGAGAGAGGACTCTGCTATTCAGCGGCTATTTCTACGGCACCTGTATACTCTTTGAGGTACACAGTACTTTCTGGAGAGAGGACTCTACTATTCAGCGACTATTTCTACGGCACCTGTATACCTGTATATTCTATGAGTTACATAAGTACATTTCGGGAGAGAGGACTCTATTATTCAGCGACTATTTCTATGGCACCTGTACACCTGTATACTCTCTGAGGTACACAAGTACTTTCTGTAGAGAGGACTCTACTATTCAGTGGCTATTTCTATGGCACCTGTATACTCTCTGAGCTACACTGTACTATCTGGAGAGAGGACTCTGCTATTCAGCGACTATTTCTACGGCACCTGTATACTCCCTGTGGTGCACAGTGCTTTCTGGAGAGAGGACTTTACTATTCAGCGACTATTTCTATGGCACCTGTATACCTGTATACTCTCTGAGGTACACAAGTACTTTCTGGAGAGAGGACTCTACTATTCAGCGGCTATTTCTATGGCACCTGTATACTCTCTGCGGTACATAGTACTTTCTGGAGAGAGGACTCTGCTATTCAGCGGCTATTTCTACGGCATCTGTATGCTCTCTGAGGTACACAGTACTTTCTGGAGAGAGGACTCTGCTATCCAGCGGCTATTTCTACGACACCTGTATACCTGTATATTCTATGAGTTACGCAAGTACATTTCTGGAGAGAGGACTCTACTATTCAGCGACTATTTCTATGGCACCTGTATACCTGTATACTCTCTGAGGAACACAAGTACTTTCTGGAGAGAGGACTTTACTATTCAGTGGCTATTTCTATGGCACCTGTATACCTGTATATTCTATGAGTTACACAAGTACATTTCTGGAGAGAGGACTCTATTATTCAGCGACTATTTCTATGGCACCTGTATACCTGTATACTCTCTGAGGTACACAAGTACTTTCTGTAGAGAGGACTCTACTAGTCAGCGACTATTTCTATGGCACCTGTATACTCTCTGAGCTACACAGTACTTTCTGGAGAGAGGACTCTGCTATTCAGCAGCTATTTCTACAGCACCTGTATACTCTCTGAGGTACACAGTACGCTCTGGAGAGAGGACTCTACTATTCAGCGACTATTTCTATGGCACATGTATACCTGTATACTCTCTGAGGTACACAAGTACTTTCTGTAGAGAGGACTCTACTATTCAGTGGCTATTTCTATGGCACCTGTATAATCTCTGAGCTACACAGTACTTTCTGGAGAGAGGACTCTGCTATTCAGCTGCTATTTCTATGGCACCTGTATACTCACTGAGGTACACAGTACTTTCTGGAGAGAGGACTCCACTATTCAGCGACTATTTCTATGGCACCTGTATACCTGTATACTCTTTGAGGTACACAAGTACTTTCTGGAGAGAGATCTGTAGCATTCAGCAGCTATTTCTACGACACCTGTATACCTGTATACTCTCTGAGGTACACAGTACTTTCTGGAGAGAGGAATGTAGCATTCAGCGGCTATTTCTATGGCATCTGTATACTCTCTGAGGTACACAGTACTTTCTGGAGAGAGGACTCTGCTATTCAGCGGCTATTTCTACGGCACTTGTATACTCTCTGAGGTACACAGTACTTTCTGGAGAGAGGACTCTACTATTCAGCGACTATTTCTATGGCACCTGTATACCTGTATATTCTATGAGTTACATAAGTACATTTCGGGAGAGAGGACTCTACTATTCAGCGACTATTTCTATGGCACCTGTACACCTGTATACTCTCTGAGGTACATAAGTACTTTCTGTAGAGAGGACTCTACTATTCAGTGGCTATTTCTATGGCACCTGTATACTCTCTGAGCTACACTGTACTATCTGGAGAGAGGACTCTGCTATTCAGCGGCTATTTCTACGGCACCTGTATACTCTCTGAGGTACACAGTGCTTTCTGGAGAGAGGACTTTACTATTCAGCGACTATTTCTATGGCACCTATATACCTGTATCCTCTCTGACGTACACAAGTACTTTCTGGAGAGAGGACTCTACTATTCAGCCGCTATTTCTATGACACCTGTATACCTGTATACTCTCTGAGGTACACAAGTACTTTCTGTAGAGAGGACTCTACTAGTCAGCGACTATTTCTATGGCACCTGTATACTCTCTGAGCTACACAGTACTTTCTGGAGAGAGGACTCTGCTATTCAGCGACTATTTCTATGGCACCTGTATACCTGTATACTCTCTGATGTACACAAGTATTTTCTGGAGAGAGGACTCTACTATTCAGTGGCTATTTCTATGGCACCTGTATACTCTCTGAGGTACACAGTACGTTCTGGAAAGAGGACTCTACTATTCAGCTACTATTTCTACGGAACCTGTATACCTGTATACTCTCTGAGGTACACAAATTCTTTCTGGAGAGAGGACTCTACTATTCAGCCGCTATTTCTATGGCACCTGTATACCTGTATATTCTATCAGTTACACAAGTACATTTCTGGAGAGAGGACTCTACTATTCAGCGACTATTTCTATGGCACATGTATACCTGTATACTCTCTGAGGTACACAAGTACTTTCTGTAGAGAGGACTCTACTATTCAGTGGCTATTTCTATGGCACCTGTATACTCTCTGAGCTACACAGTAGTTTCTGGAGAGAGGACTCTGCTATTCAGCGGCTATTTCTACGGCACCTGTATACTCTCTGAGGTACACAGTACTTTCTGGAGAGAGGACTCCACTATACAGCGACTTTTTCTATGGCACCTGTATACCTGTATACTCTCTGAGGTACACACTGCTTTCTGTAGAGAGGACTCTACTATTCAGCGACTATTTCTATGGCACCTGTATACCTGTATACTCTCTGAGGTACACAAGTATTTTCTGGAGAGAGGACTCTACTATTCAGTGGCTATTTCTATGGCACCTGTATACTCTCTGAGGTGCACAGTACTTTCTGGATAGAGGACTCTGCTATTCAGCGGCTATTTCTACGGCACCTGTATACTCTCTGAGGTACACAGTACGTTCTGGAAAGAGGACTCTACTATTCAGCTACTATTTCTACGGAACCTGTATACCTGTATACTCTCTGAGGTACACAAATTCTTTCTGGAGAGAGGACTCTACTATTCAGCCGCTATTTCTATGGAACCTTTATACCTGTATATTCTATGAGTTACACAAGTACATTTCTGGAGAGAGGACTCTACTATTCAGCGACTATTTCTATGGCACATGTATACCTGTATACTCTCTGAGGTACACAAGTACTTTCTGGAGAGAGGACTCTACTATTCAGTGGCTATTTCTATGGCACCTGTATACTCTCTGAGGTACACAGTACGTTCTGGAGAGAGGACTCTGCTATTCAGCAGCTATTTCTACGGCACCTGTATACTCTCTGAGGTACACAGTACGCTCTGGAGAGAGGACTCTACTATTCAGCGACTATTTCTATGGCACATGTATACCTGTATACTCTCTGAGGTACTCAAGTACTTTCTGTAGAGAGGACTCTACTATTCAGTGGCTATTTCTATGGCACCTGTATAATCTCTGAGCTACACAGTACTTTCTGGAGAGAGGACTCTGCTATTCAGCTGCTATTTCTATGGCACCTGTATACTCACTGAGGTACACAGTACTTTCTGGAGAGAGGACTCCACTATTCAGCGACTATTTCTATGGCACCTGTATACCTGTATACTCTTTGAGGTACACAAGTACTTTCTGGAGAGAGATCTGTAGCATTCAGCAGCTATTTCTACGACACCTGTATACCTGTATACTCTCTGAGGTACACAGTACTTTCTGGAGAGAGGAATGTAGCATTCAGCGGCTATTTCTATGGCATCTGTATACTCTCTGAGGTACACAGTACTTTCTGGAGAGAGGACTCTGCTATTCAGCGGCTATTTCTACGGCACTTGTATACTCTCTGAGGTACACAGTACTTTCTGGAGAGAGGACTCTACTATTCAGCGACTATTTCTACGGCACCTGTATACCTGTATATTCTATGAGTTACATAAGTACATTTCGGGAGAGAGGACTCTACTATTCAGCGACTATTTCTATGGCACCTGTACACCTGTATACTCTCTGAGGTACACAAGTACTTTCTGTAGAGAGGACTCTACTATTCAGTGGCTATTTCTATGGCACCTGTATACTCTCTGAGCTACACTGTACTATCTGGAGAGAGGACTCTGCTATTCAGTGGCTATTTCTACGGCACCTGTATACTCTCTGAGGTACACAGTGCTTTCTGGAGAGAGGACTTTACTATTCAGCGACTATTTCTATGGCACCTATATACCTGTATCCTCTCTGACGTACACAAGTACTTTCTGGAGAGAGGACTCTACTATTCAGCCGCTATTTCTATGACACCTGTATACCTGTATACTCTCTGAGGTACACAAGTACTTTCTGGAGAGAGGACTCCACTATTCAGCCGCTATTTCTATGGCACCTGTATACCTGTATATTCTATGAGTTACACAAGTACATTTCTGGAGAGAGGACTCTACTATTCAGCGACTATTTCTATGGCACATGTATACCTGTATACTCTCTGAGGTACACAAGTACTTTCTGTAGAGAGGACTCTACTATTCAGTGGCTATTTCTATGGCACCTGTATACACTCTGAGCTACACAGTACTTTCTGGAGAGAGGACTCTGCTATTCAGCGGCTATTTCTACGGCACCTGTATACTCTCTGAGGTACACAGTACTTTCTGGAGAGAGGACTCCACTATTCAGCGACTATTTCTATGGCACCTGTATACCTGTATACTCTCTGAGGTACACAAGTACTTTCTGGAGAGAGATCTGTAGCATTCAGCGGCTATTTCTACGACACCTGTATACCTTTATACTCTCTGAGGTACACAGTACTTTCTGGAGAGAGGAATGTAGCATTCAGCGGCTATTTCTATGGCATCTGTATACTCTCTGAGGTACCCAGTACTTTCTGGAGAGAGGACTCTGCTATTCAGCGGCTATTTCTACGGCACCTGTACACTCTCTGAGGCACACAAGTACTTTCTGGAGAGAGGACTCTACTATTCAGCGGCTATTTCTATGGCACCTGTATACCTGTATACTCTCTGAGGTACACAAGTACTTTCTGGAGAGAGGACTCTACTATTCAGTGGCTATTTCTATGGCACCTGTATACTCTCTGAGGTACACAGTACTTTCTGGAGAGAGGACTCTACTATTCAGTGGCCATTTCTATGGCACCTGTATACTCTCTGAGGTACACAGTACTTTCTGGAGAGAGGACTCTGCTATTCAGCGGCTATTTCTACGGCACCTGTATACTCTCTGAGGTACACAGTACGCTCTGGAGAGAGGACTCTACTATTCAGCGACTATTTCTTTGGCACATGTATACCTGTATGCTCTCTGAGGTACACAAGTACTTTCTGTAGAGAGGGCTCTACTATTCAGTGGCTATTTCTATGGCACCTGTATAATCTCTGAGCTACACAGTACTTTCTGTAGAGAGGACTCTGCTATTCAGCGGCTATTTCTACGGCACCTGTATACTCACTGAGGTACACAGTACTTTCTGGAGAGAGGACTCCACTATTCAGAGACTATTTCTATGGCACCTGTATACCTGTATACTCTTTGAGGTACACAAGTACTTTCTGGAGAGAGATCTGTAGCATTCAGCAGCTATTTCTACGACACCTGTATACCTGTATACTCTCTGAGGTACACAGTACTTTCTGGAGAGAGGAATGTAGCATTCAGCGGCTATTTTTCAATGGCATCTGTATACTCTCTGAGGTACACAGTACTTTCTGGAGAGAGGACTCTGCTATTCAGCGGCTATTTCTACGGCACCTGTATACTCTTTGAGGTACACAGTACTTTCTGGAGAGAGGACTCTACTATTCAGCGACTATTTCTACGGCACCTGTATACCTGTATATTCTATGAGTTACATAAGTACATTTCGGGAGAGAGGACTCTATTATTCAGCGACTATTTCTATGGCACCTGTACACCTGTATACTCTCTGAGGTACACAAGTACTTTCTGTAGAGAGGACTCTACTATTCAGTGGCTATTTCTATGGCACCTGTATACTCTCTGAGCTACACTGTACTATCTGGAGAGAGGACTCTGCTATTCAGCGGCTATTTCTACGGCACCTGTATACTCCCTGTGGTGCACAGTGCTTTCTGGAGAGAGGACTTTACTATTCAGCGACTATTTCTATGGCACCTGTATACCTGTATACTCTCTGAGGTACACAAGTACTTTCTGGAGAGAGGACTCTACTATTCAGCGGCTATTTCTATGGCACCTGTATACTCTCTGCGGTACATAGTACTTTCTGGAGAGAGGACTCTGCTATTCAGCGGCTATTTCTACGGCATCTGTATGCTCTCTGAGGTACACAGTACTTTCTGGAGAGAGGACTCTGCTATCCAGCGGCTATTTCTACTGCACCTGCACACTCTCTGAGGTACACAGTACTTTCTGGAGAGAGGACTCTACTATTCAGCACCTATTTCTACGGCACCTGTACACCTGTATACTCTCTGAGGTACACAAGTACTTTCTGGAGAGAAGACTCTACTATTCAGCGGCTATTTCTACGGCACCTGTATACCTGTTTACTCTCTGAGGTACACAGTACTTTCTGGAGAGAGGACTGTAGCATTCAGTGGCTATTTCTACGGCACCTGTATACTCTCTGAGGTACACAGTACTTTCTGGAGAGAGGACTCTACTATTTAGTGGCTATTTCTACGGCACCTGTATACTCTCTGAGGTACACAGTACTTTCTGGAGAGAGGACTGTAGTATTCAGTGGCTATTTCTACGGCACCTGTATAGTTGTATACTCTCTGAGGTACACAGTACTTTCTGGAGAGAGAACTGTAGTATTCAGTGGCTATTTCTACGGCACCTGTATACTCTCTGAGGTACACAGTACTTTCTGGAGAGAGGACTCTGCTATTCAGCGGCTATTTCTACAGCACCTGTATACCTGTAAACTCTCTGCATATCAGTGCTCCTGGACTTCCGCACCACAGCCAACATGGCTGCTTCAAAAATACAGTACTGACCAAAAGTTTGGACACACCTTCTCATTTAAAGATTTTTCTGTTTTTTCATGACTATGAAAATTGTACATTCACACTGAATTCATCAAAACTATGAATTAACACATGTGGAATTATATACGTAACAAAAAAAGTGTGAAACAACTGAAAATATGTCTTATATTCTAGGTTCTTCAAAGTAGCCACCTTTTGCTTTGATAGCTGCTTTGCACACTCTTGGTATTCTCTTGATGTGCTTCAAGGGGTAGTCACCGGAAATGGTTTTCACTTCACAGGTGTGCCCTGTCAGGTTTAATAAGTGGGATTTCTTGCCTTATAAATGGGGTTGGGACCATCAGTTGTCTTGTGCAGAAGTCTGGTGGATACACAGCTGATAGTCCTACTGAATAGATTGTTAGAATTTGTATTATGGCAAGAAAAAAGCAGCTAAGTAAAGAAAAACGTGTGGCCATCATTACTTTAAGAAATGAAGGTCAGTCAGTCCGAAAAATTGGGAAAACTTTGAAAGTGTCCCCAAGTGCAGTTGCAAAACCCATCAAGCGCTGTACTGTATATAAAAATGAACTTGAAAAAAATAAGTCTCGGGTTCTACGTCAACATCAACGCCGTGCTATTGAAACTCCTGATCAAAAACGTCATCATCTGGACAAAAACAATGCATGTAAACGTAGATGTCTGGCTCAGGAGTCACTTTGCTCTGTAACTATTAGATTGGCAATTTCCAAACAAAAACGCTGCCACAATACACATTCTGTCCCAACATTTCTACCACAATCACAAGGTGATCCATCAGAATCTGAACACCACACCACAGATTGTACTACTTCAAGGTGTATGACCTCTCGGCAACTATCTCCACTAGCCATATCAATGACACTGTTGCACAGTCCTGAACCATACTCTGTGCAGCCAGAAGCTGAAACACAAACCCTCACTCTACTCCAACTACCAAACATGGCTGTTACAGGTCCGGGTGGTGGAACCTTTGTGCCGAGGTGCAAGGAGGGACCCAGAGGGGCGTGACTAAGTATCCACTCGAACCGACCCTGGTCGTACGGCAGCAACGACACCGTGACCAGGGAGGATCCGGGCTGAGGGACCAGGTGCTACTCTGGGGACGACCTTGTAAGAGAGCAGGTGGCTCCCACGGGTCAGATGGCTGGGACTGACCGGTATGGCGGATGGACACGGCAAGCAGGCGGAAGTCTCTGGTAGCAGACAGGTGGTCACAGTTCGAGAAAGCAGGGCAAGTAGCAGTCTTTAGGTTTACCAGGAAGGTGGTGACAGCAAGTGACGGCAGGGTCTCCAGGCAGGCTGGCAGGAAACAGGCAGGTGCTCCCAGGTGAGCGGGCAGACAGACGAGGCGGGTAACTGGCAGGTAACTGGTGGGTGATCCCAGGTGAGCCGGCAGACAGACGAGGCAGGTAACTGGCAGGTAACAGGTGGGCGCTCCCAGGTGAGCGGGCAGACAGACGAGGCAGGTAATTGGCAGGTAACAGGTGGGTGCTCCCAGGTGAGCGGGCAGACAGACGAGGCAGGTAACAGGCGGCTGCTCCTAGGTGAGCGGTCTGACAGACGAGGCAGGCGGATGCTCCCAGGTGAGCAGACAGATAGCCAAGGCAGGTAACCGGCAGGTAACAGGCTGGCAGGCAGGACGAGAAGTCAGGCTAGCAGTGGGACCTGAGGGCTGAAGCACAGATCAGACACAGTGCAAACAACTTTGCTCGGGCACCTCCATTTTGGAGGAGGTGCCTTATGTATGGGAGGTCCTCCGGCAATTGGCCGGGGACTCCTTAGGATGGCGCGCGCGGTCCCTTTAAGAGAGGGGGAGCTCGCGCGCGCGCCCTAAGCACACAGCCGGGGAAGGAGCACGTGCTGGAAGCAGCTGGCAGAGAAGCGCTAGAGGACGCAGCGCCAGGAGCGGGGAGGTTAGAGGGACGGCGTCTCTGCATAGCAAGGGGCAGAGACGCCGATGCTACAATGGCTTCTCATAAAAATACAAAAATCAATATGAAATAAAAAAAGGCCCAGGCACTACGTCAACAATAACACCGTGCTAATGAGACTCCTGAACAAAAACGTCATTGTATGGACAGAGACAATGCAAATCAACGTAGACATCTCGCTCAGGAGTTGTCTCACTCTAAAGCTAATAGATTGGCTATTTGCCCAAAAAAATGCTGCAAAAATACACATTTTGTCTCTACATTTCTACCACTATCACAAGATGATGCATCACAATTTTAACACCACACCACAGATTCTACCACTGTAAGGTCTATGACCTCTCGGCAACTATCTCCACTAGCCATATCAATGCCAGTGTTACACAATACAGCACCATACTCTGTGCAGCCACAAGCTGAAACACAAACGCTTACAGTACTGCAACTACAAAACAAATGACTAATAAACATTTGGTGACAAACAAGATCCATTGACTCTTTAAGTATTCCACTACTACTACAATAACAACAATATTTTACTCAGGATGAAAATAGTATTAAAGTAAACAGCAGCGGTTGTTATGATCTGCAACATAAACTAGGGAAAAGAAGGGGAGAGCTGTCCCTACAGTAAGACTAAGCTCAATCCCTACGTTGTAGTGGGCGACCTGTTCCTTGTGAACAGACCCGCCTTCGTCCTCGGCTAGTCTGAACGGAGACCTATAGAGAAAGGGAGGGGTCCCTAAAAAAACTAAGGACTGGGACAAAAAATGGGACACCTCCTAACAGAAGTTGTTGCAGAGCAAAAGATAAACTGACAAAAGTACTAGAGGTCCAGTGGACTAAGCAAACTAGAGATAGATAGGCACAAAGGCACCTGGCTAGAAAGACAGTCTAAACAACACTGAAGTCCAGCAAGGCCTGAAGCGCGGAGCTGGAATATATAGGAAGATGGTCACGTGACCACAAAACACAAGATAGAAACAAAAACAAACAGGAGGGTTCAAACAGTACCCCCTCTTTTATGAGGATCCTCCGGATCCTCCAGGCGCAGGCCTATCCAGAAATCTCCTGTGGAAAGCTCTGACAAGTCTAGGGGCAGAGACATCATCCTCCTTAACCCAAGAGTTATCCTCGGGACTGAAACCTTTCCAAGTGACGAGATACTGCAATCTCCCTCTATGCTCTCTGGAATTCAGGATATTAGAAATTTCATATTCGCCGTCTTCCACCACCGGAGGAACTGAGACAGTGGCCTCCCTATCCGATACATCAGCCTTTTTTAACAAGGAAACATGAAACACAGGATTAATCTTCCAGGAGGAGGGAACCTCCAACCTAACAGCAGACTGGTTAACCACCTGAAGCACCTTAAATGGCCCCACAAACTTCGGACCCAATTTTTTAGAGGGAATCCTCAACCGCAGATTCTTTGAGGACAACCAAACCATGTCACCCACAGTAAACGAAAACTCTCTACGTTTTCTGTTAAAATATTTCTTGGACTTTTTGTTAGCCTCTTGAAGGTTACAACGTACATTAGTCCAAGCTCTCTCCAAATCACCGGAAAAATTCTCCTCCTCCGGCACCGCCGACCCCAATTTGGAGAACGAACCAAAAGACAGATGTCTCCCAGTACATCAAAAAAAAGGAGAACACCCAGCAGATGAGGATGTATGGTTGTTAAGAGCAAATTCTGTGAGTGGCATAAACTCAGACCACCCCTCTTGATTGTCTGCCACAAAACAACACAAAAACTGTTCAACATCCTTGTTCTTTCTTTCAGTCTGTCCATTAGACTCAGGATGATAACCAGACGAAAATGACAAATGGACTCCCAACCTGTCACAAAAAGCACGCCAAAAGCGAGCCACAAACTGAGGTCCCCTATCAGAAACAATGTCGGTGGGAGCGCCATGGAGCCTGACAATTTCCTTAACAAATGCCTTAGCGAGTGTCTTAACGCAGGGTAGCTTAATGAATGGAACCAAATGACACATCTTGCTAAAACGGTCCACAACCACCCAGATGACAGTGAAACCCTCGGACACAGGAAGGTCAGTAATAAAATCCATTGCCAGATGCGTGCAAGGTGCACTAGGAACCTCCAGAGGGCAAAGCAACCCCGCAGCAGGGGTATGGGAAGCCTTTGACCTAGCACACACCGTACATTGACGCACCCACTTGATGACTTCCTTCTGCCACCCAGGCCACCAAAAACTGCGACTGATAAGTCACTTAGTCTCAGAAATTCCTGGCTGACCTGCCAACCGAGACTCATGATACTCCAGAAACAAATCTCTCCTAGAGGTTCCAGGCACAAACAACCTCCCATGAGGAGTGTTAGATGGGGCATCCTCTTGGGCTTTCAGAATCCCTTCTTCCAAAACGGAGTCCAATGCTGCTACCACAACTCCTTCCTGTAAAATGCTCTCCTCCTCCTCGGTACCAACCATGGGAGACAAGCTGCGAGATAAAGCATCGGCTTTAACATTCTTAGTACCAGGGATATAGGTAACAGAAAAATTAAACCGAGAAAAAAAAAGTGCCCACCTAGCTTGATGGGCATTCAAGCGTTTGGCAGCATCCAGATAGATCAAATTCTTATGATCTGTGAAAACCTGAACAGGAAATTTAGCACCTTCCAAGAAATGACGCCAATGTTCAAACGCAAGTTTAATAGCCAGCAATTCCCGATTACCAACATCGTAATTAAGTACGGTTTCTGAAAATTTTTTCGAAAAAAAAGCACAGGGATGTACTCCATCCTTGTTCTCCTGAGAAAAAACTGCACCGACCCCCAACGAAGAAGCATCAACCTCGACCAAAAAAGGCTTGGTCTCATCAGGCTGCATAAGGATAGGGGCAGAACTGAACCTCTCCTTGAGATACACAAAAGCTTCAATGGCCTCAGTAGTCCACTGGACCGTATTCGCACCTTTCCTGGTGAGATCGGTCAGCGGCTTAACAATTATAGAAAAATTCTTAATGAATTTCCTGTAATAATTGGCGAAACCCAAAAATCTCTGTATTGATTTCAAACCAATAGGCCTAGGCCATACCTGCACAGCCTGATCTTTCACCGGGTCCATCTCAAAGCCCTCGCTGGAGATAATGTAGCCCAAAAAAACTAATTCGCTGCACAGCGAACTCACATTTCTCCAGCTTATCAAAAAGTGAATTATCACTCAATAACTGCAACACCTCACGTACGCTCTGCCAATGGGACTCCAGATCTGGTGAATAAATCAGAATGTCATCCAAATACACAACCACATTCTTGCCAATCAAAGGTCTCAGGATGTCATTAATAAGGTTCTGAAAAAATGCGGGAGCATTGGTAAGACCGAAGGGCATCACCAGATTCTCAAAATGACCTACTGGAGAGTTAAAAGCAGTCTTCCATTCATCACCCTCCTTCATTCGCAACAAATTGTATGCCCCCCGGAGATAAATTTTAGAGAACCACTTGGCCCCTACTAACTGGTTAAACAAGTCTGGAATTAATGGCAATGGGTAGGAATTGCGTACGGTAATCTTATTAATTTCACGAAAGTCCATACATGGACGTAAACCACCGTCTTTTTTTTAAACAAAGAAAAATCCAACGGCCACAGGCGACTTAGAAGGTCTAATGTGACCAGCAGCCAAGCTCGTCTGTATGTATTCCTCCAAGGCCTTTCTTTCAGGGATAGTCAGATTAAATAAGCAACTCTTGGGAAGAGTAGCTCCAGGAACAAACTCAATGGTGCAATCATAGTCCCTATGAGGAGGTAAAACTTGCTACTCCTCTGAAAAAACCTTCCAAAAATCCTGAATAGGTACAGGTAATTCCACAGCCGCAATGCGACCATTACAACATTTATCATAGCACTTAAGACTCCAAGACTTAATCTCATTAGTAGACCAGTCCAGTAAAGGATTGTGCAGTTTTAACCAAGGCAAACCTAAAACGACTGGAGAGGGTAATTTATTTAATACCACCAAATCCAAATTTTCTTGGTGAATGCCATTAATAGTGAGGGGAAATGCAGCAACCTTGTGAGTAATACATTTCAAAGGAGTGTTATCAATTACAATCACAGAAATAGGTGATGACAAAGGTTTGGATTCCAATATAAGTTTTTCCAAAAACCCCTTATCAATCACATTAAGTGTTGAACCACAATCCACAAATACCTTAAATTCAATCAAATCTTCCTGCAATGAGGTACTCCCTGAAAGAAATACTCCCTTAGAATTTAAACAAGCAATACAGGCGTAACTGACCTTTTTTTTTTCTTTACTTAAACGAAGCTCACAGTTCTTAATCAAATGGTCAGATTTACCACAATAAAAACACAATCCCTTGGAAAACCAGCGGTCTCTTTCCTGAGAGCGGAGTGACATCGCCCCAACCTCCATCGGTTCTCCGCCGTCCGAGCAGGAACTAGGAGCTGCCATTGCAGGAATCTTTTCATCATAAACCCTGGCACGCAGTCTCCTGTCCACACGTATAGCTAATTGCATGGCTTCGTGCAAGGTTTCAGGTGCAGGAAATGCAATTAGCAGATCCTTAACCCTTTCACTTAGACCAGCAAGAAAAAAACACTTTAACGCCGAATCATTCCATTTCACTTCTGAGGACCACCTTCTGAAGTGTGTACAATAATTTTCAACATCACCTGACCCCTGATTCAAACGTCTCAGTTCTGTCTCAGCAGATGAGACTCGATCAGGATCGTCATACAATAGCCCCATAGCAGAATAAAAATCCTCCACTGACCTAAAACACGGATCATTAGGTTGGAGAGAAAAGGCCCACCCCTGTGGTTCCTTGCGCAAAAGTGACATGATAAACCCAATGCGCTGTGATTCATTCCCAGAGGAGTTTGGTCTCAAACGAAAATATAATAAACAAGCATTTTTAAAGGAAAAAAAATCTTGTTGTTTACCATCAAAAATATCAGGGAGTCCTACCTACTTTTCCACAAAATGCGCTCCAGGACAGCTACTCATGTGTTGCCGGAGCTCGGACACCTCCAGAGATAATCCCTGCAGGCGTTGAGCCAAATCTTGAACAGAAACCATACTGATCCCCGGATTTCTTTCCTTAAAGTTTTTTTTTTTTTTTTGTTTGGGCTGGACTTACTGTTATGATCTGCAACATAAATTAGGGAAAAGAAGGGGAGAGCTGTCCCTACAGTAAGACTAAGCTGAGTCCCTACATTGTAGCGGGCGCCCTGTTCCTTGTGAACAGACCAGCCTTTGTTCTCGGCTAGTCTGAATGGAGACCTATAGAGAAAGGGAGGGGTCCCTAAAAGAACTAAGGACTGGGACAAAAAATGGGACACCTCCTAGCAGAAGTTGTTGCAGAGCAAAAGATAAACTGACAAAAGTACTAGAGGTCCAGAGGACCAAGCAAACTAGAGATAGATAGGCACAAAGGCACCTGGCTAGAAAGACAGTCTAAACAACACTGAAGTCCAGCAAAGCCTGAAGGGCGGAGCTGGAATATATAGGAAGATGGTCATGTGACCGCAAAACACAAGATAGAAACAAAAACAAACAGGAGGGTTCTAACAGCGGTGACATGACCCATGTATGTGAAAATTGCCAAGCTTTGCATTTTGCAAATGAGATGCCTCTGGATAAAGAGTTTACCCAGTGCTGTCAGAAGGGTAAAGTACATTTACCCACAATACAGTATCCCCATGTGTTGACAATGTTGATGACAGGAGAACATGAATAGAGCAAAAATTTTATGGACAATATTCGCTCTATCAACAGTTCTTTTGCTTTTGTGTCCATGGGAGCTAGTGTTTCACCACCTCCTGGATATGGCCCATACTGTTTTCGAATTCATGGACAGATCTATCATCAAACAGGCACACTGCATCCAGCTGACGAAGAACCACCTAAATTTGCACAATTTTATATACTAGATACCACCCACGCTAATGAACAACGACTGCAATGTAAAGAAAATGAAAAATGTCATCCTACTTTAATGACCATTATTGCTGAGCTAATGCAAACACAAAATCCTTTCACTGCTGCCTATAGAATGCTACACGATGTGGAAGAACAAGAGACAGTCAAAGCTCTACAAAATGCAACTGTCATGCCAAACATCACAATGGCTATTAAGCAAGATCGGACTCAAGATCACAGACGATACAATAAACCAACTGTGAGAGAAGTGGCAGTTGTCTTTCAGAATGATGATGGTGAGCCTCCCTTCCTTAGAGACATCTTACTTCATTTAAAACCTGATCCACAAAACCATCTGGCTCCAAAAACACAAGGAATCAGTATTCTGCATAGTAATTTAGATGCTCTGATGTTTCCTATCTTTTTCCCTTATGGAGAGCAAGGCTGGCATGACGCTCTAAAACACCAAGGAGATAGTAAACGAAGTATTACTCAACTACAGTTATACAGCTACAGTATGTTTTATCAGTAAGAAAGGATTTTAATCCACTACTAAATGGAAGTAAACTAACACAACAATATTTGGTTGATGCATATGTCAAAATCGAAGCTAATAGACTACATTACATTTGAATGTATCAAAAAGATCTAAAAGTAGAAGATTATTGCTTGCTACAAGAACATTTACTCAACAAATCTATTGAAAAGGGCATCCCCATTGGAAAAAACTGTTATTTTACCATCATCCTTCGAAGGCAGTGCACGAAACATGCAGCAGCGGTATCAGGATGCTATGGCTATTGTTACCAAATATGGTCGCCCTGATCTCTTTGTCACCTTGACATGTAATCCAAAGTGGAGGGAAATTACTGAAAATTTACAACAGTGGCAATGTGTTGAACATCGCCCAGACTTAGTTGCAAGGGTCTTTAAAATTAAACTTGAATCCCTGTTACCTGACATCAACAATGGATTATTTGGACACGTCTGTGCTATTGTGCATGTCATCGAGTTTCAATAGCGTGGCTTGCCACATGCACATATTTTAATCATACTTGTCAAAAATTCGAAAATCAGAACTGAAGAAGACATAGACAATATTGTGTGGGCTGAAATTCCTGACAAGACAACATACGCTCAGCTCCACAACATTGTTCTGACAAACACGATTCACCGTCACTGTGGTGAAGCTAATCCTAACTGTCCATGTATGGATCATGGACCCTGCACCAAAGGAATTCCAAAAAAATGTCAACAAAATACCTCTAAAGAAATGGATGGCTATCCAATTTACCGCAGAAACATTGGCACTACATATCAACATAATTCTAAAACAATTGACAATTCATGGGTTGTGCCATATAACCCATATTTGCTAAAAAAATACAACTGCCATATTAATGTGGAAATTTGTGCTAGCATCCAAAGTGTCAAGTATTTGTTTAAATATGTATATAAAGGACATGACAAGGCTAATATTGAAATAGCTCAAACACAACTCCAACATGATGAAACAAATCAATTTGTTGATTCACGATATGTCAGTACACCCGAAGCTGCATGGAGAAACTTTGCTTTTCCTATGCATAGACAATCTCATGCAATTATTCACCTTGCAGTACATCTACCTAACTCTCAGGCACTATATTTTCATCAAGATGAGCCCATTGACAACATACAACAAAAACTACTTCAAAATTCAACACTCATGGCGTACTTTAACCTTAATAAGATTGACCCTAATGCATATCAATATTATTACAGAGACATTCCAGAACACTACATTTGGAAACATGGCATATGGGAACACAGAAAGAAAAGAGGCCACACTGTAATAGGAAGAATGTATACAGTTAGTGTGAAAGAACAAGAACGCTATTATTTATGTTTGTTGTTATTACATGTAAAAGGAGTAACAAGTTTTCAGGACCTTAAATCTGTCAATGGTATTACACATGAAACCTTTCGAGATTCTGCCTTAGCACTTGGATTATTAATAGATGATAGTGTCTGGAGAAATACTATACTAGATGCAACTGTTCTGAACATGCCTACACAACTTCGGGAGATGTTCGCTTACATCTGTATTTTTGGAACACCTACAAATCCAATAGAATTGTGGAAGGAATTTAAGCAACATTTCATACAAGACTACCGTTACCGATACCACAACAACAGTGAACTGTGTATCAATTGTGAAAGCTATGCTATGAAAGATGTTCAAGATGTGCTAATAATACATGGCAAGTCTTATTTGGATTTTAATTTACCACGGCCTGCAACAAACATACACCAGCCTCAAGAAGACTATGATAAAGACTATGAACTAGCTGCAGCTACTGAGATGAAAAAAACTCTTAATCCTGAGCAACTGTTGGCTTTCAATGCCATTGTGGATGCTCTACAAGACAACACATCGACACTTAAGTGTTTATTTATTGATGGTCCAGGTGGCAGTGGAAAAACCTACTTATGCCATCTACTTATACATTATGTCAGAGGACAAGGACATGTGGTCTCACCTGCCGCCACTACAGGAATAGCTGCAAACTTGCTACCAGGAGGACGAACTATGCACTCTCTGTATGGCATTCCAATTCCAATTAATGAAACATCAGTTTCCAGGATTAAAACTGACACTAACGCTGCCAACAAGTTAAAAAATGCTACACTTTTTATACTTGATGAGTGTACAATGGCACAAAAACATTCTTTGAATGTCATTGATATACTTCTACGTGATGTCATGACAATACATGTTGATGACAAAAATAATGTGCTAAAGTTTTCATACTTGGAGATTTCCACCAATGCCTTCCTGTACTTACACATGCCACCAGAACTGAAATTGTGGATTGTTGTCTTAAATATTGTCAACTCTGGAAACACTTCACAAGACTCCCGCTATTCAACAACACGAGATCCAGGGATCCAGAATACAGCACTTGGTTACTTAAACTAGGCAATGGTCAGCTCTCAAACGAATACAATCTTGGAGAGGATGTTATTGAAATTCCTTCAGACATGCTGTCCTCTGCCTGTTTAACCACAGACATATTTGGCACAAACATTCATATTAATGTTAATGACACTGAAAGTGTTTTGTATGCTGCATCACATGCAATATTGTGTCCAAAAAATGAAGATGTTGAATTTCTCAATTCTCAAATTATGGTCCGATTGAGTGGCCAATATGTCTTATATACAAGTGATGATTCTGTGGATGCGGATGATGCTTATGAAACTGAACATTACCCAGTCGAATTTTTACATTCTCTGACACCATCTGGAATGCCACCACATCGCCTACAACTAAAAATAGGAGCAATTGTCATGCTACTGCGAAACCTGAATGCAAAAAAAGGATTATGTAACGGAACTCGGCTCATTGTAACATCCTTAAATCCACATATCATACATGCAAAAGTCATCACATGATCAGCTGAAGGAGACTTTGTTTTTATTCCACGCATTGATTTGTGTCCATCTGAAACTGGGTTACCATTCAAACTACGACCGTTTCCTGTTAAGCCAGCTTTCGTAATGACAATTAACAAGGCACAAGGACAGACCCTAAATAGAGTGGGTATTTATCTACCTCAACCAGCCTTTGGCCATGGGCTGCTATATGTTGCTTTTTCCAGAGTCAAGCAACGCCCCATTGTCAAAGTCAAGATTTTAGATACACCACTACAAGGACAGTTGTTACATGGTAGTGATAAAGTGTTCACTTAAAATGTAGTTTATAAAAATCTTTTAAATTAATTTAGGTCTTTAGTAATCTCAATAACATGTACATTGTATTATATCACATCAACAGTGATTTACTTTTTGAACACATATTAATATGCCTTAGATACATACATATGTATAGATACATATTAGATACATTTCTATGTATCTATATACACTGTGTGCAGAATTATTAGGCAAGTTATATTTTAGAGGATTATTTTTATTATTGATCAACAACTATGTTCTCAATCAACCCAAAAGTGAGTTTTTTTTAGATTTGGCTATCTTAGGAGGATATCTGTTTTTGCAGGTAACTATTACTGTGCAGAATTATTAGGCAACTTAATAAAACCCAAATATAATCCCATCTCACTTTTTTATTTTCACCAGGTAAACCAATATCAGTGCACAAAATTTAGAAATAAACATTTCTGACATGCAAAAACAAAAAACAAAAAAATTAGTGATCAATATAGCCACCTTTCTTTATGATGACACTTAACAGCCTTCCATCCATAGATTCTGTCAGTTGCTTGATCTGTTTTCAATCAACATTGCATGCAGCAGCCACCACAGTCTCCCAGACACTGTTCCGAGAGGTGTACTGTTTTCCCTCCCTGTAGATCTCACATTTTATGATGGACCACAGGTTCCTTTATGGGGTTCAGATCAGGTGAACAAGGGGGCCATGTCATTATTTTTTCTTCTTTTAGACCTTTCACTGGCCAGCCACGCTGTGGAGTAGTTGGATGCATGTGATGGAGCATTGTGCTGCAATGAAATCATGTTTTTCTTGAACGATACCAACTTCTTCTTGTACCACTGCTTGAAGAAGTTGTCTTCCAGAAACTGGCAGCAGGTCTGAGAATTGAGCTTCACTCCATCCTCAACCCGAAAAGGTCCCACAAGTTCATCTTTGATGATACCAGCCCATACCAGTACCCCACCTCCACCTCGCTGGCGTCTGAGTCGGAGTGGAGCTCTCTGCCCTTTACTGATCCAGCCTCTGGCCCATCCATCTGGCACATCAAGAGTCACTCTCATTTCATCAGTCCATAATACCTTTGAAAAATCAGTCTTAAGATATTCCTTGGCCCATTCTTGACGTTTTATCTTATGTTTATTGTTCGAAGGTGGTAGTTTTTCAGCCTTCCTTACCTTGGCCATGTCCCTGAGTATCGCACACCTTGTGCTTTTTGATACTCCAGTAATGTTGCAGCTCTGAAATATGTCAAAACTGGTGGCAAATGGCATCTTGGCAGCTTCACGCTTGATTTTCCTCAATTCATGGGCAGTTATTTTGCGCCTTTTTTGGCCAACACGCTTCTTGCGACCATGTTGGCTATTTGCCATGAAACGCTTGATTGTTCGGTGATTACGCTTCAAAAGTTTTGAAATTAAAAAACTGCTGCATCCCTCTGCAAGACATCTCACAATTTTGGACTTTTCAGAGCCCGTCAAATCTCTCTTCTGACCCATTTTGCCAAAGGAAAGGAAGTTGCCTAATAATTAAGCACACCTTATATAGGGTGTTGATGTCATTAGTAGTGTTGAACCACCTCTGTAGTGTTCGGGTTCGGTTCATCGAACACCAGCATTTTCAGTGAATGGTTCGTTAACGGTTTGTCGAACACCGTCGAACACTGTCGAACACCGTCGAAACCAATGGCAGGCAAACAAAAACACATAGAAACAGATAGAAAACACATAGAAAACACCTTCAAAAGGTGTCAAAAAGCTGACAAACTGCTCAGAAGACACAACTAAAACATGGAAAAGTGACAAGTCCATGTAGTCATGTGAAAATAAAAGAGGTGGAGGAGTAAAAGGAGGAGGAGACACAGATATAGGCATGTCATGCCCTTCTAAAATCAAGAAAGGCTGGAGTAAAAATCTAAAATCAGCCTACCAACACCCAGACGTCATGACAAGAAAATTAAAAAAAGAAATATCTTTAGGTAGAATCGCGGTTCCATTCAGAACACTTTCCTTACAAGACGTAGTGGTATCCCCATTGGGAGTCGTGCCAAAATCGGAACCCAATACATTCGGACTAATCCACCATTTGTCATATCCAAGGGGCAGGTCAGTAAACGACAACATCGACGCGGAATCAAGTACAGTAGTATATACTGTACCTCCTTTGACAAGGCAATCAGGCGGGTCAAGATGTTGGGAAGGGGCACCCTAATGGCCAAAACAGACATTGAGGGGGCGTTCCGGTTACTGACTACTTGTGCCTCCGAATAATGTCTGCCTATTGGGCTGCTTCTGGGAAGGAGAATACTATATAGATCGCTGTTTGCCCATGGGGTGCTCCATATCCTGCTCACTATTTGAGGCGTTTAGTTGCTTCCTCGAATGGGTCATCATGGATGTTTTTAAGGGGGCACATATTATCCATTACCTCGATGACTTCTTATGCCTGGGCCCAAAAGATTCGCCACAGTGTGAATACACGTGGTAGTCCACCTGTGAGAATGAGAGAGCTGGAGGGAGAGCGGACACCACAGAGCCGAGGGGTTAGATGGAGAACGGAAGAAGAAAAGAGGGCAAGGGAGGGAAGAGAGTACGGTGGAAGGCCGACCTGAGCTCCCCCACGTTCCTGCTGGGCGGGGAACAGCCCTGGGAAGAAAAGCCGCTTGCGCATCCCTTTGAGGTTATGGGCGCGAGTGGGCAGAGGGACTATGCTGGAGTGCGAAGCCGACACGGCCCGGCCGTTCCTGCCCGTGTGACCTCCGTATCACTGGGTTTGTGCCAGAGCCGCGGTGGACCCTGACGACCAGCCCCCCTCTCCCAATACTGGTGCCTGTCCACTGGTGGGTCGAGACCCCCTGCGGTGGAGGCTGGTCTAAGCTCTGTAATTTAAATTGGCTCTGTAATTTGAATGTGTACACTTTAAATCCTTTTACAAGGATCTATTGGAGGGCAAGTCTGGTGCCAGCAACCGCTGTAATTCCAGCTCCAGTAGAGTCCACTAAAGATTAGTGTTGAGCCACCCCCGTAGTGTTCGGGTTCGGTTCGGTTCGTCGAACACCGGGATGTTCGAGGAACTGTTCGTCGAACTGTTCGTCGAACACCTTAGAACACCGTCGAACACCGTTAAAACCAATGGCAGGCAAACAAAAACACATAGGAACTAGTGTTGAGCCACCCCCGTAGTGTTCGGGTTCGGTTCGGTTCGTCGAACACCGGGATGTTCGAGGAACTGTTCGTCGAACTGTTCATCGAACACCTTAGAACACCGTCGAACACCGTTAAAACCAATGGCAGGCAAACAAAAACACATAGCAACACATAGAAAACACCTTCAAAGGTGTCCAAAAGCTGACAAACTGCTCAGAAGATGCTTTCTTTAAAAAAGCCGGCCAGCAATTCAGCAGCGGCATTCACCGGTACCCGACAATATAGACATGAAGGAATAGAGCATCACACATAAATTAGATAGATAGAAACATGTCAGTCACATATATATGAAGTACAGTGACAGTGTTGCTTACTGTACTTGTCATTTAGTGTAAAGGATTTATTAAAAAATATAATAGTGTTTTCGTGCACCGTCTCTTTAAAAAAGCCGGCCGGCAATTCAGCAGCGGTACCCGACAATTTATAACAGACAGAATAGAGCTTCACACATAGATTAGATAGATAGAAACATGTCAGTCACATATATATGAAGTACTGTGACAGTGTTGCTTACTGTACTTGTCATTTACTGCAAAGGATTTATTAAAAAAAATAATAGTGTTTTCATGCACCATCTCTTTAAAAAAGCCGGCCGGCAATTCAGCATCTGTACCCGACAATTTATAACAGACAGAATAGAGCTTCACACATAGATTAGATAGATAGAAACATGTCAGTCACATATATATGAAGTACTGTGACAGTGTTGCTTACTGTACTTGTCATTTACTGCAAAGGATTTATTAAAAAAAATAATAGTGTTTTCATGCACCGTCTCTTTAAAAAAGCCGGCTGGCAATTCAGCATCTGTACCCGACAATTTAGAATAGAAGGAATAGAGAATCACACATAGATTAGATAGATAGAAACATGTCAGCCACATATATACGAAGTACAGTGACAGTGTTGCTTACTGTACTTGTCATTTAGTGTAAAGGATTTATTAAAAAATATAATAGTGTTTTCGTGCACTGTCTCTTTAAAAAAGCCGGCCGGCAATTCAGCAGCGGTACCCGACAATTTATAACAGACAGAATAGAGCTTCACACATAGATTAGATAGATAGAAACATGTCAGTCACATATATATGAAGTACTGTGACAGTGTTGCTTACTGTACTTGTCATTTACTGCAAAGGATTTATTAAAAAAAATAATAGTGTTTTCATGCACCGTCTCTTTGAAAAAGCCGGCCGGCAATTCAGCATCTGTACCCGACAATTTATAACAGACAGAATAGAGCTTCACACATAGATTAGATAGATAGAAACATGTCAGTCACATATATAATAAGTACAGTGACAGTGTTGGTTACTGTACTTGTCATTTAGTATTAAAATAAAGGATTTATTATTAAAAAAAATTGGCGTGGGGTTCCCCGTAATTTTAGTCTCTAGCGGAGGTTAAGTAGACAGCTGGGGCAGATGTTTGAAGCCTGGGAAGGGGGTAATACCCACGGAGCTTCCCAGGCTACTAATATCAGCCCCCAGCTGAATACCTAGCCTTTACTAGCTATTAAAATGGAGGACCCCCCCCAAAAAAATGACTTGGGGTCCCCCCTAATTTAATAGCTAGCAAAGGCAAGGCAGACAGCTGGGGGCTGATATTAATAGCCCAGGAAGGGAGCCATGAATATTGGCCCCCTCCCAGGCTAGAAACACCAGCCGTCAGCCACCCCAGAAATGGCGCATCCATAGGATGCGCCAATTCTGGCACTTAGCCTCGCTCTTCCACGCTGCCCTGGTGCGGTGGCAGGGGTTAATAGGGTTGGGGTTGATGTCAGCTTATAATGCCAGCTGACATCAAGCCCAGGTTAGTAATGGAGAGGCGTCTATAAGACACCCCCATTACTAACCCCATAGTCAAAGTTAAAAAAAAAACACAAACACCCAGAATAAAGTCCTTTAATTGAAATAAAGACACAATTCTTTATTGTTCTAAATTAAACCATACTTACCATCACGCCCATTCCAGCTGAAGCCAACGATCTCCTGCAATAAAAGAAAAATAATAAAGCAACCTCATCCTTACCTTTCCATGGTTCCCAGGACAGCTTCAGCTCTGCTACATCGAGATGACAGGCTGGACCGCAGCAGAACGCTGCCATCCAGCCTGTCATCCCGCAGACACTGAGAAGCGCAGGCATGCTTGCGCTCCTCAGTGTCTGACTGTGACGGCATCCAGATGAGCCGACAATGAACTCGGCTCACCTCATGTACGTCACTGACAGCGTGGGAAAATTCTCCTGCACTCATCGCTTCAGCGTGAGAATTTTCCCACGCTGTCAGTGACGTGCATGAGGTGAGCCGAGTTCATTGGACATGACCTCGGCTCATCTGGATGCCGTCACAGCCAGACACTGAGTAGCGCAAGCAAGCCTGCGCTTCTCAGTGTCTGCGGGATGACAGGCTGGATGGCAGCGTTCTGCTGCGGTCCAGCCTGTCATCTCGATGTAGCAGAGCTGAAGCTGTCGTGGGAGCCATGGAAAGGTAAGGATGATGTTGCTTTATTATTTTACTTTTATTGCAGGAGATCATTGGCTTCAGCTGGAATGGGCGTGGCGGTAAGTATGGTTTAATTTAGAACAATAAAGAATTGTGTGTTTATTTCAATTAAAGGACTTTTTTCTGGGTGTTTGTGTTTTTTTTAAATACTTTACTAGAAATTCATGGTGGTCATGTCTAATATTGGCGTGACCCCATGAATTTCGGGCTTAGGGCCAGCTGATATGCCATGCTGGGCTTAACCCCTTTATTACCCAGTGAGCCACCGCACCAGGGCCCTGGATGAGTTGGGTACAGCGCCAGAAGATGGCGCTTCTATGAACGCGCCATTTTCCGGGGCGGCTGCGGACTGCAATTTGCAGCGGGTGGGGCCCAGAAAGCTTGGGCCTCCCTGCGCTGCAGATTCCAGCCCCCAGCTGCCTAGTTGTACCTGGCTGGACACAAAAATAGGGCGAAGCTCCACGTATTTTTTTTTTAAATTCATGAAATTCATGGAATAATTAAGAAAAAAAGGGCTTCCCTATATTGTTGTGTCCGGCTAGGTACAAATAGGCAGCTGGTGGTTGGGAGCAGCCCGTTCCTGCCTGCTGTACCTGACTGGACACAAATATAGGGCGAAGCCCCACATCAATTTTTTTTTCATTATTTCATGAATTTCCTGAAATAATTTAAAAAAAATTGACGTGGGGCTTCGCCCTATATTTGTGTCCAGTCAGGTACAGCAGGCAGGAACGGGCTGCCCCCAACCACCAGCTGCCTATTTGTACCTGGCCGGACACAACAATATAGGGAAGCCCTTTTTTAAAAAAATTATTTCATGAAATAATTAAAAAAAAATTGACGTGGGGCTTCGCACTATATTTGTGTCCAGCCAGGTACAGCAGGCAGGGACGGGCTGCCCCCAACCACCAGCTGCCTATTTGTACCTGGTTGGACACAACAATATAGGGAAGCCCTTTTTTTCTTAATTATTCCATGAATTTCATGAAATAATTTAAAAAAAAAATGCGTGGGGCTTCGCCCTATTTTTGTGCCCAGCCAGGTACAACTAGGCAGCTGGGAGCTGGAATCCGCAGCGCAGGGAGGCCCAAGCTTTCTGGGCCCCACCCGCTGCAAATTGCAGTCCGCAGCCGCCCCAGAAAATGGCGCGTTCATAGAAGCGCCATCTTCTGGCGCTGTACCCAACTCATCCAGGGCCCTGGTGCGGTGGCTCACTGGGTAATAAAGGGGTTAAGGCCAGCTTGGCATTATCAGCTGGCCCTAAGCCCGAAATTCATGGGGTCACGCCAATATTAGACATGACCACCATGAATTTCTAGTAAAGTATTTAAAAAAACACAACACCCAGAATAAAGTCCTTTAATTGAAATAAACACACAATTCTTTATTGCTCTAAATTAAACCATACTTACCGTCACGCCCATTCCAGCTGAAGCCAATGTCTTCTGCAATAAAAGTAAAATAATTAAGCAACCTCATCCTTACCTTTCCATGGTTCCCACGACAGCTTCAGCTCTGCTACATCGAGATGACAGGCTGGACCGCAGCAGAAAGCTGCCATCCAGCCTGTCATCCCGCGGACACTCAGAAGCGCAGGCATGCTTGCGCTCCTCAGTGTCTCGCTGTGACGGCATAAAGATGAGACAAGCTCATGTCCAATGAACTCGGCGCACCTCATGCACGTCACTGACAGCGTGGGAGAATTCTCCTGCACTCAGCACTTCAGCGTGAAAATTCTCCCATGCTGTCAGTGACGTACATGAGGTCAGCTGAGTTCATTGGACATGAATGAGCTCACCTCATGCACGTCACTGACAGCGTGGGAAAATTCTCACGCTGAAGCGCTGAGTGCAGGAGAATTTTCCCACGCTGTCAGTGACGTGCATGAGGTGAGCTCATTCATGTCCAATGATCTCAGCTCACCTCATGCACGTCACTGACAGCGTGGGAAAATTCTCCTGCACTCAGCGCTACAGCGTGAGAATTCTCCCACGCTGTCAGTGACGTGCATGAGGTGAGCTCATTCATGTCCAATGAACTCAGCTGACCTCATGCACGTCACTGACAGCGTGAGAGAATTCTCACGCTGAAGTGCTGAGTGCAGGAGAATTCTCCCACGCTGTCAGTGACGTGCATGAGCTGCGCCGTGTTCATTGGACATGAACTCGTCTCATCTTTATGCCGTCACAGCCAGACACTGCAGAGCGCAAGCATGCCTGCGCTTCTCAGTGTCTGCGTGATGACAGGCTGGATGGCAGCGTTCTGCTGCGGTCCAGCCTGTTATCTCGATGTAGCAGAGCTGAAGCTGTCGTGGGAACCATGGAAAGGTAAGGATGAGGTTGCTTTATTATTTTTCTTTTATTGCAGGAGATCGTTGGCTTCAGCTGGAATGGGCGTGACGGTAAGTATGGTTTAATTTAGAACAATAAAGGAATGTGTCTTTATTTCAATTAAAGGACTTTATTCTGGGTGTTTGTGTTTTCTTTTAACTTTGACTATGGGGTTAGTAATGGGGGTGTCTTATAGACGCCTCTCCATTACTAACCTGGGCTTGATGTCAGCTGGCATTATAAGCTGACATCAACCCCAACCCTATTACCCCCTGCCACCGCACCAGGGCAGCGTGGAAGAGCGAGGCTAAGTGCCAGAATTGGCGCATCCTATGGATGCGCCATTTCTGGGGCGGCTGACGGCTGGTGTTTCTAGCCTGGGAGGGGGCCAATATTCATGGCTCCCTTCCTGGGCTATTAATATCAGCCCCCAGCTGTCTGCCTAGCCTTTGCTAGCTATTAAATTAGGGGGACCCCACGTCATTTTTTTTGGGGGGGGTCCTCCATTTTAATAGCTAGTAAAGGCTAGGTATTCAGCTGGGGGCTGATATTAGTAGCCTGGGAAGCTCCGTGGGTATTACCCCCTTCCCAGGCTTCAAACATCTGCCCCAGCTGTCTGCTTAACCTCCGCTAGAGACTAAAATTACGGGGAACCCCACGCCAATTTTTTTTAATAATAAATCCTTTATTTTAATACTAAATGACAAGTACAGTAACCAACACTGTCACTGTACTTATTATATATGTGACTGACATGTTTCTATCTATCTAATCTATGTGTGAAGCTCTATTCTGTCTGTTATAAATTGTCGGGTACAGATGCTGAATTGCCGGCCGGCTTTTTTAAAGAGACGGTGCATGAAAACACTATTATTTTTTTTAATAAATCCTTTGCAGTAAATGACAAGTACAGTAATGAACACTGTCACAGTACTTCATATATATGTGACTGACATGTTTCTATCTACCTAATCTATGTGTGAATCTCTATTCTTTCTGTTATAAATTGTCGGGTACAGATGCTGAATTGCCGGCCGGCTTTTTTAAAGAGACGGTGCATGAAAACACTATTATTTTTTTTAATAAATCCTTTGCAGTAAATGACAAGTACAGTAAGCAACACTGTCACAGTACTTCATATATATGTGACTGACATGTTTCTATCTATCTAATCTATGTGTGAAGCTCTATTCTGTCTGTTATAAATTGTCGGGTACCGCTGCTGAATTGCCGGCCGGCTTTTTTAAAGAGACGGTGCACGAAAACACTATTATATTTTTTAATAAATCCTTTACACTAAATGACAAGTACAGTAAGCAACACTGTCACTGTACTTCGTATATATGTGGCTGACATGTTTCTATCTATCTAATCTATGTGTGATTCTCTATTCCTTCTATTCTAAATTGTCGGGTACAGATGCTGAATTGCCAGCCGGCTTTTTTAAAGAGACGGTGCATGAAAACACTATTATTTTTTTTGATAAATCCTTTACACTAAATGACAAGTACAGTAAGCAACACTGTCACTGTGCTTCTTATATGTGTGACTGACATGTTTCTATCTATCTAATCTATGTGTGAAGCTCTATTCTTTCGGTTCTAAATTGTCGGGTACCGGTGTATGCCGCTGCTGAATTGCCGGCTTTTCATGTTTCACTGTGAGCACTGTTCCCATCGATTTGGGCAATCACTGTAATGCCACAACCACCATGGCTGTGGCATTACAGTGAGTGGCAGACAATCCCTGCATGATTGGCGCTCTAAATAGCGCCAGACATGCAGGACACGCTTTTGGTGCACGAACAGTTATCGAACATAACCTCGAACAGCCGAATTTTTTGCAAATCGTTCGGGTTCGTCGAACAACTCGAACACCGCCCAAAACAGCTCGAATTTGAGATTGGCGAACCGTTCTAGTCGAACACCGCTCATCTCTACTAAAGATGCTGCAGTTAAAAAGCTTTTATAAGGATCGAGCTTCGCGGTCCGCCGCAAGGCGTGCTACCGCCAGTTCCAGCCTCTTTGCCTTGGGGCGCCTCCCCGGTGCTCTTGACTGAGTGTCCCGGGGGCCCGAAGCATTTCCTTTGAAAAAATTAAGTGTCCAAGGCACAGGTGGTGTAGCTTGCTTAACAGCTCGGCTACTCCGCTGACTAGCAAACACTGCTACTAGGCCCAAAGTATTGCCTGGGCAAGATGCATTTAAAAATTTGTAATTAGATCTACGGGCGGTGTAGCTTGCTTAACATCTGGGCTACTGCGCTGACTAGCAGACACTGCTACTAGGCCCAAAGTATTGTCTGGGCTAGATGCAGTTAAAAATTTGTAATTAGATCTACAGGCGGTGTAGCTTGCTTAACAGCTGGGCTACTCCACTGACTAGCAGACACTGCTACTAGGCCCAAAGTATTGCCTGGGCTAGATGCAGTTAAAAAATGTTATTAGATACAAAGGCGGTGTAGTTTGCTTCAGATGGGCTACTCCGCTGACTACGAGACACTGCTACTAGCCCAAAAGGATTTCCTGGGTTAGATGCACTAAAAAATTGTTATTAGATACACAGGTGGTGTAGCTTGCTTCAGATGGGCTACTCCACTGACTACAAGACACTGCTACTAGCCCAAAATGATTGGCTGGGTTAGATGCAGTAAAAAATTGTTATTAGATACACAGGCGGTGTAGCTTGCTTCACAGCTGGGTTACTATGCTGACTAGCAGACACTGAAGCTTTGGAGCAGACCTCTGATTCCCAGGCTATAGTATGAGTAAACAGCTCTGCAGACTCAACCAACTGTGTTACCCCATACTCAGATGGGCAGCTGGAGACTTGGGAGCTGTGAAGAAGCAAGTGCGATTGGGGTGACATCTCTGAGGACTGGAGTATTTGTGATGTTGAAGATGAGGTGGAGGAGAGCCCACTTGAAGGAGCACTTGATATCCGTTGAAGCACCTGTTGTTTTTGTGCCTCATCCGTCCGGAAGAAAGGGATCATATCACATTGTCCACGAAAACAAGTAGACATCTTAGTTCGGCTGGAAGATGGTGTTTCTTCTGCAGATGTTACTGTTGATTTACCACCTACCCCACGGACACAACCTTTTTTTCCCTTTCCAACACGCCTATTCCCCTTTCCACCAGCAGCAGGCCTTTTGCCACTCATTTTGGTGGTTAACTAACTGGCAACTCTGTAGTTGTTTGCACAAAAAGTGATGGATGGAAACCGAGCAGAGCTGAGTGGCCAAACTGTGGTACTAGCCCAAAAGGATTGGCTGGGTTAGATGCAGTAAAACAATTTTATTAGATACACAGGCGGTTTAGCTTGCTTCACAGCTGGGCTACTCCAATGACTACGAGACACTGCTACTAGGCCCAAAAGGATTTCCTGGGTTAGATGCAGTAAAAAATTAGAATTAGATACACAGGCGGTGTAGCTTCCTTCACAGTTGGGCTACTGCGCTGACTATGAGACACTGCTACTATGCCCAAAAGGATTTACTGGGTTAGATGCAGTAAAAAATTGTTATTAGATACATAGGTGGTGTAGCTTGCTTCAGATGTGCTACTCCACTGACTACCAGACACTGCTACTAGGCCCAAAAGGATTTCCTTGGTTAGATGCAGTAAAAAATTAGAATTAGATACACAGGCGGTGTAGCTTCCTTCACAGATGGATTACTCCGCTGACTACCAGACACTGCTACTAGGCCCAAAAAGATTTCCTGGGCTAAATGCAGTAAAAAATTAGAATTAGATACACAGGCGGTGTAGCTTCCTTCACAGGTAGGCTACTCCACTGACTACCAGACACTGCTACTATGCCCAAAAAGATTTCCTGGGTTAGATGCAGTAAAAAATTAGAATTAGATACACTGGCAGTGTAGCTTCCTTCACAGGTGGGCTACTCCACTGACTACCAGACACTGCTACTAGGCCCAAAAAGATTTCCTGGGTTAGATGCAGTAAAAAATTAGAATTAGATACACAGGCGGTGTAGCTTCCTTCATAGGTGGGCTACTCCGCTGACTACGAGACACTGCTACTATGCCCAAAAGGATTTACTGGGTTAGATGCAGTAAAAAATTGTTATTAGATACACAGGTGGTGTAGCTTGCTTCAGATGGGCTACTCCACTGACTACCAGACACTGCTATTGGGCCAAAAAGGATTTCCTGGGTTAGATGCAATAAAAAATTAGAATTAGATACACAGGCGATGTACCTTCCTTCACAGGTGGGCTACTCCGCTGACTAACAGACACTGCTACTAGGCCCAAAAGGATTGGCTGGCTTAGATGCAGTAAAAAATTGGTATTAGATACACAGGTGGTGTAGCTTGCTTCAGATGGGCTACTCCACTGACTACCAGACACTACTACAGGCCCAAAAGGATTGGCTGGCTTAGATGCAGTAAAAAATTGGTATTACATACACAGGTGGTGTAGCTTGCTTCAGATAGGCTACTCCAATGACTAACAGACACTGCTTCTGGCCCAAAAGGATTGGCTGAGCTACATTTCGCCAAATGCTGTGAAAAACACTTGCACAGCACTGGCACAGACCTGCCTAGCAAAAAGTGCTATGAACTGCTGTAACCTAGCCCTCAAAAGGGTTGCAATTAGAACTAGTCCCTGCTCCCCAAACCTATCTCTCTATGTAACTGGAAATTCGCTTGCAGTTCACACAGTTATACTGTATAGCGCCCACAGCAGCAGCGGTGTCGTCTAACATTCAGCTGCAGCAGTGAGAAAATGGTGGCGATGGGGAAAATGGCTGGGTCTTATAGGGCAAGGACATGTGACATACACAGCCAATGACACATGTCCTTGCTTGTGTGAAAAAAAGCACTTCCCTCCATGTGTGCGCTGCTGATAGGCTGACAGACTGCACCGCCCCACTGTAAATGCGGGAAAGAAAAAAAAAATGGAGATCGGCATTATTTCTGCAGAGATCCATCCCCTGCCCTTCCCCCCGCCCACTCTACACTGAAACTGTCTATTAACATTGATTAACAGTATTACTGTGAAAAAATCCAGTTACGCTTTGGGTGCATGAACAGTTATCAAACATAACCTCGAACAGCCGAATTTTTTGCAAATCGTTCGAGTTCGTCGAACGACTGGAACACCGCCCAAAACAGCTCGAATTTGAGTTTTGCAAACAGTTCGAGTCGAACACCGCTCATCTCTAGTCATTAGTCAACACCCCTCCTCATTACAGAGATGCACATCACCAGATTTACTTAATTGGTAGTTGGCTCTCAAGCCTATGCAGCTTGGAGTAGGATAACATGTATAAAAAGTAGCATGTGATCAAAATACTTATTTGCCTAATAATTCTGCACACAGTGTACATATATAAATACATAGTAGAACATACACTTGTTGATATATATAGATAACATATATTTTGCACCATTAATTTTGTTGTAAATACATAAATATAGAAGTATTTTAGGTCATCACAGGGGAGATATGTATCATCAACTTTTAAACAGTTGGTGATGGAAACCCATATTTGTAACTACAGTGTCAAAGATGCTGAGAGACTTATTTGTCTTTTCACTGGGCTGGGTTTTTTGTGAACAGCTGAAGAGATGGGTGGGATGGCTGTTCACCATATCTCCTTCTCTGGCTCTAATCCATGTGGATAGAGACATCGCTACATAGATATATATTCATATATATCTCTATTTATACCTTAAATAATTGTAGATTTTAGACATATATTATACATAGATATATGATAGATATTATATACTTTAAATAATTCTATATTTTTAGTACATACAGTCATATGAAAAAGTTTGGGCACCCCTATTAATCTTAAGCTTAATGTTTTATAAAAATTGGTGTTTTTGCAACAGCTATTTCAGTTTGATATATGTAATAACTGTTGGATACAGTAATGTTTCTGCCTTGAAATGAGGTTTATTGTACTAACAGAAAATGTGCAATCTGCATTCAAACAAAATTTGACAGGTGCATAAGTATGGGCACCTCACCAGAAAAGTGACATTAATATTTAGTAGATCCTCCTTTTGCAAAAATAACAGCCTCTAGTCGCTTCCTGTAGCTTTTAATGAGTTCCTGGATCCTGGATGAAGGTATTTTTGACCATTCCTCTTTACAAAACAATTCCAGTTCAGTTAAGTTTGATGGTCGCCGAGCATGGACAGCCTCTTCAAATGATCCCACAGATGTTCAATGATATTCAGGTCTGGGGACTGGGATGGCCATTCCAGAACATTGTAATTGTTCCTCTGCATGAATGCCTGAGTAGATTTGGAGCGGTGTTTTGGATCATTGTCTTGCTGAAAGATCCATCCACTGCGTAACTTCAACTTTATCACTGATTCTTGAACACTATTGCCAAGAATCTGCTGATACTGAGTGGAATCCATGCGTCCCTCAACTTTAACAAGATTCCCAGTGCCGGCATTGACCACACAGCCCCAAAGCATGATGGAACCTCCACCAAATTTTACTGTGGGTAGCAAGTGTTTTTCTTGGAATGCTGTGTTTTTTTGCCACCATGCATAACGCCTTTTTGTATGACCAAACAACTCAATCTTGGTTTCATCAGTCCACAGGACCTTCTTCCAAAAAGAAATAGGCTTCTTCCAATGTGCTTTTGCATACCTCAGCCGACTCTGTTTGTGCGTACTTGCAGAAACGGCTTCTTTCGCATCACTCTCCCATACAGCTTCTCCTTGTGCAAAGTGCGTTGTATAGTTGACCGATGCACAGTGACACCATCTGCAGCAAGTTGATGCTGCAGCTCTCTGGAGGTGGTCTGAGGATTGTCCTTGACTGATCTCACCATTCTTCTTCTCTGCCTTTCTGATGTTTTTCTTGTCCTGACACTTCTGGCCTTAACAAGAACTGTCCCTATGTTCTTCCATTTCCTTACTATGTTCCTCACAGTGGAAACTGACAGGTTAAATCTCTGAGACAGCTTTTTGTATCCTTCCCCTGAACAACTATGTTGAATAATCTTTGTTTTCAGATCATTTGACAGTTGTTTTGAGGAGCCCATGATGCCACTCTTCAGAGGAGATTCAAACAGGAGAACAACTTGCAAGTGGCCACTTTAAGTAGCTTTTCTCATGATTGCATACACCTGGCTATAAAGTTCAAAGCTCAATGAGGTTACAAAACCAAAAAAAGTGCTTTAGTAAGTCAGTAAAAAGTAGGCAGGAGTATTTAAAACAAGAAAATGATAAGGGTGCCCATACTTATGCACCGGTCAAATTTTGTTTGAATGCAGATTGCACATTTTCTGTTAGCACAATAAACCTCATTTCAAGGCAGAAACATTACTGTGTCCAACAGTTATTACATATATCAAACTGAAATAGCTGTTGCAAAAACACCAATTTTTATAAAACATTAAGCTTAAGATTAATAGGGGTGCCCAAACTTTTTCATATGACTGTATATACATCATAGCTAAACACATACATATATTAATTTGTTAATATGGTAAACATAGATGATATAGATATATAGACACATATAGATTGAGGAGACATTATAGATACATACTTACTGTACATAGTTTAACCATATATACATAAATAATATATTTATATAATATAATAATGTATATAGTAATATTTATTCATTTATATAGCACTATTAATTCCATAGTGCTTTACATTCATTTGCAACACTGTCCCCATTGGGGCTCACAATCTAAACATCCTATCAGTATGTCTTTCAAGTTTCATAGTTACATCTATCTACACTACCGCTCAAAAGTTTGGGGTCATCCAGACAATTTTGTGTTTTCCATAAAACTCATACTTTTATTTATTAAATGAGTTGTAAAATGAATAGAAAATATAGTCCAGACATTGACAGGTTAGAAAAAATGATTTTTATTTGAAAGAATAATTTTCTCCTTCAAACTTTGCTTTCGTCAAAAAATGATCCCTTTGCAGCAATTACAGCATTGCAGACCTTTGGCATTCAAGCTGTTAATTTGCTGAGGTAATCTTGAGAAATTTCACCCCATGCTTCCTGAAGCTCCTCCCACAAGTTGGATTGGCTTGATGGGCACTTTTTGCGTACCATACGGTCAAGCTGCTCCCACAACAGCTCAATGGGGTTAAGATCTGGTGACTGCGCTGGCCACTCCATTACAAATAGAATGCCAGCTGCCTATTTATTCCCTAAATAGTTCATGCATAATTTGGAGGAGAGCTTTGGGTCATTGTCCTGTTGTAGGATGAAATTGGCTCCAATCAAGCGCTGTCCACAGGGTATGGCATGGCGTTGCAAAATGGAGTGATAGCCTTCCTTATTCAATATCCCATTTACCTTGTACAAATCTCCCACTTTACCAGCACCAAAGCAACCCCAGACCATCACATTACCTCCACCATGCTTGACAGATGGCGTCAGGCACTCTTCCAGCATCTTTTCAGTTGTTCTGCGTCTCACAAATGTTCTTCTGTGTGATTCAAACACCTCAAACTTTGATTCGTCTGTCCATAAAACTTTTTTCCAATCTTCCTCTGTCCAATGTCTGTGTTCTTTTGCCCATATTAATCTTTTCCTTTTATTAACCAGTCTCAGATATGGCTTTTTCTTTGCCACTTTGCCCTGAAGGCCAGCATCCCGGAGTCGCCTCTTCACTGTAGACGTTGACACTGGCATTTTGCGTGTACTATTTAATGAAGCTGCCAGTTGAGGAGCTGTGAGGCGTCGATTTCTCAAACTAGAGACTCTAATGTACTTGTCTTGTTGCTCAGTTGTGCAGCGGGGTCTCTCACTTCTCTTTCTACTCTGGTTAGAGCCTCTTTGTGCTCTCCTCTGAAGGGAGTAGTACACACCGTTGTAGGAAATCTTCAATTTCTTGGCAATTTCTTGCATGGAATAGCCTTAATTTCTAAGAACAAGAATAGACTGTCAAGTTTCACATGAAATTTCTCTTTTTCTGGCCATTTTGAGAGTTTCATAGAACAAAGAAATGTAATGCTCCAGATTCTCAACTAGCTCAAAGGAAGGTCAATTTTAAAGCTTCTCAAATCAGAGTGTATTTCTGATTCATTTAATATTAGCTTCATTGAAAAAAAATGTGGTTTTCTTTAAAAAATAATGAAATTTCTAAATGACCCCAAACTTTTGAATGGTAGAGTATCTAATACATAAAAATAGAATATAATAACATTTCTATGGATTGTCTTTCTGTTACTATTATGTAAAAGTATGAAGCTTTGCCATTATTTTTGACATGTTAATAAATTGTATCCTTTTACTTCCTTTCTGTTTTTTTGCTCCACATTGGAAACGGACAATCACACACACATCAACTACACAAAACAATCTACCACATCCAATTATAGTCACAACAGCTTCCAAGAGACCATATAGTGTAAACACACACACAGCACACAGGGGAGACACCACATAGTGAACATCACTCAAGAAACACAACACCAGATACCAAAATACAGCACACAGGAAGAGACAGTGCACAGGTGTGAAAGAAGTCAAATGATGCAATAAATACAATACACAAATGCGGAAGGATGACATAGAACAGGTATGTTGGAAAGAGCAAATGGTGTGACACATGTCCACTGCTCCTGTTAGCACCACTAAGGATACACAAATGTTCATTTCACCGCACTCCCGATGGAATAGCATCGGGCCTATTTCTAGTATGTATATATATATATATATAATATAACGGGAGATGCGGTTCTCTGTCCGAAGCCTCGATAAACTGCGCATGCGTGACGCACAGTCTGGCTCCAGACAGAAGACCGCTTCCAGCCGTTACAGGTAAGAGGAGGTGTATGGCTTTGGAGATCGTGCGGTATGCGTAGACACTGAACGCACACTGTGATCTCCGGCGCCATACTTACCTGACTGGGAAGAGCGTTGGCGCGGTGCCTCTCTTCAGCGGAGACCAGGGGCGGAGTGAGACGTCGGATCGGCGCGTTCGCATAGCGCTATCCGGCGCCATTTTACTGAAGACACATTTACAGTGTGTCTTCAGCAAAATGGCGCCGGACAGCGCGGTGCTCTGGGGCCGAACAGCGCGGTGCTCTGTCGCCGCACTCCTCCCCCGGCCTCCGGCAGAACAGGATGCTGGAGTACAGAGAAGAAAGGTGAGTATAACTGAGGGGTGCCACGCATGCTGGGATGAGGGGAGCCATGCATACCAGAATAGGGATGAGGGGAGCCATGCATAGCAGAATAGGGATGAGGGGTGACACGCATACCAGGATTGGGGATGAGGGGTGCCACGCATACCAGGATTGGGGATGAGGGGTGCGATGCATACCAGAATAGGGATGAGGGGTGCCACGCATACCAGGATTGGGGATGAGGGGTGCCACGCATACCAGGATTGGGGATGAGGGGTGCCACGCCTGCCAGGATTGGGGATGAGGGCTGCCACGCATACCAGGATTGGGGATGAGGGGTGCCACGCATACCAGAATAGGGATGAGGGGTGCTACACATACCGGGATTGGGGATGAGGGGTGCCACGCATACCGGGATTGGGGATGAGGGGTGCCACGCATACCAGGATTGGGATGAGGGGTGCCACGCATACCAGGATTGGGGATGAGGGGTGCCACGCATACCAGAATAGGGATGAGGGGTGCCACGCATTCCGGGATTGGGGATGAGGGGTGCCACGCATACCGGGATTGGGGATGAGGGGTGCCACGCATACCAGGATTGGGGATGAGGGGTGCCACGCATACCAGGATTGGGGATGAGGGGTGCCACACATACCAGAATAGGGATGAGGGGTGCTACACATACCGGGATTGGGGATGAGGGGTGCCACGCATACCGGGATTGGGGATGAGGGGTGCCACGCATACTGGGATTGGGGATGAGGGGTGCCACGCATACCAGGATTGGGGATGAGGGGTGCCACGTATACCGGGATTGGGGATGTTGGGTGCCACGCATACCGGGATTGGGGATGAGGGGTGCCACACATACCAGAATAGGGATGAAAGGGTGCCACACATACCGGGATTGGGGATGAGGGGTGCCACGCATACCAGAATAGGGATGAGGGGTGCCACGTATACCGGGATTGGGGGTGAGGGGTGCCATGCATACCGGGATTGGGGATGAGGGGTGCCACGCATACCAGGATTGGGGATGAGGGGTGCCACGCATACCGGGATTGGGGATGAGGGGTGCCACGCATACTGGGATTGGGGATGAGGGGTGCCACGCATACCAGGATTGGGGATGAGGGGTGCCACGTATACCGGGATTGGGGATGTTGGGTGCCACGCATACCGGGATTGGGGATGAGGGGTGCCACACATACCAGAATAGGGATGAAAGGGTGCCACGCATACCGGGATTGGGGATGAGGGGTGCCACGCATACCAGAATAGGGATGAGGGGTGCCACGTATACCGGGATTGGGGGTGAGGGGTGCCACGCATACCGGGATTGGGGATGAGGGGTGCCACGCATACCAGGATTGGGGATGAGGGGTGCCACGTATACCGGGATTGGGGATGTTGGGTGCCACGCATACCGGGATTGGGGATGAGGGGTGCCACACATACCAGAATAGGGATGAAAGGGTGCCACGCATACCGGGATTGGGGATGAGGGGTGCCACGCATACCAGAATAGGGATGAGGGGTGCCACGTATACCGGGATTGGGGATGAGGGGTGCCACGCATACCGGGATTGGGGATGAGGGGTGCCACACATACCGGGATTGGGGATGAGGGGAGCCACGCATACCGGGATTGGGGATGAGGGGAGCCACGCATACCGGGATAGGATGGTGGGGGCAGCACAAATACCAGGAGGGGGGCAGCACATACCAACATGGGAGACCATATACCAATAAAAATGCTCGGGTTCAATAGCTAGTATATATATATCAGAGATAGGCAGTGTATGTGGCAGACTGCAGTGTATAATAAAGCACAAGTTCCAGTTCTGTCTGCTCCTGCTGTTATAGATATTTCTAGAAATATCCCCAGGTATCAGGGGCCAGGGATAATTATTTCATAATTAATCCAGCTGCATCTATTCAGTGGTGACAGCAGGAGTAGGGCAGGCAGGCAGTATATGTGGCTGACTGCAGTGCATATAGCAAGAAGGTCCATTGAAAGTCCTGTTAGTCTAGGTATTCCACAACATACATATAAATATATATATACATATATATATATATATATATATATATATATATACAGTACAGACCAAAAGTTTGGACACACCTTCTCATTTAAAGATTTTTCTGTCTTTGCATGACTATGAAAATTGTACATTCATACTGAAGGCATGAAAACTATGAATTAACACATGCGGAATTATATACTTAGCAAAAAAGTGTGAAACAACTGAAAATATGTCTTATATTCTAGGTTCTTCAAAGTAGCCACCTTTTGCTTTGATGACTGCTTTGCACACTCTTGGCATTCTCTTGATGAGCTTCAAGAGGTAGTCACTGGAAATGGTCTTCCAACAATCTTGAAGGAGTTCCCAGAGATGCTTAGCACTTGTTGGCCCTTTTGCCTTCACTCTGCGGTCCAGCTCACCCCAAACCATCTCGATTGGGTTCACGTGTGGTGACTGTGGAGGCCAGGTCATCTGGCGTAGCACCCCATCACTCTCCCTCTTGGTCAAATAGCCCTTACATAGCCTGGAGGTGTGTTTGGGGTGATTGTCCAGTTGAAAAATAAATGATGGTCCAACTAAACGCAAACCGGATGGAATAGCATGCCGCTGCAAGATGCTGTGGTAGCCATGCTGGTTCAGTATGACTTCAATTTTGAATAAATCCCCAACAGTGTCACCAGCAAAGCACCCCCACACCATCACACCTCCTCCTCCATGCTTCACGGTGGGAGCCAGGCATGTAGAGTCCATCAGTTCACCTTTTCTGCGTCGCACAAAGACACGGTGGTTGGAACCAAAGATCTCAAATTTGGACTCATCAGACCAAAGCACAGATTTCCACTGGTCTAATGTCCATTCCTTGTGTTCTTTAGCCCAAACAAGTCTCTTCTGCTTGTTGCCTGTCCTTAGCAGTGGTTTCCTAGCAGCTATTTTACCATGAAGGCCTGCTGCACAAAGTCTCCTCTTAACAGTTGTTGTAGAGATGTGTCTGCTGCTAGAACTCTGTGTGGCATTGACCTGGTCTCTAATCTGAGCTGCTTTTAACCTGTGATTTCTGATGCTGGTGACTTGGATAAACTTATCCTCAGAATCAGAGGTGACTCTTGGTCTTCATTTGATGGCCACTCGTTTTTCTTTACTTAGCTGCTTTTTTCTTGACATAATACAAATTCTAACAGTCTATTCAGTAGGACTATCAGCTGTGTATCTACCAGACTTCTGCACAACACAACTGATGGTCCCAACCCGATTTATAAGGCAAGAAATCCCACTTATTAAACCTGACAGGGCACACCTGTGAAGTGAAAACCATTTCCGGTGACTACCTCTTGAAGCTCATCAAGAGAATGCCAAGAGTGTGCAAAGCAGTCATCAAAGCAAAAGGTGGCTACTTTGAAGAACCTAGAATATAAGACATATTTTCAGTTGTTTCACACTTTTTTGTTAAGTATATAATTCCACATGTGCTAATTCATACTTTTGATGCCTTCAGTGTGAATGAACAATTTTCATAGTCATGAAAATGCAGAAGAATCTTTAAATCAGAAGGTGTGTCCAAACTTTTGCTCTGCACTGTATGTACCATCCTCCAAAACTTTGAGGACTCCACCAAGATGGTGAGTGACGATGATGCACCATCCCACTTCTCTGTCTTCTGAAACGCTTTCTGCTCTCAATTAAAGAGGATGCATTGCAGGCAAATTACACAAAGCCCAGCCTCATCTCATCCCAACGTGGTTTGGGTGACAATGAGGAAGATGAGGATGAAGAACAGGAGCTAGTTTCCTGCGCTATAGATGGTACTACCTGCACAACTGTCATACCGTCTGTTCAACATGGATGGCCTGAGGACAGGGAGGAGGAGGAAGAGGATGAGGAGGAGAGCATGGTCAGTCATCCTCTTGGTAAGGACACAGAACCAATAGGCGCATGAGCATGTCAACTGAAAATGCTGACAGGCTGACTCTTATGAAAATGAAATGAAAAAGGTCAGGATTGGGCCAGACATTTCAACACCACTGAATGATAGCAGCTTAACATAAACTCAAATACAGTGTCTTTTTTGGAAAGTCTAATCTCTATTCCCATGCTCCTCTGTCTTCACACCCAGATTTTGTCTATTTGCTCTTGTCCTCCTTCTTCTCTGCATCCTCATCCTTCACCCCCATATCACCACCATATCACCACCATATGTACCATATCAACATATCTACGTCTCTTGCAAGGGGCATTGGAGCTCCTCTAAATTTTTGGCAGCTGTTGCTTCACTGAAGAGGCAAACACTATGGGAAACCCACTTCCTAATAATGGGAACATTTTTTTCCGGAGGCCCTCCGACCTCTACGTCTCTTGCAAGGGGCATCGGAGTTTCTGCAAATTTTTGGCAGCTGTGGCTTCACTGCATAGGCAAACACTATGGGGGACCCACTTCCTAACAATGGGAACATTGATTTCAGGAGGACCTCCGACCTCTACGTCTCTTGCAAGGGGCATTGGAGTGCCTCCAAATTTTTGACAGCCATTACAGTCACTGCATAGGCAAACAGTATGGGAGACTCTCTCCTTTCTATTGGTAATATGTCGTTACTGTGGGACTGATTTATGTGTCTTTAAATTGTTAGTGGGTTTTTCCTAAATTTTGGCAGCCATTGGACTCACTGCATACCCTATAACTGAATAGCAGACCCTGTCCTTTCTAATGGAAACATGCTGTAGTGGTTACTGTGGCCCTGCTCTATGTGTCTTTAAATTGTTAGTGGGATTTTCCCAAATTTTGTCAGTCCTTGCAGTCACAGCATGGGCATTACTACTATAGGAGATGCGCTTCTTTATAATGGGAACATTTTCTTTACTGAGACCCTCCTCTATGTCTTTTCAAAGGGGTATTGGATTACGTCCAAATTTTTGGCAGCCCTTGCAGTCACTGAATATGCAATAACAGTATATTAGACCCACTCGTTAATAATGAGAACAACAAAGCATAGCCGACTGATGGCTCTCTAACAATAGTGAGGGCCGACCGCTGACCCTTTAAGAATAGTAAGGGCCGCCTGATGGTCCTATAAAAATAGTATTTGTGACCTTCAGAGTCCATCCATCATAAATGAAGCAGGATGTGTCTGATGATGTATCACACAACACATTGCCAGATAAGGTTGTAAAATGTTAAAATGACTTTTCCCGGTGAATGCATTTGTTTTAAAAAATAACGTAAAAAAAAAAACACAGTACGATCTTTCTTTAGTATAAAAACCAGAGTCACCAATGTAATCTAAATGTAATCACATTGTTCAGCTCCTGCACCTCTTCCTCCAGTTCGGCCTCCATCTCCGAAATGACCACATCAGTCACAAGCTGAAAGCACTGCTGCACTGCCTTGGCCAAGCGGCAACAGGCTGTGCTAAAAATAACATGCTTAATGCTTAGGTGACTATCCGCCCACCGCTGCAGAGTTCTTGAAAGCTGTAACACAGCAACTTGATCTGTGGCTCTCACAACTGAACATATAGCCAGGCATTGTCGTGCGTGACAATGGGTGGAACCTGGTGACGGAGAAATGAAAGCCAGAGTAGATACAGTTTCCCTCTATGCCATTTCTTTCACCGAGATAAAGAATATTTCTGTGATGAAATACAACTCTCACTGAGAAGCAGTTTCAAACTGAAAAACATTGAGCCCATCAGAGGATTTGATTCTGAGGGCTCACCTTTCTCCCCCTCTCAAGAGCCCCATAGCTGCTGCTAAGTTTGTGCTATCATGAACTCTCCTGATGGAGACAGCAGGGCCCACCTGAGGATTCTCTGGCGGGACCGTCCAACCCTGCCAAGAAGCAGTCCTGGCTAAGAAAAGTGTGTGGGAAGGTTCTCGGACACTCTATGGCTCTGTTTTTACTGAGGTGGAAACCCACGCAATCACGGGGAGACCATACATAATCCTTGCAGATGTTGTCCTTGCTGGGATTTGTACCCAGGATTCCAGCGCTGCAAGGCTTCAGTGCTAACCACTGAGCCAATGTGCTGCCGTTCACCCTCTGATATCTAACATGCTGGAAAAACTTACACCTACTGCCACTCTATCTTCAGCTCCTTTGTGAGAAACTAATGTATTTGGGCAGCCACTCAGTCTACCAAATACTGTAGAATTCCTGAGAAGGAAATTGTGGATGGCTACACTACTGGTACTGGGGGCAGTACTAATACCATGGCGTTGTACCATAGCTCACTGGAAATATTACAGGCTGGTTGGAGGCAAGCAGATTCCCACAGAAAAGTACCAGCAGTATTGTTGTGGGACCCATGCTTGTGGAAGGCGAAGACGATACCGGGAGAAATAGTGGCGGCTGTGAACCGAGTATGGACACCTGGCCTGGGGATTTGTCAACTTTAGTGATTTTTAAACGCCACTGTACTTCCTGCTGGGTTAAGCAAGTGACATTTAATGGAGAATTTTTGTTATCACTGATCATGTTTTCTGTCATGCGATTTTCTTGTGGAAATACTGTTGAAAAAAAATCATTTAGCATATTGGCTTTTTCCTCATCCTCATCCACCATTTCACCCAGACTATTTTTAAGGGAGCCAACACTATCATTTTTTAGTTTCTTACTATTTATGTAATTAAAGAATATTTTGGGATTATTTTTACTTTCGTTCGCAATGAGTCTCTCTGTCTCAATCTTTGCTGCCTTTATTTGGTTTTTACAGAATTTATTTAATTTTCTATATTTATTTAATTCCTCATCACTACCTACTTGCTTTAGTTCTCTGAATGCTTTCTTTTTTGTAGCTTATTGCGCACCTTACGGCTCTATTTAGCCATTGTGGTTTCCTCCTATTTCTAGCATGTTTATTCCCATAGGGTACATATTGTGCACAGGCCCTATTCAGGATGCTAATAAGTGTCTCCCATTTGCTTTGTGTAGTTTTATGTCTCAGAATATCGTGCCAGTTTATTAAACTAAGATCATCTCTCAACCATTGGAAATTTGCCTTCCTGAAGTTTAGTGTCCTTGTAACCCCTCTACTTCACATCTTATTAAAGGATACATGAAAACTTATTATTTTGTGATCACTATTACCAAAGTGACCCCCAACTCACAGTTCCCCCTCTTCTTGTTGGGTCCTGAACCAGTTGTGAAACGTAATTGTCTCTCATAGTTGTCAAAAACCTATTACTTTTGCTGGAACTACAGGTTTCTATTCCCAATGTATTTCAGGGTAGTTAAAGTCCCCCATAATAGTGACTTCTCCTTGAATCGCTGCTTCATCTATTTTCTTTATGAGGATATTCTCTGCTGCTTCCATTATTTTTGGAGACTTATAAGAAACCCCTATCAGTAATTTATTATCTTTTCCCCCTCCCCTTATCTCCACCCGCAGGGACTCTACATTTTCATTACATTCACATATATTCTCACCCAAGATGGGTATTAAGGATGATTTTACATATAAACACACTCCCCCCCCTCGCTTGTTTGTATGGTCATTTCTGAACAGAGTATAGCCCTGTAAATTAACTGCCCAGTCATGGCTCTCGTCCAGCCTTGTCTCAGATATCCCCACCATGTCATAATTATTTTCCAACAAAATTAAATCTAATTCCTCCATTTTGTTGGTGAGGCTTCTGGCATTAGTGTACATGCATTTTATGTATCGCTCTGTACCTCTATTCCTTCTTACTATATTGACTGTTCTAACCCCACCCCCAATATCTTTTATTTATGCCCAGGTCACTATCTGCACTATCTTCCCCACCTATAAAATGAATACCCTCCCCCCAATCCCTAGTTTAAACACTCCTCCAACCTTCTAGCCATTTTTTCCCCCAGCACAGCTGCACCCTCCCCATTGAGGTGCAGCCCATCCCTAGCGTAGAACCTGTAGCCAACTGAGAAGTCAGCCCAGTTCTCCAGGAACCCAAACTCCTCCTTCCTACACCAGTTCCTGAGCCACTTATTTATCTCCCTAATTTCTCGTTGCCTCTCTGGCGTGGCACGTGGTACAGGCAATATTTCAGAGAATACCACCTTGGAGGTCCTTGCTTTAAGCTTGCAGCCTAATTCCCTGAAATTATCTTTAAGGACCTTCCACCTACCTCTAACTTTGTCATTTGTGCCAATGTGCACCATGACCGCTGGGTCCTCACCTGCCCCACCTAGTAATCTGTCAACCCGATCAGCGATGTGCCGGAATCGAGCACCAGGTAGGCAGCACACTGTTCAACGATCCCTGTATTTGTGACAGATTTCCCCATCTGTTCCCCTAATAATTGAGTCCCCCACTACCATCACCTGCCTGGCCTGCCCTGCTATCCTATTACCCCCCTTACTGGAGTTGAAACTCCTCCGACTTTCAGAGGACATGCTTTGCTGCAGCAGTGCTACCCCTGTACTGACACCCCTCTCATCTGCCAACTTTTCAAACTTATTGGGGTGTGCCAGATCAGGACTAGCCTCCCTGGCACTCTTCCCTCTGCCCCCACTTCTAACTGTCATCCAGCTAGCTGCCTCACTGTCCTGCAGCTCCATAATACCATCCTTCATCACATCTACTCCAGTGAGCAGCTTCTCAGTGAGCAGCAGACTCCTTTCCTTATTGTCTATGGAACTCAGTGTTGCCAGCTGCTCATTTAGATCCAGTACCTGGGCTCCCAAACACACAATGTGCACACATCTCGCACAGCAGTATGCACCCACGACTGGCTGTTCAAGGATTGCATACATGTGGAAAGATGTACACTGGATAGCATTGTCAATAATGGAGCTCATTTCCTAATGGGGATTGCACTAGACAGAAATGCTAAGTGAAAAGAAATGTAAAGAATAAATAAAATACAGACAGCAATTCAGTCCAAATTCCTCCCTTCCAAACTCCCTGAATCCAAAGTCACTGAATCACAAGTCACACACTTACTTCCGTTTGCACTTACACTCCAGTCACACTCAGCTCGTTCATACTCGCTAAGGAAAAAAAATTAAAGAGTTTTTTTTTTTTTCCCCCTTTAGCAGCAATCCAACCTACATCTCAATGCTCTTCCAAAGTATGGGAAGCCCCAAGCAGCAGCCACTTATAAACCCTTAATTATGACCCCTCACCCATAATTAACCCCTTGTGAGTATGGTTACACGTCAAGATTTAAGTACAATGTAGTTAACCCTTAAACACACAGGTAGTAAAATAAGAGACTGCAATACTGTCGAGAGAAAATAGGTTTTAAAAGTCCAATAAAATTAAACAGGAAGAAAAGCACTCAGCAGTTCACAATTCAGCAACTCACAGTAATTCACACAGGTATTTGCTGCAGGATTCCCAAATACCTCTTCACTGACTGTTGTGTGACTCATGCTTGTGGAAGGCGGAGACGACAACGGGAGAAATAGTGGTGGCTGGGGACCGAGTATGGATACCCGGCTGCTGCCGATATGAGGTTGTGAACAGCTTCCGCCTCCCGAGCCTAAAAGGCCACATTTCAAGTGCAAGCAGCTTTAGAGGACTTCCTGGGAGAAATGACAGCTGGAGTAGATACAGTTTCTCAAGTCCTTTCACCAAGCTAAATAATATGGCTGTGGTGAAATACAACTCTCAGCAAAAAAAGCTGTGGACTGGCTCCGTACCGTCCCTGGCCACATTCACTTGACCACATGTTTGTGGTTAGGCGGTCCTTCCCAGTAAGTCCACTGGGGAGGGCACGTGTAATGTTGTGGGACCCGTGCTTGTGGAAGGTGGAAATGACACTAGGAGAAATAGTGGCGGCTCAGGACCGAGTATGAACACTCAGCCGCCGCCAGCATGAGGTTTTGGACAGCTTCCGCCTCCACAAGCCTAAAAGGCCACATTTCAAGAGCAAGCAGCTTTAGAGGACTTGCTGGGAGAAATGACAGCTAGAGTAGATACGGTTTCCCAAGTCCTTTCACTAAGCTAAAGAATATGGCTGTGGTGAAATACAACTCCCAGCAAAAAAAGCTGTGGACTGGCTCCATACCATCCCTGGCCAAATTCACTTGACCACGTGTTTGTGGTTAGGCGGTCCTTCCCAGAAAGTACACTGGGGAGGGCACGGGTAATGTTATAGGACCCGTGATTGTGGAAGGCGGAGATGACAACGTTATAAATAGTGGCGGATGGGGACCGAGTATGGACACCCGGCCGACGGCATGAGGTTGTGGACAGCTTCCACCTGCACGAGCCTAAAAGGCCACATTTCAAGTACAAGCAGCTTTAGATGACTTCCTGGGAGAAATGACAGCTGGAGTAGATACGGTTTCCCAAGTCCTTTCACCAAGCTAAATAATATGGCTGTGGTGAAATACAACTCACAGCAAAAAAAGTTGTGGACTGGCTCCGTAGTGTCCCTGGCCACATTCTCTTGACCACGTGTTTGTGGTTAGGCAGTCCTTCCCAGTAAGTTCACTGGGGAGGGCACGGGTAATGTTGTGGGACTCGTGCTTGTGGAAGGCGGAGACGACCACGGGAGAAATAGTGGCGGCTGCGTACCGAGTATGAACACCTGGCCGCCACCGGCATGAGGTTGTGGACAGCTTCTGCATCCACGAGACTAAAAGGCCATATTTCAAGTGCAAGCACCTTTAGAGGACTTCCTGGGAGAAATGACAGCTGGAGTAGATGCCGTTTCCCAAGTCCTTTCACAAAGCTAAAGAATATGGCTGTGATAAAAATATAACTCTTAGCAAAAAAAGCTGTGGACTCACTCCATGACTTCCCTGGCCACATTCACTTGACCATGTATTTTGTTGTTAGGCGGTTCTTCACAGTAAGTCCACTGAGGAGGGCATGGGTAATGTTGTGGGACCCGTGCTTGTGGAACGTGGAGATGACAACGGGAGAAATAGTGGCGGCTGGGGACCAAGTATGGATACCTGGCCGCCGCCATGAGGTTGTGGAAATCTTCCGCCTCCACGAGCCTAAAAGGCCACATTTCAAGTGCAAGCAGCTGTCCAAAAATGTGGCAGTATAGTATTGCAGTCTGTGGGTGGGTGGCTGGCTGGCTGCATACTTGCGCTTGCATTCTAAGGAATGGGCTAGGGATAACTGAACGCTGCGGTGGAACAAGGACGTTGACGGTGATTGTTGCAAGTCTGCAATGACAGGTGCATGGCGGGAGGCATATTCGCATGCGCCAAGGATCACTTATGATGGGCACACTTTTAGGCAGTGACCTAGGAGTCAGAGATGCTTCCAGGGGTCCTCCCTATGCTGTTCCCATGTCTTTTCAGCACTGTATGCATGTGTCTGATGATGTGTCACACACCACATGGCCAGATAAGGTTGTAAAATGTAGCGTTGAGCGAACATGCTCGACACTGCTCGGTACTTGCCCGAGCATCACGCTACTCGGGATGTTTGGCGAGCACCGAGCATTTCCGGGTTACTCGGGTGGGAGCTCGGGTCTCCGCCCTGCATGTTTGGCGCTCTTTACAGAGCCAATGAACATGCAGGGATTGCCAGCCAGTCACTGTAATGCTGCAGCCATGTTGGTTGTGGGCAATACAGTGATTGGCTGGCCGCACAGCGTCACCTCGAGTATTTAAAACCGGGCGCCGCCATCTTGGACACAGTCGCTCCGGATTAGACAGTGTAGGGACGGCGCTGCTGATTTAGGCAGAGATATAAACTGCGAAATAGTTAGTGTAGGGTCTGTAAAGGCTGCCAGAACAAACAAACAGTCCTTTTCAGGACTAATATCCATCCCAGATACCAGGCAGGCAGGCTGTATAGGAGACACAGTGATTATACCAGCAAACGCAGCATTACAGTCCTGTGTGCTCCTTTTGCTGAAATTGCTGGACTTAGCACCAGGTGTCGGGGGCCAGGAAAAATCCTTTTTTTTTCATCTAAATCCTCCTTTTTTTTTCCTCCTTCACACTGTACAAATACCCATCTTATTAACCTTTTGGTGTTTCCCTCCCCCAAAAAAGAAGCGTGTCTCTGATTTTTCAGACACAAATATAACTGTTGAAAATAGTCTGGTGTAGGCTAGAGAAACAGAAGTGTTGTTTTGCACTTCCACGGTTCAAACCTCTGTATTATCCATTTTGGGCCATTTTTATCTAAAAAAAAACAGTTTGAGTGTGTCGCTCACTGTTCAGCAACAAATCTATATATAACTGTGGTTTTGCCATCCCACGGTAAAAAATCTCTATTATTCAGGTTTTGGTATATTTTCCGTAAAGAAAAACAGTAGTGTCTCCTGACTGTTGTGACACAAAAATATATCTGTTGAAAATAGTCTTGTGTAGGCCCGACATCCCACTGTGGTTTCGAAGTTCCACGGGTCAAATCGCTGTACTATCCAGTTTTGGGCCTTTGGTATCTAAAAAAAAAAGCAGTTTGAGTGTGTCGCTCACTGTTCAGCCGCAAACATCTCTATTTAAAAAAGTATGGTATACCCCAGTAAACAATAACTGTGGTTTTGCCATCCCACGGTAAAAAATCTCTATTATTCAGCTTTTGGTAGTTTTTTCCATAAAAAAAAGCAGTAGTGTCTCCTGACTGTTTTGACACAAAAATATATCTGTTGAAAATAGTCTTGTGTAGGCCCGACATCCCAGTGTGGTTTCGCAGTTCCACGGTCAAATCGCTGTACTATCCAGTTTTGGGCCTTTGGTATCTAAAAAAAAAGCAGTTTGAGTGTGTCGCTCACTGTTCAGCATTAAATATCTCTATTTAAAAAAGTGTGGTATACCCCAGTAAACAATAACTCTGGTTTTGCCATCCCACGGTAAAAAATCTCTATTATTCAGCTTTTGGTAGTTTTTTCCGTAAAAAAAAACAGTAGTGTCTCCTGACTGTTTTGACACAAAAATATATCTGTTGAAAATAGTCTTGTGTAGGCCCGACATCCCAGTGTGGTTTCGCAGTTCCACGGGTCAAATCGCTGTACTATCCAGTTTTGGGCCTTTGGTATCTAAAAAATAAGCAGTTTGAGTGTGTCGCTCACTGTTCAGCCGCAAATATCTCTATTTAAAATAGTGTGGTATACCCCAGTAAACAATAACTGTGGTTTTGCCATCCCACGGTAAAAAATCTCTATTATTCAGCTTTTGGTAGTTTTTTCCGTAAAGAAAAACAGTAGTGTCTCCTGACTGTTGTGACACAAAAATATATCTGTTGAAAATAGTCTTGTGTAGGCCCGACATCCCAGTGTGGTTTCGCAGTTCCACGGGTCAAATCGCTGTACTATCCAGTTTTGGGCCTTTGGTATATAAAAAAAAAGCAGTTTGAGTGTGGTGCTCACTGTTCAGCCGCAAATATCTCTATTTAAAAAAGTGTGGCATACCCCAGTAAACAATAACTGTGGTTTTGCCATCCCACGGTAAAAAATCACTATTATTCAGCTTTGGTAGTTTTTTCCGTAAAGAAAAACAGTAGTGTCTCCTGACTGTTGTGACACAAAAATATATCTGTTGAAAATAGTCTTGTGTAGGCCCGACATCCCAGTATGGTTTCGCAGTTCCACGGGTCAAATCGCTGTACTATCCAGTTTTGGGTCTTTGGTATCTAAAAAAAAAGCAGTTTGAGTGTGTCGCTCAATGTTCAGCCGCAAATATCTCTATTTAAAAAGTGTGGTATACCCCAGTAAACAATAACTGTGGTTTTCTTCTTCCACGGTTCTAATCTACTCTTTATTACCCTTTTTCCATTGATAGTGCAAGTGGAAGCTATTTTACTTCATTTACAATGGGCAAGGCGCGTGGCAAGGGACGTGGAAGTAGACGTTCTGGTGATGGTTCGTGCAGAGGACGGGGCCGTGGTCAAGGTGAAAATGTGCCACAACCAACAGCCACATCTTCTCGCTCCCACTTCTTGACCGAATTACTAGGGAAGCACAGAACAACACTAGTATTGAGAACTGATCAGTGTGAACAGGTTATTAATTGGATAGCAGATAATACTTCCAGTTACCTGGGCACCACCACCTCCGGTCTGTCTTCCACACGGTCAACTCTTAGTAGTCGTGAGTCTCGACCGCATACTCCTCCTCACCCTGAAGCTCCTTCCTCCCACCATGCCGAGTGTCGTCAGACAGCAAGTGATCCCACACTTGGACACTGTGAAGAGCTGTTCACTGGTCCATTTCCATATTTTGGCCCCTCGCCTGATACGCTTGAAGTGGTGGAAGAGGAGATCCCATGTTGCGATGCCCAAATAGTTGAACAGCCACGGCCACAGGAAGTCGACGTTGGCAATCTATCACAAGAGGTGGACGATGACGAGACACAATGGCCAGGAAGTGAATAGGAGGATCGCGGTGCGCAAGTGGAAGAGGAGGAGGTGGTGGAAGATCTAGTAACTGACCCAACGTGGAAGGAGGACATGCAGAGTGAGGCCAGCAGCACACAGGGGGAGGGAGGCAGAGTACCCCAATAGGCAGGAAGAAGCAGTGTGGTGGCCGCAGACAGAAGGCAGGCAACCGTTCCCCGTAACACCAACACGAGGGACGTTGCCAGTACAAGCGGTAGGTCTTCCAGAGTCTGGAATTTTTTTAAAGACTCTGCTGATAACCCCAAAAAGGCCATATGTTCCACTTGCCATGCCAGCATCAGCAGTGGTGACAAAACTACCAGCCTGACCACCACCAGCATGATCAGGCACATGGCAGCAAAGCACCCGACTTTGTGGGGCGAAACCCAGGGTCCACGACCAGTGTCAGCGGGTGTCACCACTGCTTCTTCCACTGTTGTGCATGCAATAGAACCCCCTGTTGTCTGTGCAAGGCAATCCCCTGTCCATACTGCATGTAAAGATGCCCCCTCCTCTCAGTCTTCACTTGTTATGGCAGTTTCTCAAGAAACAGCATCAACGTCCACGTCCACGTCCCACCGCAGCGTTCAATTGTCCATATCCCAGACCTTTGAACCAAAGAGGAAATTCGCAGCCAACGCCCCACAGGCCACAGTCCTAAATTCGCACATTTCACGACTGCTTGCGTTGGAAGTGCTACCTTTTAGGCTGCTGGTCGAGACGGAATCCTTCCGCAATCTTATGGCGGTGGCCGTCCCTCGGTACTCGGTCCCCAGCCGACACTATTTTGCCTGGTGTGCCATCCCCGCACTACACAAGCACGTGTCCCAAAGCATCTGCCGTGCCCTCAACAACGCAGTTACTGGGAGAGTCCACCTGACAACGGACACGTGGACCAGTGCTTGTGGCCAGGGACGGTACATCTCTCTGACGGCATACTGGGTAAACATAGTGGAAGCCGGGACCCAGTCGGACCTTGGGACGGAACACATCCTCCCCACACCGAGGATTGCGGGCCCTATGTCTGTCAGAGATGCCCCCACAGTGTACAGCTCCGGCACATCCTCCTCCTCCTCCTCATGTTCAGCCTCCATCTCAGATATCACTACATCAGTTACAAGCTGGAAGCATTGCAGTACTGCCTCCGCCAAGCGGCAACAGGCTGTGCTGAAACTCATAAGCTTAGGTGATAAACCTCACACTGCTTGTGAGTTGTGGACAGCTGTGAAAGAGCAGGCAGATCTGTGGCTGAGACCGCTGAACCTACATCCCGGCATGGTCGTGTGTGACAATGGCCGTAACCTGGTGGAGGCTCTGAGGCGAGGTGAGATCACACACATACCATGACTGGCTCATGTGCTTAACCTCGTGGTTCAGCGGTTTCTTAAATCGTACCCCGAGTTGCCAGATCTGCTCGTGAAAGTACGCCGCCTGTCAGCTCATTTTCGCAAGTCGGCTACAGCTTCCGCTGCCCTTGCTGTGTTGCTGCAGCGTTTGCAGCTTCCGGCACACCGACTGGTGTGTGATGTCCCCACATGTTGGAACTCTACCCTCCACATGTTGCAAAGGATTTGTGAGCAGAAGAGAGCAGTTGTGGAGTACCAGCTGCAACAATGCCGTCGATATTCAGGTCAGACTCCACACATAAGACGTCAGGAGTGGACCTGGATGTCTGACATATGTACCATCCTGACAAACTTTGAGGAGGCCACCAAGATGGTGAGTGGCGATGACGCCATCATTAGTGTCAGCATCCCACTTGTCTGTCTTTTGCAACGCTCTCTGCAGAGAATTAAAGAGGAGGCATTGCAGCCAGAGTATGATGAGATGGATCAAGAAGCCGTAGCGGGCGATTACACACAGCCCAGCCTCATCTCATCCCAACGTCCATTGGGGGACAATGAGGGAGAGGAGGAGGAGGAGGAGGAAGAACAGGAGCTGCTATCATGCGTTGTAGACGGTAGTACCTGTACAAGTGTCATACCGTCGGTTCAGCGTGGGTGGCCTGAGGACAGGGGGGAGGAGGAAGAGGAGGTCTTGGTGAGGACACGGAAATCTTGCCCGTTACCAGTCTGGCACGCATGGCTGACTTTATGTTATGCTGCCTTAACCGTGACCCTTGCGTTGTCAAAATGTTGGGTGACAGTCATTACTGGTTGGTGACACTTGTAGACCCCCGCTACAAGGAGTACTTTCACTCTCGTATTCCTGAGGTGGAGAGGTCTACAAAAATGGGGCAGTACCAGAAGGCCCTTGCTGCATAACTCTTAAAAAAATTCCCATCTGAACACGCTAGCGGCAGAGTTCACAGTTAGTTGCCCAACCAAGGCATACAGGCGAGAGAGATGCAACTCCAATCCAGCAGAGGCAGGGGAACACTGTCAACATTCTGGGACAGTTTTCTGACACCCGCCCAGCTTACAGGCCCTGAGGCGCGGGGTACTCTCACAAGGAGTGGAAAGTTTCAAAAGATGGTGAGGGAGTACCTTGCCGACCGTACCAGCATCCTCCGTGATTCTTCTGTGCCTTTTAATTTTTGGGTATCCAAGCTGGACACTTGGAATGAACTCGCTCTGTACGCCTTGTAGGTCCTTGCCTGCCCTGCCGCTAGCGTGTTATTGGAGCGTGTTTTAATGCCGCTGGGGGAATTATAACTGATAAGCGCACTCGCCTGTCAACTGAAAATGCTGACAAGCTGACCCTTATCAAAATGAACAAGGGCTGGATTGGGCCAGACTTCTCATCACCACCAAATGACAGCAGAGTAACATAAAGTCAAATCCACTGTGTTATTTCGGGAGGTGTATTCACATGCACCGCTTCACACCCACACATGGGTATATGCTTCCTTGTTTCGGCTGTTTTATCTTCTTCTCCTTATCCTCAGCCTCCACCACCACTATACCACCAGGGTGCCAGCATTGCAAGTTCCTCCGTCCTTATTTTTGGCAGCTTTTGCTTACTAGGCATAAGCAAATACTATGGGACACCGACTCCCCAATAATGGGACTTATGTTTGTAATATGCTGTCCTGCATGGCTCTTGTAAGGGGCATTGCAAGTTGCTCCATCCTAATTTTTGGCAGCTTTTGCTTGCAAGGCATAAGCAAATACTCTGGGAGACCCACTCCCCAACAATGGGACTTATGTTTGTAATATGCTGTACTGCATGGCTCTTGTAAGGGGCATTGCAAGTTGCTCCGTCCTAATTTTTGGCAGCTTTTGCTTGCAAGGCATAAGAAAATACTATGGGAGACCCACTCCCCAATAATGGGACTTATGTTTGTAATATGCTGTACTGCATGTGACGCGCCCCCTGTGCCGTGTGTACCCGGTGCCGGGTCTCTGGGGTCTGTAGTCTCCGTGGAGGTGACCCGGTCCCGTGGCTCAGGCTGGTCAAACCAGTGGCAGTCTTTCTTAGGTTTTGAGGTTAATTGTCTGACTGCGCCACCCATGGATTGCGGTCAGGGAGTACCACCGCTGCCAGGCAGACCGCTGAGGCTGGTGTTGTGTGCGTAGCAGAGAATGGGATAACTCCCCAAGGGAGGAGTATAGCCTCAGGGCAGTGAGTGTGGATGATGGGGGTGATGGTGCACGAGTGCAGCAGGAATGACTCAGAGTCTTTGCAGTGCAGTTCAGGGTCTTTACTGATGATTATAAAGTAGACCCTCTCGGGAGTACTGGCTAGTGTTACAACTCTCCTGTTAGTTTTTTTTTAGTTTGCTGGTCACATGACCATTTTGCCTATTTAATCTGGCTCCGCCCTCCTGGCTTTGCTGGACTTCATTTGTATTTACTACTCTTGAGCTAGCTTGTTGCTCTGTTGCCGTTCTCTGTTAGTTTTGCTAGGTCTTCTGACCCCTATGCCTTTTTGTTGTGTGTTTGTCTTTGACTGCTACTATTTCTGCTAGGAGGTGTCCAACTTTTCCCAGTCGCTAGATCTTGTAGGGATCCCTCCCTCACATCTATAGGTCTGCGTTCAGACTAGCCGAGGACTTTAGCGGGTCTGATCGCAGGATCAGGTTCCCCGTTACATCGTAGGGATCTAGTTTAGTTCTATTGTAGGGAAAGATCTCCTCTCTTTCCTTAGTCTCTGTAGCAGATCATAACAGTAAGTCCAGCCATAAAAAAAAAAAAAAAAATTCTCTAAGGAAAGACCTCCAGTTTTCCATCATGGTCTCGGTGCAAGATTTGGCTCAACGCTTGCAGGGACTCTCTCTGGAGGTGACCAAGCTCCAACAACACGTGAGTAGCTGTTCTGGAGCGCATTTTGTGGAACCTAAGGTATGTCTGCCTGATCTATTTTTTGGCGAACAACAAGATTTTTTTTGTTTTAAAAATGCTTGTCTATTATATTTTCGTTTGAGACCCGGATCCTCTGGTGATGATTCACAGCGCATAGGTATCATAATGTCACTTTTGCGCAAAGATCCTCAGGGATGGGCCTTCTCTCTCCAACCTAGTGATCCGTGCTTTAGATCAGTGGATAGTTTTTTTTCTGCTTTGGGTTTGTTGTACGATGATCCTGATCGTGTCTCATCTGCTGAGTCTGAATTAAGACGTTTGAGGCAGGGATCAGGTAATGTGGAAAAATATTGTTCTCACTTCCGTCGGTGGTCTGCCCAGGTGGGGTGGAACGATTCTGCTTTGAAAAGCTTGTTTCTTGCAGGGCTATGTGAAAGGGTAAAGGATTTACTGATTGCTTATCCCATACCTGGAAACTTGCAGGAGGCAATGCAATTAGCTATACGGGTGGACAGGAGACTGCGTGAAAGGGTTAATGAGAGCAAATCCTCTGCTATGTCAGCTTCGAGTCCTGAGAGGTTCTGTGCTGACAATGGAGAGCCGATGGAAATTGGGGCGATGGCACCCCGCTCTCAGGAAAAAGACCGCCGACTTTCTGAAGGCTTGTGTTTCTATTGCGGAAATTCTGGTCATTTTATTAAGAGCTGTGTGCTTCGTAAGAAGAAAGAAAAAAAAATGGTCAGTCATGCTCGTATTGCCTGTTTAAATTCTAAGGGAGTATTCCTATCTGCCACTACTGCTGCTCAGGATGAATTAATTGAATTTCGGGTATTTGTGGATTGTGGATCTACTCTGAATGTGATTGATGGGGGATTCTTGGAAAAACTTAGATTAGAACCTAAAACTTTGCCATCCCCTATTGCTGTGTTTTCTGTCGATGGCTCTCCCTTGAAGAGTGTTACTCACAAGGTCTGTGAATTTCCCCTCACTATTAATGGTATTCATCAAGAGAATTTGGATTTGATGGTATTGGATAATTTGCCTTCTCCAGTAATATTGGGGTTACCCTGGTTAAAATTGCACAATCCTGTACTGGATTGGTCTACCAATGAAATTAAGTCCTGGAGCCCTAAGTGTTATGACAAGTGTTGTAACGGGCGCATTGCTGCTGTGGATAGAGGGGAATTGCCTGTACCTATTCAGGATTTTTGGAGAGTTTTTTCTGAGGAGGAGTCGCAGGTTTTGCCTCCCCATAGAGACTATGATTGTACCATTGAATTTGTCCCTGGCGCGACTCTTCCTAAGAGTCGTTTATTTAATCTTACTAGTCCTGAAAGAAAGGCTTTGGAAGAATACATACAGACAAGCTTGGCCGCCGGTCACATTAGGCCTTCCAAGTCTCCTGTGGCTGTTGGATTTTTTTTTGTAAAAAAAAAAGATGGCGGTTTACGTCCTTGTCTGGACTTGCGTGAGATTAATAAAATTACTGTACGCAATCCTTACCCACTGCCATTGATTCCTGATTTATTTAACCAGTTAGTGGGGGCCAAGTGGTTCTCTAAAATTGATCTCCGGGGGGCATACAATTTGTTGCGCATGAAGGAGGGTGATGAATGGAAGACTGCTTTTAACACTCCGGTGGGTCATTTTGAGAATCTGGTTATGCCTTTTGGTCTCACCAATGCTCTAGCATTTTTTCAGAATCTTATTAATGATATCCTTAGACCTTTAATCGGCAAAAATGTGGTTGTGTATTCGGATGACATTTTGAATTATTCGCCGGATCTGGAGTCTCATTGGCAGAGCGTACGTGAGGTATTACAGTTATTAATGGACAATTCGCTTTTTGCTAAGCTGGAGAAATGTGAGTTCGCTGTACAGAGAATTAGTTTTTTGGGCTACATTATCTCCAGTGAAGGTTTTGAGATGGACCCGGTTAAAGTTCAAGCTGTGCAGGAATGGCCTAGGCCTATTGGTTTGAAATCGATACAGAGGTTTTTGGGTTTCGCCAATTATTACAAAAAATTCATAAAAAATTTTTCTATTATTGTCAAACCGCTGACCGATCTCACCAGGAAAGGTGCTAATGCGGTTCAGTGGACTTCTGAGGCCATTGAAGCTTTTGTGTTTCTAAAGGAGAGGTTCACCTCTGCTCCCATCCTTATGCAGCCTGATGTGACTAAGCCGTTTTTGGTTGAGGTTGATGCTTCTTCGGTGGGGGTTGGTGTGGTGTTGTCTCAGGAAAACAAGGATGGAGTACATCCCTGTGCCTTTTTTTCAAAAAAATTTTCCGAGACTGAACTTAATTACGATATTGGTAATCGGGAATTGCTGGCGATTAAACTCGCATTTGAACACTGGCGTCATCTCTTGGAAGGTGCTGAATTTCCCATTCAGGTTTTCACTGATCATAAAAATCTGATCTATCTTGATGCTGCCAAGCGCTTGAATGCCCGTCAGGCTAGGTGGGCACTTTTTTTCTCGCGGTTTAATTTTTCCGTTACTTACATCCCGGGTACCAAGAATGTTAAAGTGGATGCTTTGTCTCGCAGCTTTTCTCCCATGGTCGGTGTTGAGGAGGAAGAGGAGACCATTTTACAAGAAGTTGTTGTGATTGCTGCTTTGGACTCCGTTTTGGAGGATGAGATTCTTAAAGCACAGGAGAATGCCCCATCTAACACTCCCCATGGGAGGTTGTTTGTGCCTAGAACCTTTAGGAGAGATTTGTTTGTTGAGTGTCATGAGTCTCGGTTGGCAGGTCATCCAGGAATTTCTGAGACCAAGAGACTTGTGGGTCGCAGTTTTTGGTGGCCTGGATGGCAGAAGGAAGTCATTAAGTGGGTGCGCCAATGTACTGTGTGTGCAAGATCCAAGTCTTCGCATGCTCCTGCTGCGGGGTTGCTTTGCCCTCTGGAGGTTCCTAGTGCACCTTGGACACATCTGGCTATGGACTTTATTACTGACCTTCCTCCCTCTGAAGGTTTCACGGTCATCTGGGTGGTCGTGGACCGTTTTAGCAAGATGTGTCACTTGGTTCCCTTCATCAAACTGCCTTGCGCTAAGACACTCGCCAAGGCCTTTGTCAAGGAAATTGTCAGACTACATGGTGTTCCTACTGACATTGTTTCTGATAGGGGATCTCAATTCGTGGCTCGTTTTTGGCGTGCCTTTTGTGACAGGTTGGGAGTTCATTTGTCGTTTTCATCCAGATATCATCCTGAGTCTAATGGCCAGACAGAAAGGAAGAACCAGGATGTTGAGCAGTTCTTGCGTTGTTTTGTGGCAGACAATCAAGAGGGGTGGTCTGAGTTTCTGCCACTTGCTGAATTTGCTCTTAACAACCATACATCCTCTTCTGCTGGGTGTTCGCCTTTTTTTTGTTGTTCTGGGAGACATCCGTCTTTTGGGTCATTTTCCAAATTGGTTTCGGCTGTGCCTGAGGAGGAGAATTTTTCCGGTGATTTGGAGAGAGTTTGGACGGATGTGCGTGGTAATCTTCAGGAGGCTAACAAGAAATCTAAGAGGTACTTTGATAGGAAACGGCAAGAGGTTTTGCTTGCTGTTGGTGACATGGTTTGGTTGTCCTCTAAGAATCTGCGATTGAGGATTCCTAAAAAATTGGGTCCCAAGTTCGTAGGGCCCTTTAAGGTACTTCAGATAGTTAACCAATCTGCTATTAGGCTGGAGGTTCCTACGTCCTGGAGGATTAATCCGGTGTTTCATGTTTCTCTGTTGAAAAAAGGTGATGTGTCGGATGGTGACGCCTCTGCCACTGTTCCTCCGGTGGTGGAGGACGGGGAATATGAAATTTCCCGCATCCTAAATTCTAGATGGTATAGAGGGAGTTTGCAGTATCTCGTCGCTTGGAAGGGTTTCGGACCTGAGGATAACTCATGGGTGAGGGCGGATGATGTTTCTGCTCCCAGACTTGTCCGAGCATTTCACAGGAGGTTTCCTGGTAAGCCTGGGCCTAGGGGATCCGGAGGATCCTCTTAGAAGAGGGGGTACTGTTACAACTCTCCTGTTAGGTTTTTTTTAGTTTGCTGGTCACATGACCATTTTGCCTATTTAATCCGGCTCCGCCCTCCTGGCTTTGCTGGACTTCATTTGTATTTACTACTCTTGAGCTAGCTTGTTGCTCTGTTGCCGTTCTCTGTTAGTTTTGCTAGGTCTTCTAACCCCTATGCCTTTTTGTTGTGTGTTTGTCTTTGACTGCTACTATTTCTGCTAGGAGGTGTCCAACTTTTTCCAGTCCCTAGATCTTGTAGGGATCCCTCCCTCACATCTATAGGTCTGCGTTCAGACTAGCCGAGGACTTTAGCGGGTCTGATCGCAGGATCAGGTTCCCCGTTACATCGTAGGGATCTAGTTTAGTTCTATTGTAGGGACAGATCTCCTCTCTTTCCTTAGTCTCTGTAGCAGATCATAACAGCTAGCATAAGAGGCCTAGTCAGTCTGTGAGCAAGCAGGAGTTCCCCTGGCCAGGTGGAGTTGTAGGCCTCCCCGTCTGTCTGCACTCTTCCTGGCTACCTTGCTGTAAGCGGGTAGAAGTAGCCCACGTCCCTGAGTGTACCGTGTAGTGCTCACCCGTATGGCTGGTTACTTGGGGCCTTCTGTTAGCCTCCGCTCCACGACAGCGGTGCTGGTCCCTTGCTTGTGACTGAGCCTCCAGGCTTCCAGCCCCTGGTCTTTAGCTCCTAGCTCCTACAGAGCTCCATGCTGTTACTTTCCCTGGCTCTCACTCTGACTCTGATTGTTCTCTGTTCTCTGACTCACTCAACCCCGCCCCAGATCCAGTTTATAAAGGCAGAATTCTCCCCTCCCAGGACTGGGGCAGGAGGATGTTGCATGTTTAAGGGATCCTGACCAGGAAACCTCCCACTTGCTCTCCGACGTAATATCTCTATTACTGTGGTGACCAGACCCCTGGGGTGCCACACATGGCTCTTGTAAGGGGCATTGCAGTTCCTCATAATTTTTCGAAAGCCTTACATTCACTGCTTAGGCCAACAGTGCACAGGAGACCCAGTTGCTATAAATGGAAAAAAAGGTTTAGTTAACGCCCTCTGACCTCCATGTCATTTCCAAGGGGCATTGGAGTGCCTCGAAATTTTTGGTAGGCATTGCACTCACTGTATGCCCTATAACTGTGTGGCCGAACCGCTCCTTTTGTTACAGAAACATATCCTACAAGACATATCTGGTTGACTGGCCTGATATTGATGTGAATGGTCCCTGTTCCTCCTGATCTTTCTCCTTTGCCACTACATCATCCATCATTTATCACCTGAAGTTTTGTTTTAACGGGAGTCATAGAACTTGGATAGTAGCAGGAAAACATCCAGCAATCCTCGGAGGAGGTAGGATATGCGCCAAAACGCTGACCACCTCAGGCCTAGCCGCTACTACATACAGGCGCTTGCATTACAATAAAACAAAACAGATGCTAACTTCTATCATCATCATCATGCTCCTCACCTTGGCACTCTCAACTCCCCTGATGGCTAAGAAAAGTGTGGGAAAGGTTACCGGGACAAATAGGGGTGGCTGGGGACCGAGTATGGACACCCGGCCATGCCCTGGAGGCTGGGGAGCAAGCGGGGACACCCGGCCACCAGGCGGCTGGGGACTGAGTATGGATACCAGGCCGTCGACACAGCCATGGCGTGGTGGCCAGATTCCGCCTCCACATGCCTAAAAGGCCCAATTTAAAGTGCAAGCAAGCAAGCAGTATGGTATTGCAGCCTGGGGGTGGGTGGGTGGCAGGCTGCATACTTGCGCTTGCATTGCAAGGAATGGGAGAGGTACAATTGAACACTGCCCTGGGACAAGGACTTGAATGGGGATAATTGCAAGTCTGCAACGACAGGTGCAAGGTGGGAGGCATCTTCGCATGTACCATGAACAGGGGTTTGGCATGCACACACTACAGCGGAATAGGCTCTCCTTCCCACTAAATGCACTGGGGAGGGCACAGGTAATGTTTTGGTATACACGGTTAATCTTATGTATAAGGCACACCAGTACAAAAAGGGGCGGCTGCGGACTGAGTATGGATACCTCGCTGCCGAAGCAGCCATGAGGTAGTGGCCAGCTTCGGCCTCCTCCAAACTAAAAGGCCCCATTTCAAGTGCAAGCTAGCAGTATGGAATTGCAGTCTGGGGGTGGGTGGGTGGCAGGCTGCACACTTACACTTGCATTAAAAGAAAACATAGCAGATGCTAACTTATGTCATCATCATCATGCTCCTCACCTTGGCACTCTCAACTCCACCGATGGAGAAGTCAGGGTCCACCGGAGGAGTCTGGTTCTCTGGTCGGCTCGTCCAATGCTGCCTAAAGCAGGCCGGGCTAAGAAAAGTGTGTGGGGGGATGTTCCAAGGAGAAATAGGGGCTGCTGGGGACCGTTTATGGACACCCGGCTGCCCCCAGGCGGCTGGGGACCGTGTGTGGACACCCGGCCGCGGGGCGGCTGGGGACCGAGTATGGACACCAGGCCGCCGGGCGGCTGGGGACTGAGTATGGATTCCAGGCTGCCAACACCAGGCCACTGCCTTTTCTATATACCTGCATGGAGGGTTACCATACCCTAGACCAATGATAATAATTTTTCTGTTACTCCCCTGATGAATCACTTGATGGTGAGGAAACGCGTTGGGAAACTTCTGTAGGGTCTATGTAGGGCTGATCAGATCTTTAGGGTCAGCTGTGTCTGCCCTTGTCAGGGCGGGAGCTTTGGGGTCCTAGGGACAGCATATGAGAACAGGGCATTATAGGGTCAGAGGTGGATGACCGCTGGATTAACCCTGTGCTATTCTGTGGAGAAATTCGTGCTGCAGGACCGGTGAGATTGTTCCTTTTCTTTCTACTTATGAATTTCCACTGTTTGCATATGATAGTCTCTCTCTACTATTAAGGAGTAAACATTATTGTAGTAAATTAAGGAACATATATCTCCTGTTGTATTTTCTGAACTAGTCCACCCCACTGGGTGAATAACATCCTTATTTATGTTTGTTTGTGTGTATCTAGATACTATTTAGATTTTAATTATCCCATTAAAAGTTATATTTTAATTCTGCCATTTTTTGCTGTATATGTCAGGCCGCCAACACAGCCATGACGTGTTGGCCAGATTCCGCCTCCACATGCCTAAAAGGCCCAATTTCAAGTTCAAGCTAGCAAGCAGTATGGTATTGCAGCCTGGGGGTGGGTGGGTGGCAGGCTGCTTACTTGCGCTTGTATTGCAAGGAATGGGGGAGGTACAATTGAACACTGCCCTGGGACTAGAACTTGCATGGGGATAGTTGCAAGTCTGCATCTTCTGATGCGGCAAGGATCACTTATGATGGGCACACTTTTAGACAGTGACCTGGGAGTCAGAGATGCTTCCAGGGGTCTTCCCCATGCTGTTCCCATGTCTTTTCAGCACTTTATGCATGTGTCACACAGCACATGGCCAGATAAGGTTGTAAAATGTTAAAATGACATTTCCCGGTGAATGCATTTGTCATAGTTGAAAGCAATACAAAAGTGCAAAAACGCATAAAAAATGCTACTTGTGAACATAGCCGAAGGTGTGGAGGAGTATTTTTGCTTTTGGTCATTTATTTTAACTTATACACAAGTCTTTTCCCTGGAAAGGATGTTCCTTAACATATTTCACAGGAAAAAAGTTTCACTTTCGTTTTTGAACGTTTTATTGTGAGCCCGTAAAAGTGGCTTAATACCTCTGACCACGTTGTTGACAGCAGTCACCTGGGGGTCAGAAATGCTTCCTGGGGTGATCCCCATGCTGTCCCCATGTCATTTGAGCACTGTCACTATCGTTTTGGGCACTTGTTAGGCTTTTAAAAGACTGCCGGGGGTGCCACCGCAAAAATGCTCGAGTCTCCCATAGACTAACATTGGGCTCGTTGCTCGGGTCGAGCACCTGAGTAACACGGTGAGCTCGGCCCGAGCTTCGAGCACCCGAGCATTTTAGTGCTCGCTCAACACTAGTAAAATGTTAAAATGACATTTCCCAGTGAATGAATTTGTCTTGGTTGAAAGCAATGCAAAAGTGCAAAAACGCATCAAAAGTGCAAAAACGCATCAAAAATGCTACGTGTGAACATAGTCCAAGGTGTAGAGGAGCATTTTTGTTTTTGGTTATTTATTTTGCCTTATATACAAGTCATTACCCTGGTCAAGATGTTCTTTAACATATTTCCCAGGAAAATCCATTTTGGTTTCGTTTTTGCATGTTTTATTATGAGTAGTGTTGAGCGAGCATGCTCGACACTGCTCGTTACTCGCCCGAGCATCACGCTACTCGGGATGTTCGGCGAGCACTGAGCATTTCCGGGTTACTCGGGCGGGAGCTCGGGTCTCCACCCTGCATGTTTGGCGTTCTTTACAGAGCCAATGAACATGCAGGGATTGCCAGCCAGTCACTGTAATGCCGCAGCTATGTTGATTGTGGGCATTACAGTAATTGGCTGGCCGCACAGCGTCACCTCGAGTATTTAAAACTGGGCGCCACCATCTTGGACACGGTCGCTCCGGATCCGACTGTGTAGGGAGAGTGCTGCTGAGTTAGGGAGAGATATATAGTGCGAAATAGGTAGTGTAGGGTCTCTAAAACCTGCCAAATCAAACAAACAGTCTTTCTCAGGACTAATATCCATCCCAGATATCAGGCAGACAGGCAGGCTGTATAGGAGACGCAGTGGTTATACCAGCAAACGCTGCATTACAGTCCTGTGTGCTCCTGTTGGTCAAATTGCTAGACTTATCACCCCGGTCTCAGGGGCCAGGAAAAATTTTTTTTTTTTTATCTTAAATTCTGTTTTTTTTTTTCCCTCAGTCAGACTGATCAAATACGCATCTTATTAACCTTTTGGTATTCACCCCCCCCCCCCCCAAAAAAAAATGAGTGTGTCTGTGACTGTTCAGACACCAATATATCTGTTTAAAAGAGTCTGGTGTAGGCCAGAAAAATAGAACTGTGGTTTTGCAGTTCCACGGGTCAAATCTCTGTATTATCCTGTTTTTGGCATTTTTTGCCGTAAAAAAAAAACTGTAATAGTGTCTCCCTGACTGGTCAGACACAAATATATCTGTTTAAAAGATTCTGGTGTATGCCACATAACTATAACTGTGGTTTTGCAGTTCCACGGGTCAAATCTCTGTATTATCCTGCTTTTGGCATTTTTTGCCGTAAAAATAAACAGTAATAGTGTCTCCCTGACTGTTCAGACATCAATATATCTGTTTAAAAGAGTCTGGTGTAGGCCAGAAAAAAATAACTTTGGTTTTGCAGTTCCACGGGTCAAATATCTGTATTATCCTGTTTTTGGCATTTTTTGCCGTAAAAAAAAAACTGTAATAGTGACTCCCTGACTGGTCAGACACCAATATATCTGTTTAAAAGAGTCTGGTGTACGCACTTAACTATAACTGTGGTTTTGCAGTTCCACGGGTCAAATCTCTGTATTATCCTGCTTTTGGCTTTTCTTGCCGTAAAAAAAACAGTAATAGTGTCTCCCTGACTGTTCAGACTCCAATATATCTGTTTAAAAGAGTCTGGTGTAGGCCACATAACTATAACTGTGGTTTTGCAGTTCCACGGGTCAAATCTCTGTATTATCCTGCTTTTGGCTTTTTTTGCCGTAAAAAAAAACAGTAATAGTGTCTCCCTGACTGTTCAGACATCAATATATCTATTTAAAAGAGTCTGGTGTAGGCCAGAAAAATAGAACTGTGGTTTTGCAGTTCCACGGGTCAAATCTCTGTATTATCCTGTTTTTGGCATTTTTTGCCGTAAAAAAAAACTGTAATAGTGTCTCCCTGACTGGTCAGACACCAATATATCTGTTTAAAAGAGTCTGGTGTACGCCACATAACTATAACTGTGGTTTTGCAGTTCCACGGGTCAAATCTCTGTATTATCCACTTTTGGGTCTTTTTTACATAAAAAAACTGTTTGAGTGTGTCGCTGACTGTTCAGCCACTAAAATATCTATTTAAAAAAGTCTGGTATACGCCAGTAAATTAGAACTGTGGTTTTCCTCTTCCATGGTTCTAATCTCATTTTTATTACCCTTTTTCCATTGATGCGAGTGTAAGCTATTTTACTTCATTTACAATGGGCAAGGCGCGTGGCAAGGGACATGGAACTGGACGTTCTGGTGATGGTGCATGTAGGGGACGGGGCTGTGGCCAATGTGAAAATGTGCCACAAACAACAGCTACTTCTTCTCACTCCCGCTTCTTGACCAAATTACTAGGGAAGCACACTACAAAACCAGTATTGCGAACAGATCAGTATGAACAGTTTATTAATTGGATAGCAGATAATACTTCCAGTTACCTGGGCACCACCACCTCCGGTCTGTCTTCCACACGGTCAAGTTTTAGTAGCCGTGAGTCTCGACCGCATACTCCTCCTCACCCTGATGCTCCTTCCTCCCACCATGCCGAGTGTCATCAGACAGCAACTGATCCCACACTTGGACACTCTGAAGAGCTGTTCACTGGTCCATTTCCATATTTGTGCCTCTCGCTTGCTCCGCTTAAAGTGGTGGAAGAGTAGAGCCCATGTAGCGATGCCTAAATATTTGAACAGCCACGGCCACAGGAATTCGATGGTGGCAATTTGTCACAAGAGGTGGACGATGACGAGACACAATTGCCACGAAGTGAGGAGGAGGATCGTGGTGCGCAAGTGGAAGAGGAGGAGGTGGTGGATGATCTAGTAACTGACCCAAAGTGGCAGGAGGACATGCAGAGCAAGGCCAGCAGCCCACAGGGGGAGGGAGGCAGAGTAACCCAACAAGCAGGAAGAAGCAGTGTGTGTGGCGGGCAACAGTTCCCCGTAACACCAACACGAGGGACGTTGCCAGCACAACCGGTAGGTCTTCCAGAGTCTGGAATTTTTTTAAAGACTCTGCTGATAACTCCAAAAAGGCCATTTGTACCACCTACCATGCCAGCATCAGCAGGGGTGACAAAACTACCAGCCTGACCACCACCAGCATGATCAGGCACATGGCAATAAAGCATCCGACTTTATGGGGCATACGCTAGGGTCCACGACCAGTGTCAGCGGGTGTCACCACTGCTTCTTCCTCTGTTGTGCATGTAATAGACCCCCCTGTTGTGCATGCAAGGCAATCCCCTGTCCATACTGCATGCAAAGATGCCCCCTATTCTCAGTCTTCACTTGCTATGGCAGTTTCTCAAGAAACTGCATCAACGTCCACGTCCCACCGCAGCGTTCAGTTGTCCATATGTAATGCACACGCCCGGGCTGAGCGGCGTGTGCGTGTAATTGTAATGATTCCACTGGACCGTGCCGGAGAGTGAATGCCTGGAGGGGCGTAACTAGGTATTCACCCGATCCGACCAGGGTCGCACGACGGCATACGACGCCAGTGCACCAAGGAGGAACCGAGCAGAGGGACCAGGTGCTACTCCAGGACAGACCCCAGACACGGCTGTTGACCCACACAGGGGAATACAGGAACAGACTGGTAGGCTGGCACACAGACTGGTGGGTATAGGCAGGCACGACTGGTATGCAGGCAGGCGGGTATGCAGGCAGGGGGGTACAGGCAAGCACAGCTAGAGTGCAGACAGGGAGGCACTAGCAGGTAGGAACACAGGCGGGATAGGACCCAGTACACACTGGGACTCAGGAACAATACAGGCAGAGGGGTACAGGCAAGCACAGCTAGAGTGCAGACAGGGAGGCACTAGCAGGAAGGGACACTGGCGGGATAGGACCCAGTACACACTGGAACTCAGGAACAGAACCACAGATGTGGCGGACAAACACAGCAGAGTGAGGCCGCCCAGAGAGGTGAGCGAGAACAGGGCAGGACAAGGCCGCCAGGAGCGGTGAGCAAGAGTAGAGCAGGAAAAGGCCGCCAGGAGCGGTGAACAAAGGGTCAGAGCTGAGCGAGACTGCCGGAGCAGTGAGCAAGAGTAAAGCAGGACGAGGCCGCCTGGAGCGGTGAGCAAGAGTGGAGCAAGACTGCCGGAGCAGTGAGCAAAAGGATAAGAGCGGAGCGAGACTGCCGGAGCAGCGAGCAAAAGGGTCCGAGCGGAGCAAGGCTGCCGGAGCAGCAAGCAAAGGAGTCAGAGCAGGCTAGAACCGCCGGAGTGGTGAGCAAAGGAGTCAGAGCAGGCTAGAACCGCCGGAGCGGTGAACAAAGGAGTAGGAGCAGGCTAGAACCGCCGGAGCGGTAAGCAAGGCAGAGCAGGGGGGACAGGGCTCTGTTCACACGGAACAGACAGGAAGAGAAAGGCAGAGCCAGATACCCACAGGATACTTGCAGTGAAGTAGCGAGTGGACCACAAACTCACAAACGGGAGTACAGAGACAACAAGCAGGAGTTAGGTACGAGTTCAGACTCTGCAGAAAAAGGAAGGGAACGGACATAGAGGCAAAACAGGTAAAGGATAGGAAAGAGTTCAGACTGGAACTGAGTGTACGGAGGAGACCGACACTGCAGCGGGATACAGGAGCGGGTCTGGGAATACGGCCCCCAGAGAGGCGGGACGAACAGGCAAGGAGCGTGTTCAGACAGGAAAGACAAGATACAGGAACAGGTCTAGGTAATCGGCCCCTAGAAGGCGGGAGGAACAGGCTAGGAGCGAGTTCAGACAGGCCTGGAAATACAGCCTCCAGGATAGGCAGACAAGAGAACACAGACAGGACTCAGCAAAAAAGAAGCAAGACAAAAATATATCTCATACCCTACCATAATTATATATAAATGTAAAGCAAAATTGCATAATAAATATAGGGTACTTAGTGAACTATTTTTGATCAAAAAAAGTATACAAGCCGTCCCACCAGCGGCAAGGTGACCCTAAATTGGGACGGTACCTATACTGCCTATATTAAAAACCTTACTGTATATCAAAGTTGAAGTAATGCATATAAAAGGGTAGACAAATAGGACCGGGTCCCAACTCCAGACCACCTAGGCCCGTGGTAAGCTACATATATACCAATCAGCTCAACAAAGGGCATGCCACACCCTTAAATTGCACAGAATGCAAACAAGTCAAAAAACCAGACAATGTGAACTGAGGTCTAAGATGGCAGACATACAAGAAACAGAGGCATGTTCACACTAGCAAAAAAGAAGCAAGACAAAAATATATCTCATACCCTACCATAATTATATATAAATGTAAAGCAAAATTGCATAATAAATAGAGGGTACTTAGTGAACTATTTTTGATCAAAAAAAGTATACAAGCCGTCCCACCAGCGGCAAGGTGACCCTAAATTGGGACGGTACCTATACTGCCTATATTAAAAACCTTACTGTATATCAAAGTTGAAGTAATGCATATAAAAGGGTAGACAAATAGGACCGGGTCCCAACTCCAGACCACCTAGGCCCGTGGTAAGCTACATATATACCAATCAGCTCAACAAAGGGCATGCCACACCCTTAAATTGCACAGAATGCAAACAAGTCAAAAAACCAGACAATGTGAACTGAGGTCTAAGATGGCAGACATACAAGAAACAGAGGCATGTTCACACTAGCAAAACAAAAATATATCTCATACCCTACCATAATTATATATAAATGTAAAGCAAAATTGCATAATAAATATAGGGTACTTAGTGAACTATTTTTGATCAAAAAAAAGTATACAAGCCGTCCCACCAGCGGCAAGGTGACCCTAAATTGGGACGGTACCTATACTGCCTATATTAAAAACCTTACTGTATATCAAAGTTGAAGTAATGCATATAAAAGGGTAGACAAATAGGACCGGGTCCCAACTCCAGACCACCTAGGCCCGTGGTAAGCTACATATATACCAATCAGCTCAACAAAGGGCATGCCACACCCTTAAATTGCACAGAATGCAAACAAGTCAAAAAACCAGACAATGTGAACTGAGGTCTAAGATGGCAGACATACAAGAAACAGAGGCATGTTCACACTAGCAAAAAAGAAGCAAGACAAAAATATATCTCATACCCTACCATAATTATATATAAATGTAAAGCAAAATTGCATAATAAATATAGGGTACTTAGTGAACTATTTTTGATCAAAAAAAGTATACAAGCCGTCCCACCAGCGGCAAGGTGACCCTAAATTGGGACGGTACCTATACTGCCTATATTAAAAACCTTACTGTATTTCAAAGTTGAAGTAATGCATATAAAAGGGTAGACAAATAGGACCGGGTCCCAACTCCAGACCACCTAGGCCCGTGGTAAGCTACATATATACCAATCAGCTCAACAAAGGGCATGCCACACCCTTAAATTGCACAGAATGCAAACAAGTCAAAAAACAAGACAATGTGAACTGAGGTCTAAGATGGCAGACATACAAGAAACAGAGGCATGTTCACACTAGCAAAAAAGAAGCAAGACAAAAATATATCTCATACCCTACCATAATTATATATAAATGTAAAGCAAAATTGCATAATAAATATAGGGTACTTAGTGAACTATTTTTGATCAAAAAAAGTATACAAGCCGTCCCACCAGCGGCAAGGTGACCCTAAATTGGGACGGTACCTATACTGCCTATATTAAAAACCTTACTGTATATCAAAGTTGAAGTAATGCATATAAAAGGGTAGACAAATAGGACCGGGTCCCAACTCCAGACCACCTAGGCCCGTGGTAAGCTACATATATACCAATCAGCTCAACAAAGGGCATGCCACACCCTTAAATTGCACAGAATGCAATCAAGTCAAAAAACCAAACAATGTGAACTGAGGTCTAAGATGGCAGACATACAAGAAACAGAGGCATGTTCACACTAGCAAAAAAGAAGCAAGACAAAAATATATCTCATACCCTACCATAATTATATATAAATGTAAAGCAAAATTGCATAATAAATAAAGGGTACTTAGTGAACTATTTTTGATCAAAAAAAGTATACAAGCCGTCCCACCAGCGGCAAGGTGACCCTAAATTGGGACGGTACCTATACTGCCTATATTAAAAACCTTACTGTATATCAAAGTTGAAGTAATGCATATAAAAGGGTAGACAAATAGGACCGGGTCCCAACTCCAGACCACCTAGGCCCGTGGTAAGCTACATATATACCAATCAGCTCAACAAAGGGCATGCCACACCCTTAAATTGCACAGAATGCAAACAAGTCAAAAAACCAGACAATGTGAACTGAGGTCTAAGATGGCAGACATACAAGAAACAGAGGCATGTTCACACTAGCAAAAAAGAAGCAAGACAAAAATATATCTCATACCCTACCATAATTATATATAAATGTAAAGCGAAATTGCATAATAAATATAGGGTACTTAGTGAACTATTTTTGATCAAAAAAAGTATACAAGCCGTCCCACCAGCGGCAAGGTGACCCTAAATTGGGACGGTACCTATACTGCCTATATTAAAAACCTTACTGTATATCAAAGTTGAAGTAATGCATATAAAAGGGTAGACAAATAGGACCGGGTCCCAACTCCAGACCACCTAGGCCCGTGGTAAGCTACATATATACCAATCAGCTCAACAAAGGGCATGCCACACCCTTAAATTGCACAGAATGCAAACAAGTCAAAAAACCAAACAATGTGAACTGAGGTCTAAGATGGCAGACATACAAGAAACAGAGGCATGTTCACACTAGCAAAAAAGAAGCAAGACAAAAATATATCTCATACCCTACCATAATTATATATAAATGTAAAGCAAAATTGCATAATAAATATAGGGTACTTAGTGAACTATTTTTGATCAAAAAAAGTATACAAGCCGTCCCACCAGCGGCAAGGTGACCCTAAATTGGGACGGTACCTATACTGCCTATATTAAAAACCTTACTGTATATCAAAGTTGAAGTAATGCATATAAAAGGGTAGACAAATAGGACCGGGTCCCAACTCCAGACCACCTAGGCCCGTGGTAAGCTACATATATACCAATCAGCTCAACAAAGGGCATGCCACACCCTTAAATTGCACAGAATGCAAACAAGTCAAAAAACCAGACAATGTGAACTGAGGTCTAAGATGGCAGACATACAAGAAACAGAGGCATGTTCACACTAGCAAAAAAGAAGCAAGACAAAAATATATCTCATACCCTACCATAATTATATATAAATGTAAAGCAAAATTGCATAATAAATATAGGGTACTTAGTGAACTATTTTTGATCAAAAAAAGTATACAAGCCGTCCCACCAGCGGCAAGGTGACCCTAAATTGGGACGGTACCTATACTGCCTATATTAAAAACCTTACTGTATATCAAAGTTGAAGTAATGCATATAAAAGGGTAGACAAATAGGACCGGGTCCCAACTCCAGACCACCTAGGCCCGTGGTAAGCTACATATATACCAATCAGCTCAACAAAGGGCATGCCACACCCTTAAATTGCACAGAATGCAAACAAGTCAAAAAACCAGACAATGTGAACTGAGGTCTAAGATGGCAGACATACAAGAAACAGAGGCATGTTCACACTAGCAAAAAAGAAGCAAGACAAAAATATATCTCATACCCTACCATAATTATATATAAATGTAAAGCAAAATTGCATAATAAATATAGGGTACTTAGTGAACTATTTTTGATCAAAAAAAGTATACAAGCCGTCCCACCAGCGGCAAGGTGACCCTAAATTGGGACGGTACCTATACTGCCTATATTAAAAACCTTACTGTATATCAAAGTTGAAGTAATGCATATAAAAGGGTAGACAAATAGGACCGGGTCCCAACTCCAGACCACCTAGGCCCGTGGTAAGCTACATATATACCAATCAGCTCAACAAAGGGCATGCCACACCCTTAAATTGCACAGAATGCAAACAAGTAAAAAAACCAGACAATGTGAATTGAGGTCTAAGATGGCAGACATACAAGAAACAGAGGCATGTTCACACTAGCAAAAAAGAAGCAAGACAAAAATATATCTCATACCCTACCATAATTATATATAAATGTAAAGCAAAATTGCATAATAAATATAGGGTACTTAGTGAACTATTTTTGATCAAAAAAAGTATACAAGCCGTCCCACCAGCGGCAAGGTGACCCTAAATTGGGACGGTACCTATACTGCCTATATTAAAAACCTTACTGTATATCAAAGTTGAAGTAATGCATATAAAAGGGTAGACAAATAGGACCGGGTCCCAACTCCAGACCACCTAGGCCCGTGGTAAGCTACATATATACCAATCAGCTCAACAAAGGGCATGCCACACCCTTAAATTGCACAGAATGCAAACAAGTCAAAAAACCAGACAATGTGAACTGAGGTCTAAGATGGCAGACATACAAGAAACAGAGGCATGTTCACACTAGCAAAAAAGAAGCAAGACAAAAATATATCTCATACCCTACCATAATTATATATAAATGTAAAGCAAAATTGCATAATAAATATAGGGTACTTAGTGAACTATTTTTGATCAAAAAAAGTATACAAGCCGTCCCACCAGCGGCAAGGTGACCCTAAATTGGGACGGTACCTATACTGCCTATATTAAAAACCTTACTGTATATCAAAGTTGAAGTAATGCATATAAAAGGGTAGACAAATAGGACCGGGTCCCAACTCCAGACCACCTAGGCCCGTGGTAAGCTACATATATACCAATCAGCTCAACAAAGGGCATGCCACACCCTTAAATTGCACAGAATGCAAACAAGTCAAAAAACCAGACAATGTGAACTGAGGTCTAAGATGGCAGACATACAAGAAACAGAGGCATGTTCACACTAGCAAAAAAGAAGCAAGACAAAAATATATCTCATACCCTACCATAATTATATATAAATGTAAAGCAAAATTGCATAATAAATATAGGGTACTTAGTGAACTATTTTTGATCAAAAAAAGTATACAAGCCGTCCCACCAGCGGCAAGGTGACCCTAAATTGGGACGGTACCTATACTGCCTATATTAAAAACCTTACTGTATATCAAAGTTGAAGTAATGCATATAAAAGGGTAGACAAATAGGACCGGGTCCCAACTCCAGACCACCTAGGCCCGTGGTAAGCTACATATATACCAATCAGCTCAACAAAGGGCATGCCACACCCTTAAATTGCACAGAATGCAAACAAGTAAAAAAACCAGACAATGTGAATTGAGGTCTAAGATGGCAGACATACAAGAAACAGAGGCATGTTCACACTAGCAAAAAAGATGCAAGACAAAAATATATCTCATACCCTACCATAATTATATATAAATGTAAAGCAAAATTGCATAATAAATATAGGGTACTTAGTGAACTATTTTTGATCAAAAAAAGTATACAAGCCGTCCCACCAGCGGCAAGGTGACCCTAAATTGGGACGGTACCTATACTGCCTATATTAAAAACCTTACTGTATATCAAAGTTGAAGTAATGCATATAAAAGGGTAGACAAATAGGACCGGGTCCCAACTCCAGACCACCTAGGCCCGTGGTAAGCTACATATATACCAATCAGCTCAACAAAGGGCATGCCACACCCTTAAATTGCACAGAATGCAAACAAGTCAAAAAACCAGACAATGTGAACTGAGGTCTAAGATGGCAGACATACAAGAAACAGAGGCATGTTCACACTAGCAAAAAAGAAGCAAGACAAAAATATATCTCATACCCTACCATAATTATATATAAATGTAAAGCAAAATTGCATAATAAATATAGGGTACTTAGTGCACTATTTTTGATCAAAAAAAGTATACAAGCCGTCCCACCAGTGGCAAGGTGACCCTAAATTGGGACGGTACCTATACTGCCTATATTAAAAACCTTACTGTATATCAAAGTTGAAGTAATGCATATAAAAGGGTAGACAAATAGGACCGGGTCCCAACTCCAGACCACCTAGGCCCGTGGTAAGCTACATATATACCAATCAGCTCAACAAAGGGCATGCCACACCCTTAAATTGCACAGAATGCAAACAAGTCAAAAAACCAGACAATGTGAACTGAGGTCTAAGATGGCAGACATACAAGAAACAGAGGCATGTTCACACTAGCAAAAAAGAAGCAAGACAAAAATATATCTCATACCCTACCATAATTATATATAAATGTAAAGCAAAATTGCATAATAAATATAGGGTACTTAGTGAACTATTTTTGATCAAAAAAAGTATACAAGCCGTCCCACCAGCGGCAAGGTGACCCTAAATTGGGACGGTACCTATACTGCCTATATTAAAAACCTTACTGTATATCAAAGTTGAAGTAATGCATATAAAAGGGTAGACAAATAGGACCGGGTCCCAACTCCAGACCACCTAGGCCCGTGGTAAGCTACATATATACCAATCAGCTCAACAAAGGGCATGCCACACCCTTAAATTGCACAGAATGCAAGCAAGTCAAAAAAACAGACAATGTGAACTGAGGTCTAAGATGGCAGACATACAAGAAACAGAGGCATGTTCACACTAGCAAAAAAGAAGCAAGACAAAAATATATCTCATACCCTACCATAATTATATATAAATGTAAAGCAAAATTGCATAATAAATATAGGGTACTTAGTGAACTATTTTTGATCAAAAAAAGTATACAAGCCGTCCCACCAGCGGCAAGGTGACCCTAAATTGGGACGGTACCTATACTGCCTATATTAAAAACCTTACTGTATATCAAAGTTGAAGTAATGCATATAAAAGGGTAGACAAATAGGACCGGGTCCCAACTCCAGACCACCTAGGCCCGTGGTAAGCTACATATATACCAATCAGCTCAACAAAGGGCATGCCACACCCTTAAATTGCACAGAATGCAAACAAGTCAAAAAACCAGACAATGTGAACTGAGGTCTAAGATGGCAGACATACAAGAAACAGAGGCATGTTCACACTAGCAAAAAAGAAGCAAGGACTCAGTTCAGACACGGGAACTGATACCGCAAGGCAGGAGACATAGACAGGACTCAGTTCAGACACGGGAACTGATACCGCAAGGCAGGAGACATAGACAGGACTCAGTTCAGACACGTGAACTGATACCGCAAGGCAGGAGACATAGACAGGACTCAGCTCAGACACGGGAACTGATACCGCAAGGCAGGAGACATAGACAGGACTCAGTTCAGACGCGGGAACTGATACCGCAAAGCAGGAGAAATAGACAGGACTCAGTTCAGACACGGGAACTGATACCGCAAAGCAGGAGACAAAGAACAGAACCTGGCACCTTCAGAGTGCAAGCACACACTGAATGAAACACTATGCTCAGGCAGGGATAGATGGGAGCAGCTGAGCTATATACCAGGTGACAGACAGCAATAGGCTGAGGACGCACAAGGGGTGTGACCCACAGCAGGTACAAAAAGCAGGAAGTGATCGGGCGCCGCCCTTAAGCAGCAGAAACAGACACAAACAGACAGCATGGAGGGAAGCCAGAGAGACATTCTGGACTGGAGATCAAGTGCGCGCTCTTGCACAGTGGGAGATGGACCACCATGCAAGGACGCCGCCAGGTATGTTACAGTACCCCCCCCTTACGCCCCCTCTTCTTCAGGCCTGCCAGAATCTTCCGCAGGGAATTCGAGGACCAGTCGTTCACTTCAAGGAGATCACTTCCACTGTCCACAGGAAAAACTGATCCCATCTGGTTAGCTAGGATGCTACCTCCTATCCAGCCATCCTCAGCAACAGACGAAACGGGTGGAGTACCAGGAACAGCACACAAGGAAGTCTCTCTCCACATATTTTCAGGTGGCACCCCAGAGGGTACAGGAGACAACTGGAAGTCCTTCACCGGGTTGGAGGGGGACAGAGACTTGGGGGTAATCTCTGCTTCGAGGTACATCTTGTCAAGCTCACAGGAAGAAATAGACGGGTTATCAGGTACATAATGAGGAAAAGTCACTGTCTCTTTGCTATCTGGTGGTACCCCGGAGGATTCAGGAAACAACTGGAGGTCCTCCGCCGGGTCAGAAGAGTGCAGAGACTCAGAGAAAACATCTACTTCAGAGTACACTAGGTCGGACCCACTGGACGAAGCAGGCGAGGTATCGGGTACCGAGTATAGGAAATTCTCTGTCCATTCACCACCAGGTGGCACCCCAAAGGGTTCTGGAGACAACTGGCGGTCCTCCGCCTGGTCAGAGGGGTGTAGAGACTCACGGGTAACCTCTGCTTCAGAGTACACTAGGTCGGACTCACTGGACGAAGCAAGCGAGGTATCAGATCCAGGATATAGGAAAGTCTCTGTCCATTCACCACCAGGTGGCACCCAGAAGGGTTCTGGAGACAACTGGAGGTCCTCCGCCTGGTCGGAGGGGTGTAGAGACTCGGGAGTAACCTCTGCTTCGGAGTACACTAGGTTGGACTCACTGGACGAAGCGAGCGAGGTATCAGGTACAGAGTATAGGAGAGTCTCTGTCCTTTCGCTACCAGGTAGCACCCCGAAGGGCTCAGGAGACAACTGGAGGTCCTCCGCCTGGTCGGAGGGGTGTAGAGACTAGGGGGTAACTACCACTTTGGGGTACCCATTGTCAGGCTCACAGGACGAAGCGGACAAAGTATCGAGTACCGGGTGTAGAGAAGTCTCTCTCCATTTGTCATCGAGTGGTATCCCGGAGGATTCAGGAGGCAACAGGGGGTCCTCCACCAGGTAGTAGAGGTGCACAGACTCTGAGATAACCACAGCTTTGGAGCATCCTTGGACATGCACACCGGTTAAAGTGGGTGAAGCATCTGATGCCGGGTGCAGGAAGTTCTCCTGTGTGGAGTCTGGATGGGCAGAAGTCTCTTCGGGCAGAAGAACTGGTGCACTACCCACGCACATTACCCGTTGGGGCTTCTCCGGGATACAGGGAGATGAAGCTTCAGTAGGGACTTCAAGGTTGGGGTCAGGAGGTCTCAGGGAGGACAGACCCTGGCGTGACGGCTTGCCTCTACGTCTAGCACGTCTGGACTGCCTCTTGAGGTTGGGAGAAGTATTCCGGAAAGCGTAGTCACCTTGTGAGGATTCTGGGTGGGCAGTAGTGTCATTGGGCTGGAGGACTATTGCGCTACCCACACACATTACCCGTCGGGGCTGCTCCGGGATATTGGGAAGTGAAGCTTCAGCAGGGGCTTCAGGGTTAGGGTCCTCGAAGACCATACGAAAGGCCACCAGGAAGGCCTGCAGGTCAAGGACGACAGGATCCCATGCTTCCCATAGGGGGGTGACCCATTTCAAGGCATCACCCGCTAGGTAGTCAATCATAAAGGCCACTTTAGCCCAATCGGAAGGAAAATAGAGAGGGTAGGCCTTAAAGTGTAGCATGCATTGCTCCACAAATGCACGACACAGTCTTGGATCCCCATAGTAACGTGGCGGATCCGCAGGAACGAGAGCTGATAGATCCATCTGGACGGTGCGTAATTCACCTGGAACTCAGCTATGGAGAAAAAAAAAAAAATTATTTATTTTAATGCATGTATTCGCTGGAAAACTTCTCAGAGAGCGAAGGACGTGGGGCTCAACGGGAACCATGGCCTGAGCATGCTGTAATGCACACGCCCGGGCTGAGCGGCGTGTGCGTGTGATTGTAGTGATTCCACTGGACCGTGCCGGAGAGTGAATGCCTGGAGGGGCGTAACTAGGTATTCACCCGATCCGACCAGGGTCGCACGACGGCATACGACGCCAGTGCACCAAGGAGGAACCGAGCAGAGGGACCAGGTGCTACTCCAGGACAGACCCCGGACACGGCTGTTGACCCACACAGGGGAATACAGGAACAGACTGGTAGGCTGGCACACAGACTGGTGGGTATAGGCAGGCACGACTGGTATGCAGGCAGGCGGGTATGCAGGCAGGGGGGTACAGGCAAGCACAGCTAGAGTGCAGACAGGGAGGCACTAGCAGGTAGGAACACAGGCGGGATAGGACCCAGTACACACTGGGACTCAGGAACAATACAGGCAGAGGGGTACAGGCAAGCACAGCTAGAGTGCAGACAGGGAGGCACTAGCAGGTAGGGACACTGGCGGGATAGGACCCAGTACACACTGGGACTCAGGAACAGAACCACAGATGTGGCGGACAAACACAGCAGAGTGAGGCCGCCCAGAGAGGTGAGCGAGAACAGGGCAGGACAAGGCCGCCAGGAGCGGTGAGCAAGAGTAGAGCAGGACAAGGCCGCCAGGAGCGGTGAACAAAGGGTCAGAGCTGAGCGAGACTGCCGGAGCAGTGAGCAAGAGTAAAGCAGGACGAGGCCGCCTGGAGCGGTGAGCAAGAGTGGAGCAAGACTGCCGGAGCAGTGAGCAAAAGGATAAGAGCGGAGCGAGACTGCCGGAGCAGCGAGCAAAAGGGTCCGAGCGGAGCAAGGCTGCCGGAGCAGCAAGCAAAGGAGTCAGAGCAGGCTAGAACCGCCGGAGCGGTGAGCAAAGGAGTCAGAGCAGGCTAGAACCGCCGGAGCGGTGAACAAAGGAGTAGGAGCAGGCTAGAACCGCCGGAGCGGTAAGCAAGGCAGAGCAGGGGGGACAGGGCTCTGTTCACACGGAACAGACAGGAAGAGAAAGGCAGAGCCAGATACCCACAGGATACTTGCAGTGAAGTAGCGAGTGGACCACAAACTCACAAACGGGAGTACAGAGACAACAAGCAGGAGTTAGGTACGAGTTCAGACTCTGCAGAAAAAGGAAGGGAACGGACATAGAGGCAAAACAGGTAAAGGATAGGAAAGAGTTCAGACTGGAACTGAGTGTACGGAGGAGACCGACACTGCAGCGGGATACAGGAGCGGGTCTGGGAATACGGCCCCCAGAGAGTCGGGACGAACAGGCAAGGAGCGTGTTCAGACAGGACAGACAAGAAACAGGAACAGGTCTAGGTAATCGGCCCCTAGAAGGCGGGAGGAACAGGCTAGGAGCGAGTTCAGACAGGCCTGGAAATACAGCCTCCAGGATAGGCAGACAAGAGAACACAGACAGGACTCAGTTCAGACACGGGAACTGATACCGCAAGGCAGGAGACATAGACAGGACTCAGTTCAGACACGGGAACTGATACCGCAAGGCAGGAGACATAGACAGGACTCAGTTCAGACACGGGAACTGATACCGCAAGGCAGGAGACATAGACAGGACTCAGCTCAGACACGGGAACTGATACCGCAAGGCAGGAGACATAGACAGGACTCAGTTCAGACGCGGGATCTGATACCGCAAAGCAGGAGAAATAGACAGGACTCAGTTCAGACACGGGAACTGATACCGCAAAGCAGGAGACAAAGAACGGAGCCTGGCACCTTCAGAGTGCAAGCACACACTGAATGAAACACTATGCTCAGGCAGGGATAGATGGGAGCAGCTGAGCTATATACCAGGTGACAGACAGCAATAGGCTGAGGACGCACAAGGGGTGTGACCCACAGCAGGTACAAAAAGCAGGAAGTGATCGGGCGCCGCCCTTAAGCAGCAGAAACAGACACAAACAGACAGCATGGAGGGAAGCCAGAGAGACATTCTGGACTGGAGATCAAGTGCGCGCTCTTGCACAGTGGGAGATGGACCACCATGCAAGGATGCCGCCAGGTATGTTACACCATATCCCAGAGCTTTGAACGAAAGTGCAAATTCGCAGCCAACGCCCCACAGGCCACAGTCCTAAATTCGCACATTTCACAACTGCTTGCGTTGGAAATGCTGCCTTTTAGGCTGGTGGAGACGGAATCCTTCCGCAACCTTATGGCGGTGGCTGTCCCTCGGTACTCGGTCCCCAGCCGACACTATTTTGCCCGTTGTGCCATCCCTGCACCAAACAAGCACGTGTCCCAAAACATCTGTCGTGCCCTCAACAACGCAGTTACTGGGAGAGTCCACCTGACAACGGACACGTGGACAAGTGCTTGTGGCCAGGGACGGTACATCTCCCTGACGGCACATTGGGTAAACATAGTGGAAGCCAGGACCCAGTCGGACCTTGGGACAGAACACAGCCTCCCCACACCGAGGATTGCGGGCCCTATGTCTGTCAGAGTTGCCACCATAGTGTACAGCTCCTGTGCATCATCCTCCTCCGCCTCCTCATGTTCAGCCTCCATCTCAGATATCAGCACATCAGTTGCAAGCTGGAAGCACTGCAGTACTGCCTCAGCCAAGCGGAAACAGGCTGTGCTGAAACTCATAAGCTTAGGTGATAAACCTCACACTGCTTGTGAGTTGTGGACAGCTGTGAAAAAGCAGGCAGATCTGTGGCTGAGACCGCTGAACCTACATCCAGTCATGGTCATATGTGACAATGGCTGTAACCTGGTGGCTGCTCTGAGGCGAGGCAAGATCACACACGTACCATGCCTGGCTCATGTGCTTAACCTCGTGGTTCAGCGGTTTCTTAAATCGTACCCCGAGTTGCCAGATCTGCTCGTCAAAGTACGCCACCTGTCAGCTTATTTTCGCAAGTCGGCTACAGCTTCCGCCACCCTTGCTGTGTTGCAGCAGCGTTTGCAGGAGTGGACCTGGACATATGAACCATCCTGGCAAACTTTGAGGAGTCCACCAAGATGGTGAGTGGCGATGACGCCATCATTAGCGTCAACATTCCACTTCTCTGTCTTTTGCAATGCTCTCTGCAGAGAATTAAAGAGGAGGCATTGCAGCCAGAGTATGATGAGATGGATCAAGAACCAGTAATGGGCGATTACACACATGCCAGCCTCATCTCATCCCAATGTGCATTGGGGGACAATGAGGGAGAGGAGGAGGAGGAGGAGGAGCAGGAGCTGGTATCATGCGCTGTAGACGGCAGTACCTGTACAACTGTCATACAGTCGGTTCAGCATGGGTGGCCTGAGGACAGGGCAGAGGAGAAGGAAGAGCAGGAGGAAGCATGGTCAGTCGTCATCTTGGTGAGGACACGGAAGTCTTGCCCATTACCAGTCTGGCACGCATGGCTGACTTTATGTTACGATGCCTTAACCGTGACCCTCGCGTTGTCAAAATGTTGGGTGACAGTCGTTACTTGTTGGTGACACTTTTAGACCCCCGCTACAAGGAGACCTTTCACTCTCTTATTCCTGAGGTCGAGAGGTCTACAAAAATGTGGCAGTACCAGAAGGCCCTTGCTGCAGAACTGTTAAAAAAATTCCCATCTGAACACGCTAGCGGCAGAGGTCACAGTTCGTTGACCCACCAAGGCATACAGGCGAGAGAGAGGCAACTCCAATCCAGCAGAGGCAGGAGAACACTATCAACTTTCTGGGACAGTTTTCTGATACCGCCCAGCTTACAGGCCCTGAGGCGCGGGGGACTCTCACAAGGAGTGGAAAGTTTCAAAAGATGGTGAGGGAGTACCTTGCCGACCATACCAGCGTCCTCCGTGATTCCTCTGTGCCTTTTAATTTTTGGGTATCCAAGCTGGACACTTGGAATGAAATCGCTCTATATGCCTTCGAGGTCCTGGCCTGCCCTGCCGCTAGCGTGCTATCGGAGCGTGTTTTTAGTGCCGCTGGGGGAATTATAACAGATAAGCGCACTCGCCTGTCAACTGACAATGCTGACAAGCTGACCCTTATCAAAATGAACAAGGGCTGGATTGGGCCAGACTTCTCATCACCACCAAATGACAGCAGAGAAACATAAAGTCAAATCCACTTTGTTATTTCGGGTGGTGTATTCCTATGCACCACTTTACACCCACACATGGGTATACGCTTCCTCATTTCGGCTGTATTTTGCACTTCTCCTTATCCTCAGCCTCCACCACCACCACACACCAGGGTGACCTAGGTCCGTGTTGCCAGCATTGCAAGTTCCTCCGTCCTAATTTTTGGCAGCTTTTGCTTGGAAGGCATAGCCAAAGACTATGGGAGACCGACTCCCCAATAATGGGAATAATGTTTTTAAGATGCTGTACTGCATGGCTCTTCAAATGGCATTTAAACCATCTTGTTAAGCTACTGCGACCTCCACGTCTCTTCCAAGGGGCATTAAAACCATCTTGTTAAGCTACTGCGACCTCCACCACTTTTCCAAGAGGCATTGATATTGTCTTTTTATTCCACTGAGACCTCCACCACTCTTCCAAGGGGCATTAAAACCGTCTTGTTAAGCTACTGCAACCTCCACCACTTATCCAAGGGGCATTAAAACAGTCTTGTTAAGCTTCTGCAACCTCCACGTGTCTTCGAAGGGGCATTAAAACCGTCTTGTTAAGCTACTGCGACCTCCACCACTTTTCCAAGAGGCATTAAAACCGTCTTGTTAACTACTGCGACCTCCACGTCTCTACAAAGGGGCATTAAAACCGTCTTAAGCTACTGCGACCACCACCACTTTTCCCAGGGGCATTGATATTGTATTTTTATTCCACTATGACCTCCACCACACTTCCAAGGGGCATTAAAACCGTCTTGTTAAGTTTCTGCGACCTCCACCACTTTTCCAAGGGGCATTAAAACCGTCTTGTTAAGCTACTGTGACCTCCACGTCTCTTCAAAGGGGCATTAAAACCGTCTTGTTAAGCTACTGCGACCTCCACCACTTTTCCAAGGGGCATTAAAACTGTCTTTTTATGCTACTGCGACCTCCACGTCTCTTCCAGGGGCATTAAAACCGTCTTGTTAAGCTACTGCGACCTCCACCACTCTTCCCAGGGACATTGATATTGTCTTTTTTTCCAATGCGACCTCCACCACTTTTCCAAGGGGCATTAAAACTGTCTTGTTAAGCTACTGCGACCTCCATGTCTCTTCCAAGGGGCATTAAAACCGTCTTGTTAAGCTACTGCGACCTCCACCACTTTTCCCAGGGGCATTGATATTGTCTTTTTATTCCACTGCGACCTCCATGTCTCTTCCAAGGGGCATTAAAACCATCTTGTTAAGCTACTGCGATCTCCACCACTTTTCCAAGGGGCATTAAAACCGTCTTGTTAAGCTACTGCGACATACACCATTCTTCCAAGGGGCATTAAAACCGTCTTGTTAAGCTACTGCGACCTCCACCACTTTTCCCAGGGGCATTGATATTGTCTTTTTATTCCACTGCGAGCTCCACCACTTTTCCAACGGGCATTAAAACCATCTTGTTAAGCTACTGCGACCTCCACGTCTCTTCCAAGGGGCATTAAAACCGTCTTGTTAAGCTACTGCGACCTCCACCACTTTTCCCAGGGGCATTAAAAACCGTCTTGTTAAGCTACTGCGACTTCCACCAATTTTCCAAGGGGCATTAAAACCATCTTGTTAAGCTGCTGCGACCTCCACGTCTCTTCCAACGGGCATTAAAACCATCTTGTTAAGCTACTGCAACCTCCGCCACTTTTCCCAGGGGCATTGATATTGTCTTTTTATTCCACTGCGACCTCCACCACTTTGCCAAGGGGCATTAAAACCATCTTGTTAAGCTCCTGCGACCTCCACATCTCTTCCAAGGGGCATTAAATCCATCTTGTTAAGCTACTGCGACCTCCACCAATTTTCCAAGGGGTATTAAAACCGTCTTGTTAAGCTACTGCGACCTTCACGTCTCTTCCAATGGGCATTAAAGCTGTCTTGTTAAGCTACTGTGACCTCTACCACTTTTCCAAGGGGCATTGATATTGTCTTTTTATTCCACTGCGAGCTCCACCATTCTTACAACTGGCATTGCATTTCCTCCTAATTTTAGTCAGCTTTTGCTATTCAATGCATAGTCGAACACTAAGGGAGACCCACTCCCCAATAATGGGTAGAAGGTTTTTAGTATGCTGTAATCCACGTCTGTTTCAAGGGGCATTGCAGTTCCTCATAATTTTTGGAAAGCCTTACATTCACTGCTGAGGCCAACAGTGCACAGGAGACCCAGTTGCTATAAATGGAAAAAAAGGTTTAGTTAAGGCCCTCTGACCTCCATGTCACTTCCAAGGGGCATTGGAGTGCCTCGAAATTTTTGTTAGGCATTGCACTCACTGCATGCCCTATAACTGTGTAGTCGAACCGCTCCTTTTGTTACAGAAACATATCCTACAAGACATATGTGGTTGACTGGACTGATATTGATGTGAATGGTCCCTGTTCCTCCTGATCTTTCTCCTTTGCCACCACCTCATCCATCATTCATCACCTGAAGCTTTGTTTTAACGGGAGTCATAGAACAGGGATAGTAGCAGGAAAACATCCAGCAATCCTCGGAGGAGGTAGGATATGCGCCAAAACTCTGACCACCTCAGGCCTAGCCGCTACTATATACATGTGCTTGCATTCCAAGAAAACAAAGCAGACGCTAACTTCTATCATCATCATCATGCTCCTCACCTTGGCACTCTTAACTCCCCTGATGGAGAAGTCAGGGCCCACCGGATGAGTCTGGTTCTCTAGTGGGCTCGTTCAATGCTGCCCTAAAGAAGGCCAGGCTAAGAAAAGTGTGGGGGAAGTTTCAAGGAGAAATGAGGGCGGCTGTGGACCATTTATGGACACCCGGCCACCCCCAGGCTGCTGGGGACTGTGTGTGGACACCCGGCCGCGGGGCGGCTGGGGACCGAGGATGGACACCCGTCTGCACCCTGGCGGTTGGGGACCGAGCGAGGACACCCGGCCGCCGGGCGGCTGGGGACTGAGTATGGATACCTCGCTGCTGAAGCAGCCATGAGGTAGTGGCCAGCTTCGGTCTCCTCCAAACTAAAAGGCCCCATTTCAAGTGCAAGCTAGCAGTATGGTGTTCCAGCCTGGGGGGGGTGGGTGGCAGGTTGCACACTTACGCTTGCATTCCAAGAAAACAAAGCAGATGCTAACTTCTATCATCATCATCATGCTCCTCACCTTGGCACTCTCAACTCCCCTGAAGGAGAAGCCAGGGCCCACCGGAGGAGTCTGGTTCTCTGGTGGGCTCATCCAATGCTGCCCTAAAGCAGGCCGGGCAAGTAAAAGTGTGGGGGAAGTTTCAAGGAGAAATATTGGCGGCTGGGGACCGTTTACGGACACCCGGCCGCCCCCTGGTGGCTGAGGACCGAGCCTGGACCCCTGGCTGCCGGGCGGCTGGGGACCGAGTATGGATACCTCGCTGCCGAAGCAGCCATGAGGTAGTGGCCTGCTTTGGCCTCCTCCAAACTAAAAGGCCCCATTTCAAGTGCAAGCTAGCAGTATGGTATTGCAGCCTGGTGGTGGGTGGGTGGCATGTTGCACACTTACACTTGCTTTCCAAGAAAACAAAGCAGATGCTAACTTCTATCATCATCATCATGCTCCTCACCTTGGCACTCTAAACTTCCCTGATGGAGAAGCCAGGGCCCACCGGAGGAGTCTGGTTCTCTGGTGGGCTCGTCTAATGCTTCCCTAAAGCAGGCCACGTTAAGAAAAGTGTGGGGAAAGTTTCAAGGAGAAATAGGGGCGGCTGGGGACCGTTTATGGACAACCGGCCGCCCCCAGGCGACTGGGGACCATGTGTGGACTCACGGCCGCGGGGTGGCTGGGGACCGATTATGGATACCCAGCCGCCCCCCGGCGGCTGAGGACCGAGCGTGGACACCTGGCTGCCGGGCGGCTGGGGACCGAGTATGGATACCTCGCTGCCGAAGCAGCCATGAGGTAGTGGCCAGCTTCGGCCTCCTCCAAACTAAAAGGCCCCATTTCAAGTGCAAGCTAGCAGTATGTTAATGCAGCCTGGGGGTGCGTGGGTGGCATGTTGCACACTTACACTTGCATTCGAAGAAAACAAAGCAGATGCTAACTTCTATCATCATCATCATGCTCCCCACCTTGGCACTCTAAACTCCCCTGATGGAGAAGCCAGGGCCCACCGGAGGAGTCTGGTTCTCTGGTGGGCTCATCTAATGCTTCCCTAAAGCAGGCCACATTAAGAAAAGTGTGGCGGAAGTTTCAAGGAGAAATAGGGGCGGCTGGGGACCCTTTATGGACACCCGGCCGCTCCCAGGCGACTGGGGACCATGTGTGGACACACGGCCGCGGGGCAGCTGGGGACCGATTATGGACATCCGGCCACCCTCTGGCGGATGGGGACCGAGATTGGACATCCGGCCGCCGGATGGCTGGGGACTGAGTATGGATACCTCGCTGCCGAAGCATCCATGACGTGTGACCAGCTTCGGCCTCCTCCAAACTAAAAGGCCCCATTTCAAGTGCAAGCTACCAGTATGGTATTGCAGCCTGGGGGTGGGTGGGTGGCATGTTGCACACTTACGCTTGCATTCCAAGAAAACAGAGCAGATGCCAACTTCTATCATCATTATCATGCTCCTCACCTTGGCACTCTCAACTCCCCTGATGGAGAAGCCAGGGCCCACCGGAGGAGTCTGGTTCTCTGGTGGGCTCGTCCAATGCTGCCCTAAAGCAGGCCAGGCTAAGAAAAGAGTGGGGGAACTTTCAAGGAGAAATAGGGGCGGCTGTGGACGATTTATGGACACCCGGCCGCCCCCAGGCGGCTGGGGACCATGTGTGGACACACGGCCGCGGGGCGGCTGGGGACCGATTATGGACACCCGGCCGCCCCCTGGCGGCTGGTGACCAAGAGTGGACACCCGGCCGCCGGGTGGCTGGGGACTGAGTATGGATACCTCGATGCCGAAGGAACCATGAGGTAGTGGCCAGCTTCGGCCTCCTGCAAACTTAAAGGCCCCATTTCAAGTGCAAGCTAGCAGTATGGTATTGCAGCCTGGGAAAAATGCTACTTGTGAACATAGCCCAAGGTGTGAAGGAGTATTTTTGTTTTTGCTTATTTATTTTACCTTATACACTAGTCTTTACCCTGGAAAGGAAGTTCCTTAACATATTTCACAGGAAAACCATTTCAGTTTTGTTTTTGAACGTTTTATTGTGAGCCCGTTAAAGTGGCTTAATATCTCTGACCACGTTGTTGACAGCAGTGACCTGGGGGTCAGAAATGCTTCCCGGGGCGATGCCCATGCTGTCCCCATGTCTTTTGAGCACTGTTACTATTGTTTTGGGCACTGTTAGGCTTTCTACAGACTGCCTGGGGTGCCGCCGCAAAAATTCTCGGGTCTCCCATAGACTAACATTGGGCTCGTTGCTCGGGTCGAGCACCCGAGTTTTGCAGTGAGCTCGGCCCGAGCTTCGAGCACCCGAGCATTTTAGTGCTCGCTCCACTCTAATTATGAGTCCATAAAAGTGGCATAATAACTCTGACAACATTGTTCACAGCAGCGACCTGGAAGTCAGAAATGCTTCCAGGTGTTTTCCCCATGCTGTTCCCATGTCATTTGAGCAGTGTTCCCATCGATTTCTGCAATTTTTAGGCCCTCTGAAGACCGCCGAGGAGCCGCCGGAAAAATGCTTGAGTTTCCCATAGACTTACATTGGACTCGTTGATCGGGTCGACCACCTGAGCATTCCAATTTGCTCGACCAGAGCAGCCAAGCATTTTAGTGCTCGCCCATCACTAGGCAGGAGGCATCTGCGCCAGTGTCATGTACTGGGGATTTGGGAGCACCTAGCACACGGGAAGAGGCAGTGGTGTCATCCGCTGACACCAACTGTCGACCCAGGCGTTCGGCCCATCGAGTCGGGTGCTTAGATGACATGTGCCTGATCATGCCGGTGGTGGATAGGCACTTAGTAGTCAGGCACCTGCTGACCTTGGCATTGCACATGTTGCAAATGACTGTTTATTTGGTCTCAGAATTCTCTTTAAAAAAGTTCCAGACTGAGGAACCATTGACAGAGAAATTCACAAGTGTCGGTGCTCTGCAGAACAGTTGCCTGCCTTCTCCCTCTGGTCACCCCACTGCCTCTTCCTGCCTGTTTCATTGTTGCTGATCCCTCTTCCTCAATGCTGCTGGCTTTGCTTTGCATGCCAGCTACCCAGGCTGAGTCAGTGACTTCGTCATCCACCACCTCATCTTACACCACCGCACCCTGGTCCTCCTGACTTCACGACTTAACAACAACCTGACTTATCGGCAACTGTGTCTCTTCATTATCTATCTCCTTAGACAAATTTTGCCAATCCTCACCGTCATCTTCTTGTCATTGTGGCTGCTCAACGAGTCACTGCTACTGAAGTAGCAGTGACTCACCGACGCATGCGCAGAAGAATAATGAAGCCAATGTCCATAAAAGGGCGGAAAGAGTATGCATAATTACACTACTGCAGGGTGCAGGCGCAGAATTCCAGAGCCACCAATACACATCACAGGGCACTGTGAGGCTGATGGGAAGGGGGTGGTACGCAAATGAACACCGGAGGCAGAGTTTTTTTCTTCCTGTCACTGCATACCACAGAGTCTGAAAGAATTCATTCACAAAAAGGATTAAAAGATGATTTTTTAACAACAAGACCGCAGCTATGAGGCATATAGGTATTGCTATTTGAACAATTCTATTACTTGTATGCCCACATTAGTAGCTTAAAAACATCCCAGGGGTTGACAAATTCCCTTTACGCTGCATGGATGACAGTAGTCAATTTTTGGAACAAAAAAATTTGGTCACCTGAAGCAGGCCAAGTGGTTTTTAAAAATTCCAAACCACCGTAATTTCACACAAAGCACGTTAAACTGTATGGATGACGATACAGTCAATTTTTTCAGCGCAGGTGAGTAGAAAGAACAGAAAACCGGCACCATTCAGATAACCTACCTGCAGTCAGTTCAATGAGCATCAGTCCACAGATGGCCAGAGATCGCAATCAACAGGTGCTCAGCCCAGAAGAGAGAAGTCTTGTAATACTTTGTAGATAGACAAAAGGCAGCACACCAGCAAGTAATTTCAAATTGAAGAACCATTATTCATTATTCACACTTTAAAACCTGGAGCCGGGGGAGCGGGGTACCTTCAGGATGATGGCCGTTTTGAACCTAGCCGGTGCTTCAATGGGGTACCCCGCTCCCCCGGCTCCAGGTTTTAACATAAAGTTTTTACAGTGAATCCCCCCACCAAAAAAATGTGGTTAATTGCAGCAGCTATATATTTACAACGGACCGCAAAGCCTTAAGCCCTGCCTAGAGACTATATTCAGCAGTTGTTCCTAGGCTAAATGCAGAATGTATTTCATAAAAACAGAAAAAGAACACAATTAGCCCTTAGAAGGACTTTTATATGATGGTTTAGCATGAGCACCAGTATCACCACTAGCGGACTCTGATTATTGAAACTGTGCATACATAGGCCTTGACATTTTCTCTCTCCCTCCAATCACAACCGTCCTTGTGCAATAGCAAAAAGTAAAAAAGTGTAAAAGTATGGTGCTGCCAGTCCTTTTATAACCTTTAATGAGGTAGTGCGGCCATCCAATCACAGTAATGCCACTGCTTAGATGGCTATGGCATTACAATGACTGGCATGCAATCCCTGCATGTTTATTGGTTGTGTAACAGGCACCAAATATGCAAAGCGGGCATTCATGCATTCAATCTGAGCACCAGCCAATGCTCGAAGAGTGTCGAGCATATTCGAGCATCCAGATACTCGAGTGATTTCCGAGTATCACCGAGCACATTCGCTCATCACTAGTTGAGATGTGTTTGGCACGTGATGTCTGTGTATTCCTAATGAAAGCAAGTTTCTTTAAATCATTTGATGGTTTTTATGACTTCACTTGAGGGAGGATACCTTCAGAATTTGAGTACTTTTACCGATTGACTGACCTAAAAGTAATGATGAAGTGTAGAGAGGTTCTTGCCATCTTCTGACTTAAAACATTTGTGGAATAAGGCTGCGGACTATAAGCAACTGTGTACCAATACAGCCTATGCAGAACATGCCGAATGGTCACAAACACTATCTGAAGGCTGGTGACTCCACAAATGAACTAAATTTTATTGAGACATATCTATTAGTGATGGGTGAGCACTAAAATGCTCGGGTGCACAATGCTTGGGTCAAGCAAATTGGAATGCACGGGTGCTCGACCCGAGCAACGAGCCCAATGTAAGTCTATGGGAAAATCAAGCATTTTTCAGGCTGCTCCCCCGGCGGTCTGCAGAGGGACTAAAAATTGCCCAAATTGATGGGAACAGCTCAAATGACATGGAAACAGCATGGGGAAGACCCGTGGAAGCATTTTTGACTCCCAGGTCACTGCTGTCAACAACGTTGTCAGAGGTATTACGCCACTTTTACGGACTCACAATAAAACATACAAAAACTAAACCAAAATGGATTTTTCTGGGAAATATGTTATGGAACATCCTTTTCAGGGTAATTACTTGTATATAAGGCAAAATAAATAACCAAAAACAAAAAACACTCCTCCACACGTAGCGCTTTGATGCGTTTTTGCACTTTTGCATTGCTTTCAACCAAGACAAATTCATTCACCGGGAAATGTCATTTTAACATTTACAACTTCATCTGGCCATGTGGTGTGTGAGACATAATCAGACACATTCTGTTTCATTTATGAAGGAGGGACTCTGAAAGTCACAAAGCCTATTTTTATAGGGCCATCAGGCTGTCTTTACTATTCTTAAAGGACCAGCAATCAGCCCTCGCTATTCTTAGAAAGCAATCAGCCGGCAATGCTTTGTTGTTCCCATTACTCAAGAGTGGGTCTCCTATACTGTTATTGCGTATGCAGTGAGTGGCAGGTCTGCCCAAAATTTTGACGCACCCCAATACCACTTTGAAATTTTGGATGCACCCCAATACCCCTTTGAAGAGACTTAGGGGAGGGCCTCCTGAAAACAATGTTCCCATTATTAGGAAGTGGGTCTCCCATTCTGTTTGCCTATACAGAGAATGCAAGGGCTGCCAAAAATTTGGACCTAGTCCAATTGGAAGAGACGTAGAGGAGGGCCTCCTGAAAGCAATGTTCCCATTATTAGGAAGAGGGTCTCCCATTGTGTTTGCCTATGCAGTGAATACAAGGGTTGCCAAAAATTTGGAGGCACTCCAATGCCCCTTGGAAGAGACGTGGAGGTCAAAGGGCCTCCTGAAAACAATGTTCCCATTGTTAGGAAGTGGGTCACCCATTGTGTTTGCCTATGCAGTGAATGCAAGGGTTTCCAAAAATTTAGAGGCACTCCAATACCCCTTGGAAGAGATGTGGAGGTCAGAGGGCCTCCTGAAAACAATGTTCCCATTATTAGGAAGTGGGTCTCCCATAGTGTTGGCCTTTTTAGTGAATGCAAGGGCTGCCAAAAATTGGGAGGCACTCCAATGAACCTTGGAAAAGATGTGGAGGAGGGCCTCATAAAAAAATGTTCCCATTAGAAAGGAGCGGCTCTCCTATACTTGCAATGCCCAAGTATTAAGTGTATGGGCTGACAAACATTTATCCCTGGGGGGTATACATGAACATACTGTATACAATTTTCTTTTTATGGGCATCATAAACACCCTTTAAAAAAATTATGTGGGTGTTGTGTGTCACCCCAGGCCTGGATGCCACAAACTTGTAAGGCTGTGTCTGAGAGCAGGAGGGAGGTTCTCTGGTCATGGACTATTTGCATGCAGCACCTCCTGTCCCAGGCCAGTAGGGGGAGCAGGCTGCCCCTATAAAAACTGGTACTGAGGGCAGGGTTGGGGAGACCAGGACCCACTTCTTAAGCATCCAGAAGCGTTCCCAGGAGAGAGGGACAGGTCAGCCGCAGCTGAGGAGTCCAGGAGGCAAAGAAGGAGCAGAAAGCCAGGGACAGAGGCGACGAGAGCCGGTCCTGGCAGAGAAAGAGATTACACAACCGGACATTGGGGTCCGAGGCTGTCAGGGTTGCAGGTCCTGCAGCAGAAAACCAACCCGCAAGGGATTTCAGGTCCCTTGGCCAAGAAGCCTGGAGGCTCCGCCACACAGAAGGACCGGTACAGCACGGAGAAGCTACAGGTACCTAAGGCCTGAGTCGCAAGCCATACAGGCGTAGTACACGGCAAGCTCAGGGACGTGGGCTATCATACCACTAAAGGGGGAGATAGTCAGCAAGGGCAGAGACAGAGAACGGTAGGCCTACCCACTCACCCTGACCAGCGGAGCTCGCCCGAATGCCCTCAGACACCCAGGTCCATTCCTACCCTGTACTCCTGGTGGGTCTGTGATAAGATCAGTAAAAGACCCTGGACTGCATTCTTGGACTCTGTGTGGTTACTGCTGCGCCTGCACCATCACCCCCAGCATCCTATTACCTGCCCTGAGGCTACACTCCTCCCGTGGGGAGTCGTACTATTCCCTGCTGCATCCCCAACACCGGCGGTCCTCCCTGACCGCAATCCACAGGTGGCGTAGTCGGACATTACCTACAGTACATCACAGACTACCACTGGTCTGACCACCCTGAGCCACGGGACCGGGCCGCCACTACTACTCCCAGCATTGCCCTGAAGTCCGGTCTCGAGTGCCCCACGGCCCAGGGGGCGAGTCAGCTTTGGCGTAGTCGGCAGGATTGAGACCAACCCGCCACAAACGGGTATTGCGTGCCTGGAAAATACTGTACACGAACCTGAAGAAGAGGTTTCCCGCCATCCGGAGCCGTTTCCCGCCATATTCAGCCGTCTCCCGCCATCTTCCGTCGGTTCCCGCCATCTTCAGCCGTTTTCCCGCCATCGGACGCCATCTTCAGGACGCCGCGCGGGAAGAAGAGGGGCGTGGACGTCCAAACCACGCGAGACCCGAAGCTCCGCCCCACGCACCGACGCTGCGCAAGGTCCTGGAAGGGAGAGAGAGCGACGCTGACGTCACCAGGACGCGACGCAAGGTCCTCAACTGGAGCAGCACCAGAGGAGCCGTGGCCTACAGAAGAGGATCGTCGGAAGGTAGGCCATGCTTAACTAAGGGGGAGGAAGATGACGGACACGGAGGGGCCTTCTACAACCAGCGGGGCTGCAGCAGCGGTAATGCCGTTCTCTGTGCCCTACATCCCCGGAGCAGCCTGGCTGCCCCAATACTCAGGGGAATCCCATACCTTAACTGACTTTAGGGAAAGACTACACAGCATGTTCAAAGTTTATCCCCTGACGGAAGAACAGAAAGTGAGCACTCTAACGGGGCAGCTCACCGGTGCAGCCCAGCGGGAAGTGAAATCATGGAAAGATGAAGAGAAAAAGACAGTAAAGGACATTCTGACCCGGCTGCGGAGTACCTTTGATACCCGTGCCTCAGCAGAAATAAAAATGCGGTTCTATGGCTGTAAGCAGCGGGCACAGGATAGTATCAGAGACTATGCCTTGAACCTGCAAGAAGCCCTGAGAGCTATCAAACAAGCTGACCCTGGTAGCGTGCAGGACTCTGATAAACTGTTGACTGACCAGTTCATAGAAGGTCTGCTGTCCAGCTCCCACAGAACCCAGCTGCGCCTCATGGCCCTACAGAACCCCGATTTGACTTTTGCGCAGTTCAAGGATCGGGCCATCCGAGTGCTCAGAGAACCCGCAGCAGGTGGCGCTGTAGCTTCCCGGTGCCCTGGCGTCACGTACCACCAGGGGGCAGCGCCCTACCCTGCAGACCTTGTGGGGGCTGATGCACAGGCCCTAAATCCATCCCAGCCTGCAGATCTGCACCATCAGGTCCAGGAGCTAACAAAGAGTGTGGCTGCATTAACCAGGACCGTACAGTCATTGCAGGTGGAACCGTCAAGACCAATCGAGCAGGCTTCCAGTCCGGAGGATGTCCCGTGGCGTTGACAGAGGAGGATCCCGCAGTTCAGAGGGAGGCCCGCCAACCGCTACGCTGAGGATGGACAGCCGATTTGCCGCCATTGCAGTCAGCCAGGACACATAGCAAGGTACTGTACTTTAAATGGGTCCGACCTGGGGCAGAGGGCCAACCCCTAGGCATAAGGTCATCAGGCCCGTCTAATTGGCGTGATAAGTATGTGGGAGGACGCCCGGTCTTACCCGTAGTGCTGGACGGTATCCCCATGAGTGCACTGCTGGACACCGGGTCTCAAGTGACTACCATCCCCTACGTACTTTTCAAGCGGTACTGGAGTGACGCAGACATAGCCCGCTACCCAGACGATGACTTAAGCATCATTGTCAGCAATGGCCAACCCGTGCCGCAGGTGGGGTTCAGAGAGATGACCATCAAGATTGGTAAGGAGGAACTGCCGGCACAGGGAGTGATCATTGTGGACATTGACCGTCGTGAAAGTCACCCTAAAATAACTGTGGGTACTAATGTGATTGAAAACTGTCTTTCAGAAGTAATTGTGATTTTACAGCAGGTGGCGATGAATGCGAGCTCCAGGGAACAGAGGGTCATCCAGAAAGAGATAAGAGCCCTGATGAGACGGCAGCAGGTAGGACTGTCTGGTGGTGAGATCGGTAGCATAAGAATGAGTGACCCATTCCCCATTTCCATGCCTCCCAAAAGTGAAATGATGATCTGGTGTCGGACTGCAATCGGGTTGAGAGGCAGAGACTACCAAGCCATGGTAGAACCCGTGTACTCAGACAGCAGGCCCACCATTTTGACAGCCCGGGGGGTGGTTGATGTCCGTCATGGGAGGGTGCCCGTTCACATTCTCAACATTGGGGAGAGGGAGGTACACTTACCCAGGTACGCTACACTTGCCAAATTGTTTGCCGTCCAACATAATGCTATCAGGGCCGTGGAACCGTTGTCTCCATCTCCTCAGGCGGAGGGTAATGGCTCCCAGAAACAAAAGGAGGACTGGTGCCAGAAACTCCATGTGGGTGCTGACTCCACTCCCCTGCACCAAAAACAAGGAGTCTACCGGGTGGTTCAGGAGTACGAGGGAATTTTTAGAAAGCACCCACTAGACTTCGGCAGACTAAAAGGGATAGAACACCATATCCCCACGGGGAGCCACCCACCAATAAAAGAGAGACACAGGCCTGTACCCCCTACTCATTATCAGAAAGCCAAGGGTATGCTGAGAGAAATGAAAGAAGCTGGGGTCATTAGAGATAGCTGTAGCCCCTGGGCAGCTCCCTTAGTTTTGGTAAAAAAGAAAGACGGTACCATGAGAATGTGCATGGACTATAGGCAAATCAATCGTATCACCCGTAAAGATGCGTACCCGTTACCTAGGATAGAGGAGTCTTTAGCAGCTCTAAAATCAGCTAATTTCTTCTCTACTTTGGACCTTACTAGCTGGTACTGGCAGGTTCCTGTGGCAGAGGCTGACAAGGAGAAGACCGCCTTCACCACCCCGATGGGACTGAGCGAGTTCAACTGTATGCCCTTCGGGCTCTGCAGTGCACCAGGGACCTTCCAGAGGCTGATGGAATGCTGTCTAGGGCACCGAAACTTCGAGACGGTCCTCCTTTACCTGGACGACGTGATCGTCTATTCGAAGACTTACGAGGACCATATAAAGTACCTGGCCGAGGTGTTCGAAGCCCTGGCAGGCTACGGCCTGAAAGTGAAGCCTTCAAAGTGCCACCTGTTAAAACCGAAGGTCCAATACCTAAGGCACGTGGTGAGTGCAGAGGAAGTAGCCCCCGACCCCGACAAAGTTACAGCCATCAAGAGCTGGCCAAGCCCCTCTAACATCAAGGAAGTGAGGCAATTCCTCGGGTTGGTAGGCTACTACCGAAGGTTCATCCCCGGGTTCACTAAAATGGCAGCCCCTATGCAGGACCTCCTGATAGGGCAATCTAAATCCAGAAGTCACAAGCCACCCTTCAAGTGAGACAAGCCGGAAGAGGAGTCCTTCCGCCAGTTGAAGATGGCCCTCACGGGGGATGAGATCCTGGCCTACCCCGATTATGGTCAGCCTTTTATCCTCCACACAGGTGCCAGTAATGTGGGGCTGGGAGCGGTGCTGTCACAGAACCAACAGTGCAGAGAAAGGGTAATCGCGTATGCCAGCCGGAAGCTGAGGCCCACTGAAAGAAACCCGGAGAACTACAGCTCCTTCAAGCTAGAATTCTTAGCAGTGGTGTGGGCCGTCACAGAACGGTTTAAGCATTACCTGGCCTCCGCAAAGTTCACCGTGTACACGGACAACAACCCGTTGACACATCTGGACAATGCAAGACTAGGTGCCCTAGAACAGCGGTGGATGGCTCGGCTATCCAATTACGACTTCACAATCAAATACCGGGCAGGCAGAACCAACGCCAACGCAGACGCCCTATCAAGAATGCCCCACCTACCTGAAGGGGAAGATGACTCGGAAGAGCTGGAGGAAATAGAGCTCCCTGCGTTCCACCGGTATGGGGCCACTCAGTATTCTCACCGGGTAAGAGACAAAGACTTGACCACCGTCATGTTCAATCCCTTACCCCACCACGACTGGGCTGAAATGCAAGATAGCGACCCTGCAATACGCCTGGTGAAAGACATGTTAACCCAGGAAGGCGCTAGCCCTGGCCCGGACGCTCCAGAGGAAGCCAAGCAGATATGGAAGGAGAAAAGCAGGCTATTCCTCTATGAGGTTAAGCTGTGCAGAAGGCTTGTCAACCACCGGACGCACGAGCTGACCTGGCAGATAGTGGTCCCAAGGCGAGATGCAGCAATGGTCCTGGAGGCCTACCATGACAGAGCGGGACACTTCGGGTGGAAGAAACTGGAGTTCCTACTGAGAGAGCGGTTCTACTGGGTCGGCATGAGAAGGGCCATCGAGAAGTGGAGCAGGGACTGCGGCCCATGCCACCTCAGAAGGAAGGACGTAACCAGCCAGCAGACACCCTTGAGGCCCATCGTCACCAGGCAGCCTCTTGAGCTGGTAGCTCTGGACCATGTGAAATTGTCTCCAAGCCGGTCGGGCTACGTCTATGCCCTGACAATTGTGGACCATTACTCCCGGTTCCTGGTAGTGGTTCCGGTTAAAGACCTGAGAGCCCAAACAGCGGCCAGAGCCTTCCAGCAACACTTCTGCCGTCCACATGGGTATCCGGAACAGGTCTTAACAGATCAAGGTCCAGTGTTTGAGGTTGAAGTATTCCAGGAGTTCTGCAACCTCTACGGCTGTAGGAAGATTCGGACAACGCCTTATCACCCGCAAACCAACGGGCTGTGTGAGAAAATGAACAATATCGTCATCGATCTCCTCAAGACGTTACCCCTGGAAGAACGCAGCCTGTGGCCGGAGAAGCTGCCAGACCTGATTGACTTGTACAACCATATCCCTGTGAATGCTACAAATTGCACCCCGGCTTACCTGATGCGAGCAAGACCAGGTAAACTGCCGATAGACCTGGAGATGGGAGTCCTGACACCTGAGGACACCTTCCCAGATGCAGACTGGGATACGGAACGGTGGCTACAGTACAAGAAGGTGAGTGTGGAGAGGAGTCTGGCTCAAGCAAGAGAAAAGCAAGAGAGGCTCTTCAACCAACACGCCCCTGCTGGTCCCCTGGAACCTGGTGAGCAGGTCCTGAAGTGGAAGAGAAGGTTGCACAAGCTAGATGACCAGTGGGAGAGAGACCTGTACACAGTACTGCAGTCTGACCACGACAACCCGAAGGTATGTGTGATTACCAAGGATGGAGGAGAAACCACTAGCACCGTCTCCAGAGACCACCTAAAATGGTGCCCCGAGCAACTACAGAGTCCAAGTGAAGATCAAGATGACCTTGAACCCGCAGAGGACAAGGAAGAGATGATCAGCACAGTTCTCGGAGAGTTCCCTCGGACCTGGACTCAGATAAATGGCGCAATAGTGGTACCTGTCCTACACTTCCTTCAGCCTACCCAGCAGGAGCCTACAGGAGGACAGGAAGAACAAGAAGAGCAAGCGGCCCCAGAGGCGGAAGAACCCACGCCAGCAGCCCAGGAGAGTCAACCCTCTGCTGACAGTGAGCCTGCCATGCCTGCGGTGAGCCAAAGGACCCACAGACAGCTGCCTGCCCTGCCTGTACAACCAGCTACTAGCTGTACCCTCAATGATGGTGGGGAAAGCCAGGTTGGTCCACCACCAGACAGTGGGTTAAGGAGGTCAACCAGGAGCACTAGGGGTCAAATGCCTGCTCGCTGGAAGATCTAAATGTATAATATATATATTTAATGTGCTATGTTTGTACCCTGGTTATTAATACTGTTTTCCAGTTTTTCATAGTGACAAATGGACTAAAAGGTTATGAACTTTGAGTAACCGGGACTTCCTTGTAAATATGTTCGGAGCCTAACCAAAGGAAAGAATAAAGACTGTCAAGGACTCGAGGCAAGAACAGACCCCCACCTGGTTAAGGCTCCAGTTGTGTTGGGGAAATGGACACCCGGTCACGGATCATACTGTGACCCTCTTCTTTTGTTGGTGATATGGACACCCGGTCACAGGCCATACTGTGACCTAAAGAACTCAATATGTGGTGTTGTTTGTTGTTTTCTTCTCTGTTATGTTTATGTTATAATTTATACCCTGTATCGTGTTTCTTGTTTAGTCCCGGAGTACTAAGCTTTCCTAGGGCGGAATGTTTCACCCCAGGCCTGGATGCCACAAACTTGTAAGGCTGTGTCTGAGATCAGGAGGGAGGTTCTCTGGTCATGGACCATTTGCATGCAGCACCTCCTGTCCCAGGCCAGTAGGGGGAGCAGGCTGCCCCTATAAAAACTTGTACTGAGGGCAGGGTTAGGGAGACCAGGATCCACTTCTGAAGCATCCAGAAGGGTTCCCAGGAGAGAGGGACAGGTCAGCTGCAGCTGAGGAGTCCAGGAGGCAAAGGAGGAGCAGAAAGCCAGGGACAGAGGCGACGAGAACCGGTCTTGGCAGAGAGAGAGATTACACAACCGGACATTGGGGTCCGAGGCTGTCAGGGTTGCAGGTCCTGCAGCAGAAAACCAACCTGCAAGGGATTTCAGGTCCCTTGGCCAAGAAGCCTGGAGGCTCCGCCACACAGAAGGACCGGTACAGCACGGAGAAGCTACAGATACCTAAGGCCCGAGTCGCAAGCCATACAGGCGTAGTACAAGGCAAGCTCAGGGATGTGGGCTATCATACC